>NC_037333.1:91928824-92553824 GCF_002263795.3 Bos taurus
CATGTTTTGACAAATGACAAATATGGTTTTTATTAACATTATATTTTTTCCTTTCAGTGTTTTCCTTTTTTAGTCCATGTGTTTTCAGTAATTCAGTTCAGTTCAGTTGTTCAGTTGTGTCTGACTCTTTGTGACCCATGGACTGCCGCACGCCAGGATTCCCTGTCTATCACCAACTCCCGGAGTTTGTCAAACTCATGTCCACCGCGTCAGTAATACTATCCAATCATCTCATCCTCTGTCATCCCCTTTTCTCCTGCCCTCTATCTGCCTTTCACATATTTCGAAATGACTTTCATTTGAGAAGTATTTTTCTCCCGTTTGGACCTTTCTCTCTTTTCTTCCCTTTGATGCCTTATTTCAAGATTTCCTTTTTAAAATTGTATTTATTTATTTTTGGCTGTGATATGTCTTCGTTGCTGCACTGGCTTTTCTCTAGTTGCAGCAAGCAGGGGCCATGCTCTAGCTGCGGCGCACAGGCTTCTCATTGCGGTGGCTTCTCTTGTTGCTCAGCACGGGCTCTAGGGTGTATGGGCTTCAGTAGTTGCAGTGCATGAACTCAGTAGTGTGGTTCACAGGCTCTAGAGTGCATGCTCAACAGTTGTGGCACATGGACTCAGCCGCTCCTCAGCATCTGGAATCCTCCTGGACCAGGGATCAAACCCACGTCTCCGGCATGGGCTGGCAGATTCCCCACAACTGAGCCACAGGGGAAGCCGTCAAGGTTTCCTTTTAGTCATACCTCCTACCACAGTGAAATGTGACATCAGGAAAGAAGACAAAAATGAGGGTGAGAAACCAGTTTGTGGACCAGCTGGACTTGGTGATTCCAAAGGTATAAATATTGTTCAAGTGTCATTTCTTTGCTGCTGATGCATAAGAAAAACTGTTTCAATCTTGCTGGTGGAGATATTTCTCTTTGTAACTAACACAGAGCAGGAAACTTTTTTGTGGAGCCTCAGAATTTAAAAATGCAATGGTCCCAACTTTTTCTTTAACCTACTCAGTCTGAGTCCCCACTGAGGACATGACACAGATAAGGAGTGGGCTGGGGAGTGTTATGAAGCCATCTGAAAGTGATATGGAATGTAAATCTATGGATACAGCCTACCAGGAGAGAAGAACAATGCTTCGCTTCAGTCATATCTGACTCTGTGCGACCCTATGGACTGTAGCCTGACAGGCTGCTCTGTCCATGGGATTCCCCAGGCAAGAAGACTGGAATGGGTAGCCATGCACTCCTCCAGGGGATCTTCCTGACCCAGGGATCGAACCCATATCTCTAGCATCACCTGCATTAGCAGGCGGGTTCTTTACCACTAGCGCCACCTGGGAAAGAGCAAAATCTAGAACACCCGTAGAGCAAAGGGTGCAACAAGTTGGCAAGGAAGGCAGAACCAGATTTGCAAAATATATAGGAGCTGAGACCTGCTAGTAAAATATAAAGCAAGGTAAGAGAGTTTGGGAGCTAAAGTTCGGGCTCTAGATAATAGCACATTTTCAGCTTTCCTTCTTAAGAACAGCAGGATATAATTTGTGAGCTTCAAAACACCCAGCAGGTGGATAACACCACTAGGTGGTTTGGTGAGTTCTAGCTGATGAACCGGAGAGGGCAATGGCACACACTCCAGTACTCTTGCCTGGAGGATCCCGTGGACGGAGGAGGCTGGTAGGCTGCAGTCCATGGGGTCGATAGGAGTCGGACACGACTGAGCGACTTCACTTTCACTTTTTACTCTCATGCATTGGAGAAGGAAATGGCAACCCACTCCAGTGTTCTTGCCTGGAGAATCCCAGGGATGGTGGAGCCTGGTGGGCTGCTGTCTGTGGGGTCGCACAGAGTCGGACACAACTGAAGTGACTTAGCAGCCGCAGCAGCAGCTGATGAGCAGATTTTGTGTGAGTAAAGACATCAACACCATTCAGAGGAGAAGCTAGTTTCCTAAAAAAGGAAAAATTCAATGCATCAGTGTTTCTCTGTGTTCCTTCTCTTTCTCCTCTATCTCCTGTTGCTATACTGATCATCCTACAAACTCAGTCAAGTGTGAATTCCATCTTCAGAGAAGGGCTTCATTAATAGCATGAAAGACCAAATAAAGGTTTTACCAAAATCAGTTTCTTTTATTTTCTTTTATATCAACACAAATATGTCAATGATAGGAGATTTTGATAGTTTATGTAATCGTTCTATTTTTAATAAAGTTATACTTAAACCATCTTGGAGAAATATTGATAGTTTTCTTACTTTGCCTTGAAAGATTGCCAGTGGAGGTATATTTATAAATTCTCTAAGTACTCCATTCCAAAGGAATGATCCCCTTTTAGTTATGTTCCTTTGCATATTTCAGAGAGTTATTTTTTATATACTGCTCATTTGAACCATGATAATGGAAACTAAGATCCAAAGTGAAAGTGAAAGTGTTGAGTTACTCAGTTGTGTTCTACTCTTTGGACCCTATGGACTGTAGCCTGCTAGGCTCCTCTGCCCATGGGGTTCTCCAGGCAAGATAATGGAGTGCATTGCCATTTCCTTCTCTAGGGTATCTTCCCAACCCGGGGATCGAACCCAGGTCTCCGAAAGATCTAAGGGATCGAACCCAGGTCTCCGAAAGATCTAACCATACAAGGTACTCTTTGCATCAACCCAGCTAATTTTGACTTAAATCTTAGAAAATGATCAGCTTATTTTGACATAAATCATATAACCACCTGCATTTTAGAGTTAAAAATTACATACTCAAAATTCACTACTCTATAATTTCCATTCCTGAATCCAAAATGTCTTCTGAATGTTTAAGAATAGTGTTGGGTAAGGAGAAAAAAATAATGCTGGAGAAGTATTGTGAGAGAAATCAAGCTTTATGCTAAAGAAACTGCAGTTTTCTATGGACTTTCCCTTTCTCCCATTATATCAGAACTCTTCCATCAAGACTTTCAGAGAGGCCCACTGATCAGTTTTTATAAGTCCATTGTAACTTGGCCTCCTGACCACTATCAGGAATTTACAGTGTACATACAAATCAGTAATGAATATTAAAAGATTGATTTGAATGCCAAGTCAGTTTTTTTTTCCCACTCAGAGAATTGTTGAATATAGAACAGGCTTCCTTTGACAGCTACTCCCACATGCGTTATAATATATGCACCATATTCCCTACTATAGAAATTTACAGCTAAGGTCATAGAAATGGAATCTTGTCCAAATGAAAAAAACAAGCCCATGTTACTAATAACGTTGTTTTTATATTTATACATCTTGTATGTATCAGTATCTCATTACCTGACTTTAAAATATGTTACTGCCTTAGTTTTAAAACTGTTCAAAAGCCAAGGGATTATTCACCAACTTCTCATTAGTCGCTAAATTAAAATTGAAGTTATAAAATGATGTTAGGGAGTATATGTTGATTTTTATAAGTTGAAAGGAAAGTTGAAAGTTAAAGTTGCTCAGTCTTGTCTGACTCTTTGTGACCCCATGGACTATAGAGTCCATGGAATTCTCTAGGCCAGAATACTGGAGTGGGTAGCCTTTCCCTTCTCCAGGGGATCTTCCCAACCCAGGGATCAAACTGAGCCACAATAAGTTAGGTATACATTAAACAGAGGAAGTGAGACAAAAATGTAATTTTCCATGCTAACAATGCCAGGATCCTTTATCATAATACTAAAATTATGCCTAACATTAAGAGTTACAGTGCACACATGCTCATTCGATTCAGTCATGTCTGAATCTTTGTGATCCCATGGACTGTAGTCCACCAGGCTCTTCTGTCAATGGGATTCTCCAAACAAGAATACTGGAGTGGGTTGCCATGCCCTCCTCCAGGGGATCTTCCCTGCTCAAGGATGGAATCCTTCTCCTTCTGTCTCCTGCTTTGCTGGATTCCTTACCACTGAGCCACCGGAAAAGCCTTAAATTAGTATAAAAACCAACAATGGGAAAGGTTCTCAAAAGGTTTTTTGGGTAGAGTGTCTACTCAATACTCTATTTTTTGTATTGTTGAGTAAATGTATACATTTATTATAAACATGTAATGTAAAAGTCTATGTTTTACATTTAAAAATTCAGTAAAAACAAATTCAGTAAAGTACACTGCAGTTAGTGTGTATCCTTATCTTCCACAGCAGCTTGGGGGGGTAAATGTAATGACAACAGTAATTTCTGGCTTTGAGCTCCCCCTATATAATTGGAGGCACCCCAATTCCTCCAGAACTCCAAATTCTTCTTTTCTCTTGGCAGGTCCTAGAGGAGTTCAATTGATCTCTTTGCCAGTCTTCAAAAGAATCCCATCTCTTTGTTATCTGCTTGGTTCCTTTGGCTCAGCTGCCCTGCAGGCTCTCTTCAGATGTGTACTGACCTCGGCACAACACTTGGGGGTCACTGTCTCAGAGTTTGGACTTACAATCGTCCCTTCTCAGTGGCTGACTGATGTTGGATCCGGTCTCTTGTGGTCAATGTCTACGTTGGTCTAGGTAAAGGCGGTGTGAAGTGAAGAAGGGGCCCTCTCTTGGCTGGTGTTATAGTCCTTTCAATACTTTGGCCACCTGATGCGAAGAGCTGACTCATTGGAAAAGACCCTGATGCTGGGAAAGATTGAGGGCAGGAGGAGAAGGGGGTGACAGAGGATAAGATGGTTGGATGGCATCATCGACTCAATGGACATGAGTTTGAGCAAGCTCTGGGAGATGGTGAAGGACAAGGAAGCCTGCTGTGCAGCAGTCCATGGGGTGAGTGGGACATGACTGAGTGACTGAACAACAACAACAGCAACAGAGTAGCTTTTTTGTCAAGTCTCTTTTCTAAATTAGACCCTCAGAGAAGCTCCTGGGAAGAATTATCTCCTGGGATGAAGTATCCTGGCCAGAGCAACACCACTCCACGTTGTATTTGCTGGTAAGTCGATGAAATGATGTCATTTTGGTAGAGTCTCTGTTTCTTCTTCTTCTGAGACTAGACATTTTAAAAAGTGAATTTTAAGTACCTTTCAAATTCTTTGGGAGAAGGCAATGGCACCCCACTGCAGTACTCTTGCCTGGGAAATCTCATGGACGGAGGAGACTGGTAGGCTGTAGTCCACGGGGTCACAAAGAGTAGGACACGACTGGGCGACTTCACTTTCACTTTTCACTTTCATGCACTGGAGAAGGAAATGGCAACCCACTCCAGTGTTCTTGCCTGGAGAATCCCAGTGAAGGGGGAGCCTGGTGGGCTGCTATCTATGGAATCACACAGAGTCGGACACGACTGACGTGACTTAGCAGCAGCAGCAAATTCTTTGAGACTCAGCATGCAATCATTTCTCAAAGGCACAATTGAAACATGGCATGGTATGGTCTAGACTGTTGCTGGTTTCAGCTGATTTTGCCAGCTACATTTACTAGTAAAAGCTGGAGTTATGTGAAACTCTTTCTGACTCAGTAAACAAATAGCTGAATATTTACTGAGCATCAGCTGTCTACAAGGCCTTGTTGTTGTTCAGTGGCTAAGTTGTGTCCAACTCTTTGTGACCCCATGGACTGTATTCCACCAGGCTCCTCTGTCCATGGGATTTCCCAGGCAAGAATACTAGAGAGGGTTGCCGTTTCCTTCTCCAGGGGATCTCTCTGACCCAGGGATCGAAACCACATCTCCTGCATTGCAGGCAGATTCTTTATCATTGAGCCACCAGGGAAGCCCTTCTCCAAGGCCTTGGACTACATATCAAGTGACCACAAAGCCAGGAGATAATGTTACAAAACCAAGTATATGCCTTTTGGGATATATGCAGTGATCCTGATTTTAAGGGAAAGTTGGGAACAACTATACAAATATTTTGTGCAACAAAACTAGAAATTTCTGTATACCTCTGGAATGAAATTACCCAGGAAGTCATAGAGCTCTTAATTCAGAAGGCGTTTTTTATCTGGCCCAGTGTTGGACTGGGCTTGTTGTACTTACTGTTCTTCAGAATTGGAGGTAGACCAGATAGAAAGGAAGCAAATGGCCCCAAACTCATAGGCAAGTCTACCATTTTCCAGTGGCCTGGTTTGAAATTTTTCTAAGTAAAGCAAAAGCTTCCTATTGCATTTCTAATAGGACCTTGGCCTCTAGTCTTTACTGCTGCTGCTGCTGCTAAGTCGCTTCAGTCATGTCCAACTCTGTGTGACCCCATAGATGCCAGCCCACCAGGCTCCCCCTTTCCTGGGATTCTCCAGGCAAGAACACTGGAGTGGGTTGCCATTTCCTTCTCCAATGCATGAAAGTGAAAAGTGAAAGTGAAGTCGCTCAGTTGTGTCTGACTCTTAGCGACTCCCTGGACTGCAGCCTACCAGGCTCCTCCGTCCACGGGATCGTCCAGGCAAGAGTACTGGAGTGGGGTGCCATTGCCTTCTCCAAGTCTTTACTAGGTTATACATTTTTGGAGATCCCAAATTATTTCTTCCCTGAGGGAAACATCAAAACATCATAAAAAAATTTATCATCATCAGGAAACTATGTAACTTGTCAACTATTTTGTGCTTTTATTCTCCTTATTTTCTTATTCTCCTTATTTAATCTTCTTGTTTAATTTTTCCATGTGGGATCTTAGTTCCCCAAGAAGGGATTGAACTGGATTGAACTGCCTTCTGCACTGGGAATTTAGTCTTAAACACTGGGCCACCAGGGAAGTCCCTTGTTTAGTCATATTGAACTTACTTAAAATTGTACCTCTTATCACACTTCCAGAAGTATTCTTAGGACATACTTAGAGTTCCCACTTTCCTAAGGACTGTTAAATACTCTTTTATTCTAAGATCCTATGGAAGGCTTAGCACATCTGTCTCAACTCCCAGACCTTGGTCTACTGCCCTTGATATAGGCTCACTGTAGAGTGGGATGTCAATCATCTCTCTAGAAATATTCTGTGCTTGTCTCCTAGATTTATGTCAGGTGCCAATATATATGGAGAGAATCATCTGAAGGCCTGCATAATGATGGCCTTGTTTAGGACACTGGTTAGGCTGTTGAAACAACATACTCAAAAATACAAACACCAGAGGCCCTATCATATAGAGCCTTGTCCATCTTGTTGCTTTCCCATCGTTAAGGAGTTAGCTTCATTTTTGTGCTTGAGAATTAGCTAGCTCACAATCACATACTGAAGCCATCCCATTTGGAGGGGTAAGAGTGAAGAAGCACATAGCCCAGAAGTTGCATACATCAGTTCTGCTTATATTCTATTTCCTATGCAGTCTTTGGGTATGTTTGCATCCAGCTTAAACTGTTATTAGTAGTATGGGAGATAAAGGATATTGAGAAGATGATTAGCAAACTCTGCCCCACACTAATATGATCTAGATCTATTAAAAAATTGTTTATAAAAAGCAACAGCTGGATTTCCCTGGTGTTCCAGTGGTTAAGAATCCACCTACCAATGCAGGGGACACGCATATGACCCCTGGTCTGAGAAGATCCCACATACCTCGGGGCAGCTGTCCCATTCATTGCCACAACTACAGAGCCTGCGCTCTAGAGCCCAAGAGCTGCAACAAAAGAAGCCGCCACAATGAGAAGCCCACACACCAAATCTAGAGAGTAGCCCCTGCTCACCACAACTAGAGGAAGCCTGAGGGCAGCTATGAAGACCCAGCACAGCCCAAAATAAAATTTAAAATAAAAACAAATAAAAAATAAAAGAGCTAGCAGTTGGCATTTTGGCAGATGCATAATGTCCATCCTAGTTCCCCTGATAGTCTTACTAGTGTTTGGAGTGGGGTAGGGGTGCAGGTAGGAAGAAAAAAGTAAAGCAAAACTTTTTGATCTGATCTCAGTCCAAGGTGCAGTAGTCATAACTATGCTGCTGCTGTGGTTGTTCAGTTGCCAAGCAGTGTCCAACTCTTTGCAACCCTGTGGACTGCAGCAAGCCAGGCTTCCTTGTCCCTCTCTATTTCCCAGAGTTTGCCCAAGTTCATGTCCATTGAATTGATGATGCCATCCAACCATCTCATCCTCTGTTGCCCTCTTCTCCTTCTGCCTTCCATCTTTCCCAGCATCAGGGTCTTTCCCATTGAGTCAGCTGTTTGTATCAGATGACCAAAGTATTGGAGCTTCAGCTTCAGCATCAGTCCTCCCAGAGTATTCAGGGTTGACTTCCTTTAAGATTAACTGGTTTGTGGAAATAGAACTGCCTTATGACCCAACAATCCCACTGCTGGGCATACACACTGAGGAAACCAGACTTGAAACAGACACGTGTACCCCAATGTTCATCACTGTTTATAATAGCCAGGACATGGAAGCAACCTAGATGTCCATCAGCAGATGAATGGATAAGAAAGCTGTGGTACATATACACAATGGAATATTACTCAGCCATTAAAAAGAATACATTTGAATCAGTTCTAATGAGGTGGATGAAACTGGAACCTATTATACAGAGTGAAGTAAGCCAGAAAGAAAAACACCTATACAGTATACTAACACATATATATGGAATTTAGAAAGATGGTAACAATAACCCTTTATACAAGACAGCAAAAGAGACACTGATGTATAGAACAGTCTTTTGGACTCTGTGGGAGAGGGAGAGGGTGGGATGATTTGGGAGAATGGCATTGAAACATGTATAATATCATATATGAAATGAGTCACCAGTCCAGGTTTGATACACGATACTGGATGCTTGGGGCTGGTGCACTGGGATGACCCAGAGGGGTGGTACAGGGAGGGAGGAGGGAGGAGGGTTCAGGATGGGGAACACATGTATACCTGTGGCAGATTCATGTTGATATATGGCAAAACCAATACAATATTGTAAAGTTAAAAAAAAAAAAAGATTAACTGGTTTGATCTCCTTGTAGTCCAAGGGACTCTCAAGAGTCTTGTTCAGCACCAGAATTCAAAAGCATTAATTCTTTGGCACTCTGCCTTCTTTATGGTCCAGTTCTCACATCCATACATGACTACTGGAAAGACCATAGCCTTAACTATATGGACCTTTTTAACATACTGTCTAGGTTTGTCATAGCTTTCCTACCGAGAAGCAATCATATTCAAATTTCATGGCTGCAGTCACCATCTGAAGTGATTTTAGGGCCCAAGAAAAGGAAATCTGTCACTGTTCCCCCCTTTTCTCCTTCTATTTGCCGTGAAATGATGGGACCAGATGACATGATCTTATTTTTTTAATACTGAGTTTTAACCATGCTGACTTCCCTGCAAAAAAGTGTAACCTCTGTACTGTCACAAAGAGCCAGATTATGACTCTTTAGCCACTATACCTTGAATGTACATTAACACTATAACATATTAAAGATATAACCAATACAAGTAAGACTCTGAAGCTGAATGTGTCCCTTTGCTAATGTAACTAAAATCTCCATACTTTTGAATGTCTTTCACTTTACTTTTTGTAGGTAGGGAGCCTTCCTGTTCGGGGTCCTCATTATTCTAGCTTCATGCCCTATTGACCCTCAACCTCCTGCTTCTTTGATGCTCATCAGGCCGAGCTTCAGCACTCTGCCTGCATCGCACAGGAAGCCTGCAGACGTTAGCACATTCCACAGGATGCGTGCTTCCTTCCTTAACTACTCTGAAAACGGAGGCTGGTAAGTACACCATTGTCTCCATGAGGGATCTCTGCTGATGGGAACAGAAATTCCCTCAACTCAGCATTTTAAGTAGAGGTAGAAAGGGTATTTATTGAAGGATATCTATACTTTGAAGAATACAGAGTCCTGCTTCACAGGAATGAGAAAGTCATCCAATAGCTTCTGGGATCAGATGGTCTCTCATCTCTGCTTCTCTGGGTGTATCCATTTGTTCCTTCTCCTCTACTCCAGGCATTTTTGATTTTTCTACGGCTTTTTGAGGTTCACTCCCCCTCACCAGTTCTCACACGAGGCTTCTATTTGCCACAGCATCATGTTTGCACCAACATTCCCACAGCTGAGAGCTCCTCTGCACAATATGAACAGCCTCAATCTATATTTTGGTCCAACTTCTGAACTGAGAACATTCAGTCAGCTCAGTCTGAATCCTGTCTTTACCTGGTTCAAGCAGTTGTAACCAGGAAAGTAGATTCATCTGAAATAATGACCAAAGCGTAGAAGGCAGTCTCTTAGAATGGATAGTAAGTGGAAAGGTGACCAATAGATCTAGAAAAGACATCATCTTTTTTATGTTTTTAACTCAAGTCCAAATTTGGGCTGAACAGAGTTAGTCCTGGGATGATAAGAGTTAAACATCTGTTGCAGAATATCGTCTGACCAACTACCATAACTGGTACCAGGGGATGATCCTTCGGAGGAATTAGGTCAGCTGCTCCCCTGACCAGATAATTGCTGCCTACTGCTTTCACGCATTCATGTTCAAGAATTGGCAGCTGTAGATGCTTGTAAATTGGTATCAGCTTCTGGACATGTGGTACATTTAATCCCTGGCTTATTTCTTATTTTGAACACTGCTTTTTCATATCTCCTTTTGAAATCTCTCATGTTTTCCATCATGTTCTCTTTAATTACCCATGGATATCATTTAGAAACACAAAAGTATATATTACAAATTTACCTACAGCAGGAGTAGATTGAGGTTTCTGTGGGCTTGAAATCTATACAGTTTTAGAAACTCTTTTGAAGAAAAATAAGAATATAAAGTTATTAAGTTATCAAAATTAGGTATGAAATTAATTCTCTATTTCAAATGACCAAAGGAACACAACAGAAATCTTTTAAATAAATGGTACTTAAGTTTCATTGGGCATACAATGCAGTCATTTTCTTAAAATACAGATTTCTAGACAAGGATGACCACTCTCACTACTTTCATTCAACATGGTACTGGAAATCCTAGCCAGAGCAATGTTCATTGCAACAATGTTCACAATAGCCAGGTATGGAAACAAGCTAAGAGTCTAAACAACAGATAATGGATAAAGAAAATGTGTGTGTGTGTGTATGTGTGATACTCACACATACACACACACACACATGCAGGAATACTATTCAGCCTTTTAAAAAAGAAGGAAATCCTTCCTTTTGTGACAGTGTGAATGAACCTGAAGGGAATTATGCTAAGTGATATAAGCCGTGTGTGTGTGTGTGTGTGTGTGTGTGTGTGTGTGCGCGCGCGCGTGCGTGCACGCACACGCACGCATGCGCGCGCTCAGTCATGTCCAACTCTCTGCCACCCCATGGACTGTAGCCTGCCAGGCTCCTCTGTCCGTGGAATTTCCCAGGCAAGAACACTGGAGTGGGTTGCTATTTCCTCCTCCAGGGGATCTTCCCAATCCAGGGATCAAACCTGCATCTCTTGCATTGGCAGATGGGTTCTTTGCCACTAATGCCACCTGGGAAGCCCCTGTGAGGTAACAGATGTGTTAATTAACTTGAGTGTAGGAATCTTTTCACAATTAAAGTGAAATCAAATCACATTATGCACTTTTAATATATTGCAATTTTATTTGTCAATCATACCTCAATTAAGTTAGAAAAAAACCCACACATGTAAAAAAGATGTTGTAAGAGTGCTACTTACCACACTGAGAGAAAAAATAAAAAAGAAAGCAAATTCCTGGGTCCACTCCTGACCAACTAAATCAGAATTTCTGGGGTAAGTTTCTAAACCTACATGTTAGCACCTGCATCCGCTGGTAATCTGAAGGCTACATTGTGAAGTGAACGAAGTGACTATTGTAGTGAATTAATAAGATTTTAATGATATATTTTTGTGTGTGCATTTACTAGGAATTTCAGTTATTCCTACTGTGTGAAAGAAAGACTACGATTTTTGTATACAAGGTTTAACAGAAATTTGTCATAAACTTACATTTTAATTTAGCTGTTTTGTAACCAGAAAGAATAAACCAATGTAAAGAAGGAAAAGCAGAAGCTGACAAAGATAATAATCAATATCATAATATTTCACAGGATATTTACATTATTTGAAGGAGAAAATGCCCCAAGGATGTCATTTTTCCATATCATAAAATAAGAGTAAACGTATGAATACTAAATGTAACTTTTAAAAAGTGAGACTAAGTTAAAAAACTCCAATACTGTGATGACTGTACTTTATTGCATGTGTTTCACAAATTTTTATGTATATGTATAATACATGCACACCCACAGCAATTTAATAATAGTATAAATAAACTTTGCTTAGGCTTATGAGTTAAGAACAATTTTGTGAGTGAATTAATGGTCTTATCACATTAACTGATTGCTAATATGCATAAAGTTCAAAACATACATATCTGAAGAAATCACCTACATATTTATTTGTGATAGAAAAATATCAGTTAATGGAGTTTACTGAATTACAGAACTAATTTGACAGGGTTAACTGTAGTACTCAAGCACAATCTCTGTAGAATTCATATTTACAGTTAAAACATTCTTGTCTTAAGGAGGGGGGAAAAGCCTGACTTTATAGCTTCAGGGAAATACTTTTGAGTTAATTTAGGGGACTTCCAGAGGAGCAAAAATGAGACGGGGGAAACCATCATATTATCACACTTTTCTAATAATTGGAATTCAAATTCTTGGGACACAGCTGCATATTCTCTACCCCGAAGACTGGTTCCTCCTGAGGATTCAGGTCTTCCTGGACCAGGAAAATAAAGGGAAGAACCATCACCTCGGAGTTGGGAATCAGAAATCAGATTCTAAGTGTTTGGGGAGATATGTCAGTCAAGGAAGTTTGTAGCATTCTCTAGAACGGAGCTTTCTTGGGACATGAGTCATGTTTTTTTTCAACAGAAAACTTTCTAGCTCCAAATGGCAAAAAAGAAAAAAAAATTCTTACTTTAAAAAATATTTCTCTCTGGCAGAATGTTAGGAAACCACTGAGCCATCTAAGCCCTGAGGCTCGTGGGCAGAGTGCACCTTCTTAATCTGCTCTCAGAGCCTCCCTGGCCCTGGGCCAGGCCCGGGTTCTCAGACTTACCATTGTGCTAAGAACAAAGGCACGTCTGGAGCGTAGCCTGCCTTCTCCAGTGAGTCTGTCTACCTCCTCCAGGTAAGTCAGGCTGTCCCAGGAGAATCCTTGGGACACAGAAAGCATATTGTGGCCCATGAATGCAGCCTTCTTGGTAGGCCTGCTTTAGAACCCGTCGTTAGACAATGCCATAGCTCTCCGCTCCCTGGAAAGATTCCTGCATGAGTTTGAAAGCTGTAATGTGATTTACAGCCTTATTAATTTCAGTTGCAAACTGAGCACATACAGAATACTCTGTTTAAGCGATGAATAAACCTGCACTACACGGAGGGGCTTTGTGTCTGTTTGCACACTTGCACTTTGCCATCGTGTTGTCAAGTTCAGCTCCAGGCTCTCAGACAAAAATTTCCAACTGTTTACTGAGCCTGTTCGGACAGTACCCATATATTTGCCACAGTCACTTTAAAAATTGGTTTCCAATAAAGTTTGAGGCCCTGTATCTAGCATAATCTGACCTGGCTTCTAAGACATAGAAACTGGAGAACAGGGACTTTCCTGACGGCCCAGTGGTTAAGACTCTGCTTCCACTGCAGGGGGCATGGGTTCCATACCTAGTTGAGGAACTAAGACATGCCTCACGGCCAAAAAAAAAGAACTGAAACAGTCCTTGGCAACCTTCATACAGAGAAGGGGTTCTCAGCCTGAACCCTATGGGTGTTTTGGGCTAATTCTTTTTATTTATTTATATTTTTGCCTAACCAGTGATTGAACCCGTGCCCTCAGCAGTGAAAGTGCAGAGTCTTAACCACTGACCTGCCAGGGAATTCCCTATTTATCTATTTTTCATTGTCATCTATTTTGATTTTTGAAGTTTCCTTTCTTTTTTTATTTTTATTTTATATTGTCAGTTCAGTTCAGTTCAGTCGCTCAGTCGTGTCCGACTCTTTGCGACCCCATGAATCGCAGCACGCCAGGCCTCCCTGTCCATCACCAACTCCCGGAGTTCACTCAGACTCAAGTCCATCGAGTCAGTGATGCCACCCAGCCATCTCATCCTCTGTCGTCCCCTTCTCCTCCTGCCCCCAATCCCTCCCAGCATCAGAGTCTTTTCCAATGAGTCAGCTCTTCGCATGAGGTGGCCAAAGTACTGGAGATTGTAGTATAATTGATTTACAATATTGTGTTAGTTTCAGGTGTACAGCAAAGTGATTCAGTTACACATATACATACAGCTGAGCTTTTTCATGACTCTGCGATAACCTATATACTGAGTAATTCTTTGTCAAAGAGTTGTCTCATGCACTGAAGGAAGTTTAGCAGTATCAAGTTTCTTCAAGGCCTCAAGCATGCTAAATGCTACAGCCCAGGCAAGCAGTCATCAATAGTTTTGTTCCCACCTTTAAACAGTTAGAGCCTACATCTGGCCTCTTCCCTTCAATGAAAGGCTTTGAACCCTTTTCCCCTTTAGAAGCTCTGATCAATCATCGCCAGCTTCCATCCTGAGCTCTCGGCAGGCCAGGGGCTTCAACCCACTCCTTTGTATTTCTGCCTTTGATTCTATTCTGTGAGCTACTCCCTGTCTTTCCCATGAATTCATTTTTACACTATCAAGTTTTCCTTCAGTTCAGCAAATAACAACCCTTTCTTCCAGCTGCTCAGACCAGTAACTTGGGTGTCATCTCTGATTCTTTTTTTCTCACATCCTGTGTCACTCAGAGTCCTGGCAGAATGCAATTAGCACACTAAAAGGTGTTGTTGTTCAGTTGCTCAGTCACATCCAACTCTTTGTGACCTCATGGACTGTAGACTGCCAGGCTCCTCTGTCTGTTTGATTCTCCAGGCAAGAATACCAGAGCGGGTTGCTATTTCCTTCTCCAGGGGATCTTCCTGACCCAGGAATCAAACCCATGTCTCCTGCATCTCCAGCACTGCAGGTGGATTCTTTACAACTAAGCCACTTGGGAAGTCCTTGTGGTCAGGGAAAGTAATAAGGAATGATGAAGCACCCAAAAGGGATCACTGTGGGAAGCCATTGCTACCCAAAGCTGGAACAAAGCAGGGATGAGCAGGGTTTACCAGAACCAGCAAGAGCTGTGGTGTCCTAGACAGCTGCCTGACAGGAGAGAAGGGCAGTGTTGCCATACTGTAGCCTGGCAGGGCAGGTGTCAGGCGAATAAACATTTCTGTCTTGGTCTCCCGCCCTCCAGAATAAACATTTCTGTCTTGGTCTGCCGCCCTCCAGTTCACTTCATTGTCTGAACCCAACCAAAGGAGGATAGGAGAGTCGAAGTGTGCGGTCCATGGAGGTCAGATCACCAGTGCCCAGGAGGGAGGAGCAGGTGCATCTGAAGGGACAGTTGGACTCCCTGTGTGCCCTCATCAGTGAGTCCATCTGCTCTGCTGGAAATACATCCAGAATCCAGCTCTCAAGCTCTTCCTCCCTTATTTCTTCCTGATCCAAGCCACTGTTTCTCACCTGGACAACTGAATTAGCTTCTATTCATTTCCCCAGCTTTATTTTTTTATTTACTTACTTTTTAAAGGTTTTTTTTTTTTTATGCAGACCATTTTTTTAAAAAGACTTTATTGAATTCATTACAGTACTGCTTATAGTTTTATGTTTTGTTTTTTGGGGCACAATTCATGTGGGATCTTAACTTCCTGACCAGGGATTGAACCCACACCCTCTGCATTGGAAGGCGAAATCTTAGCCACTGGACCACCAAAAAAGTCCCAGCCCCAACTTTGTTCTTTTACATCATTTATGACCCCCTAAAATACTATGTATAATTTATTTGCTTACTAATTGCCGGGAGAAATATCAATAACCTCAGATATGCAGATGACACCATCCTTATGGCAGAAAGTGAAGAGGAACTCAAAAGCCTCTTGATGAAAGTGAAAGTGGAGAGTGAAAAAGTTGGCTTAAAACTCAACATTCAGAAAATGAAGATCATGGCATCCGGTCCCATCACTTCATGGGAAATAGATGGGGAAACAGTGGAAACAGTGGCAGACTTTATTTTTTGGGGCTCCAAAATCTCTGCAGATGGTGACTGCAGCTATGAAATTAAAAGACGCTTACTCCTTGGAAGAAAAGTTATGACCAACCTAGATAGCACATTGAAAAGCAGAGATATTACTTTGCCAACAAAGGTTCGTCTAGTTAAGGCTATGGTTTTTCCTGTGGTCATGTATAGATGTGAGAGTTGGACTGTGAAGCAAGCTGAGTGCTGAAGAATTGATGCTTTTGAACTGTGGTGTTGGAGAAGACTCTTGAGAGTCCCTTGGACTGCAAGGAGATCCAACCAGTCCATTCTGAAGGAGATCAGCCCTGGGATTTCTTTGGAGGGAATGATGCTGAAGCTGAAACTCCAATACTTTGGCCACCTCATGCAAAGAGTTGACTCATTGGAAAAGACTCTGATGCTGGGAGGGATTGGGGGCAGGAGGAGAAGGGGACGACAGAGGATGAGATGGCTGGATGGCATCACTGACTCGATGGACGTGAGTCTGAGTGAACTCCGGGAGTTGGTGATGGACAGGGAGGCCTGGTGTGCTGCGATTCATGGGGTCGCAAAGAGTCGGACACGACTGAGCAACTGAACTGAACTGAACTGAATGTCTCTCTCCATTAGAATGTAAATTCCATAAAATCACAATCTATCTTTTTAAGTGCTATGAAACTCTATACATTGTAGGCAGTCAGTAAACATTTAATTAACCAATACTTAAGTTGATCTGATTTGGTTTCTGTTTATTATTATTTCCAAAGAACTTTAGATGGTTTCAGGGGCGTACAATGTAGTCTCCTTTTGTTTTAAAATTTTTTTGTGTGTATAAAAAAGAATGGATGTGTGTTCAAAAATATTAGAAGTGATTACCATTGAAGAGTGGGATTTGGGGTAATTTTCATTTTCTTTTTTGATTTTAATACTTCTGAAATTTTCTACAATGACTACATGTGATCCTTGTAATAATATAAAAATAACTACCTTTATTTCATTTTATTTTTAAATTAAAAATTATTTTATTGAAGTATATTTGATTTACAAGGTTGTGTTGATTTCTGCTATAAGTACCTTTATTTTAAAGTATTGACTATCATCAATCTGATCTTCTAGAGAAGGTTGGCAGTTTTTTTTCATCTCTTGGCTCCCCATCCCTTTTCTGACAGTGTGTGTGTGTGTGTGTGTGTGTGTGTGTTTGTCGCTCAGTTGTATCTGACTCTTTGCAACTCCATTCTAACAGTGGCATTGCCAAACTTTCTCCACTCTTTTTAAAGTCTCACTGGATCCATTTCCTACCATCTTTACCCTCCTCTGTGCCATAAGAAGTGTTTCCCAGATGGCGCTATTGGTAAAGAACCCACCTGCCAATGCAGGAGACGTGAGAGACTTGGGTTTGATCACTGGGTTGGGAAGATCCCCTGGAGGAGGGCATGGCAACCCACTCCAGTACTCTTGCCTGGAGAATCCAATGCACAGAGGAGCCTGTAAGGCTACAGTCCATAGGATCACAAAGAGTCAGGCATGACTGAAGCAACTTAGCATGTACATATGCACGTGCCATAAGAAGCTGTCCCATGAGATTCCAACAATCTGGCTCCCTGGTCCTCTAGATACCAAAGGTTTCAACCTTTACTTGAAATCTACAGGGCAAGAGAAAATGAGGTCAGATCATTTATACTCCCAGCTTCCTCCTTACCAGTCTTGCAGGTTGGCTATATCCCTTTACCTAAAGGCCCACAACTCCTGCAGGGGGTCCTCTCCCAAAAGCTTTCTCTGGGTAAGTGCTCTCTCCTCCCTCTTCTCCAGGCCTGGGAAAGGTAATAGTTCTCCCGCCCACTAGTCCTGGGGGAGCACGCCATCCTTTGTTTTTTTTCATCCTTGCTCACAACTCTATAGAAAGAAAGAAAGTGAAAGTCGCTCAGTCATGTCCGACTCTTTGCAACCCCATGGACAATAGAGTACATGGAATTCTCCAGGCCAGAATACTGGAGTGGGTAACCGTTCCCTTCTCCAGGGGATCTTCCCAACCCAGGGATCCTCAGGTCTGCCACATTGCAGGTGGATTCTTTACCAGCTGAGCCACTAACGCTCCTCAAAACTTCCATATCTTTTCTTACAAGGTCACAACTAAGCACTCAATCACATCCTCTTTCATCTCTCTCAGCAAATAGCCTTGCCTCATTCTTTTCTTTGTTTTTTTTTACTGAGAAGGTCTTGTATCAGCTTTCTTTGCATTCCTCAGATGGCCATGTATCATCAGGTTACTAAAAGTAGTCTATATAATGGCCTGCTCTCATGTCTAATCTTGCCTCTCAGAGTACATAGTGTATCTTGCTCATAGCAGGGCTCTACCCTGTCTTCCTCTTGCTTCTGAGAACATTTTTCCTTTATTGGTTCTTCTCCCTTCTCCTACAATTTAACTCTGGGTGTTCCTGATGTGTCAAACCTTGGTTTTTCCCATAACAATTTTTTTAAAAGCAGAAAGCTTATCAATTGTTACTACTTTGTTTATGACTTATATTCAGATAATTTTTATATACTTGCTGTCCTATTCATTTAACTAAAGTGCAGTCCTTTATCTCTCCAATTAGACTAAATATTTTACTTGGATTTCCAATGATCTCCTCTTCCTCAAATCCAATATGATTTCACTCTCCTCAAGTAGATTTTTCCTCCCATTTGTCAGTATTTTTTCCAATGGAATCTATAGTTCTTGATCTCAAGAGTTTAAATTATTGAAGTTATTTTTAAATGCCTCCATTTTCTAGACCCCTCAACTGCAATTACTTTCTGAATTCAATTATTTTTTCTTAAACTCACTTCTCAGAGTTCTTTCTTTCTGTTCTCATTGTTGTACTGCCCCCCCCACCCCACCCCGATTTAACTATGCTATGCTAAGTCACTTCAGTCGTTTCCGACTCTGTGCGACCCCATAGCCGGCAGCCCACCAGGCTCCCCTGACCCTGGGATTCTCCAGGCAAGAACACTGGAGTGGGTTGCCCTTTCCTTCTCCAATGCATGAAAGTGAAAAGTGAAAGTGAAGTTGCTCAGTCGTGTCCGACTCTTAGCGACCCCATGGATTGCAGCCTAACAGGCTCCTCCATCCATGGGATTTTCCAAGCAAGAGTACTGGAGTGGGGTGCCATTCATAGGCCAAGATTATTTCAACAGTCACCTAACTTGTCTTCAAATTCCAGGTTCCCCCATTCCTATGGAGGGATTAAGATTTCTAGAATATTGCTAATATCATGTGGTTCTAAAATGTGACTCTGGGAGTTCCTGGTGGTCCAGTGACTAAGACTCCATGCCCCTAATGCAGGGGGCCCAGGTTCAATCCCTGGCCAAGGACCTAGATCCACATGCTGCAGCCAGAGGTGCTGCCTGCCACCACTAAGACCTGGCACAGCCAAACAGATAAATACTTAGAATGTGGCTCCAATCAGTAAGAACTACAAAATCAACAACTAATATGTTCTGAGTATTTGCTTTGTGTTGACTGCTATCCTGAGTTCTTTTTAACATGGGTTAAGTATTTTAATCCTCAAGAGAGTCCTGTAAATATACAATCAGAAGTTTTTTTCCCTACAAGTCAAAGATATTCAATTTGTCCACACTCAGCAATGGTGATCTTCTTGCTGGTGTGTCAGAGATTTCCAAATCCGTAGGCTTATCAAGTAGTATATGTCTATTAAAAAAGCACAGTGGCTCAGATACATACTGTGATTCTTATAGATCTGGTTCTAATTAATAAAATATCAACGTACTTTAAGGGATTTCTGAAGTTAGAGTCTTTGGTACTTTATACTCTATTAATTAATAAATCCTAAAAGAATTACTATATACTCTATGTTAGTTATTAATTTATTGCCTCTTAGCTCCAAATTCACCCTTCATAGCCTGCTCAATGAAAGTGAATCTGAACAGTTTCCTTTTGCAACTGGCATAATGTTAGGCTTTGTAGAGAGCCCTAGAGAGACATTTCAGGAGAAAGAGGCATGAGTCAGTCTGGCTATTCCATTGGGAATGGATTATGAAGGAAGGACTGACTGTATTTGCAGGAAGACGAGTTTATTTGTTTATCCTTTGATTTCACAAAGTTTTATGAGAACCTACTCAATGTCAGACAATGAGGATTATTGGACAAAGAATAATAGTCCCTGGGACTTCCCTGGTGGCCCAGTGGTTAAGACTCTGTTTCTACTGCAGGGGACTCAGGTTTCATCCCTGGTTCAGGGAATGTTTGCATGTGGCCAAAAAAAAAAAAAAAGGAAGGAAGACATAATCTCTGTTTCAAGAAGCTCAGGCAAGAATAGAATTGAGTGCATTCATGATGATAAGTGAGAAGTGCACCCTGTAAGATCAAGAGAAGCCCCAGACGCTGTGAGAGCTGAAGGGACAACTAATCACACTGAGGAAGAGAGAACCATATTCTAGGGGAAGTCTTTTGAGTCAAATTTTGAAGGAAATAAAACCTATTCACCTGTGTAAAGAGACAAAATATGGTCAAGCCAAATTGAACTACATGTGTAGTATGTGAGATCATTGATGGGGTGATTGAATGTTGGGATGGGTGCCTGGTGGATCGATGACAGATGAAGTTAGAGAAGTTGGACCCAGATTATGGAACTGGTCTATTTGATATTTAGATTGTTTCTACATTTAAAAACTATTTGCAAACAATCTCAAGTTTAGAGAAAGTTGAAAGAATAGAACAAATAACTCCCCCCACCGAATCATTTGAGAATAAGTTGCCAACATGATGCTTAATCATCTCATCTCTCTAAATGCCTTAGTGTGTATAATATCCACAAACAAGGACATTTTCCTTAATACAACTACCAACATTAAGAAAGTAATGTTGATCCACTCAGTTCAGTTCAGTTGCTCAGTCGTGTCCGACTCTTTGCGACCCCATGAATCACAGCACGCCAGGCCTCCCTGTCCATCACAAACTCCCGGAGTTCACTCAAACTCATGTGCATCGAGTCGGTGATGTCATCCAGCCATCTCATCTTCTGTCGTTCCCTTCTCCTCCTGCCCCCAATCCCTCCCAGCATCAGGGTCTTTTCCAATGAGTCAACTCTTCACATGAGGTGGCCAAAGTATTGGAGTTTCAGCTTTAGCATCAGTCCTTCCATTGAACACCCAGGACTGATCTCCTTTAGGATGGACTGGTTGGATCTCCTTGCAGTCCAAGGGACTCTCAAGAGTCTTCTCCAACACCACAGTTCAAAAGCATCAATTCTTCGGCACTCAGCTTACTTCACAGTCCAACTCTCACATCCATACATGACCACTGGAAAAACCATATTTTTTTATAGTAAAAGATTTAGTTCAGAATAAATCCTTATGCTTAGTTGTCAGGTCTCTTCAGTTTCCTTCAACCCAGGACAGTTCCTCACCTTTCCCTTGATTTTCATTTCCTTGATCCTTTTGAAGATTACAAGTTAGTTATTTTATAAAACGCCCCTCCAAGTGAGTATGTTAGATCTTTCCTCACAGTTGGATTCAGTCATGCATCTTTGGTAGGTGTTTTTCAGAAGCAATGCTGTATTCCTCTCATTGCACCCTATCAGATACATGATTTCAATTTGCCCCATCACTGGTGATATTAACTTTGATAACTTTATGAAGGTGATGTCTGCCAGGCTTTTCCAGTGCACAGGTACTTTTCTTCCCCCTTATAAATAATAAATATTTTGTATGGAGATACTTAGAGAATATTTAAAGAGTCATTTCTTTTCAAAGAGTCAATTCATCCAATTGTTTATATCACTTGAATAAGTATGGACTCGTAGCTTCGTCAATGATTTATGTGTTCTTTAGAAATGTTCCCATTACTCTCTGAACCCACCCTCACTTTTTCTGGCAGAGATACTCCAGTCTTATTGTACATTCCCTGCCCCAGCACTGGACTCATCTGTTTCTCTCAAGAGCCTTGGTTCCTTTTACTGGAAAAGAATATTTAGAAACCAACATCTAGGCACTAGTGGGCTCCTTGCTATAAGGGTGACACTGTTCCTAGACCCTCATAACAGACTATGTATGTATACATACATGTGTTTATATCTGTGTTTATTTTTATGTTTTGTATCTATTTTTATAAGAGCCAGGAGTTGACAACAATATCCCCAATTCTAAGCCAATATCTCATTCTTATGTTCTGCCTGTATATATTGTAATAATTGTAACTTGTTTCTCTAGAAATGAGAAACCTGGCTTCCTTATCTTCAGTATATTTACTTATTTGATCAATCCCCTATATGCAACTGTTTTCCCTAATAGCCACCACACTCTCACCCGTGTAAATGCCCTCCTCACCTTGACTGGGCTATGACACCCTGCTCTAGGCTCTCTCTCTCCCTCCCACAGATGCTCTCCTCTCACTGCTGGGGCTCTTGCATTCTGAGCTGAGTCAATGAACTACAGTGACCCTCTTCTCCAGTGCTTGTCTGCCATTCCATAAGGGCTACCATGGCTTTCCCCCAACTCACCCACAGGGACACCTACCTCGTATAGCCTCAGTCTAATGGGCTTGTGGTTGAATTGCTCAAGAAGTGAACAACTGAATGGCAGGGAGAAAGATATGGAAAGGGGAAAAGAAAGAGAAGAGCATTCCTATTTTAAAAAATATGTATATTATCAACAGCATTCCCTTTTTGTACATGAATCTTTATCATTAATTCAAACTATTTTCTAGATTCCCAGAAATGGAATTATTGGGTCAACTGTCATAAGCTAAATAACTTAAGTTTTACTCCTGCCAGCAGCACATAGCAGTGTCTATTCTATCCTAGATAGCTTTGGGTATTACATCTAATTTTAAAAGAACTTTTTGTTAACTTTATCGGTGAAAATAATGTATGGTTTTATTTTCTGTTTCTTTGCTAGTGAGGTTGAACATTTTTCCATTTGTTTATTTAGTCATTTTTAGCTTCTGTATCATAAATTACCATTTTCTTGTCCATTTGTGTTCTGGTATAACTGGTTTCTTCTGACCACCTCCACAGTTTTGCTTTCCTATCTCTGCTGCCAACCAATTTCTGCTCAGGTAAATACAAACTAAGGATTATATTACTCTAAAAAACATAAAATTAGAAAAAATAAATGCCTTTTATAAAGCTATTCAAATGTATGGTGTACTTTTTTTTTTTTTCCTTTTGGATGGCATAGGGGATCTTAGTTCCCTGATCAGGGATTGAACCCATGTCTCCTCTGTGGAAGCATGGAGTCTTAACCACTGGACCTCCAGGGAAGTCTCCATGTTTAGTGTACTTTAAAAAAACAAATTGTTATTTGCAGATCATTTTTATCTTTTTTACTCTAGGTTTGAAAGATTTATTTAATTCTCCTCTCAATTTTTTTCACTTCATATCATTTGACGCTATGATAGTAATGCTCTATCACTGACTAACTGAATTTTTCATCATGTATGTCTTATCTCATATTGTTTTTTCATCTTAAAGTCTAATGTTTTGGGGGTTGGTATTTGCATGCTATAACATTTTCAACATCTTACTGTCAATCTTTTAGAATCCTTATGTTTTAGGTGTGTCTCCTTCTGTGAGTCAGGATCCTGGCAGGAAATAGGCAGTGCACTCAAAATGCTAATTGAAGACAATTTAATGAAGAAATTCTTTACAGAGGTGTGGACAGCATTAAGGGAACCAATAAAAGACGGTGACATACCCAGGCATTAGAAACAGGGAAAAGCATTTGTACTCTAAGCACAAAAAGGTCAAAGAAAGGGAACAGTAATAGTGGAACCCAGTATAAACTGTTACTGGGAGAGGAGCACCTGCAAGATCAGTGGTCTTCAGTAGAGATAACACAACCACTGAAAAACACTGTCCTGGCAGGGAGGGAAACGAGGGGAACTGATACCCTACTTCGTTCTTCCCCGACCTGTGGTCTATTACCACTATCTGCTTCTGGCCAAACCCAAGCAGAAGTTAGACCTCGAAAGATTTCCAGGGATGCAGAGCATAGAGCTGACCCCAGAGCCAGGCAGGATAGAGTTGAGAAGAGCCAGCAAACATGTAAACAGCTCATAGCTGGATTTTGTTGCTGTTATGTAGTCTGCTGGGTTGTGGGTTTTTTCTTTTAAATGGAGCATTTAGCCCATTTACTTATATTTGTTGAGATTACCAGAATGATTTAGTTCTAAGATGTTATTTTAGATAATGTCTCCCACTATTTATGTTTTTTTTTCTCCTGTCTTGACTATTTTTTTGAATACTTGAGTGATTTTTCTTATCTTATTCATTCCATTTCTATTATTTTAGTGGTGACTTTAGAAAGTTATCATGTACTGGATTGGACAAAAAGTTTGTTCAGGCTTGTCCCATAATATATTACATAAAAAACCCAAATGAACTTTTTGGCCAACCCAATAACATCTTGCTTCCCTGGTGGCTCAGTGGTAGGAAATCCCGTGGACAGAGGAGCTGGGAGGGCCACAGTCCATGGGATCACAAAGAGTTGGACATGACTTAGCAACTAAACAACAGCAGCAATAGTATCTTTCAGTTCAGTTCAGTTTAGTCACTCAGTCGTGTCTGACTCTTTGTGACCCCATGAATCACAGTACGGCCAGGCCTCCCTGTCCATCACCAACTCCCAGAGTTCACTCAAACTCCTGTGCATCGAGTTGGTGATGCCATCCAGCCATCTCATCTTCTGTCATTCCCTTCTCCTCCTGCCCCCAATCCCTCCCAGCATCAGGGTCTTTTCCAGTGAGTCAACTCTTTGCATGAGGTGGCCAAAGTACTGGAGTTTCAGCTTTAGCATCATTCCTTCCAAAGAAATCCCAGGGCTGATCTTCTTTAGAATGGACTGGTTGGATCTCCTTGCAGTCCAAGGGACTCTCAAGAGTCTTCTCCAACACCACACTTCAAAAGCATCAATTCTTCAACGCTCAACTTTCTTCACAGTCCAACTCTCACATCCATACATGACCACTGGAAAAACCATAGCCTTGGCTAGACAGACCTTTGTTGGCAAAGTAATGTCTCTGCTTTTTAATATGCTATCTAGGTTGGTCATAACTTTCTTTCCAAGGAGTAAGCTTCTTTTAATTTCATGGCTGCAGTCACCATCTGCAGTGATTTTGGAGCCCCCCAAAAATAAAGTCTGACTCTGTTTCCACTGTTTCTCCATCTATTTCCCATGAAGTGATGGGACCGGATGCCATGATCTTAGTTTTCTGAATGTTTAACTCCCTCCTAAACAAGAGGAGGATCTTTGAAACGTTTTGCTCAATTACCCTCTCCTGATTTATGTTGGGTATATTTGTTTTATAGGTAAATATATTTATATGTGATATGAATATATTTTATAATACACAGTCAATATTTATCTAGAGTTGTCTACTTTCTTTGCTCACCATTCATCCTTGCATTTTAGTCTTTCCATTTCAACTCACTTTTCTTCTTTCAATCTTTTGGACCATCCTCTGTTGAGATTTATTGGTGATAAACTCTGCATATTCTTGTTTTTGCAAATGTGTTTGTTTCATCATCATTATTGAATGATAGTTTTGCCAGGTTTATAATTTTAGGATGACATCTTTGAAGACATTATTCTACTGCCTTAGGACTCTCATATATTGCTGAGAAGTGTGATGTTAGTGTAATTGTTACTCCTGGGAAGGATAGACTTTTAAATATTTTCTTTGTTTTTGGATCGCCACACTATGATATATCTAGGCCTGGATTTCCTCTTATATATCTGGCTTGGAATTCATGGCTAATTCTAAAACTGTCAGCTGGTATCTTTTTTATTGGTTCATATCCTTCTGGATGGTGAATTTTAGGTTTCAAAGATAGCAGTCACAATATCTCCCATTCCACATGCTTTTCTTACAATGTGACTTTGACATTCCTCCCATGGAGAAACGAAGTCATTGTTCTTTCTCCTTGAATCTGGGAAGATCTGTAATGTCCATGGAAGTGATTCCATGTGATTTCCAAGGCTGGGAGATAAAAGGCAGAACAATTTAACCCTACTTGTCTATAGATGTGTTGCACTCTGAAGCAGCCACCATGCTGTGAGAAAGCCCATGTAGCCAATGGAAAGATCAAATCTAGGTATTTTCACCAAGAGAATTCTCAGCTGAAGTCCTAGCCAACAACTTGTATCAACCACCAGAACTTCAGATAAACTAGCTTACAGGTAATTACAGTTCTAGCCTTGGAGTCACCTCCTGGTCTTCAAGTCTTCTCTGATAGCCAACAGATACATTGGGGGAAGAAGTAAAATTGTCTGTGTTGTGCTTTTTCCAAATTCTTAACCTGGAGACTCTGTGAGTACAATAATCCTGCTGGTGTATGATACCAAGTTGGGAGGAACATGGATTTTATCCAGCAGTCAATAACAGAACACTTCTGCCAGACACCTTGGGGTGAGACCAAGCTCAGACTAGTTTAAATTCTAGGGTTTATGGGTTTAAGGGCAACAGAAGAATTATAAATACAGGCTAGAGAACTACTTGAGGCTGGTTTGTAACTGTGTATGATTAGAAGGAATAATTTTCCCTCTACTCAATGCCATGGTTTACGTGTGACAGTTCTCCTTGTGATCCCATGAACTGGTGCATGAGTAGGGGACTGGCTTATTTCTAGTTCACCTTACATTGGGTGTTCATCCCTTTGGTTTAGGTGCGCTTTAATTAGACTCCTCACTTTGGGTAGGTTCTATTCTCCTCTTTGCTCCCTTAAAATTACAGAAAAATCAAAACTTAAGGTGCTTAAAGTCACCAGGTTTTGACAAGTGCCCTCAAAGTGAAACCAGTTTCACTGCTTTGTTTATTTGCCTAGTTTTTCATTTCACTTTGGGTTTTGGCCCATGTGTGTATATGTATAATTTTTTAACCTCTCAGTTCTTTGATGCATTTAAAAAGATGATTTGCATAGGATAAATGGAATTTTTGGTGGTTTTCAACAGATGGCTTGGACAGGACCCTGTCGTGGGCTGAGCTTTGGTACCTCCTAAAATGTATATGTTGAAGTCCTATCCTCCAGTACTTCATATGTGACTATATTCAAAGACAAGATTTAAAGTCACCTATTTAAAGATAGATGATCAAGTTAAAATGAGCCTGTTCGAGTGGGCTCTAATCAAATATGACTTGTGTTCTTTTAAGAAGAGGAAATTAGGACACAGACAAGTGCAGAGGCAAAATGATACGAAGACAGAGAGAGAAGGCAGACTACAAGCCAAGGAGAGAGACCTCAAGGGAAACCAACGAGGTCAACACTTGGATCCTCGACTTCTAGCCTCCAAAACTGCAGGAAAATAATTTTCTGTTGATTAGGCACCCAATCTGACGTACTCTGTATGACAGCCCAAGCAAACTAATAAAGGAAACTCCCATTGCATTTGGGCTTCCCTAGTAGCTCAGCTGGTAAAGAATCCGTCTGCAATGCAGGAGACTGTGGTTCGATTCCCAGGTTGGGAAGATCTGCTGGAGAAGGGATAGGTTACCCACTCCAGTATTCTTGGGCTTCCCTGATGGCTCAGCTGGTAAAGAATCCACCTGCAATGTGGGAGAGCTGGGTTCGATCCCTGGGTGGAGAAGATCCCTTGGAGAAGAGAATGGCTACCCACTCTAGTATTCTTGCCTGAGAATTCCATGGACTGTATAGCCCATGGGGTTATGAAGAGTCTACACCACTTTCACTTCACTTTCCACTGCATTCACTTATTTGGTTAATTAAGGGATACGCTATTCAATTTGTATTTCTTGCAACTTCTGTTTTTTCTAACCTCTCTTGCCATCTCCCTTTTTAAATATGTAATTTCTCTTTATTCTTTTTTATTTTGGCCTTGCCACACGGCATATGGGATCTTAGTTCCCTCACTGGGGATTGGAGCTATATCCTTTGCATTGGAAATACAGATTCTTAACCACTGGACCACCAGGGAAGTCCCTGCTGTCTCCTTTTTGACCATTTCATGGTTTTTCAACACTCACAGGAGAGGAACATAGAGGAAAAAAAAAAACCCCAGTTCTTCTGCTGTACCTCCTAGTTAACATCCCATGTTATTAGTGTGATAATGGAGGGGAGGAAACTTCAGGCTAAGTCCAGTTTTTGCATAACCCTATGTATTATTCTGTATGACCCTAAATATTTCGATAATACAGCCTCTTGTTTTATTGGTTATAAATGATACTACATACATCAATGTTCAACCTACAATGCATTGTACATTGCTCAAGATCCATGAAGGTTTCAAGCTACTCAAATAGCATCAACAACTTAAAATTGCAACAGAGAAACCATCAGGATGGTTATATTCAATAGTTATATCATTAAGATATTTTAAATTTAAAAAACCACCCGTTAGTCCATCTAATGGAGAAGGAAATGGCAACCCACTCCAGTATTCTTGCTTGGAGAATCCTGTGGACAGAGGAGCCTGGTGGGCTGCTCATCATGGGGTCACACAGAGTTGGATATGACTGAAGCGACTTAGCATGCATGCATGCATTGGAGAAGGAAATGGCAACCCATTCCAGTATTCTTGCCTGGAGAATCCCAGGGACAGAGGAGCCTGGTGGGCTGCCATCTATGGGGTCGCAAAGAGCCAGACATGACTGAAGCAACTTAGCAGCAGCAGCAGTCCATCTAATTTTAGGAATTTTAGTTCCCAAAATAAAAACTTAGAAAACTTAAAGGAATTGCTATTTGTTACTTCAATTAGTTAAAAATTTACAACATAGGCAATGAATCAATTTTACTCAATGGAAATCTTAGGAAGAATTTTCTAAAAAATTCAGATCATTTTTGGAGACAATTAGATGTAACACAGAAACAGATGGAGAATCAAAAACAAATACTTGTTTTATCAGAGTAAGTCAGAATTGGGTCCAAGTACTGAGTGAGTCACAGTTTCTGTTCTTTCAGACCAATTTAACTTCAGTATAATTACTCAGGCTTAATGAAGGTGTCCTCACAATACGCGAAAACAGTGTGATGATATGTGTACACATTTGATTGGGGAGTTTGGGAACTCTGAGGCCCTTTAATAATGAGTGAATCCTAAAATGAGGCTTTAAAAAATAATAACAAACTCAAGTTATTATACTGAGTGACCTAGGGCATTTCCTTATTAAATCAGAGCCTTACAAAATTTCAGAAAAGAGGTGGGATGAAATATATTTCTATAGTGAAAACAAAATCAAGCTTCCTAGAAAAAGTGAAGTATCCAGCTCTGTTTTAAAAGCCTAGGAAGGGGAAATGTTAAAATTTGGAAGTAGGGTGTGTGTTAGTCGTTCAAGTCATGTCCGACTCTTTGTGACCCCGTGGACTGTAGCCCGCCAGGATCCTCTGTCCATGGAATTCTCTAGGCAAGAATATTGGAGAGGGTGGTCATTCCCTTCTCTAGGGGATATTCCCAACCTAGGGCTTGAACCTGGGTCTCCTGCATTGCAGGAGGATTCTTTACTGTCTGAGCCAAAAGCATAGGAAGGGGAAATGTTAAAATTTGAAAGTAGGGAAGGGAGCCCAAACTCCTGCTCAGGAGGCTAAGAAAAGGGAGGGCCTGGAGTTAGAAGAAGGGATGTTCTAGAGAAATCTATGAAGGGCAAGGGAAAAAGTGTGGCCACCGCCAACAGTCTCATAGGGACAGGCCTCCTGGAAGCCTTCTAGGTCTCCATTTAGGAGAGTGAGATGACTTGAAGAAGAGAAACTGGCAGAGCTGTGATTGTTTTACCCCAACACAATAGCATGAAATGATCTTGATTAGTTTCCATTTCTAGATCAACCTGTTAATAATCTTCATGCTATTTCATAGGCCTTTAATCCCCCAAACAAGGGTCAAACGGACATGGCCCCACAATGAGAGATAAAAGGCTTACAGGGAAAATTCACCGTGTTCCTACCCATGTGTGAACAGTTGATCACTGAGGAGACTCGGTGACTGACAACAGAGGTTGTCCTGGTTTAGGAAGTGTAGGTGGCAGAGGAAGTCAAGGGGTGGGGTGAGAGGAGAACTCAAGATTCTCTTTTCTATCTGGGCCTCTTTCTCTTGAGTATTTGGTGACAAATAGAAGTTTCTGTGAAGGTACTTTTGTATGGTGATTTTTTAAAATTTAATTGGAGGATAATTTCTTTACAATGTTGTGTTGGTTTCTGCTGTACAACAACATGAATCAGCTATGAAGTGGAAGATGCTCAGTCATGTCTGACTCTTTGCAACGCTATGGACTGTAGCCAGCCAGGCTCTTCTGTCCATGGAATTCTCCAGGCAAGAAAACTGAAATGGGTTGCCATTCCCTTCTCTGGGAGATCTTCCTGACCTAGGGATTAAACCTGGGTCTCCTGCACTGCAGGCAGATTCTTTACCATCTGAGTCACCAGGGAAGCTATATCTATATCTACATCTATATCTATACACACATACATATATTTCCCCCTTGACCCTCCCTCACCCATCCCTCCCCTCTAGGTCATCATAGAGCACCAGGTGAGGTCCCTGTGTTATACAGCAACTTCCCACTAGCTAGCTATTTTGCACATGGTAGTGTATAATGTTTCAACTGTGAAGGTATGTTTATGTGGCAGACTTGATGGGCGTGTCTAAGCCCCATGGTGCTACCAAGGTTATGAAGCAGAATTTATGAAACTGATTTCATTATTGTCTCATTCAGTTCCTGGTGTCACCGACAGCATGAATAAAGAAGTTCATTTTCCTAGAGAACAGGGAACTGATGTTTCAATGGATGCATGCAAACCAGCTTCTCTGATTTCTTATGATTTATTCAGAAGAGTAGTCATCCCACATCTTTTGTGTCAGCAGCACTTAGTTAATAGGTACTATCTTATTTAACATTCTCTTTCTACAAAGCACTTCAGGCTACTTGCAAGAAATACACTTCATAACACAAACCATCCCATTTTACTGAAAGAGTTTTGGGTCTTGTTGCTTATCATTGTGAGGGAACAAAAGTCAGGTTTTTCCACCCAGAGTGAGTTGGCGTTCTATGCTGTCAATCTGCCCAGTGGACCTGACCCAGGCTGAGTGTCTTCAGTCAGCAACCACCAGCATTTGTGATTTTAATCATACCACTGCAGGAATTCACTGTTTATGCTGCCTCACTGAGTCATTTTTTAAATGGGCACTTGGTAACCCAAATAAATCTTTATATAAACGCAAGAGACATTTTTGAGGGCTGGTGGCAGTCTTCCAAATTCCTTACCACAAAGCTTTCTTCTCAAAGCTACCCCAAACCTTTTTTTCCTACTTTAAAAAAATTTTTTTAAATGACACAAGAAGTATATTTTTATTGTAAAAGACAGTATAGAGGGACCTCCCTGGTGCTCCCAGTGCAGGGGGCTGGGTTTGATCCCTGGTTAGGGAACTGGATCCCACATGCCACAATTAAGACCTAGTGCAGCCAAATAAGGAGAAGGCAATGGCACCCCACTCCAGTACTCTTGCCTGGAAAATCCCATGGACGGAGGAGCCTGGTGGGCTGCGGTCCATGGGGTCCCTAGGAGTCGGGCACGACTGAGCGACTTCACTTTCACTTTTCACTTTCATGCATTGGAGAAGGAAATGGCAACCCACTCCAGTGTTCTTGCCTGGAGAATCCCAGGGATGGGGGAGCCTGGTGGGCTGTGGTCCATGAGGTCGCTAGGAGTCGGGCACGACTGAGCGACTTCACTTTCACTTTTCTCTTTTCAGGCACTGGAGAAGGAAATGGTAACCCACTCCAGTATTCTTGCCTGGAGAATCCCAGGGACAACGGAGCCTGGTGGGCAGCCAAATAAATAAATAAATATTTTTAAAAAGACAATACAGAAGTATATTCAAGTTCACCTTCTGTGGATATTTTTTAATGCCTCCTTTTCCAGAAGACAGGCCCTTTCTTTGTGGCTCTGGGAAGTGGTGAGGCGAGCAGGGACGGCTCTGAGCCCTTCCTCATACCTCTTTCTGTATCCTTTCCAGTATTAGTCAGGAGAAGCTATGTTCTGTTGCAGCAATAAACAGCTCCTCAAACTTCACCCAGCTCACATGTGCTGAACCTACTGCAGGTTCAGCAGCTTTTCCGGGCAGCTTCCTTCCAAGTGATGACTTGCAAATGCAGGCGGCTTTCACCTTACAGCTACTCCACCTGGAACACAAGACTTTCAGACACTAAAGCAGGGGTTGAGTGAATTCACACATGCTCTCAAGTGTTGAAAGCTGGAAATGACACACATCACTTCCATTTCCCGTTTGTTGGCCAAACCCTGTGCATGGCCACAAATGAACTTTGAGGGAGGCTAGGAAGTTTTCCTGTGTGCCCAGGAACGAGAAGAAAAATAACTATGATGCCACTGCTAAATTTCTACATATTCCCTCTCTCCTTGATGTTTTTTCAGACCTAGAGCCCTGACATTAAGCCATGATGATCTCAAATGTCCTACTTGTTTGTTGGTATCTCTATACCCATTCCTGAGCAGTAAGCTCTCTGAGGCAAATTAGAGGCTACGAAAGGAGAAGATTTGGATTGTGAATGTGATATAAGGAAGGAATGAAATCTCTTGAGTGGTAAGATCCCCATCCATGAGAAGGGACTAGCCAACAGAAATCAACTTTCCTCTCCCCAAACCTGTTTACCATCCAGCCCTACCATGGTGCAGTAGACAGGTTAATAGAGTTCTCCATCCGTTTCTCCCGCTGTATAATAAGGGGGTTGTGCAGTTTTCTCCTGTAAGCATCAATTTCTAGAGAGAAGTATCTGATTTCTACTTAGCCCTTGAGAAGAGAATAGATAATAATGTAGGAGAATTTTTGAAATACTGAAGATTTATCTGTAGAGGTCTATGAACTTTCTGTTTATTTATGTCTAAAGTATCGTATGCCTCTTTATTCTGCCTCCCCACCCCAGCTTTCCCTCCCGCTTCACAGTTAGCTGTGTTCATAGTGAACACACACACGTGCACACACACACACTCAGAGTCAGCTTCAGAAATCCTCTCCCCAAATCAGTTTCCAAAGTTCCTCTTTTTTCCCCCCAAGTCCAACTTTCCTCAGCTCTGGTTGAGCCAGATGATTATCCATGAGGTAAATGACAGGTATAATTTGTGGTTATAAAAGCCTTTATTAATTCATAGTTTAATCTAGATGTCATCTGTGAGCAAACAATTTAATTAGGCTACTAATTCCATTGGAGTGTTTGAATTTATATATCCTCCGCAACAAGATTTTTGTGCTTTCCTCATTGGTCCTTATTCCCTAGTTTTCAATGATTTAATACCCTCAGTTACAGTTTCAATACCATCATTTTTGGCAACCTATTTCCATTCCTTTGAAAAGTTTGGACTTTCTTGACCATGAGCCAGATCCCTACTCAGTGGGTGTGCAGTCATCTGACTGCAGACAGGGAGAAAATAGTTACCAGATAATTTCTCCACATCTACGAGAATGTTGGTTGAAATCTAAAGGAGAGTTAAAGAGGAATTTGAAGAGGAGCAACAGCCTCTCTATTAAGGGAGTGATGTCCCTTTGGTAGTAACCTCATCAGATTCCACTCCTCACGTCCCTCTTTGCCCACTTCTATACATCTGGGCTTCCTAGGTGGCTCAGCGGTAAAGAATCTGCCTGCAATGCAGGAGACATGGGTTCGATCCCTGGGTTGGGAAGATCCCCTGGAGGAGGAAATGGCAACCCATTCTAGTATTCTTGCCTGGAAAATTCCATGGACAGAAGAGCCTGATGGGCTACAGTCCATGGGGGTTGCAAAGAGTCGGACACAACTGAATGACTTTCATACATCTGTAGCTACCAAATGAGGTCCTTTAGCACACATGCATTAAGGTGAATGAGCCAAGACAAGCTAGTTGTTGTTTAGTCGCTAAGTCATGTCTGAATTTTTTGAGACCCCATGGACTGTAGCCCGCCAGGCTCTTCCCACCCATGGCATTTCCCAGGCAAGAATACTAGAGTGGGTTGCTATTTCCTTCTCCAGGGGATCTTCCTGACCCAGAGATCGAATCCACGTCTCCTACATATGCAGGCAGATTCTCTACCGCTGAACCACCAGGGAATCTTAGCTCTTTTCTTCCCACAGCAGAGCATGCAAGCCCAGCATCTCAGGATTCTAGGACTCCAGGAATCCCTTCTCTAAACATCACAACTTCCAGATTTCTCTCTCCAGCAGGAAGGTGCTTTAGAGATTTCTCATTCACAATGTGTAACATTAAAGGTTTTAACCTAAACAGCAAAGTAAAACAGACAGAAGTAGCTAAACGGAAGTAAGACAGACCGTGTAGGTCTCCTTTCCCCAAGTGGGAAGTTTTGAGAGGTTCAGTGACTTCTTTAAAGCATCCAATAAGACATGAGGCTAGATCTCCGGGTTCTCAAGCTAGCTACTCTTTCGACCACAAGACCACACTTCCTTCCGCTCCCATTGATCTGCAGAGGAGACTGGCCGATGTAAGCAGCCAGGGTGGTGACAAGGGCATGAAGGAAAACACAATGTATTCCACAGGAGTCAAAAGCAAATCTGAATTTAGATGGCTCTTTTGAGAAGTCACTATGTAAATTCAATAGGAGGCTCTCCATGTAATTTAAGTGAAGGAAACAGCTTATTAAAAACCTACCATGTGCTAGGCACTGATAAGTGCCAGGGATACAAAGAATGCACAAAATGAAGTTCCTATCGTCATGTGTTAAAAATCATCACAGAAAAATGAACAGCCATGTGGTATGCATTGCAGCCCAGCCCAGACACCCTTCACAGCTTCGAGGGCTCATCCCTGTGACTTTCTCCAGAGTCTTGACCTTGGCCAAGTGGAGCCACTTCACTGGAGTATCCCAGTCCAAGAATAACCAGGACTGACTCACTTCCTCTCTTTCATCTTCCTTCCCAGACTCAACCTAGGAAGATATCCTCATTCAGCTCTTTCCCATACTGCTTCTTCCCCCCTCCAGCTTTTTCTAAAGAACATATTCACTCAATAAAGTACATGTACTAGAACCCCTTTCTCAGGCTCTTCATCTATAAAAGCCAATCTTAAACACGGGTGTTTCTTTAGGTTACAGAGTAACCTCCTAGATGCATTGTCTAGCATAGGATTAGTAATATTATGTAGGTCTGCGGTGGTGCAGTGGTAAAGAATCCTGCCAATGCAGGAGTCGTAAGAGCTGCTGGTTTGATCTCTGGGTTAGGAAGGTCCTCCGGAGGAGGAAATAGCAACTCACTCCAGTATTCTTGCCTGGAAAATTCCATGGACAGGGGAGTCTGGTGGGCTACAGTCCACGGGGTTGCAAAAAGTCGGACATGACAGTGCACAGCACAACCTGCATAGGTTTGCACAAACTCAAAAGACCCCAGCATTTTCTACTATCTATGAGCACACATACACTGAGTATGCTACCCCACCTTCTCTCCATTTTTCTTCTAAAGACTGAACAGACTGGTTTTTCAATGTGACCTTTCAGTGACTATTTTTTGGCAGTTAAGAGATATTCTGTGGGGAATGGACTGACAGAATAGAACATAAATATGTATGTAGCTACATGAATGATGTGTGTTTTAGCATTTTCAGCACAATTGTGGCATCATTAAAAGCTATTTCTGTAAAAAAAAATGTTTCCCTTTCTCATTATAGAATAGAATAGTGGAATAAAAACTCTCAAGGGGAAAACTGTTGATCTTACTGTTGGGGCAATCATCCTGAGCAAACCTCCAATCAGATGTTTGGTAAGAGATTCAGCCATTGCATTCCTTATCCATGCATTTCAACAAATGAACTGTGATGACATGATAAGGAACAACATCAATGCCACCCTTATTAAAATTAAACATATTTTTCTTACAATACCAGCTTTTATGGTGAGGGTAGCTCCTGCTGTCCATTCTCCTAACTCTCCTCACAGATTGATTCCTCTAAACAACCACATTTTTCTTTTCCAGTTTCCTATGTAGCTAAGGCATGAATGTTCTGCCACCAACACCTTAAATATTAATAAATGAGGTTAGATTATTAGAGACAAGATTAAAATATTGGAGCCATCTCCAAAACGTGCCTCTCCTCCCACTCTGCCCAAGAGATGGTTGCTTATTTAAAGACAAAGACAGGGCAGTGTTAAAGAAAAAATTATTCACGACAGGCAGGCAGATTTCATTCCCGGGAGGCTAACTCAGTGAGGTTCTGACCCAACTCCCACTCCAATAAGGACAAGCGGGGATTTATAGCCAAGCAGGAGGATGGGGGTTAGTGGATGGAAAATTACTAGGAGAAATCATCAGCGTTAAGTAGAATCATGTGAGAAGGGTTGACAGAATTCTTGCTAAAGGCAGGACAGAGTGATAAAATTTGAAGAGTGGGAAATTTTCAGTAAACTGATTCAGCAGGATTCTTGCTCAGATGGCCTCTACAAGGATAGAGAGTGAAGCCTCAGGCCTGGCCTTAATTGTCACAATAATATATCCATAGAAATTACTATTACCTTCATTTTACAGGTGAGGAAACTGAGACACAGAGAACTCAAGCAAATTTCCCCAAATCTCCCAACTGTTGGCTGAAGGATTTGAAAGTAGGAAGTCTGGTTACTGAGTCCATGGTCTAACCATCGAGACCCACTGCCTTTTTGTATGTGAGAGAAAAATTAAAGCGTAAGATCTGGAGATAGGTTTTATAGCTGACAGAGTGAGCTGGAAGGTCTGGTAGAATAATTTATAATCTCCTCTTGCTGGTTACTGTACCATCGTTACAGGCAGAATTTTAGATTAAGTAGGTCAATTTCTAAGATGACCTGCAGCCCCTTAAATGAAGAGAGTTGAAAGCGGTGGGTACTACTTAATTTTTAATTGAAAATATTTTGACAGTAGCGTAATACTTATTAAAATGCAGATGAACACTAATGTTTCCTTTAAGAAAAACAGCTCTTACTGGACATTTGTATATCTGCATTTTAAGAGGACAGGAACTGCAAATTTTAGAAACCGCTCATCTTTGAAAACTCTCTTAAGGGCTCATTAAAAACTGATTTTTTTTTTTTTTTTTCATTCTTTAGGGCATTAGAAGCTGTTGCACAAATGCAGCCTCATTAGGATTTTGTGTTTAGTGCCTCTGGTTTACAATGTCATTTATTATACAAAAAGCACAGTATTTCGGCTATAATCTGAAAGCACAGAGACAGCAGTTACAAACGAGGTCTGGAAAACAAGATTACCAGTTTGGAAAGGAAACAGAACGCAGTATCAAGCCCCACAGTTTAGCAGAAATGGGTCGTATTGTAAGTAATACGCCCAGTGATGGACCTTCTTTCTTAATGTATCTTTTTTCTTAAATTAGTCCAAGGTCATTGCTACCATCAGAACCACTCCTCTAAAGTAAGAAATTATGCTTCTTATATTTATATCTGTGTGTTTATTACATTTCTTTTATTTGGGATGGTTAACAGTATTAGACCATTAAAGCTCTAACACAGGTAACTTTTGCAGCTACTATAATGGAGCAAAAGAGTATAATACAGAACAGATAGATTTGCTTGAGTGAAAGGAAAAAATAAAGAACAGGTCGGAGATGTAGGGTATTATGTAGGGGATGATCTACCCATGTTGAATGATGAAGTGGCTGAGATCATAAAGTACATGGTAGGAGGAAATCTGCAAAGGGAGAGATTTCTCAAAATACATTTTGACTTTGCTGGAGATCAGCAGCCTTTTTTTTTTTTTTGATGGTAGTGGCTCTCAAATGTCCTTTTCCAAGGACATCATGAGATGCAGCCATATCCATTTGGAATCACTTAAGAGCTGTTTCGTTTTAACGTGGTGGAGACAAATGGTTAACCCTTTGTAGTGGTCATTCTTTGGAATCAGTCAACTAACAATAAGCACCCACCCTCTACCCAACTGCCCCATTCTGATGATCCACAGTGTTAAGACCAGACCAAGCACCCCCAACCCCCTTGCTAGTCTACCATCATTTTCATTTCATATATGGTGCTTCCTTCACTCTGCCTCTCAGCTGCAGTTCACTGTACCAATGATGATTATCTGACCCAATCTGGAACAATCAGAGCACTTTCCCTATAAATATGGAATTGAGGTGAATGAGAAGTAAAGGGAAGAAAACAGAGAGGGAGGAGAAGATTAATTCAATTTCCTTGTGAGGTAGAGTGGTGACCTGCAAACTCAGGAGATGTGCGTAGACTTCTTGCCAGACAGATTGGGCAACAGAGAAAGCCAGGGTGCAGGAACAGAACAATGCGACGGTTACACAGAGAGAAACAGAGAGCCACAGAAGAAATTCAGGCGTGGCTCTTCTGAGACTGAGCATCCCATTATGTTTCTGAGTCCCCTCTGCAGTGTTATAGTCTCCTTGTTTGCTTAATTTAATTCACCTGTATTTAAAAATTATAATTAAAGGAATCTCAACTTGATACACCCTTTTCTCTTATCATCTTAATGCTCTATAGTTTGTTTTCTCATTTTGAACCAGGAGGAAAAAGCAACAAATTCTTCTGGCTTGTGGCCTCTGTATTTTATGGCTGATGGAACGTGAAAATCACATCAACTTTGCTAATTCCCAACTCACCTGATGTGTGGGAGTGTTGTTGGTACTTATGCTTAAGTCAAGAAATATGGTTTAAAACTGAGATAATGATGTGAAAGCATCTAGAATGATGTCTTCCCAGTAGTTAGGTGGTAATTAAGTTCCACTGGATACAAGGAACAGAGTCAAGTTATTATTATTTTAAACAGTGGGGTTTTGGAAGGATATTAATAGACAGAAGGAATCTCAGCTAAGAGCTGAGGCCTGGCTTGGCAACTCTAAGAACTGGATTTTCTTGTTAGCCACTCAGTAGCAGAAATTTGTTGACCTTACACTATTAGGTGACTTGGTTCCTCTTTGTATTTACTGCTTTTGCTGACCTACTTGCTCATGGTCTATTCAGCCCCCTTCTCCCTCCTTCGCTGTTTCTCTTCACTCATTTTGTCTCCTTTCTTGTAGCTTTAGCTTATAACTTCTGAATGTCTGTGACCTTTTTTTTTTTTTTTAATTTAGTGGTAATTTTATTTGTCTTTCCAACTTGACCTGAATTTCAGATTTTTGCTTATTTTTTCTTTTTGGTTTTGCCTTTTTTTTTTTTTTTCTGGCTGCACCATGCACCTCTGAGGATCTTACTTGCCTCACCAGGAATTGAACCCTGTGCCCCCTGCAGTGGAAGCCGGGCGTCATAACCACAGGTGCACCGCCCTTTTATAGCCCTGACTACGATTTATTGGAAGGACTGATGCTGAAGCTGAAACTCCAATACTTTGGCCACCTGATGTGAAGAACTGACTCATTTGCAAAGACCCTGAGGCTGGGAAAGATTGAAGGCGGGAGAAGAGGATGACAGAGGATGAGATGGTTGGATGGCATCACCGACTCAATGGACATGAGTTTGAGTAAACTCTGGGAGATGGTGATGGACAGGGAATCCTGGCGTGCTGCAGTCCATGGGGTCGCAAAGAGTTGGACACGACTGAGCAACTGAACTGAACTGAACCATTTCTTATCTGGGTGGTTTTTTTTCCCCCACCTACACCTGGCTGATTGTTCTTCTTTTTTTCCCCTTCTACATTGTGGAAAGGAATCTGATTTAGCTAGTTAATCTTGGTTTCAGAGGAGCTCTTATATTACTGTCCTCATAGCACCTTGCTTTTTATGAGTCTCTATGTTAGCTGTCCGAAGTCCGAAGTCCAAGCTGAATGGTAATAGGGATGACGGGTGTGAACGGAAGAGCCGCAAGGGCTCATGGTAGGTCATGGCGGCCCAGAGCTGCCTCCTCAGGAGAAACCGTGGACAGAATTCACTTGATTAATACAGCTCTCAATAAGCCTTTTCTTTCTTTCTTTCCTTTTCTTTCCAGCATAGTGACCTGGGGAGATACCTTTTCTAGAAATGTTCTGTCTTTCATATTGGTATGGGGGCTTATATATATGCAAGATGACTTGTGGTTTTTTCATTGTTTTGTGCAACACTTTCTGAAAGTGTGGTCAGTGGACTTAGGGAGATCTCCAGATCCTCTCTGGAGTCTGTGGGGTCAAAATTACCTTTATTATAGTGCTAAGATGGTACAATCTTATTTATGGTTGACATCTGCACCAGTAGTGGAAAGCAATGGTGGTTAAAATTGCTGGCATCTCAGTGTGACTCAAGGCAGCAGTCACAAATTGTACTAGAAGTCATTGTTTTCTTATTGTCATGCACACGCAGTGAAAACCAAACCCCCTCCCCCCACCCCAGCCCAACACAAAGCCAGTTTCCTTTAAGAATGTCCTTCATGGAGCAATAAAATAATGTATATTATTAAATCTTGACACTTGGTTAAACATTTATTCTATGTTTAAAAAATGGGAAAGATGCATGAAGCATTTCTGTTGCACACAGAAGAATAGAGTAGTTGTCTTGAGTAAAAGCAGTTGTGTGGCTGTTTGAGACTGAAGCTGAACTAGCTGCTTTTCTTATGGGACATCATTTTCACTTGGAAAAAAATGATAGAAAAACTATGGTTATTCACACTTGGGCACTTGGCAGATATTTCACTACAAATGCATGAAATGAAACTGTCACTTCATGGAAAACAATTGACAGTGTTTGTTGCCAATGAGAAAAATAGGAGTGAAAATAAGAATTTGAGGAAGCTTGTAGCCTGATAGTTTTCCAACCCTTAAGGACTTTACTAATGAGATTGGTGGTGATATTAGTGAATGGAATTTTTGTTTCTATATAATGAACTATGTTAACATTTTGAAGATCTGCCTAACTCAGTGAAGCAATCCTTTCCAAATGACCAATGTTTCATGCTCAATAAAAGATCCAATCAAAATGCAAGCTAGACCAGTGGATTTTATCGTGATTGAGTTTAAAAGCTCATTTTGTGGTTTCAGATTCCACATTATAACTAACCTTTAGGAAACGGCCGCTCATTGAGTTTTAGTGTAGCATCAATGAAAAATATTGACAACTATCTAAAAGGTTTATTAAAATGTGTGTATTCCTCTCTTTTCTAATAACATATCTGTGTTGGGCCAGATTTTCTTCATATACTTAAAATAACATATGATAATGGAATGAATATTTGAGGAGATATGAGAAGTCTTCGAGGAATCCAGACATTAAGAAAACTGCCAAAATGTAAAACAACACCTCCTTTTTTGCACTAACTGGTTTTTGTTTTGTAAAAATGCTTTCTAAAAATGGCATTTAGGCTAATAAGTAGTAGGATTATTATTGTTATTTATGATAGAATTTACAAGTGAAAATTTAAAGAATATTTCAGTTCTAATTTCTAATGCTGTAAGTATTTATCGATATAATCCATATAAACTAAAGTTCTTCAAGGTCCTCAGAGAGGTTGAGTGTGAAGCAGTTGTGTGCAGGCTGGCTGGCACTGGCTCCCAGCAGCCAAGGTGAGCATCTCTTTTCAACTCTGAGTTCAGTAGCATCATATTGATGACTTAAAATTAGACACGGGGAACGTATTTATAAACAGAAATCAGGAAATACATAGAGATTAAAAAAATGTTTATTAAACATTTACCAGTACACTACTCTGTAAAGAACTCCTGAGATCAAAAAATGGGCAAGCTACTGGTCTAGTGGCGACCTCCCTCTCTCTCCTCTGTCATCTTTCCACAGGAATCTTCTTGAATTATTCTTTCTCTCGTTCAATAAATAATCACAGATTGTCTCTATTTTCTAGACAATATGTTGGGAAAGAGAGAGGTCAAGATGAGTAGCAAGTTCTCCATTTAGCTGGGATATTAGGAATCAATCACAAAATTCTGTGATGATTTGTTGTTAATAACAGTAAAATGGGAGAAAAATTTCCAACCTGGAGTGGAGGATGGGAGCAAGTGAAGGAATCCTGGGAAGGTGTCTATATCAGTCAGTATCCTGTCAGGAGATAGAAATTGCACCAACATTTAACACAAGGAATTGTTAACCAGGTACAAAGTTGATAGCTAGGTAACAGAAAAGGCAAAAGGAAATTGCTAAATTGTTTGGGAAGCGCAATGGGAGACAGCTACTAGGTTGGTGAAATAAAGAGAAGAGGTTGGAACTATTAAAACTTAGAAAATTGGGTGGGGGCCCATGAAGCTGAAATTGAGAGACTCAGAGCTTGGGGCCTGCTCAGTTGGTGCCAGTGTCTCTGAGTTTGGAACAGGAGCCCTTTAGGCTGGGAGCCAAATCTCTGAGAAGGAGGTACCTGCTGACTAGTGCCATTGTCTCTAAAGTGGAACAACCTGAGGATGGTGTTTACCAGTACAGGAAAAACAGCCGGCTGAGTTAAGCTGCTACTATGGAGGAAAAAGAGTTATGCTCCTAGGGTAAAGAAATGATGTTAGAGCACAGTTCAAAGGCACAGAAAGCAGACAGAAAACACATGCAGAAAGTCAGTTCATTATCCTCCAGCCTTGCAGTGTCCTTCTAGAGCACCCGTGGTGGTGCCTAACAGGAAGCCAGCTGCAAAGCACAAATGTGATTTGGGGAGTTCCTGTTCCAGCATCATTAAGCAGAGTATAGAAGCGTGCACTTGCAGCTACAGTATAATGGCTTAGTAACTGCTGCACTGTGCTTCCTGGCCAGTCGGCATCCATAATGACCCAACTACATGTATACATCTTCTATATTTCCACCCAACAAGATTCTATATTTCCACGAAAAAGAGCTCTATATTTCCACCCAAAAAGATTCAATTCCTATATATAAATGAAGACACATTTTCCTTCTCGCTCACAATCATTGAAACAACTACCCACCTCTGGACTGTGTCAAACTCAGCCATTGCCTTGCCTGAATAGTCTTTTGTTGTGGTTTAGTGTTGCTAGGTCATGTCTCTTTTGCTACCCCATGGACTGTAGCCCCCCAGGCTTCTCTGTCCATGGGATTTCCCAGGCAAGAGTACTGAGGTGGGTTGTCATTTCCTTCTCCAGAGGATCTTCCTGACCCAGGGATTGAACCCACATCTCTTGCATTGGCAGGCAGATTCTTTACCACTGAACTACCAGGGAAGCCAGAATATTCTTCTATTGAAGACTAAATTGTAAAGCTAATCTCCAGCAAAACTTGTGTAAAATAATAAGTGGGAGAAGGAGAGAGAATAAAATCACCTGTCTTTAACTGTATACATACACAAACACAATTCACAATAAGCAAGGAAGAGAATCTACAAAGCTGCCATAGTCTTTGTTTCTATAACTGGTCATAAGGCCATAATTGATATTTATTATTTCTCTCTTCCTTTCTAGTTTTCATTTGTCCTCAGGTGGGACCTCAGCTGATAAGGATTCTTTGGGAGTGTAATCTAAACTTTTAATACTGAAGCATCTGACTGTTCAGCGGTCCTGACTTTATATTACAGCTGTAGTTTTCCATTGTATTTCGTTATTGTACATGGAAGCATTAAGAGGCTCCTCAGAGAACCCCCTTGGGTTCAACATGTAGTCCTCCCAGCCCCCAGTGTATGGCAGCAACTCAATTTTTCCTCAGTAACCTGGCTCAGTCATTTCAGTAGTATAAATTGCACAGCCAGTAGTACAAAAAGCCCCAAAGGGTCAGATGTCAGTTTCAGCTTCGAATTCAATGGAGCCAGTGTTGTAAGTCCTGGCAAAAATATTCTGCCCTTTGGCACCAAAACCTCTACATCGACAGAACTGAAAATTGCAAGAATGGAGACAAAAACCTCTGTAAGTGGTCATTAAGTGTAATATTGAGGGGATCCAGTTACTTCTCCTCCTTGATCCCTGAAGACATTATTTTGGTTACTGAAGCGGGGTGGGTAGCACCTGGTTGTGGATTCAAAGAGCATTTTCATCTTGTAAGCTAGAACCCCATCCTTCACCTGGCATTTTGAGTCCAGGAGGCTACTCTACTCTTCTATTCAGCTGACTGCTTCTGGGTGATGGGCTGTATGATGAGTGGTGAATTGCCTGCTGCACCTCTTTGGCTGTGAAATGAGTACTTTGACCAGAGTGATGCTGTGTGGTAGCCGACTCATCCCCTGGAGTGTGGAGCTTTATTGAGGACTCAGTGTTGGTCTTAGGCTTCCCCGAAAGCTCAGTGGGTAAAGAATCTGACTGCAATGCAGGAGACACAAGTTTGATCCCTAGATTAGGAAGATCCCCTGGAAGAGGGCATGGAAACCCACTCCAGTATTCTAGCCTGGGAAATCCCATGGGCAGAGGAGCCTGGTGGGCTACAGTCCATGGGGTCACAAAGAGTCAGACATGACTTAGAGACTAAACAATGACAACATAATTGCTTTACAATGTAGTGTTAGTTTCTGCTTTACAACAGTATGAATCAGCTATATGTATACATATATTCCCTCCCTCTTGAGTCTCCCTCTCATCCCCCCATCCTACCCCTCTAAGTCATCACAGAGCACCAAGCTGAGCTCCCTGTACTATACAGCAGCTTCCCATTAGCTATCTATTTGACACACGGTAGTATATATGTGTTGATGCTACTCTCTGTTCTTACCACCCTTTTCTTCTCCCTCTGAGTCCACAAGTTCATTCTTTATGTCTGCACCTCTATTCCTGCCCTGCAAATATGTTCATTAGTACCATTTTTGTAGATTATGTATGTGTTAATATGCAATATTTGCATTTCTCCTTCTGACTTACTTCATTCTGTATGATAGACTCTCAGTTCATCTACCTCATTACAACTGATCCAATTTCATTCCTTTTTCTGGCTGAATAATATTTGTGTGGCAAATAGATGGGAAAACAGTAGAAACAGTGACAGACTTTATTTTCTTGGGCTCCAAAATCACTGTGGACAGTGACTGCAGCCATGAAATTAAAAGACACTTGCTCCTTGGGAGAAAAGCTATGACAAACCTAGACAGCATATTAAAAAGCATGAACATTATTTTGCTGACAAAGGTCGTATAGTCAAAGCTGTGGTTTTTCCAGTAGTCATGTATGGATGTGAGAGATGGACCATAAAGAAAGCTGAGTCCCAAAGAATTTGTGCTTTTGAACTATGGTGTTGGAGAAGGCTCTTGAGAGTCCCTTGAACTGCAAGGAGATTAAATCAGTCAATCCTAAAGGAAATCAATCCTGAATATTCATTGGAAGGACTGATGCTGAAGCTGAAGCTCCAGTACTTTGGCCACCTGATGCAAAGAGCTGACTCATTAGTAAAGACCCTGATGCTGGGAAAGATTGAAAGCAGGAGGAAAAGGGAATGACAGAGGATGAGATGGTTGGATGGCATCACTGACTCAGTGGATGTGAGTTTGAGCAAACTCTGGGAAATGGTGAAGGACGGGGAAGCCCGGCGTGCTACAATCCATACATACAGTCACAACATACGATTTGACTCATAGGAATCTCACATAGGTCCCTGAATTTTCCTGAGGTTTTACCTATTCTCTGGTTCACACCCCTGTTTTTTGTTAAATCGTTGCTGGTAGTGCTCAGCTCTGAGGTCCCATCAGATATGAGGTATTGCTTTGGTTTACAATCCTGGTAAAGACAGGAATTTCCAGGGCCTTTCACATGACCTGGGCTTAGACAGTAAATAATCCGCCTACAATGCAGGAGGCCCAGGTTCGTTTCCTGGGTTGGGACGATCCCCTGGAGAAGGGCATGGCAACCCACTCCAGTATTCTTGCCTGAAGAGTCCCATGGGCAGACGAACCAGGCAGGCTATACAGTCCATGGGGCTGTATAGTCAGACTCTGAGCAACTAACACTTTTCACTTGACCTATTTTTACCATGACAGTCCTCAATGGGCAGAGATTCAATGAGACTACTGTAGAGTATATAGCAGAGTTATTTCACATGAGTTAGGAAAGAGCTGGGTTATGTATCTACCCACTCAGTCATTGGTTGAGGGCTGTTCTCACATACAGGCAGAGCTGACTTTGGAGGCCAGAGAAAATGAACAGGGCACCTGCAGTGTATGCTACAAAGTTATTTTGTTTGTTTGTTTGTTTGAAATTATTTAATTGATTTACTTTCTAAAAAAGTTAGTTGAATTATAATGTTGTGTTTGTTTCAGGTGTATAGCAAAGTGATTTAGTTATACATAGATACACACACACATATATATATGTAAACAATATAGAAATATATACTCATACACATATATATTCTTTTTCAGTTGTTTTTCCCTTATAGTTCCCAGTGTTATACACTGAGTCCTTGTTGGTTATCTGTTTTATATATAGCAGTGTTGCAAGAAAGTTATTTGAATGGAAGTTTCTGAGTTCTGCTTTGAATGTGTTGAGAAGATAATGACGTTCAGTAGACTGTAGAATTAGTGACTCTGAAATTCAGCAAAGAAGATCTAGCCCCTCCTCTGTACCCCTATGGCCCTGTGCTCACCTCTGTCACAGTATTTACTATGTTTCATTTGAGTGACCTATTTATGTACTTGCCTTTTGACCAACCTGTAAAGGTCTGTGTCTTTTTTTTCTCTTTTCTTCATTGTTCATTGTGGTTGGCACAGAGTAGTTGTTCATCAAGTGTTTATTGGGCCAAAGTAAATGTTTTTCTCCTTATCAATGTTTTTGTGTGTGTTTTTTTTTTTTTTAAGCTATCAGGTATGGTGAGAGCTGACATCTAACTCAGAGAGCAACCCCTATATTTTCTATACTGGCCCCATGCCTAACATCCCAAATAAGCTCTCTGTGGGCAGGAGGGAAAACCTTCTTTCTCCTCATATTGGACAGGTCAGAATTTATAATTAATTTATAGTGTGCATCATGTATGCTCAGTCACTCAGTCATATCCTACTCTTTGCCACCCCACGGTCTGTAGCCTGCTAGGCTCTTCTGTCCATGGAATTCTCCAGGCAAGAATGCTGGAGAGGGTTGCTATTTCCTACTCCTGGGTATCTTCCAAACCCAGAGCTTGAGCCCTTGTCTCCGGAGTCTCCTGCATTGGCCGGAGGACTGTTTACCACTGAGCCACCTGGGAAGCCCATAATGTGCATGCTAATATTGTATTTCCTCTATTAGGATATGGTCTAATGTAAATGCCTTTATTTGATTCTCTTGCACCCCTAAGGAATGCTAAGTCAATTATTGAAACCACATACAATTCCTAAAACTTACAAATTGGCTGATAGCATTTGTAGAGAATTTATATTGTTTCCTGAGAACAATAACAAAAAAGCAATTATCAGCAGCATATGAATCTGGCTGATTTTTTTCAAGTAAGGAATGATCACCAAGAACCCACGAATGAAAGGAAATACGTTTGGTCTGAAATACAATGCGTGTATATAGTTTAGAGTCATTGGAACCCAGTGATCGAGTTCCCTCGGTCGCATTAACAAATAAACAGGTGTTTGATTCCTAGTACTTGTGCAAGTGGTTGGGATAAGATCAGCAGTCGCTATGATTCAGTGGCTTCTGGGAACACACACTGCTACTGTATACCAAGGGAGGAAGAACATGATAACTACTTGGTGTACATTTCTCTTGTTCTATGTGTCACATGCTACAGCACACCAAAAACTTCATACTTTTCAGTTGTGTGTTGCTTTAGGTTTTTGTTTTGTTTTGCTTAATGGAGCCATTAAACAAAGGGCTAGCATCATTTGGAGCCAGAATTGTCCATACAGCTGTCTGGTTTCCCTGGCATGTTCCTCCTCTGTATTGGGGTCATAAATAAATATCTTGGAAATGTCTGACCTCTAGGGCAGTGAGTAAAGTGAATTAAGCCTGTGAGAAGCAGCACATGGCTCTTTTCCATGGTGACCCACTTTGTTCATCTTTGTTCAGAAAAACATGGCAAAAAAGGCAACTGGGTGGACAGGCAAAGCCATGTGGTTGTAGAAATGAGTGGTAAGGAAAGATGGTGTACAGATTTGCAAGGACAGGTGACATGAAAACAAAAGCAAAGAGAAAGAAATAGGTCATAATTGAAGTATCCTTTTATGAAATAAACAAGCAATATTAATTCTTATCCAAACATTCTATGAGTGTAATATTTGTCACATTATACTGATGCTGATTCTTGGGCTTTGTGACAATATTCTTGGCATGTGAAATTTGTTTACGCAGTTCATGTCCAGGTTGGTTCACCCAGCTGCCTAATAAAAACAAAGGTTAGTTTTCAGATTGGCCAGTTAGCTCTATAGAGAGAAATGATCTCTTTCTCTGGAGTAGCTTGTGAGCTATCAAATTCAGGTCTCTTTAAAAAAAAAATTCAGGTCTATCCCAAGCATAGGTCTTTGATCTTATGGCTAGTTATAATCATTGGGAGAACAACTTAAAGCAATTTTCCTCCTGAAATGGGTAACAAAATAAGTAACAATAGGAAATAATACTTAGCCTTACTGAGCCCTTTACCACATACACTGTGCTTAAACTATTGTCTCACTTAATTCTCACCAAACTGCCATTTTCAGGTGAGGAAACAGGCTTTAAAAAAGTTAAGTAGCTTGCCATATAAGTCATTCAGATATTAAACAATAAAGCTGGAATTTGAACCCCTCCACAAAAATAATAATTTATATTTGTTTAGCATTTTATGGTTCGTTGTTGTTGTTCAGTCGTATCTGACTCTTTGCAACCCCATGGACTGCAGCATGCCAGGCTTTCCTGTTCTTCACTATCTCCTGGAGTTTGCTCAAATTCATGTCCATTGAGTTGGTGATGCCATCCAACTGTCTCATCCTCTGTCCATTTTATGGTTTACTAATGGCTAGTGGAGGTGATGGAATTCCAGCTGAGCTATTTCAAATACTAAAAGATGATGCTTTTAAAGTGCTGCACTCAATGTGCCAGCAAATTTGGAAAACTCAGCAGTGGCTATAGGACTGGAAAAGGTCAGTTTTCATTCCAATCTCAAAAAAAGGTAATGCCAAAGAATGTTCAAAGTACCACACAATTGCACTCATTTCACATGCTAACAAAGTAATGCTCAAAATCCTTCAATGTAGGCTTCAATAGTATGTGAACCAAGAGCTTCCAGATGTACAAGCTGGATTTATAAAAGGCAGAGTAATGAGAGATTAAATTGCCAACATCCATTGGATCATAGAAAAACCAAGAGAATTTCAGAAAAAAATCTACTTCTGTCTCATTGACTACACTAAAGCTTTTGACTGTGTAGATCACAACAAACTGGAAAATTCTTAAAGAGATAGGAACACCACACCACCTTACCTGCCTCCTGAGAAATCTATATGCAGGTCAAGAAGCAACAGTTAGAACCGGACATGGAACAATGGACTGGTTCCAAATTGGGAAAGAAGTACGTCAAGGCTGTATATTGTCACTGTGCTTATTTAACTTATATGCTTATGTAACTTATGTACATCATGTGACATGCCGGGCTGGATGATGCACAAGCTGGAATCAAGATTTCCAGGAAAAATATCAATAACCTCAGATATGCAGACGACACCACCCTTATGGCAGAAAGTGAAGAGGAACTAAAGAGCCTCTTGATGATGGTGAAAGAGGAGAGTGAAAAAGCTGGCTTAAAACTCAACATTCAAAAAGCAAAGATCATAGCATTTGGTCCCATCACTTCATGGCAAATGGATGGGGAAAGAATGGAAACAGTGACAGACTGGTTTTCTTGGGCTTCATAACCACTGTGGATGGTGACTATGGCCATGAAATTAAAAGACACTTGCTCCTTGGGAGAAAAGTAATGACAAACCTAGACAGCATTTTAAGAAGCAGAGACATTACTTTGCCTACAAAGGTCCTCATAGTCAAAGCTATGGTTTTTCCAGTAGTCATGTATGGATGTGAGAGCTGGACAATAAAAAGGCTGAGCACCAAAGAATTGATGCTTTCAAACTATGGTGCTGGAGAAGACTCTTGAGAGGCCCTTGGACAGCAAGGAAATCAAACCAGTCAAAGCTAACGGAAATCAACCTTGAATATTCATTGAAAGGACTGATGCTGAAGCTGCCAATACTTTGACCACCTCATGAGAATAGTCAACTTATTGGAAAAGACCCTGATGCTGGGAAAGATTGAAGGCAGGAGGAGAAGGGGATGACAGAGGATGAGATGGTTGGATGGCATCACTGACTCAATGGACATGAGTGAGCAACTCTGGGAGATGGTGAAGGACAGGGAATCCTGGCATGCTGCAGTCCATGGGGTTGCAAAGAGTCAGACACGACTGAGTGACTGAATAACGATGACGAAAGGCAATTTATGGGCTTCTCAGGTGGCTCAGTGGTAAAGAATCTGCCTGCCACAGGGAGGCCTGGCATGCTGCAGTCCATGGGGTTGCAAAGAGTTGGACTGAGCCACTGAACAACAACAACAATACAGGAAATGCAAGTTCAATCCCTGGGTTGGATAGATCCCTTGGACTAGAAAATGGCAACCCACTCCAGTACCTTGCCTGGGAAATCCCATGGACAAAGTAGCCTGGCTCAGAGTCAGACACAACTTGGTGACTAAAAAACAAAAACAACATTCACTATCTCAGTTCCGTGAGATAGTTAGGTGTTATTATCCTATTTTACAAATGTGGGAGTGGAGACTTTGAGAAGTCACTCAGTGAGTACGTATCAGGAACACTATTCAAAGCTGAGTCTGCTGATTTCACATTGCAGGGTCTTTCCACTCTTGGACAGCTGAGGTCAGGCATATGTATATTTATAGTGAAGTTAAAGTCTGTACAGTACAAAATGCAATGTGGATTTCATAATTATCCAGATTATTCAGGCCCTATAGGGTGCAGACACTTCATTTTTGCTTAATGAAATTAAAAACATGAAGTGTTACCTATGAAAATAAACGTACATAATACTATAAACCTTCGATCCAATATGAATACCTCAGGTGTGAAATGGGAAAGCTTATACTCTCTACTGCTTGTTTTATTGTGTGTCCTAACTGATGGAATGCAACTTCTATGCAATTGAGTTATCTGAAAAGAATTGTTTTTCTAATAATTCTTAATATTATTACATAATAAATGTTTGTCTTATCCTTTTTAATGTATTATCATGTAGCAGCTGTTTATACTTTAGATAAAAATTATGCACTTGAACTGTAAGAAATGACTTCTTGGGACTTCCCTGGTGGTCCAGTGGTTAAAACTCCACACTTCCAGGTTTAATTTCTCCTTGGGGAACTAAGATCCCACATGCCTCTTGGTACAGCCAAAAAAAAAAAAAAATTATTTCATTCCTTTTCTAGAACTATGATTTAAATTTTTATATTTTGATTTTGAAATATGTTGAAATTATACTAGTACACAATTTTTACCCTTAAAACCTCAGTTTATCTTGAAATTGATTGCCTTGACAAATGAATAAAAGTATATATGTGTGTGTGTGTGTGTGTATATATACACACACATATATATAAAAGCAAAACTGGTCTGAGATTTCTCTGGTGGTTCTGTGGTAGGACTCTGTGCTTCTGCTGCCATGGCCAGGGTTCAATCCCTGGTAGGGGATCTAAGATCCTGCAAGCTGCATGGCATGGCCAAAGCTAAACAAAACTGGTTTAAAAATAAAAGCTCAACATTTGAAAAAAAATTTTCTGGGGATGGTAGGAAGATGAAAATCTGTTATAGATAGGGAAGAAGTAAATTTAGAGTTTAAAGTAACTTACCAAATCCTTATTTCTGTTGGATAGGTGTATATTTAAGCTCACTTTAAAGTGTGTCTTTTTAATTGGTTTTCTACACAAATTGACAGTTAAGAACCTCTAATCAGTGGTTCCAAATGATAAGCTTCTGAAATGGATTACTGTGTTCAAATGACAGTGTTTTAAAACCCATTTTATTCCCAGATGCAAATATCAAAGGTGGTACACACACTCATACACACATGCACCAACACACGCCTACTCACAGTGCTTGTAAGTGTGTGTGTGTGCAAGGTAGAAACATTTCAGAATTCTTTCTTTTTAGAAAAGATACTATTTCCTTGCTCCCATGTTTTGTGTTACTAAACAAGCATTTCTGTTTTTATGTGTTTCTCTGTGTGCATATGTCTGAATATATGTTTATATATATGTATGCTACTGCTGCTGACAAATGCTCAGTCATGTCTGACTCTTTGCAATTGCATGGACTGTAGCCCGCCAGGCTCCTTTGTCCATGGAATTTTTCCAAGCAAGAATATCGGAGTGGGTTGTCATTTCCTACTCCTTACATATGTATATATTAATCTAAAAATAAAAGCAAAGCTTTCTCCTATACATGAAAATAGCAATTGTATGTTTAAGTATAGTTGTCTTTAACTTGATAAAATGTATTCTCCAGAATCAAGAAACCAGAGAATTTTTACTGAGCATCTTTTCTGTACTTGGCTTTATGTAAAGAGGAGGATACAAAGGTATAAGTCACTCTGACCCTTGTTTTTAAGTTTTATGAAAATAATTAACACATGTTGGTGAAACTGTGTTACAGCAGAAACTCACAAAGAACTGCTGGAAACTAATGCTACTCAGCTCCGTCCAGTTGAAGATGTACATATCTTGGGACCCAGAACTTTCATCTCTGGCTATCTTTTATGGACAAACTCTTAGATGTGTGCATAAGGAGATGGAAGGGAAATATGAATTGCAGCAATTTTTATAAAAGTGATATACTGGAAACTTTTCTAAAGTCCATTCACAATAGGAACAGATAAATAGAGTGTGGTATAAAAGGATGGAATATTTTATAGCAAGAACAATTTCTATGGCTATAGGCAAACATGGATGAAGGTCAAAAACATAACGTGCAGTGGGAGAGGGTGGCAAAAGCTCACAGCACCTTTATTCTCAGGCAGGCTCCCACTCAGGTCCTCTCCCAAGCTAACAAACGACATTAAAAACCTTAATGTTAAGGGGGAAAAGGAGTCACAGAAAAGTATTTTTCATGTGACTCCACTTATATAAAGTTCAAACACTAAACAATATATTATTGGGGGATCCATGTAAAGTAATCTATTTTTATTTATTTCTTTTTTGGCTGCACCCTGAAGCTTGTGGGATCAGTTCCCTGACCAGAGATCAAACCTGCACCCTCTGCATTGGAAGGGGAAGTTTTAACTTCTGAACCACCAGGGATGTCCCAGTAATCTATTTTTAAAAGTAGGGGAATGATTAACTGGAAATATTCCTAGGGCTACTTTTAGGGAGAGAGAGTGGGGATGTGGTCCGAGCAAGGTATCCAGAGGGTTCAAGGTACAGATTTTATTCAATTATTTAGTTTGGATGGTGGATAAACAATCCCTTGTTTCATCAATGGCCTTTAAAGTAAGCACACACTATACATATACACTCTCTTGTATATTTCATGATATAATTAAAATATCTATCAGAAAAGAGACCAGAAGATATTACATCACCATAATAATGTTAGTTGTATTAGATTGTTTGGTTATATGTAATTGTTTCCCTTTTCCATATTTTCTGTAATATGTTTTAATTGCTTCATAATTTAAATATATTAAATCTAATAAAATATATTAAATAATCCACTTATAGGGAAATGGAAATATTCCAACTTAGCCAAAGTAAGTCACAAAATATAACATGAAGTGCTTTTAGTTAGGATAATGAATTTCACAAATATCTGAGAAATGCCCATGTTAAAAGTACATTCTGAAGATGCAAGTTCTAGCAACATGTAGTCTTGAGTGGCTCAGATGCTGCTAATCTGTTCTCAGAGCAGAATTCCTTTTAAAAAATGAATATAACATTCTGAGTTGAAGGGAGAAGACACAGTCACACAGTAGAAACAATTTTTCTAGAAGCAGCCAAGAATTTCCTCCTCTGGACAGACTTATCTAATCTCCCTCCCCCGACTGAGATAACTATTCTCTCCCTATCTTGTTGCTATGCTTTCTGCACACTTATATGGTTGCACAGATCACACTGTAATGTTATTTGCCAATCGGGCTGTCCCCTCCTAGGGCTCTGAGCACCCTGTGGGCAGCTTCCAGCTATAGTCACTTTGCTTCTCCAATTTCCACCACTGTGCCTCAACAGAGTAGGTGCCTAGATAATGTTTATGAAAATAAACAAAAGAAGCAACAAAATGTTTGAAAAGCAGCATGGTCTGCCTTTATAAAACACATGGCTATGGAAATCTGAATATTTAGGAGGCTAATCTTTGTGCAGAAAGAGTCAACACATTTCCAAAATGTTTAAATAGAAGCTCTAGAGATAATATTATTATGTCCATCATAAAAACTTACAAACATTGCACAGCACTATAAACAGAAGTAAATTGGTAACTTCTGGGTATTGTGTTTGTTCCACCCCTCCCCATCTCCACCCTCCTGTCCAACACAGGCTGTAAAGCTCAAGCCTGTTATTTTTAGCAGGGAGTGATCACAGGGGCTTGACTTCCATCTAGAAGGATGGTTTTCAGGTGAGAACATAAGAGAAGAACCAGCTGTGATAGGGCAAAATATTTGCTGGTTATAATCTTCAATTATAAAAAGACAAAAAAAAAAAAAGCTTCCATGTCATAAGATGGAAAACAGCTCAAACAACTGCGAAATAGCCCCTAGCAGGACCCATAGGAACACAATAGCAATTTCCCTCTGGTGCCTAGACATTTGCAAACTACTCATATGACATACTCATGTGACGTTCAAAAGTCTTTAGACATCTTCCTGGAATATCTAAAGGAAGGCAGAAAAGAAAACTTCTTTTTAGTCTTCTCCTACCAGCTTTCTTGAGATTTGAGTGGTAAAACCATGCTGAAACACTTGGCCTGCTTTGTTAGGAATATGTTAATTCAAAACTCCAGGGCAAGAGCAGTTAATCCTGGTAAGTCTGGTCTCTATCTGGATAGGTAGATTTGCTTGGTAGAGAGAAACCAAATTTCTCAAAAATATATTCACTTGCTATAAAAGAAAAAAAGAGAAAAGACACACACAAAAGCATGCAGGTGTATAGTTCATTGATTAAATATCCTAATAAAACATCCAAATCCAGGACTACCCTGGTGGTCAAGGATTAAGAATCTGCCTTGCAATGCAGGGGACACTAGTTTGATGCCTGGTTTGGGAAGATCTCATCTGCCAGGGGCAACAAAGCCCACGTGCCACAACTACTAAACCTCTGCTCTGGAGCCAATGAGGCATCTACTGAGTCCAGGCACTGCCACCTCCTGAAGCCCACGCACCCTGGAGTCCATGTTCCACAAGAGAACCCATGCACCACAGCTAGAGAGCAACCCCACTCACCACAACTAGAGAAAGCCTGTGCACATGACAGTCAAATAAAAAATCCAAATCCAAATTGCCTTGGTTTAATGTAAACTACTGACACAACCATTTTGGGTAAATTTAATAGAAAGTATAGACAAATGGATCAAGCTTATGTCCAATTTGCAGTTTTATTCTCCTTCTTCCTGCATACCAGAATCACTATGTAAAGTAATGGTTAAGAATGTGGGTCCTAGAGTCAGACTGTCTGCTATTGACTATTGACTCCACTGCTGTCTGACTGTGCGGACGAGCTACTTCAACTCTCTGGATTTCTATGTCTGCATCTCTGTGTGTTGTGGGCATTACAATTACATCATTTTGTGTAAATCACTCAGTACAGTGCTAGATAGCTAATTATTACCAAGTGTAGATTTATTGTGAAGCTAGTGACATGTAGTTTTGGGCTCCTCATTGCCCATACTCTTTCTGAGATCTCAGGAGGGGCCATAGCAGAGTGTTCACATATGCATTTTTTTGAGTTTTCCAAAAGTAAGACATTTTAACTGCAGTCAAGACTGATGCTTCTCTCCATGTCAAATTTCCCTGTACCATTTTCCCTTGTGTTTGGAAGTGCTTGGGGTCCACCAGTATTTTGGGAATTTGGCTAAAGGGAAGTTGAGTTTGGGACATACCACTTTACTTGAAATTTAGAAACACATTTTGGAATATTCCAATAAAACAACTGAGAAATTACAAACCTCTAATTTGAATGTAAAAGAAAGATGCTTCTTTTGACATCTGTATTTTTATTTAAGATCTAAGATAAAATTCTGATTAAAAAATTGAGATATGAAATAAAAGTGATAGAAATGCATGATAAAACAACAGAATGTACTTGCACATCAAGACACTAATTTTTTTTTCCAGATCATTCTAAAGGTGGTCCTTCCCTAAAAAGAAGAGGGGACTTTCTAATAAAAGTAATAGATGATCTCTTGGATTGGTTGATAGTCTCATTACTGAAGGGGAAGGAATCACAATATTTTGAAGAATACTGAAATCTCTTGTTGATTTGATATACTGATGTTGACAAAGATAACATAAAGCTCAAAATATGCTTCTTCAATAAGGAAACATATCAGCTAATCATGAGTGTGGCCAGCCTTCACTGATGACCTGAACTTTTACAGCTTAAACATGAAAAAATTTTGATAAAAATTTTCTCAGATGTCAATTCTAAAATATCATATGATATCAATTCAGTTCAGTTCAGTTCAGTGGCTGAGTTGTGTCCAACTCTTTGCAACCCCATGTTCTGCAGCATGCCAGGTTTCCCTGTCCAACACCAACTTCTGGAGCATGCTCAAACTCATGTCCATCGAGTCAGTGTTGTCACCCAACCATCTCATCCTTTGTTGTCCCCTTCTCCTCCTGCCTTCAATCTTGGCCAGCATCAGGGTCTTTTCCAGTGAGTCAGTTCTTTGCATCAGGTGGCCAAAGTATTGATATCATCTTTCAGTGTCATATCAGTATGCAAATGCAAAAAGATATGACACTGAAAGATGATATCAATAATGAGCTGTAAACCTGAAATGAAATATGTTAATATAGCAATGATTGAAAAAAATGGATCCATCATGCTAGGGAAGACTAAAATTTGTTTTCTCCATAGAAAAGTATATTACAATATTCTTATGAAGATGTGATCAGAAAATTTGCAGCCAAAACTATTGACCAAAAGTTTTATAGCCATAAGTCAGGAAATTTATTAATACAAATTATCATGGAATTTCCTCAATCTTTGATGTTTGTGAGTGTGGAAGATTTTACTTTTCATTGACTATCTCCACAGTATCTCACATCTCAGAAGCTCTTCTCACCATGTAATCAACATGCCTCTCATTAAGATGCGGAGTCTATATTCTTTCCCCCTGAAACTTGAACATGAGCAGACTTGTAGCTGTGACTGAAGGAATGTTGATTAAGGCAAAATAATGCCCCCTGCCCAAGATGTCCATGTCCTCTTCCCCAGAACCTGTAAACCTGTCATGTTACATGGCAAGGTGGGAGGGGGGTGGATGGAATTTGGTGTGTGTGTGTTAATTGCTCAGTCATGTCCAACTAGACTGTGGCCCTCCAGGCTCCTCTGTCCATGGAATTCTCCAGGCAAGAATACTGGAGGGGGTTGCCATTCCCTTCTCCAGGGGATCTTTCTGACCCAGGGACTGAACCCAGGTCTCCTGCGTTACAGGCAGATTTCTTTACCATCTGAGCCACCAGGGAAGCCCAAGATGGAATTGCCTGACTTTGAGATGGAGAGAGTATCCTAGTTTATCCAAGTGAGCCCAATGTAATTAAAAGATCTTTATAAGTGTAAAAGGAAGGCAGGGAAATCAGAATTGAGAAAGATCTGAAGAGACTACAATGTGGGCTTTGAAGATGAAGGATGGAGCCATAAGCCAAGGAATGCAGTGGCCTCTAGAAGCTGGAAAAGGCAGGGAAATGTATTTTCCATGGAGCCTCTAATAGGAATACAGCCCTGTCCATGCCTTGATTTTAGCTCAGTGAAACAAGTTTCAAACTTCTGAGCTCTGGAGCTATAAAATAGTAAATATGTTGTCTTAAGCTGCTATATCTGTGGTAGCTTGTCACAGTAGCAATATAAAACTAGTGTAGAAACTGTGTAACTGCCAGGTCTGGTTCCTAAAAGGAGATACAGTGTTCACCTGGTTTTCTCTGAGCTCTGTCACCATGGCATGAGGAAGTAGAAAGGCTATGTGGAGAAGCCATGTAAGTAGGAGTTTTAGCCACCAGCCTTAGCTGAGGTCACAGCCCACAGTCAGTATCAACTGGAGACACATAAGGAGTGAGCCACAAGGAGACTCTAGCCCCAGCCACCATCTGAACGTAACTTCATGAAAGACCCTGAACAAGGACTGCGAGCTGAGCTCAGCCAACGCCAGAACTATGGCAGGTGATAATACATCTATTGTTGTTGGTTAAGCCATTAAGTGTTGTGTGATTCATCACACAACAGCAGATAGCTGGAACACGAGTCTATGTCAGCTTTTGAAAATGTAGTTTTTCTGGATTTGTCTCATTTAAAGTAAATATTCACTTTCATATCTAATTTGCATTTCTAAATTCTTCTCTTTTTCCTACAGAGACCCCCTCTGCATTGTAAAGTTTCAATCCTCCTCCCCGCTCATCACCAAAAAAAAAAAAAAAAAAATCTAGTTCCATTCCTGCATGCAGCCATAATTTCTTGTTCAGAATTCTGTTGAAAAAACATAATAATACATGCAATTAAACAGACCTGAGAATCTTGAAATAAAGCAATCTTTCTTTTTAGAAGTTAAATAAAAACCTTCATTTTGAAGACACTTAAAAAAATTTTAACAAAAGCAAAATTTAAGCTTATGTTACTTGTTCATATCACTTTAAATGTCAACTGCTTCTTCATTTGGGATCAACATAAGGGATAATTGCTTTCACAGAAAATAAAGATTTCCTTTAGAAATAAGATGATATTTTCAACAGATGTCTCTGAAATGATTCTTTTCTGTGTCAACTTCCCATAGCTCTGTGATGTCAAGAAAAGACAGGAAGTATCTGATTTAGGTTATAGTTCTTGGGACAAATCATAAAAGAGGAATGTGTTATGTAAATAATAATGTACAATGTCCCAGAGTGCAGCCTGGGCTACTTCAAATATATTTGCTTTGGGACAGACCCACCATTTTGAGATAGTCAGCTCTGATTTCAGGAATTGCTGTGTTCTCAGTTGCACCTGCTCCGACCTAGTCTTTCCACAACTTGTCAGGGCTACCCCATTTATCCCAGTTGACTTTCAACATAACAGAAGATGCTCTGGATACTAAAGACAAGAGTCAGCCATACAGGCAAGTGAGCTTTGAGTTCTCTGGTTTCAGAGATAATTCGTACCACCCACTTGCAAGCCAGCAGGGCTGGCAGGGGCTAACCTGGAAAAAGCCTTGTCATTCACAGGGTTTCTACAGTATTGATGGTGGTGGTGGTTTAGTGATTTAGTTGCTAAGTTGTGTCCAACTCTTGTGATCCCATTGAAGGTAGCCTGCCAGGCTCCTCTGTCCATGGGATTTTCCAAGCAAGAATACTGGAGCGCTTTGCCATTTCCTTCTCCAGGGGATCTTCCCAACCCAGGGATCAAACCAGGGTCTCCTGCACTGCAGGCAGATTCTTAACCAACAGAGACACTGGGGAAGCCCCTACAGTGTCGATAAATCCCCCAGTTCCAAAGCTGAGCACATCAACGTGAGTATGTGCTAAGTTGCTTCTGTCGTGTCTGACTCTTTGCGACACTATGGACTATGGCCCCCCAGGCTCCTCTGTCGACGGTATTCTTCAGGCAAGAATACTTGAGTGGGTTGCCATGCCCTCCTCCAGGAGCTCTTCATGACCCAGGGATTGAACCCACGTCTCTTATGTCTCCTGCGTTGGCAGGCAGGTTTTTTACCACCAGTGCCACCTGGGAAGGCCGAGCACATCAACGTGTGAATAAATATCCCTAAGCCTTACAGATAGCATATTCAAAAGCAGAGACATTACTTTGCCAACAAAGGTCCGTCTAGTCAAGGCTATGGTTTTTCCTGTGGTCATGTATGGATGTCAGAGTTGGACTGTGAAGAAGGCTGAGTGCTGAAGAATTGATGCTTTTGAACTGTGGGGTTGGAGAAGACTCTTGAGAGTTCCTTGGACTGCAAGGAGATCCAACCAGTCCATTCCGAAGGAGATCAGCCCTGGGATTTCTTTGGAAGGAATGATGCTAAAGCTGAAACTCCAGTAGTTTGGCCACCTCATGTGAAGAGTTGACTCATTGGAAAAGACTCTGATGCTGGGAGGGATTGGGGGCAGGAGGAGAAGGGGACGACAGAGGATGAGATGGCTGAATGGCATCACTGACTCGATGGACGTGAGTCTGGGTGAACTCTGGGAGTTGGTGGACAGGGAGGCCTGGTGGGCTGCATTTCATGGGGTCACAAAGAGTCGGACACGACTGAGCGACTGAACTGAACTGAACTGAACCCTTACAGAGATAAGCAGACACTCCCTCGGAAAGATGCAACATACTTCTATTTTTAAAACACAACTGCAACAAAACACTATGGGATAAATAGAACATTGGATTTGCTAATTTCAGATTTGAAGTCTTGTCCATGAGAAAGTCAGAAAGCAGAATATATGAGCCCTTCACTGATTTAGTCTCTGATTACTTGGAAAAGAAAAGAACTGTCTGCCTATACATTGTCTCATTCTTTCCAATTCAGATTCAAAAATGAAATCTTGGTTAAAAGATCTAAATTACTTCAAGATGGCACCCCGAGTTAGGTTAGGCTTTTCCAATGCTTCTGTCTCTGACAAGCATTCCTGTTTCCTTTATAGGTTCTGCTAGCAAGGTTAATCTAAGCATTGGAAATTTGGAACTGCAAACCACCCTCAAGGACAGAAAACAGCCTAGGCAGGGAGTTAGACATAGTGAGTGGAGGGGAAGGGGAAATGGGGTCTTTTGTCAGCATTCCCATCCTGATCCTGAATTTCTTTCCCTCGTAGGGCTGCTTTCTACCTGATTCCTTTGATGAGGTTAGGGATGATCACTTTGCTTTCTTCCTGAAGTCACAGCATTGGCAAAGTCCCATGTATGATGGTAATCCCCCTTTTGACACTCTGGACAAAGCAAATTATTGAAAGCGTTCGAGGTACTATCTCCAGTGAATAGGAAAGTTGGGTCTCAAATCAGGCATTCCAATCACCTTCTAGAGCATCTGCCCTACACCTTAGATACACCAGGGCATATTCTGGGACTGTGTTTTATTTATCTGTTTTTCTATCTCTCCCTAGTAACATGTCTGGCATCTAGTGTTGTAGTCATTCAACATCTGTTATAAAAGTAGGATGTATTATCTAAAACTTCTCATTTCTGAGAAGAAAGATGCTATCTAGATAGATCTGTGGGAATTTTGATGTCTTACAAAGCTCAGGGAAGTCACGTTTAAGGCATTTGGGGAAGCCAGGGCAGCAGCTGCTTGGGGATGTTCTATTTTCTTTTCAAGGTGGAAACTTAAATGTGGGTAGGTTTGAAGGACACTCCTCACCAGTCAAGGTTTTGCTGAAGGGAGGCATTGTTTCTACGTGGGTGTTGCTGCTGTTTACTTCCTGCTCTGTGCCCATCTTCTCTTTTTACAGTTTCAGATGTCACTGAGGACGGCTGATTCCCTGTCAGGCCTTCATGGGGCATAGAGTATCACCCAACCCAACTGCACCCCCATCACTATGCTGTAGACCACGTGTCTATAATGAGACACATCCCCTCAATCCCCTTCTTGAGGACTGCTGGATTTCTGATTCCCTATTTTGCATTCACACACAATGTAGAAAAGTTGCCCTTAAGAAAGCTTAGGAAAGACTGAAAGGCAGCTGATAGATAAAGGTTGATTAGCCTAGAGGAGAATGTCTTTAATACCTAAGATCTAAAGCTGCAGGGCTTCCCTGGTGGCTCAGAGGTTAAAGCGTCTGCCTGCAATGCGGGAGACCTGGGTTTGATCCCTGGGTCGGGAAGATCCCCTAGAGAAGGAAATGGCAACCCACTCCAGTATTCTTGTCTGGAGAATCCCATGGACGGAGGAGCCTGGTGGGATACAGTCCATGGGGTCACAAAGAGTCGGACACGACTGAGTGAGCGACTTACCTTAAAGCTGCAGTAAAGTAAGTCAATGTGGTAAGGACAAATAGAGCCTGGAGAAAGGCTGTCATTAAGAAAATTAAAAAAAATTCACAAACATCTAGAAAAATCAGCAGAGTAAAAAGAGAAGACTTGTATCATTTTCTATTCCAGAAGATAATCATTGTTAAAAAGAGGTCTGTTTTTTCTTTCCCCCCAAATATTGTATATTAACATATATATATGGAATCTAGAAAGACGGTACTGGTGAACCCATTTGCAGGGCAGCAGTGGAGATGCAGACATACAGAACAGACTTGTGGGCACTTGTGGGGCAGGGGGTGCGGAGGAGAGGGGGGCACCAATGGAGTGAGCAACATGGAAACATAAACACTACGATATGTAAAATAGATAGCCAGTGGGAATTTGTTGTATGACTCAGGGAACTCCAACTGGCACTCTGTGACAACCTAGAGGGGTGGGATGGGGTGGGAGGTGGGAGGGAGGTTCAAGAAAGAGGACGGCCTATGTATACCTATGACTGATTCATATTGACATATGGCAGAAGCCAACAAAATATTGTAAAGCAATTATCCTTCAATTAAAAATAAATTTTTTTAAAAGGTTTTTTTTTTAAGGAAGATTTAATACTGGACTAATTATTTTTTAATGATTGCTTTCCTTTATCTTAAAAAGATAAGTGGACTAAAATGGACAAGAGGCTCCATATCGGACAACTGGATCAGTCATTTCGCATACTGAACAGGGCCTCTAAAGAGCAGGAAATTCAACACCATTTACAAAGCTTTCTGGAGAGAATTGCTTATCATTCAAGAAGCTGCCTGTTAGAAGACACATAAAACCACAATTATAAATAGTATACATTGTCTATACTGTTTCTATACATTTTGTACACCTTTGTAACAGTGATGTAGGCAAAGGTCAATATCTCCATCTCTTCCTTTTTGTCTTATATCTTCTCTATTATTTAAAAAGTCTTCTACCACATAGAAGATTTACATTTCCTGCTTCATATCACTTATTCTATATTTTATGTTCCTCTTCTATCTTTGCCCTTCTACTTGAAGAAAAGTCCACAATCTCCATCATGTTCAAGGAGAGCATACTCTCCTTTTTCATGGTGCATGTTTTCCATTCGGCTCTTTTATGTCTCTCTGAACTGTTTGCTGAGTCTCCTTGTACACTGTAAAACAAGCTATCATGTATATATATGTAATTCTAATCTTAGTTCTATTTTCCATGTTAGTTACATGCATTCTTTTATGTTTTTCAGCATAGATTTCCAGCAAGTTTATATCAGACAAAAGTTGTTTTCAGTCTTATAGATCAAACACACATTGAATAAAATTATGGAAACTGCTAATCACAAGCAGTCTCTTAATGTAATTGTATTAATTTTCCAAAACCGTGAACAAAGTCACAACTCTGAAATAGCAGGATTAGTTCTTGGAGCTGGCCTCCCCGCAGCTGCTCTGTGCTGCTATGTCTAGCCCTGGTTTATACGCAAAGGGATCTATTTCTAAAATTCCTTAGCTGCTCTGGAAAAAAGAGCAAGCTGTTGTGAAATCTGTCACATGCCTTCCCATATTTTACAAATAACCAAACAATTCACAGAAAACATACAGAAGGGCAGAAAAATAACTTCCTAGGGGCCAATTGATTATTATTTAGAGTAGAACAAGAGAATGTGCTATTTACTGATTTGCCTGTTGAGCAGATGGCCAGGGAGGAAGCAAGAGAAGGTAAAGAAAGTAACTATAAACGTTGGAGGGGAGCATCTTAACATCTCTCAGAGATATTCCGTGTGAAAGTTTCTCCGGCCTAAGGCATTCTTTGCTTTGCTTTTTGCCCCGCCTTAAGAGAAGTGTCTCGTCTTAGTAACAAGTCTAATTATAATGGACAATAAATGATAATTTACAGGTGACCAAGGACCAAGAAGCCTCTCCAAGTCTTCATTAAAACAACAGTACAACCTCAGGAGGTGTGCTATTATTAAGACAATTGCCTGCCACCATCAGTGTGCACAGGTAACTTTTTAAGTCCTTTCACTGAATATTTATTTTTATTACAGGAAAATTTCAAGGTACACATAAATATAAAGACTAGAATAACAAACCCTCTTGTATGCATCACCCTGTTTCAACAACTCTTTTTGCCAATCGTGTTTTACAAATCTTTTTTTTTCCTTTTGGTAGGAAAACTTTAAATCAAAGATGATAGCATTTTACTAGTAAATACTGAAAATTTTTACAATAATTTGACTGATGCAAAATGGACCTGAAGGACAAAACAAAGAAGGAACGGAGAAAAATCCTCCCGTGGTGGAAGAGGTTGTCACAAAGGCTAGCTGTTTCAGCTCTACGGGGAGGTGAGAGCCCAACGTGAGATTCTCCGCAGACCCGTGCAGGCGAGGGGCTTGAGGGAAATGCGGGAAGGAATGCGCAGACCCGAGGGTAGGTCAGTAATTCCTCTCAAGTGGTCCACTCAGGCATGCGCAATCCAGACCTCAGAGTTACTAAGGCCCCCAAGGCAGAGAGAGGCGCAAGATACGGTAACAACCAATCAGAGGGCCCAAGGGCTAATCAGTTAGCCAATCGAGACTCGAGATTGAATCGGAGCTTCAGCATTCTGCTCGCCCCACCAGTATCCAATCAGGGAACTGGCTACTTTGGGCGGACTTTTCAAAACAGCGAAAACAAAACAAATCGGGGACCTTTAAAGGTGCGATGCGGCCACAACCTATCTCCTTCCGCCCCTCGCTCCTAACACTCCCTCTCTTTCCTTTTTGGGATCAATCGACGAATAAAGTCGGTGCCCAGATTCCATCTTGCGCCCTGGAACCGAGAGGGAGGATTGGTTCGGTAAAGCCATAGCGAGTCGAGGAAGCCACAAAGCTGACTGGAGACAGACGCTTAGGGGCGGGACTCTTTTTCCAAGTCTGCTGCGACAGCGGCGGATCCCTCCGCGGGGAGTCACATGCCCCACCCCCTTGGGGGCGTCGGAAACTCAAAACAAAAACAAGGGGTTTGCTTCGGCATCCGCAGCGGTGGCGGTGGCGGCGGTGGAGCCCGCAGTCGGCCTGGGCTAAAGGGGCCGGTGCAGCGCCCCAGCAGGAGGGTGGGCGCGCGGGCAGCAGGATGAAGCCGGGGCTGTGAGGCCACAAGCGCCGGTGGCAGGGGGTGGGAAGGGTCGGATGCCGGTCCGGGGAGACCGCTGAGGCGGCAGGTCTCTGACCTCGGAGACTGGTCCGGACGCCCCCGCCGCACCCAGTCCCCTCCGACCGTGACACCGCGGGCCGGTGGAGGCGCGGCTCCAGCACGGTGAGTGGGCCCAACCGGGATTGCAGAGTTTCTTTGTTCTTGGTCGGAGCTGCGGGGACTGATGTCAGAGTGGCCACCCCTCAGCCTGGGGAGCAGTTCCCGTCCTGCCCCTCAGCCCTGGGGCAGTGGGCACCCGGGGGCGGAGAGATGCTGATGGGATGCGTGCAGTGTCAAGGAAGCTGGAGGCAGTTCTTTGGTGCGCCCCCCCCCCCCCCAATTTTGTCACAGGGGGCTCGTTGGGGTGGATTTTGGATTGACAGCTCCTCGTCTCCGCACAGTTGCGGAATCGGGCATGGACAGGTGTTGTCTGGGCACGGGACGGGCTGGATTTTCTGCCCTCCCCCGGACCCCGATCGGCTGAGCCGCGCCGCCAGCGCTTTCTGGAACCGAGGTCTCCGGCACTCCGGTTTTGTTCCGAGGAGGCGCAGTCGATGCTCATGGGGAAGGTTTAGGGGCTGGACTCCTGCGAGAGGGGCTTCTGGAGCCGGGCTCCGCGGGAGGGGCGGGGCTTGGGAGTCTCCTCCCTCCGGTTCTTTGTTCAGTCGCGAGACTTTCTTTTCCCATCCCCCCGCATTGTGCAAAGCCCCTACCCCAGGGATCCGCTGCTCTCGGAACCCCGGGTGCGGTCCACTGGGCAGAAGCCCCTGGCCCCACGACTTCAGGTGGGGCGGGCCGTTCGGAGACCGCAGCCCCGGGTACAGTTTCCTGCTTGTGAAACGGCCGGGAGACCAGGGCTGGCCGGCCTGACCCTGCGCTGGCCGGCGGACGTGCCCACGGCCCCTCCCCCTTGCACACCTCCCTGGCCGCGGGGGAGGATTCCGCCGGGTTCGGCTGGACGTGACTCGTCCCCTCAACCCGCTTCTCGCCGGGGTGTGCTGGTGCGCCCCTCGCTGGAGGTATTAACCCCTGCTCTTTTGTGCTCTCCCTCGCTTACCCCGGCCAACCCCAGGATACACTGAACTGTGTGTGTGTGGTGTCTTTGCTGCAGATGAAGGATTTGGGAGCAGAGTACTTGGCCGGTCGCGAAGGTGTCCAGCTCTTCGGATTGTTGAACCTCTACCTAGAGCAGGAACAGAGATTCCAGCCTCGAGAAAAAGGGCTGAGCTTGATCGAGGCTACCCCGGAGGTAAGTTCCCAGGAAAGATATCTTGCGGCAGCCGCTAACGGGGCTTGGGGAGGTGACTTTAAAAATACATGTGAGTGTATATATATATACACACACAGACACATATTTATTTTTTTATTTTAGTTGAGTCTGGATTAAAGGCTGCAAAGTTTCTTAAGACCAAAATCGATCTTCCTAGAATATTACGATAAATCTTAATACCGGGTCATTGGTTTTGTTTCTTAGCAAGAACGAGAGCGATACTAACTCTAGGGAAGTGTGTCTTCAGAAGTGACACCCCGAGTCTCCGGCTTCTGAGTGGGAGAGTCCCTGGAAATTGAGCAGGTCATTTGTGGAAATACCCTCTGCCTATGCAATACTTCTGTATTGTAGACTCCTAAGTGGTTTTTCTTTTTTTAATAAAAGGAAACAAGGAACCTTCTATGTGTCCATTACAAGGGAATTGGATTCTGTTTGATGTAACCCTCTGGAAGTGTGGCTTCCAGAAGTATATTGAGTTGCTGAATGTCTGATGATGTATATATGTTTTTTGTGTGATTTGCCCAATTATGTGATGTATATTTTTAAAAATTGGTGATGTATACACATTTTCTGTCTGAAAAACTGCAGCACTTTGATTCAGTGATGGCACTCTGCCCCCCATATTCTTGAAGATTAAGTGAAACAATTACCTTCTTTGAATCTGTGTGTATTACCCATTTTAGTTCTAAGACGGGCATAAACTTTGGCTCTTGGTTTTTATTGCAGACGGATAACACTTTGTGTCCAAGATTGAGAAATGCCAAAGTCGAAGATTTGAGGAGTTTGACCAACTTTTTTGGATCTTGCACTGAAACTTTTGTCTTGGCTGTCAATATTCTAGACAGATTCTTGGCTCTTATGAAGGTATTTAATCATTTTTGTAAACACAACTTCATTTTTTAATAACCGGTGCCCAGCACAATACCTAGCATAAAGGATTCTGTAACTATTTGGTAAATGAATGTATTTGTTATTATATATAAGCATTTTTAATGATCAGAGTTGTGATCTTTAGTTCAGATTAAGAGACTACAAAAGTCAGTGTATTGTTGTATCTTAGGTTTTGATGTATCTCCTACATAACTTTTCTTTGAAGATGTGACACAATGAAAACTACTTTTTTTTGGGTGTTTTGTATCTACACAGCTCTCAAAATAAGATTTTCATATTTTCATTTCCCAGTATGTTTCTGTTAAGCCTAGGTATTTTTAAACACCTGAAACATGCCAAATAGCAGTATAGCAGTATGTTAAAGGTGACCTAGTGCCTTCCCTATGAGAAACCTTTTCAAAGCAGGGAGCCACAGTCTTATTAACAGTTACCAGCGACTCATAAGATTTCACTTATTTGTGGAGTCTAAAATATGACACAGATGAACCTGTCTATGAAACAGAAACAGAACGAAGGACAAAGAGAATAGACTGGGGGGTGCCAGAGGGGCGGGGGAGGCTTGGATTGGGAGTTTGGAATTCGCGGGTGCAAAGTGGTGTCTACAAAATGGATGAATGACGAGGCCCTGCTGTGTAGCACAGGGAACTCTATATCCTGTGATGAACCAGAATGGGAAATAATATGAAAAAGAATGTATGTTCGTATGTATGTGTGTATACTGACGGAGTTACTTTGCTGAATAGCAGTAATATATATATAACATTGTAATTCAACTATACTTCACTTAAAAATAAATTTAAAAAAACATCCATCAGTAACTGTTAGAAAAATGTTATTCTTCTACCAGTAGGATTCTTGTCAGCTGCTGGGTCAATTTTCAGGGCACTGAAAAGAAAAGGGCAGCCATCTGTCCATGGCAGCTTTTACATCTGCTCCACTCTGCACATCTGATGCAGTAGCTCTCTTGGGGGCAAATTTGCATTGAGGCATAGGATGATTCTTAAATAGATAAGAAGATAAAAAGATGACTATGTTACTTTTATATTCAAAGAAGTATATTTTCTTGGTGTTAGGCTTAATTTATTTTGGGGGAGATTGTACTATTATGAGTTTTGTAAGTTAGAAATACAGTGTATTTAGAAACCTAGCTTTTGAATTTGCATTAATTTTTTTTTAAGCCATGTTTAAATTAAATGCTCAAAATGTTTTTTCTGTTTTTTAAAGGGAGGTTAAGACAGCTTAAAATGTAAAAACAGTTGTTTAATTTTACGTAAGGGTAAATACAAGGAAGCAGTTTGATCATGTTCTGTCTTAAGAGTAGGGGCTCATTACGGTATTTTAAGTGTCCGCTTTGCGAAGTTAAAGTGACAACTGTTGGAAGAAACCTTTTGTTCCTTGTTTTTCAGGTGAAACCTAAGCATTTGTCTTGCATTGGAGTCTGTTGTTTTTTGCTGGCTGCTAGAATAGTTGAAGAAGAATGCAATATTCCATCTACTCATGACGTGATCCGGATTAGCCAATGTAAATGTACTGCTTCTGACATAAAGCGGATGGAAAAAATAATTTCAGAAAAATTGCACTATGAATTCGAAGCTACTACTGCCTTAAACTTTTTGCACTTATACCATACTATCGTACTTTGTCATACTTCAGAAAGGTCAGTGGGATTAAAAATGAAAATTTTGTACTTTAGCTTTGCTGTAAGTAAAGAATTAGAATGCCAATGAATATTTTTATACCTTCCAGTTTAATAAACATTTTATTCTTTCTTTTTCATTGTATAGGAAAGAAATACTGAGCCTTGATAAATTAGAAGCTCAGCTGAAAGCTTGCTGCTGCCGACTTACCTTTTCAAAAGCAAAAGTAAGTCAATTTCTTACTTATATATATCTCAGTTTCTATTTTGAATTAAAAAATATTTATTTTTCTTTTTTTTCTTGTAGCCATCCATACTAGCTTTGTGCCTTCTCAATTTGGAAGTAGAAACTTTGAAATCCATTGAATTGTTGGAAATTCTCCTGCTTGTTAAAAAACATTCCAAGGTAAATTAAGTATCTTCAGAACTTGTTCTTTATAGCAGCTTTCTTCCTGGTGTTTTATTTTTTCTGTGGTGACTTAATCATTATTAACACTTTATGGGGCTCTTAACTTTTATTCATTTTTTCTTTGTATCTTAAGTGTTGATGTTCTTCTCCAAATGCAGCTTCAACTCAGACAGTGTTAAGCTGGAGCGGAATCTGATCACTTAGCCTAGCCGCTTTCTGTATTCAGACATCCCTTCCCTCGTCTTCTTGCCAGTTGGTAGTACAGTGGTCTGTATTGTCCTGCACACGTTGTTCTAGAATGCGTACTAAGAAGTTAACTCAGTAAATACACCAACAGCATCCCAGTACATCTGTAGGACTGAGACATTGTCCCATAGTAGCATTACCAAAATAACATCAACTGCGTTTTTGCTTTTGAACTGCTTTGTCGGGCCAGCCTAATAAGTTTTTTCAATCAGAAAGAGGTGTAAACCAAACAATCACAGTCCTTTTTCTTCAACTGGTGGTCTGGTTGGAGAAATATGGAACTGAACACAAGGCAGGGTCTGTGTCTCTAAACAGAGGATGTACTTGAAAGTTTGGTTAGCAGAGAAGTAAGCTAGACCATGAGAGGCATGACGACTGGGAGCCTGGCTGTACCAAAAAGAATCTTAGACACTGAAAGTTTGGGAATCAGTTCAGGGTAGGTTTGTAGATAGAATGTCTAGGTGCTAATCACAAGCAGGAATAAGGGCATCTAACTCTAGTTTTTAGAGGCCAAGCATGGAAATAAGGAGTCATGGACGACCAAGATGTGGGCCTAACGGTGTAGCGAATACTGGCATCATTGAGGGAAATTTCAAAGAAGTTAATGTCAAAGGAGTATGATTTTAGGTACTTGGAGAAGGAAATGGCAATCCACTCCAGGACTATTGCTTGGAAAATCCCATGGACAAAGGAGCCTGGTAGGCTACAGTCCATGGAGTCACAAAGAGTCAGACACGACTGAGTGACTTCACTTTCTTTCATACCTGCCCGATAGGTAGGTGTCTAGCAGATTCTTGCCAGTCTAAATTATAGTTGGAGATTGAGATTAGGAATTTCTCATGAGGAATATTAGTTGAAACCTCAGAGTCCCTTGCTTAGGGGTCAGTTAAAACTCTGCGTTTTCAGTATTGGCAGTTTCCCTGTTAGGATCCAAGTGAAGGAATGTGAAGTACACAAGTACAAGCATTCAGGTGGGAAAGAGGTTTTCAAGAAGGAAGTGGTCAAGAGTATTGAATTTTGGTGAGAGGCCCAGTGTAATGAGAATTGAAGGAGCTTAGTTGGGATGTAGGAGGTGACGTCGGGAGAAAGATAGAAGCCACGTTGCAAGGGGATTAAGATGTGGCTGGATTCGGTGGAAATGGAAGCCAAGATGACACAAAATCCTCATCCGTTTGTGGTCAGGTACATGCAGCGTGAAGCATTTTAACAGCTGACTTCCAGCTGCTATTTTAGTGACGAATTTATTAATTTGGATCTAAACCTTTTATAGTATTATTATTTGGAAACAATCTTCAGTGAAAATTGATTCCTTGAAATAAATTGGGGCACTCCCCAGTGGTAGAGGAACTGTGCCTGTCTGGGGAAATTCCTCTTCTCTTGTATTTCCAACTTCTCCTTTCACATATATCTGGTATTTTAATGTAAATGCATATTTTAGCAGTCCAATTAAAGCTATGTTACAGAAACCTAAATTCTGTTAAATTCCTTTGCATTGTGACTATCAAAGAATATACTTGATAATTGGTGTATTAACAGACCTGTTGTTTATAAGCAGTGTGTTTTCTTAAAATAGGCCGAATCCTCTGGAAGTATTTATACCTGTGGTGCTCCTCGCATGAAGCAGTGGTTACCAAATTTTGACTGCATATAAGAATCATCTGGGGAGCTTTAAAAAAATCTTGGCTGACACCCCCCCCCCCCCTACCAATTAAGTAAAAGTATCAGGGGGTGGGAGCCAGGCACAGTATTTTTTAAGAATCATGGAGTAAGTCCAAGGTATAGCAAGGTTTGGGAACCACTGTCATAACCTCTTCAGTTAAATTTTTTTTTTTTTTTCAGGTGAATGACTCCGAGTTTGTTTATTGGAGGGAGTTAGTTTCTAAATGCCTAGCCGAATATTCTTCTCCTGAATGTTGCAAACCAGATCTTAAGAAGCTGGTTTGGATCGTTTCAAGGCGCACAGCCCAGAACCTCCACAACAGCTATTACAGTGTTCCTGAGCTGCCAACAATACCAGAGGGGGGGTGTTTTGATGAAAGTGAAAGGTAAGCAGGTTCCTTGACTAATTAGACTTCCCCAGACTAAGACTGATTTTTGTATATCACAGCCCGCACCTCTATGGCATCATTTCTTTGGTTGAGAAAATTAACCAGAAATAGTTTTTATAGGTAGTAGTTGGGAAGTGTACACCATCCTACCCCCTCACCCCAACTTTATGAAAAAACAACAGAAACCAGCATCCTATACATCCTTACCTCCCTAGGGCTTGTAACTGAAAGCACGTACCTTTTGGCCATCGTCAGCTACCACCCTCTCCCCTCACCCCCAGCAGCCACCCATCTGTTCTCTGCATCTGTGAGTTCTGTTTTTTGTTTTTAGATTCTACATATAGGTGACATCATACTGTATTTGTTGTTCTCTGACTTATTTCATTCCTCCCTTATTAAAAACTGATTGTTTCCCATCTCCGTTGCTCTTTGAAATTCAGTTTAGTTAGAAAACAAGCAAATAGCATTCTGGGCTTTTAACATTAGTATGAATTCCTAAAATGGTACTGTGGGAAGAGGCTGTGGGTTAAATGACTGGAAACTAAAGGGAACTGCCATCACTGATGCAGCCGAGTTCTGAGGATATTTTTAGTTTTGTCAGATGCCTTTGTCTTGTTCAGAATTTATTTTTGTTAGTAAAGTGAACTTAATTTTATTAAATTTGACCATTTCATGCTGTAGGGAGAAAAGACCAGAAGTACCGTTTTAATAGCTTCTTGGTCTCTTGGTTTGATATTTGAGAAGATCAGTTATGAGATTATTGATGCGAGAAAGACATGTGATGGGACTTTGTCATTAGTCTGTATTTATTGGATTTAAGGGCTTTCCTGGTGGCTCAAATGGTAGAGAATGTGCCTGCAGTAGAGGAGACCTGGGTTTGATCCCTGGGTTGGGAAGATCCCCTGAAGAAGGGAATGGCTACCCCCTCCAGTATTCTTGCCTGGACAATTCCATGGACAGAGGAGCCTGGCAGGCTACAATCCATGGGGTCGCAAAGAGTCAGACACAACTGAGCAACTTAATACTTTCACTTCACTTTTCATTGGATTTAAAATGCTTAAAATACTTTCGAATTCTAGTTAGTATTACTTGGTAAAAGAATATTAGTTTGGCAAGAGGTAATTAGTTTAAACCCCTTAAGCGAATCTGTATTTTCTAAGGAGATTACAATAGACTTCCCTTTAGGAAGGTCTTCTAAGTTAAATTTCGTCTCTGTAGTGCTTAAATTTTGAATGTAAAAATCCTGAGACTAGAACTGCTTGTTCAGCAGTTTAATTTTGCCTGTGCGACATTTGAGTGTGTTTTAAATAACGGGGTTCTCTTCTTTGTTTTTCCTTTCAGCGAGGACTCGTGTGAAGACATGAGTTGTGGAGAAGAGAGCCTCAGCAGCTCCCCTCACAGGGATCAAGAGTGCACGTTCTTCTTCAGCTTCAAAGTGGCACAGACACTGTGCTTTCCGTCTTAGAAATCTCATTGTCCTGGGCCCGAGTTTTAAGTGTGTGTACAGGTTTCAAAGCAATAAATGGAGTAGGTAGCTTCCTGGTCCACCCCCATCCAGGCAGGAATTGCATCGACTCTGGAATACCTACCTTCTGTCAATTATTCAGATCAGATATGGCCTATTTTCATATTTAATCCTAAGCCATCAAATGGGTTCGTGCCTCTTAAATAATAACAATACTTTAGACATTGGCACTTTATTTTTCTCATTGATCTTTAGCTACTTGGGGGAGGAGGGAAGGTGCTGATACCTTCAATTTACTACTTTTCAAGATGATTTTTAAAAGATGAGTAGTGTAGCGTCCACTTTTTATAAAGCTTTCAGGTGTCTTTATGGAAACAGATTGGGAGTGTGGAAGTGCTGCCTTAGCAGGCACAATGGCTGATCCTTTAACGGCTTCTCTTAGGTCTCTCCCTCCCCCCCATTCTCAGAGCAGAGAATATACTCTTAATTGTCAAACACCTTTTCGGTTGTTTTTGTCTTTTAAATGATCAATGTACTCTCTGATGCAGACTTTAGAAATTTAGTAGGAGTTAGAATATTGACATTTCTGTGATTTTAGTGTGTAGTATCTTCATTTCTTTGAGGTTTCTGCCAAAGCAGAAGTAAGCAGCAGACTAGAGTAGTTGGATAGTTGCATTCCCAATGCTTAAGTATTGTCAGACTATAGTATTATTTTAATGTTTTTAAAGCACTCCACAATCTGCTCGTTTTGCATGTACTTGTATGAAAGCAGTGCAGCAGGTTGAACAGAACTAGGTAACTATGGAATGGGTAAATGTTGATCTCGTAGCACATTTTATCTCATTTTCTTCTCTTAGAGAAGTCTGCATGATTATGTTTTATTTCCTTTGTAATTCACATTTCAAAAATAATGGTATTGTGTATGGGTGCCAAGAATATGAACTGTAAAAAAGAAACCTAAGTGTTTGTAGTATTATAGTTTTAAGCATATTTGTGTGGTGGTACAGCCATAAGAAAAGGGATTTATAAACTCTGTACACATGAGATTTTGTACAGAGAACTTTTTTAAAGTTTATAAACTGTATATGAAAGTGTAAATCTTTAAAAATGTACATAAAATACTGTATTTTTTTACCGTGTGTGTGATAGTCTAGTCATTGCATGTAAATATAATTTATTGTGTATCCTGTATTATAACTCATAGTGATGACTGACTTTTTTACTGGTAAATCAACATCCATTGGATGTCTTTTGAAGTGAATCTTTTTGAAGTAATAGATTACAACTCAAAATAAAAATATTAACAAATGCTACTCTGTGTTTGCAGTCACATTTTAATTTTTAACTCTGGTGAAAAAGTACGTGCTGTATTTCAGTGAGGAGGCTTGAGGTGAGCCTGGAGTGCCTACGGGAAGAGCCCTCTCCCTTGGTTACTACAAGTCCCTCAGGTAGGGTTTCCTCACTGCAGTTTGGCCCTGAGCCTTGGAGATACTGCATCTGTCATTGGAGAGTTGACCTCTCTGGGGTGAACTCATATTAAATGAAAGAGTGACATATTAGCCTGAATGCCTGTTAGTTTCTAGTGAAGCCAACAGATACCAAGGAGACCAGAACGCTCAGGTTGGCAGGTGTGTACAGTCTTCTGCAGCCAAGCCAGATTGTCTTCAGAAGGTCACTTGGTGAACATGCACACCAGGGGTGTCAACTCTGGACCTAGGCAGCTTCTGGCTCTTCTGATCTCTTTTCCAAGCTTTAGGCTTGATAAGCAAGTAGTAGGTTTTTGTTTTTGTTTTTTTGCATGGGGTCTTCAGCTGGTTTGGTATGTAGGCTTTTGTTTTCTTTAGTTAGAAAATGAGATGTACTGAATATGGTTGTCTTGTAATACTTCTTCTCCCCTGGAGACAGGGAAATGGTTTCCTACCCTCCTGGTGGAGAATCTCTGTAACCCTCAACCTCTTACCAAGTAATTTTGGCAAGTAGTAGACAATATATTCTACTTTAAGATTTTTTTTAAAGTCTTCATTGAGTTACAATGCTGCTTCTGTAAAATGTTTTGGTTTTTTGACCCCTTGTTTCCTCTTGCCTCCTGTATGGAGGCCACCATTTATTTATACTGTGTATCTACTGTTGCCACTATTCTTCCTCTAGCTTGGTTCAGACCTGTACTCTTTATCAGCAGGAATACTACCATATCTTATTGATCTGTCAGACTCAAGGCTTTCTTCTGGTTCCCTCGCTGCCTTGATATCCTTTTAAATATGCAAATCTTATGCGAATATGCAAATTTGTCCTGAAAAACTACCTCTCAATTAGGGTAAAGTCCATGTTGTGACATAGAAGTCTTTTCCTAATCAGAACATCGCATCTCTGGTCTTTTTTTTTTTTCCTTGCCATTTCCTAGAGCTACAAAGTATGTATTAAAAAGAAGTAACTGGCAGCTGTGTGGGAGATGGAGTGGAGCAGGAAGAGACCACTCAGGAGTCCTGCAGAAATCCAAGAAGTGATGAAGGTGATGGGATGAAGAATCAAAGTGGGACTTGAGAGGCACTGTCCTTTGTAGGCTTTATCAAGTATACTCACAGACAAGGTCAAGAGCGTGATTAAGCCCTTCTTGGTCCACTCAACAAGGTGGCTTCCCATAATAGGAATAAAATTGAAAATCAAGTCTCCTGACCCATTCACAGCAGAGGTGAGGAAAAGGCTGCCATTTTGGTCTCATCCTTGCCCCTTGATTTGGCAAGAGATTTAGCCTTTCAGGTTTCGATTCTATTATTTCCCAGGATGTGGTGCACATACTTCACTGCTTCCGTCAGTGAATGGTGCTGAACTGTGGCTCTCCCTGATCCTGTGGTTGCCACCCATCTGACCCTTGGGAAGCCAGATTGGACAAATAACATGTTTCATTCACCTGTTACACTCAAAAGAGTTAATATTCAGGTTAAGTACAGAGGCATTGGTTCCAGAATATTTATCACAACAATTTTAACCATTTTCTTGGTCTAGGATCTGCCATTTTCCTTCAGTTTCTTTCACTGGGCTTCCCCAGTAAAGAATCTGCCTGCAATGCAAGAGACCCAGATTCAATCCTTGGGTCGGGAAGATCCCCTGGAGGAGGGCATGGCAACCCACTGCAATATTCTTGCTTGGAGAATCCCATGGACAGAGTAGCTTGGTGGGCTATAGTTCATAGGGTTGCAAAGAGTTGGACATGACGGACTCGACTGACCATGTATATGCATTGCTGCTGCTGCTGCTGCTAAGTCACTTCAGTTGTGTCTGACTCTGTGTGACCCCATAGACGGCAGCCCACCAGGCTCTTCCTTCCCTGGGATTCTCCAGGCAAGAGTATGGGAGTGGGGTGCCACTGCCTTCTCCGATGTACATGCACACTGGATTCTAAATAATATGATGTTCTCCCCTGCCTCCCACTTCCCCTTGCATGCGTGCCAAGTGTCAAGTTTATTTAAGCAACCCACTTATCAGATTATTATATGGCCAAACCATGTGTTTTGCATTTGTCCCTTTTGAACTGCGTTTCTCTAATTATTTGTACCAGAAACAGTCCACAGATTTACTGACTTTGTGATTAGCAAATTGGATGTGGGGTAGATAGCTTCCCAGTAGCCAATGAGTACTCTCATCCCTGTGCAGACATGGTTCTCTTCACATCAATGCTGGAGTCCCTTCCCCTTGAACTTCAGCCAACCTTGTGCCTGGCTTTAGCTTTACTAATGTGCAGTAGAAGAAATTCAATGCATGTGCAAGCCTAGGCTTCAAGAGCTTCCCTTTTATTTTTCTTGGAAGCCAGCCACCAAGCTGCAAAGAAGCAGGTTGGGTTACTGAATGTCAGAGCTCACGCAGAGAGAGGCTCTTGGCAATGAGAGGCCATCTTGGAATGTTTCAGCTCAGCAGCTTGTGTGAGCATCTTCAGCTAAGTCACAGGAAGTGGATGAACCACCCAACTGATCCCAGTTAACCCACAGACTCATTATTTTAGGCCACTAGTTTTTGTGGTGGTTTCTCACACAGCAGTAGATAACCGCGACAGGTTGCTTTTTATTTAGAGTCAAACGGTGGTTATCTCTGAGTGGTAAGATTACAGATGACTTTTTTTCCCCCTCTACTTATGCTTATGTATAGTCATGTATGGATGTGAAAGTTAGACCATGAAGAAAAGTGAGTGCTGAAGAATTGATGCTTTTGAACTGTGATGTTGGAGAAGACTCTTGAGAGTCCCTTGGACTGCAAGGAGATCAAACCAGCCAATCCTAAAGGAAATCAGTCCTGAATATTCACTGGAAGGACTGATGCTGAAGCTGAAACTCCAATACTTTGGCCACCTGATGTGAAGAACCGACTCATTTGAAAAGACCTTGATGCTGGGAAAGATTGAAGGCAGGAAGAGAAAGGGACGACAGTGGATGAGACGGTTGGATGGCATCACTGACTCAATGGACATGAGTTTGAGCAAGCTCCGGGAGTTGGTGATGGACAGGGAAGCCTAGTGTGCTGCAGTCTATGGGGTTGCAAAGAATCACACACGACTGAGGAACTGAACTGAACTGAACTGATGCTTATGTGTGGTGTCTATTTTTTTCCTTCAAATTTGAGTTATTAGTGTATTGACAGAATAAACAATGAACTCTAAGAAACACACACTGATTATACTCTTTCTTTGATTAAAATCTTTGTTGGTTTCCCATTGCTCTTGAGCATCAAGTGCAGATTCCTTAGCACAGCTTCCAAGACCCTACGTGATTTGGCCTCTTCTCAGCCTCATCTCTTATGGTATCCATATCCACACACATCTCACCTGGTTGTGTCTTAGTTCCTCCCGTTCACTGTGCTTTCACTCCCTCTTGTGACTTCTTGCACATTCCTGCATTTGTCTGGAATACCTTTCCTGTCTTCCTCATCTGGAAAACTCCTACTTATCACCTTAGGAGTGGCTTTGTTCTCTCATTCACCACCAGCTATATGAATGCCTCTTATGTGTCAGGCACCACATTAAGGGCTTGATATTACAAAATCAAACACAACGTGCAAAATCCCTGCCCTCATGTAACTTACTTTCTAGTCCAGAACCAAATAATATACAGCAAATAATATTTTTGAAGGATCTGATGATGTGTTTTCTTCCAAGAAATCTTTCTGGACCTTAACTTCCCTCTCCTTGCCAGTGCAACAGATTTCTATAAAACTCGCTATTTTTCTTATCCTAGTGGTTAATACCTTGTTTGTCTGCTTATCTTACCCGTCTGACCTGGAAAGGCAGGGAATGTTTGTCTTTCTTGTCATTGTTGAAGCTCCAGCACCCGGTATAGTATTTGGGCCAAATGCCTCCTACTGTTGTTGTTACTGGTAAAAAATAATTTCACTGTTCATTTAATATGTTCTAGGCACCTTACATGAATTATTTAGTCCTTCCCACGATGCTACTAGACAAGAACTGTTTTAGTCCCACTTTTTCATATGAAGAAACTAACAATTAAAGAAGTACTTTGACGCAGATACGGTGAGTAGCAGGGCTGTAATTCAAACCACATCTGTCTGCCAAACCATGTGCTAAACTACTACCTCAGTGTTGATGGTACTCATTAAGCAGTTCTGGAATGAAAGAAATAATAAAAAATAAACGTTCCTATAAAGGAAATCCTACTGATAATACCAGTAAAGTAAACCACAGTATTCTCCTGTTGTTCAGTTTTTAAGTGCTCTCACCCATATGAAGGATAAGTGGCTAAAAACTTAGAATTAAAATGTCTTTAATCACTCTGGAGTTAAAATGTCTTTCATCATACAGGGTAATGTCAAGTTCAAGGCTGTATAGTGGCAGAAAAAAGGAGGTCTCATCAAAATCTGGAAACTTACTTGAACTCAGGTTTGTGGGCCCTTTGCAATCCTTGTACATCAAGTGCCTCTTACACTTAGGTTATACTTTATCATGATCTTGCATTCCAGGGCCCACAGTCATCAGTGTTAAGGGGGTGGAAGTTTGTAACAGCAGAGGACTGTCTTGTTAAAGGTTTGCTTGCCCTTTGCCTGTTTTACCATTATCCAACTTAGCAATCACCTGCTACTTACTTTCTACTGTTCTAGGATTTTTTTCCCAATAATTACTTCGTGTGTCTGGTTTATCCTTTTGCCTAAATCCTAAGCTTCTCGTAAACCTTTATATCCTTCACGGTGTCTGGCATAATGCTGGGTAAGGGCGTGTATCAACGTTTTTCTACATGTACCACACCGGATAGTGTGTCTTTTCCATTCCTGATCACAGCGATTCATAGTTGACAAAGGTGAATCTCCACGCAGGCAAGACTGAAGTCACATTCTCTCCCAGGTTAGGATTTCACATCATTATTAGGGCATGTGGAGGGCTACTTCCACTGCTATCATTGAGTATGCCTCAGTCAAGAGTAACAGTACTGAACAGGAACACAGGCTCCCAGTGGACTGTCAGGGTTTGATCCTTGTTTGACCACTCACTGTCTGAGCTGATTGAGTGTTAGCTAAATTGTTTGCACCTCAGTTTCTCTATCTGGATAAATGGGTTGACGATGGATGGACAGACACAGAAATGTACTGGGTCTCTTGCATTGCAGGCAGTTTGTTTACTATCTGAGTCACCAGAGAAGCCCCTATTAAAGTGTTTGTGCCTGCTTTTTCAGCTGGATAAAGGGGTTGATAATGGATGGACAGACATAAAAATGTACTGCCTTGATTCCCTAGCTGCTGCGAGGGCTTTTGGCACACAGCCTTCAACTGACAGCCCCTTTGAGACTACTGACCCAGACAGCAACCTTACCCAAAGTCATACCCTCCTAGGAGGACCTGCATCTGATGACTGATTGAGGTTGGAGGACCTATTGGGTTGGCCAAAAAGTTTGTTTGGGTTTTTCTGTAGAATGTTACAGGAAAATCCAAATGAACTTTTTGGCTAATCCAATATAAAGATTTGGTTACCTTGGTTCAACATAGGACAACTCAGCTGGATCATTCTGGTCCCAGAGCTGCACATGGGGTAGCTGAGGCTGCTACTGGGCCGCTGGTTTGGTGCTGGTGCTGAGTCACTTCAGTCGTGTCTGACTCTTTGCAACTGTATGGACTGTAGCCCACCAGGCTCCTCTGTCCATGGGATTCTTCAGGCAGGAATACTGGAGTGGGATGTCATGCTCTCTGCCAGGGGATTTTCCCAACTCAGGGATTGAACCTGGGTCCCTGGCACTGCAGGCAGACTCTTTACTATTTGAGCCACTGTGTTGCAGCTCAGTTGCTTCCACCCAAGCTTGTTTCTTCCTTCCCTTCTCTGCCATAGGTGTTGATCACAGTGCTGTTTCCTAATGAATATTCTGCACCCTAAACTTTCTCTCAGAGTCTGCTTCCCAGATATCACTGCCTACAATATTGCCTTGTGGGGTTCCTGTGTGGGTTGAATGACATGATGATACATGTTAAAAAATTTGCAACAGTGCCTGATACATACCTATGTAAACACTGGTTATAAAAATGATCACCCCACTCCTGTCCCTATCCTCTTATTTCCTTGCTAAGACTCAATTGTTTAATCCAACTATTATTGAGCTACTATGATGTGCTAAGTTTTGTTCTAAGCACTGAGGATGCAATAGAGAATCAAACTACAGTCCATACCACTGAGAAGCTCAGCCTCTAAAGGGAGAAGCAGACGTCAGTTACCAGGCAATGTGAGAAACAGTCATTGAAATATGTACAAGGCATGGGGTTAGTATCCTGGCGTCACCTCTGCATGGGTTCTCTAGTCTTCTGGTTGGAATTAAAAGATCATTTGGCATGATTTCAGTCATTCCAGGGAGGCCCTGATAATCCATCCTCTTTTCAGTGCCCCTCACATCCCTGTTTTCTTCTAGCTCATTCTGTCATTTCTACTTTTAGAAAGTCTTTCCTTTAGCTCAAGATTTTGAGTGGTTAAAATTCAAGTATCTCCAACAGGGTTTTCCCCTTAATGGGATTCAGAAACTATGGTGTGAGTCAGGATTTAAGCATCTATTTGCTGTGAGTATAGTTTTGGACAAGCCACATGTGATTATTTTGGGGCCCCAGGAAGTAGATACTGAGATGAAGTCAGAAGTGCAGAGGAAAAGACCTAAATGGACATTTCTCCAAAGAAGACATTCAGATGGCTAACAAACACATGAAAAGATGCTCAGTATCCCTCATTATTAGAGAAATGCAAATAGAAACTACAATAAGATATCACCTCACACCGGTGAGAATGGCCATCATCAAAAAGCCTACAAACAAGAAATGCTGGAGAGGGTGTGGCGAAAAGGGAACCCTCTTGCACTGTTGGTGGGAATGTAAATTGATACAGCCACTACGGAAGACGGTATGGAAGAATCCTTAAAACATTAGGAATAAAACCACCATATGACCCAGCAATCCCACTCCTATGCATATACCTTGAGGAAACCAAAATTGAAAAAGACACGTGTATCCTATTGTTCACTGCAGCACTATTTGCAACAGCTAGAACATGGAAGCAACCTAGATGCCCATCGACAGATGAATGGATAAAGAAGTTGTGGTGCATATACACAATGGAGTATTACTCAGCCATAAAAAGGAACGCATCTGAGTCACTTCTGATGATGTGGATGAACCTAGAACCTATTATACAGAGTGAAGTAAGTCAAAAGAAAAAGATAAATATCGTATTCTAACACATGTGAAGTGAGTCAAAAGAGAAAGATAAATATCGTATTCTAACACATATATACGGAATCTAGAAGGATGGTACTGAAGAACTTATTTACAGGGCAGCAATGGAGAAACAGACATAGAGAATAGACTTATGGACTTATGGGGAGAGGGGAGGAGAGGGTCAGATGTATGGAAAGAATAACATGGAAATTTACATTACTATGTATAAAATAGATAGCCAATGGGAGTTTGCTGTATGGCTCAGGAAACTCAATAGGGGCTCTGTATCAACCTAGAAGGGTGGGATGGGCCGGGAGATGGGAGGGAGGTTCAAAAGGGAAGGGATATATGTATACCTATGGCTGATTCATGTTGAGGTTTGACAGAAAACAACAAAATTCTGTAAAGCAATTATCCTTCAATAAAAAATAAAAAGAAAAAAAAGTGCAATAAATACGCTGGGGGATGTGAATGAGAAATGGGGAGGAAGAAGGGTTGGGCAGGGAGAGCCTAGAACTGGCAAATCTGACAAGACTTAGCCAACCTGGGCCTTGGGAACACAGGTTGCCCATTAGAAGAGCTCCATGTTGGGTGGGAGTGGCCAGGTCTAGCACCCTCAGTGCTCAGTCACTGACAGGATTATTCAAGAAGAGTGTGGCTTCAGCTCAAATGCTCAGGGGCTTCCCGAAAGGGCTGCAGGTGGAGGCTGTCCTGGCTATGGAAAGTGTGGTTCTTTCTAGAAGGGAGATCTGTGGGGTGCATCTCCAAGGCCCTCACCCCATAACTTCTCTGAGAACTAGTTTTTTAATCTGCAAAGAGACACTCAGAACTGCAAGAACTCTTGGCAAGAACACTCCGTTCAAATCCCACACTAAGAGACTTGGCCAAAGTTTAGCTGGCTTCTCGCAGCCGGAGGCCACATTCCTGGGACAATCCTGCTGCCTTTTGAGTTCCTCTGGGGAAGATCCCCTGGAGAAGGAAATGGAAACCCTCTCCAGCATTCTTGCCTGGAGAATCCCATGGACGAGGAGCCTGAAGGGCTACAACTCCAAAGGGTCACAAAGAGTTGCACACAACTGAAGCGATGTAGCATCCTTGCATGCTGGAAAGAAAGCTCAGGGCTGTCTACAGAATCTTCTGTTTGTTCTAGCTGACACCCGACCTCCCTTTCCTTCTTTCTTTAAAAAGGTTTAGAATTGTGAATCCTATTTCTGTCGGTTTGAGACGTGTACCTCCCACAGCTCGGGAGGGTCTTTCTAAAGGATCCGAAAGCCATTACACTGACGCATAGCCATCAGGAAGGACTGGGTCTCTGTCTCCCAGTCTCTGTTGGGGTTGGGGGCGGGTAGAATCCTAACTTCCATAGTGGCCAGATAAACACATTGCCCAAATCCACAGTCACCAACACGGAATTTTCTCATTGAGCCTCCACTCACTTCCCCTCCCTTCATCTTCTCTCTCCCTTTAAAACCTCCCATCGCCTCTGGCCCAAGTGGAGGGCACCCAGCTCTTTCTCCTTCCAGAGTCTGCTTTCACCACTTTCTCTTACGTCCAGCTTTGCTTATCATCGACAATACTACGACTTGACTTTCCTACCTCCCAGGGCTGTGAGAACTGAAGTAGTTAATGGAGAAAAAAAAAAAAGCGTTTGTAAACTGCGAAGCTCTTTACAAGTGCAAGTTGCCAGTTTGAAGGCATTGAATGTATTTTCCTGAAAGGTTTTGAAAAATACATCAAAATATCTTTTCTGTTTGTATATCTCCTCCCTAAAAATGTAAACCACATGTAGATGTAAACGATATAGAGAAAGTGGATAATGCCTACAATGCTACACCTCGGAGATACTGCTGTCAACTTAATGGCATTTATAATTTCATTCTTTTTAGGCAAGGATAAATACATAACCTTTTTTTTTTTTTCCATAGGTGGGCTCCTACTCTATATACTCTACTACAACCCACTTTACTCACTTAACAATATATTGAGGCATATACCAGTGTCAATTAATAAGGATCTACTTATTTCTAATGACTATGGAGTGTTTCATTTTATGCTTGTGTGGTAATTTGCTTAAAGTCCTCTTCTAGTGAATAATTACATTGTTTCCAAGTTTTCAGTGGTTTTAAAAAATATTTATTTGTTTGGCTGCATCTGATCTTACTTGTGGCATGCAGGATCTTTCATTTTGGTATGCAAACTCTTAATTGGGGCTTGTGGGAGCTAGTTCACTGACTAGGGATCAAACCAGGGCCCCCTGCATTGGGAGCATGGACTCTTAGCCACTGGACCACCAGGAAAGTCCCGTGTTTATTATTTTTAATTAAAGCAGCAATAAACTTTCTTGAACATACATTTCTGCTTACCCATCTAGTCATTTCTTTGGGATACCTTTCTAGAAGTGAAATTCCTGGGTCTATTCCAAAGGAATACATATTTAAAATTTATATGTTGTTGACCTGCTCTCCTGAAAAGTTATATGGGTTTCCACTTCCACTCATAATGCTCACGAGTGACAGTTTCTTTACTTTTGCGCTGGAGGATTTTGATGAGGGTGGGAGTAGGATTGACTTAGAAAAAGTGAATGGATGGATCATTAGATTCCTGAAGAACCCAGAGAAAGGTGTCACTAAAATGGATAGCAGGGGCAGAGACACCAGCTGGGCTCAGAAAGGAGCCTGCTGCCTGCCTTCCACTGGCTCCCAAGTCCCAGCTTGCCCTCCACTGGGCATTACGCTTGCTAAGCCACCAGAACACTGAAGGTCTTTCCATAGCATGTGGCAGGCAAGCAGCTGCAGCTGCTCCCCCTGAGCCTGGGCAGGCAAAAACCTCCCTTGCGCAGTGCTGGAGAAAGCCCTGCCTGCAGCTACACTCGCCTGGCCCGAGCTCTCATCCCATCTTGTACATTAAAGAGGAGCAAGGTTGACGTGTCCCACAAAGGAAAGGCGATCAAAGGCTAGACATGCTGCCAAGTCTCAGAAGGGGTGCTGTGCCTGGACTTGGGCCTGTCTCCAGCATCAGACATTTATCTTGGTTGCTCCGGGGAAGACATTCATGCTTTTTTCTTTGGGGTGGAACAACTGGTCAGGGAAGGAGGTGAGGGATAACAGGCAGTCCCATTTTACCTGGCTCCATGCCTCTGTTGTACAGGTTACCAGGTTCTTCCCTTTCCTTTTTTTCTGTTTTCCCTTTTTTTTTTTTTTTAATGGAAGAGAAGGAAAGAATGGCTTCATTTCTTTGTCATGAAAAGGGGAAACACAGTACTGGGCTTCCCTGGTGGCTCAGATGGTAAATAATCTGCTCACAATGCAAGAGACTTGAGTTTGACTTCTGGGTTCGGAAGATCCCCTAGAGAAGGGAATGGCTACCCACTCTAGTATCCGTACCTGGAGAATCCCATGGACAGAGGAGCCTGGTGGGCTACAGCCCATGGGGTCCCAAAGAGTTGGACACAACTGAGCAAATGAATGCATAACTTTTATGGGGAAAAAGACCCCCACAACTCTAAAGGTTATCCAGTATGAGTCCTTTCTCATGCCACAGATGTCTTCATGATATATGTTACCTGCCAGCTATTGTCACAGGGGTTTGTATTGTCCACATAGCATCAGAGAGCTAGCCCCTTGCATCTTACATCAAGCAGCTTTAGGACATAATAGTGCAGCTGCCTAACAGCTGTCGCAGGAGCTTAGGGCAGGAGCCCTGTTTGAGACTCCATGACGTAGTTCTTTTTTTCTTTTAAAGAATAGGGTGGAGATTTCCCATGTCAATTATTAAGGTTTACTACAGAGCTATAGTATTTTTTTAAAGTATTTCACTTATTTATTTAACTTTTGGTTGCACTGGATTTTCGTTGCTGCATGGGCTCTCTCTAGTTGCGGCGAGTGGGGGCTACTCTCTAGTTTCAGTGTGTGGGCTTCTTATTCCAGTGGCTTCTTTTGCTGTGGAGCACAGGCTCTGGGTGCACGGACTTCAGCAGTTGTGTTATGAGGGCTTTGATGCTCCATGGCATGTGGAATCTTTCCAGAGCAGGGATCGAACCCAAGTCCTCTTCATTGGCAAGTGGATTCTTATTCACTATACCACCAGGAGAGTCCTGACACAGTTTTTTAATGCAGTTTCCAGGACTCTTGAGATCCAGGAACAGTCAGGGTTGCTCAAGAAAGAAGTGAAAGGATCCTATGAAAAGCACTTCTCCTTTGTCTGGGAGCAGAGAGGACTGACTGTGTGTGTTTGCTTACCCCCGGGCTGGCCTCAGCAGGTTTTTAGGACTACTTTCCTTTCCTTTCTTGATGCTATTAGAAGAAGATGGCACAAAGGGAAGGTGGCACGAATTATCTGTTTCTTCAGATCATTAATACCCATAAATCCTGGTTTCTTTAAATCAATAAGATTGCCCACTCTTGGAGGGTGACTAGCCAACCATAGTCAAACCCACGCAATTATGCTATTTGTTATTTTATCAACTGTAGAAGCTAGACAGGGCCCCAAATGCTAAACAGGGAAGCTGGCTGGACTTCATAGCAGAGCTCATGGTGGCAACACTTTCATGGGGTTACCAGAGTTCAAGGTCAGTACCTCAGCTCTGCAGGCCCAGAGCTAGAGTCTAAAACATGGAGTAGGACAGCCTTTAGTGAAAGGAAGTGGGGGTACCAACTAATTAATTAGTCTTAGATGATTTCCCTTGGATTTAGGATGTTAATGCCTGCCATCCAAAGCATGCCCTTCCCAATAGCAGGATACATAGGATACTGACTATGATCAGAAAGTCCATGCTTGGAGAGCATGATTTGAGAACAAACATTGGGGAGGTTCTGAGCATCAGTCTCATCCAGGGCTGATGAAATATGGTCCATCAGCCTGTCCCTAAGCAGCCCTCTCCAGATAACCTGATGGGACTTAGTTATTTTTGTCGTAGGTTTGTTTCTACTTATTCCCTTTGGTCACTGATTTCTATTGCTACTCTAGAGAGCTAATATCATCCATTACAGTTTGATCTGACTATATTACAGAAGACTGTAATTCCCCTACAGAGACTTTATATCTTTTCTTGAAGTCTTGAGGACCCGTATGCAATCATTTCAAAACCTATACTGCCACTCAGAAGTGCTTTAGTACTAAGTCTCAGGAATTTTCTGGTATTATTTTTCCAGTTGGCTTTATAGTACACTCATAGAATTGTAATTTGAAAGATAGCTCAGAATTTTCATATATACCCAGCTTTTTTTTTTTTCTTTAGTGCTAAATGTGGAAGGCACAAACATAGACATGCATACTGGCTTTCTTCTTTTACTGATAGCAAAGGCAGAAAAAACAACGAATTTAGGAAGACGGAAAACACAGGACTAAAAAGAATGTAAAATTCTTGTGGAGAGAGAAAGAAGAGGGAAGCTGCAGATGACAAAGGACTGAAAGAAAGAGGGACCTCCCTGGAAGTCCAGCGGTTAAGATTTTGCCTTCCAGTGCTGGGGGTGTGCAGAGAAGGCAGTGGCACCCCACTCCAGTACTCTTGCCTGGCAAATCCCATGGACAGAGGAGCCTGGTAGGCTGCAGTCCATGGGGTTGCTAAGAGTCGGACATGACTGAGCGACATCACTTTCACTTTTCGATTTCATGCATTGGAGAAGGAAATGGCAACCCATTCCAGTGTTCTTGCCTGGAGAATCCCAGGGACGGGGAGCCTGGTGGGCTGCCGTCTATGGGGTCACACAGAGTCGGACACGACTGAAGTGACTTAGCAGCAGCAGCAGCAGCAATGCGGGGCGTGGGTTCAGTCCTTGGTCAGAGAGCTAAGATCTCACATACTCCAGCCAAAAAACCAAAACATAAAACAGAAGAAATGTAACAAATTCAACAAAGGCTTTTAAAAAGATGAAAGAAAGGGGATTAAAATATGAAAGGAGAGGAATTTGCTGTGAGAGCCAGCAAGCTCAGGCAGGTTGAGCGGGGACCAGCTGTTGGAAAGAACCTGGAACGGGAATAAGGAATCTTGGGTTTTAGCCCCAGATTGTTGACAGCTGTCTGACCTAACCTATTTACTCTATTGCTCTGGAGTTGACTTTCCTGCTTATAAAATGAGGGGATGGGGCTCTGTAACTTTCTGAGGTCCAGTGGAGCTTTGTCATCCTCATTCTAAAGTCAAGAAGAAAATGCTAGAGAAACTCAAGACTTTGATCTTCTGGGAAAGAGTTTCTTAAATCCCAGGCTGGAGGATTATCATTACTTCTGGTTGTCATTTTTGAAAGGCCACCTCTGGTCTGTGATCCAGTTGAGTCTGTTTTAAGCTCTGGCTCATACCCAATGCAGTTTATCTTGATCTCTGTTAACTTTCACTTAGAAAGACAGAACTGATACATGATCACATAAACATCTCTGGTGGGAAATGGAATGATAAGCATTTATAAATGGGGTGAAACCATTCAGCACAGATACCATCTGAAACCAAGACCCTGATAAAGACTTAACAGAGATGTCCTTGGGGCTGTGCTGCAGGTGGGCCTGGTGTAGAAGTAGGCACCATGTGGGCAGCTGCATTATTTTTCAAGCCCCGGTGAGAGAAAGGCCATCTCAGGCAGGTAGCTCTGAGCAGAGAGGATATGAGGGTGATGCCAGATATTGGCGAGCAGTGTAGACCAGCAGAAAATAAAACACATCCATATTTAATATCCATCATGTGTGGAGAGGCTAGGCTGGTCTGAAAAATCTCTGATGTTATGTCTCGTGGAGCCTGGAAAGCTTAAAATATTTATGTTGTAGCAAAGCTCTGATGAGCGATTCACTCTTCCCTTGCCTTAAACCTCATATCTTCCAATTTTTTTTTCCTAGCTTGGCTTAACTTAGAAACAGTTTCCAGAAGCTTCTTAGGAAAGTGCCTGTGTCTTCTGCATCGTTATATGGCCAGCACCTACAAGAGTGCTTGTCACACAGTAGCTGCTTAAGAAATGAAAGTCAAATGAACAAATCAACAGATGAAGCTACTCAAGGGGTTCTCAGAGGAAATCACACTCTAGAACTGATGCTATTTTAAAGGTCTACAGCAGGACTACATATGAAGCAAAAGGGAGTGGCAGGATGTACTTTCAGAACTCTGAAAATTCAAACTGTGAAATCCACACATAATGGAAGGGAGCTGACTCTGGGAGGGGAGAATTCTCCTTAAAGCAGAACAAAGTAAGCTAACAAATGATTAACAAGGAAAACAAGGTCTTCTGGGTCCCAAGGTGGAGAAAACAGGGCTTGGCTACAGCATTCTGTGTTGGAATCAGCATGGCTAAGGACGAATGAGCCAACAGAACAGGAATGATTTGAGTGGAAACCAAAGGCGGGAGTCAGAGAATCAGAGACCAGCTGTTGCCAGTGTTCACCAGGGGAGGCTGGGGGTGTGGATATCCTTTCTGAGAAAAGAAAGAGCACTCACATTAGGAATGTCTTCACAGTGAAAATGGATTAGTCAGAGTAGCCTTGTTCTGATTCTGTATTCTCTTAGCACAAATATTGTTTGATTTCCATGGAGATTTCCTTACAGGGAACAAAAATGCTGACACGGCCCTTTGCTGTCAGCTCAGCTCCTCTAGGCAGTTCAGCTCCTGAGGTGGAGTTAGCGGTATAAGAGGTGGATTGGGAGGTAATGGCCATGAAAGGTAGGGCGGAGTGTGGGGGAAGCAGGATTGGGCAGGAAGAGCTTCAGACTGTGATGAACGTCTGAACAAGTCTCTAAACAACTCAAAAGGCAGCTCTGGAACAGAGGTCAGAGGAGTCCTGTGTTGGGCATACCCGGATGGACCCTGGTAATCCCAGCTTGTACAGTATTGGCTGGGGGCTACCTGGAGAAAACCTGGCCTCGGCTCAAACGAAGGCACTGCAGTTCGAAGCTGCCAGTCAACTGCCTGCCTTGAAGCTGGATAGCAAACTTCCTTGAAGGGAGATGGGTGTGGCACACCGTCACAGCTGCCACACTCTCCAAAGCATGTCCATATCTCTTACTCCATGCCAACCCTCATTCCAGAACAGTTGCTAGAATGTGGCTGGACCTGGAGATTGTAATACTAAGTGAAATAAGTTGGAGTGGGTGCTAAATCGCTTCAGTCATGTCCGACTCTTTGTGACCCTATGGACTGCAGCCTGCCAGGCCCCTCTGTCCATGGGATTCTCCAGGCAAGAATACTGGAATGGGTTGCCATGTCCTTCTCCAGGGGATCTTCCCAACCCAGGGATCAAACCAGCGTCTCTTACGTCTCCTGCATTGGCAGGCAGGTTCTTTATTACTGGCACCACCTGAGAAGCTCATAAGTCAGAGAGAGAAAGACAAATATCATATTATATTGCTTATACACAGAATCTAAAAAAAAAGATACTAATGAGCTTATTTACAAAACAGAAATAGACTCACAGGCCTAGAGAAAGAATTTGTGGTTACCAAGGGGGAAGGATGGGGTGGACAAATAAATTGGGAATTTGGAATTGACACGTACACAGTACTGTATTTAAAATAGATAACTAACAAGGTACTACTGTATAGCACAGGGAACTCTGCTCAATACTCTAATAACCTAAATGGGAAAAGAATTTGAGATACACGTGTATATATATGTATAACTGAGTCACTTTGCTGTACAGCTGAAACTAACATAGCATTGTCAATCAACTATATTCCAATACAAAATAAAAATTAATAAAAGAAAAAAGGGACTTCCCTGGTGGTGCAGTGAATAAGAATCCACCTGGCAATGCAGGGGATATGGGTTCGATCCCTGGTCCAGGAAGATTTCACAAGCCATGGAGCAACTAAGTTTGTGAACCCCAACTAATGAGCCCTTGTTTTGCAACTGCTGAAGCCCTCGTGTCTAGAGCTTGTGCTCTGCAACAAGAACAGCCTCTGCGATGAGAAGGCTACTCGTGGCAACCAAGAGTAGTCCCCGATCGCCACAACTAGAAAAAGCCCATGCAAAGCAAATGAAGACCTAACACAGCCAAACATAAATAAATAATATTATATATATGTAAATATATATATAAAGAACAGTGGCTAGAGCACTGTTGATTTCCCAGCCTCCTTGGCAACTGGTGTGACCATGCAACCCTATTCTGGCCAATGGGGCTTCAGGGAAGTTAACTGGGCAAAAAGATAAAGCCTTATGAAAAGAAAGCATTTCCCCTTCTCCCCCAACCCTCTATTTGTTTTCTGATTTTACATGCAGTACTGATATCTGGGGTAGCAGCAGTCTTACAGCAATGAGGCCATAAATAAACATGCTAAAGGGTATAGCTCTTCAATGACATTGATGACACTGGTCTCTCTTCTTGTTGATTAAACAATAATGTACTTATGGTTTAATCCATTTATTTTTCCTGTTACTTGCAGCTGACTGATACACTTCTTGCCTGGTTCCTGTAAGGTACAGCATGCATGTAAATATTCCCATTTAAATTAGCAAGTTGGCATTCTGCTTTACATATCCATTTCTTATTCTCTCGCGTAGAGTGAGCCAGTCTTTACGAAATCAACATCCTCTGAGTGCACTGAGAAAATGGCTTTGAGGCCTGAAAAGCTAAAGACTGCACCTGGGAAAGGGTGACAATCTGTATTCACTCAGTGTCTTTCCGGAGCTTGTGCTTTCCAATCTTAGCAAATGTATTTATTCAAGCCCCAGGGTAAACTAAGCTCCGTGTTCCAGTCAGCTATAATTTTAAAAACATTAAAAGCCTGAAACCAGTAACCTATTTGCAATCAACTAGGCTTTTCTGTACTCATCTCACACGCTAGTAAAGTAATGCTTGAAATTCTGCAAGCCAGGCTTTAACAATACGTGAACCGTGAATTTCCAGATGTTCAAGCTGGCTTTAGAAAAAGCAGAGGAACCAGAGATCAACTTACCAACATCCAATGGATCATCAAAAAAGCAAGAGAGTTCCAGAAAAACGTCTATTTCTGCTTTACTGACTATGCCAAAGCCTTTGACTGTGTGGATCACAACAAACTGTAGAAAATTCTGAAAGAGATGGGAATTCCAGACCACCTGACCTGCCTCTTGAGAAATCTGTATGCAGGTCAGGAAGCAACAGTTAGAACTGGACATGGAACAACAGACTGGTTCCAAATAGGAAAAGGAGTATATCAAGGCTATATATTGTCACCCTGCTTATTTAACTTCTATGCAGAGTACATCATGAGAAACACTGGGCTGGAGGAAGCACAAGCTGGAATCAAGATTGCAAGGAGAAATATCAATAACCTCAGATATGCAGATGACACCACCCTTGTGGCAGAAAGTGAAGAAGAACTAAAGAGCCTCTTGATGAAAGTGAAAGAGGAGAGTGAAAAAGTTGGCTTAAAGCTCAACATTCAGAAAATGAAGATCATGGCATCTGGTCCCATCACTTCATGGCAAATAGATGGAGAAACAGTGGAAACAGTGGCAGACTTTATTTTTGGGGGCTCCAAAATCACTGCAGATGGTGACTGTAGCCATGAAATTAAAAGACGCTTACTCCTTGGAAGAAAAGTTATGACCAACCAAAGACAGCATATTAAAAAGCAGAGACATTACTTTGCCAAGAAAGGTCCATCTAGTCAAGGCTATGGTTTTTCCAGTGGTCATGTATGGATGTGAGAGTTGGACTATAAAGAAAGCTGAGCATGGAAGAACTGATGATTTTGAACTGTGGTGTTGGAGGAGACTCTTGAGAGTCCCTTGGACTGCAAGGAGATCCAACCAATCCATCCTAAAGGCAATCAGTCCTGAATGTTCACTGGAAGGACTGATGTTGAAGCTGAAACTCCAATACTTTGGCTACCTGATGCGAATAGCTGACTCATTTGAAAAGACCCTGATGCTGGGAAAGATTGAAGGTGAGAGGAGAAGGGGATGACAGGGGATGAGATGGTTGGATGGCATCACTGACTCAATGGACATGAGTTTGAGTAAATTCCAGGAGTTGATAATGGACAGGGAGGCCTGGCATGCTGCAGTTCATGGGGTCACAAAGAGTTGGACATGACTGAGCAACTGAACGGAACTCAACTGAACTGAGGCTTTTCTGCAGTGAAGACATGAAGCAGAGCCTATACTTTTAAGGTACATCTTTAGGTTTGATTAATTATAGTATGTGGGACAGTAATAGAATGCTATGGAATGCACACTATGAAGGCTGATGGGCACTGTCTAGGAAGAGGAGTAGTGAATGTAATGTGTGTGTGTGTGTGTGTAAGACAAGCATTGTGTTAGCCTTCTTTCATCAATGTATCAGCACCCATGAGCAAATTCATTAATTGTCACACTGGAAGATAGGGTCTTGGGAAAAGGATACAGAAAATTAAGGTTAAGTTTTCACCATGGTTGAAGAAAGCATGGGGCGGGAATAGGGTTTGGAGACCACCATGTTCCTGGGCTGTGGCAGGAGGTGTTCTGGATATCAGTGCCTTAGAATGAGGACCTTGGATGCCTGAGACATCTGAGGGTGCTGTTTAGGAGCAAAAAGAGCCTGTTTTGATGTTCTCATCTGTACCAGTCAGTGTTCTCAGGGAAACAGATGACACATTCTAATTAGAATAATTCAAAGAGGGTTTACTAAAAGGATTATTTCAAAGGTAAAGGTAGGATGTGGGGAAAGCACAAGGGACCGAGCAATGAGCCAGAGCCAGAAATAGCAAAGCTGTAACTAAATTAGACCCAAAGAGATGAAGGAGGATATGGTTTCTAGAAACTAAAGGAAAGAGTTGTGTAGAAAAAGATGATTTGAGAGAGACTCTGTGCCTTTGTTTGCTGTAGGAGCCTGGGCACTAAAATATTCTGACCTCATACTCTGCCCTTCCTCTAATTTCTGTGAGGGTTCCCCATTGCCCCGACCAGAAGCCGGAGAGTACATAGGAAAGCCTCAATGATACAGTCTGTCAATTCCATTTCCTGGGTAAGAAAGCACGGGGCAAAGAGCTGAGAGTGGGTCTGAAGGACAAAGAGAAGATAGACTGCTTTCCTTTATCTCCTTACAGAGGTGGCACTGAACATCTCTAGGACCAAGTCAAGGAAGAGAAAGATAAAGAAACTGCATCTGGATCATCTGAAGATGGTATAACTCGTTCCTCCATAATTGAGAGATTCTGAAACCGCATCAGGAGAAGCTTCAGTCTCTCACAGTAGGTTTAGATTCAGTAGGCTCAGAGGGGAAGCACTTGAGGGGGTTTTTGGAAATGTACTTTTGGCTGATATGAAAGGAAGAACTCTCACCTAGTTAACTTGTTATTCCAGCCAAGAAAGAATGTAATGCAAAAATAAATGGAAATGAATTAGTGTTGAAGAAAAAGAAAATGGGAATGAGTAGGGAGAGGATGTAGGGCTGGGCACTGACTGGGGGAAGTGAAGCTTTCCAAGCCCTCAGCTGATGACTCACTGCTCCAATCGAGCTTTGTCACATAAGGGTGGGCACCACTGGCTCTGAGGGAGTCTGGGAAAACAAGTGTTTCTACCTAAGCACATGGAGGCTCTGCTCAAAGACAGGTTTTTGGTAGAAGACAGGGGAGTGGCTATTGGACAGGCAACTAGTAATGTCTACCATGTGACAGAAAACTAAGACTCATGGATGTGAAGGAATTTACCCCCAAATTAAAAGCTAATCAATGATGAAGCTGAAATTCAGATTTTTCCCTTTTGGACTTCAAAGCAAATGCATTTTCCCTGCAGTACTATATTGAGTAGTAATGGCAGCTTGGTGCTGGCCCCTTAGCTTAACACATGTGTGCTCAGATACTCAGTTGTGTCTGACTGTTTGCAACCCCATGAACTATAGCCCACCAGGCTCCTCTGTCCATGGGATTTTCCAGGCAAGAATACTGGAATGGGTTGCCATGCCATCCTCCAGGGGAATCTTTCTGATGCAGGGATCGAAACCATGTTTCCTGCATCTCCTGCCCTGCAGGCGGAGTCTTTATCACTGAGCCATCAGGGAAGCCCTCTTACCTTAACATGTAGTGATGAAATACTGGTTTATTTGATACCTAGTCGATACTGGTACTTGGTAAAGGACTGACATTTATTCTGTAGGTAATGATGGCTTTGGGCAAATGGAGAAAAAACAAACCAGGGTATTTTTAGGGAAGGAATTAATCTCATCCAGAGTCAGAAACACTGGATATTGGTTCTAGTTTTGCCAGTGACTTGAACTTTCTGACTCTTTAGTATGATTTTTTTATCATCTATGCAATGGAAATAATCCACATTATCAGAACATAGATGATGTAAAATGTAAGGACAGTGTTAACAAATGCTTTAATATCCATGAATAAGGTGTTGCAAGGAAAAGCTTAAACCAGCATTTTTGACCATGGTACCCATCAAGAACATTCCAGATAAAGGCAGAACATCACTTCTATTGGAGGAAGTAAGAGTGGGATTAAACACTACCAAAATCTAAGAATGCAGAGAAATGACTGTTAGGAACACAAATCATAGAGAATAATAAGGTTTCCTCTTTTCTGTTTCTCAAAGAACCTGTCTGTCTTTGACTCCTGGACATGAGGGGCACTTGCAGAGAGGATCAAGTGCTGAGATAGGCTGTCACCGAAATCCTTGCAGGAGGCCTTTTCTAACATATAGATCCTGAGGAAGCTCTGTGGGATTCCAAAACTGCTTCTCTTATTTCAGAGAGAAAATGTGAAAAAGACAACTGCTACTGTGGTTTGCAAGACACGAGGAATTGGGCTAAAAATCAAGGGAGACTTGTGGTAACAGACCCATAGGATTTCGGAACTGGTAGCAACTCAGCTCGGAGAAGGCAATTGCACCCCACTCCAGTACTCTTGCCTGGAAAATCCCATGGATGGAGGAGCCTGGAAGGCTGCAGTCCATGGGGTCGCTGAGGGTTGGACACGACTGAGCGACTTCACTTTCACTTTTCACTTTCATGCATTGGAGAAGGAAATGGCAACCCACTCCAGTGTTCTTGCCTGGAGAATCCCAGGGATGGGGGAGCCTGCTGGGCTGTCGTCTATGGGGTCACACAGAGTCGGACACGACTGAAGTGGCTTAGCAGCAGCAGCAGCAGCAACTCAGCTTCAAAAACTACCTCGATGTGCAGGTTGTCATATCGAAAGGTATAAATGCTTTTCAAATGCTTAAACATGTACTCAGGGTTGCTGTTGAGAGAAATACAGAAATACAGATTGAGAGAAATCTAGAAATACAGATTGCCTGAGTCTGAATTTGGAATTCAAACTCTGCACTTCATCTTTCTGATCTATTTGCTCCTCTGTGAAGCGGAATAGTAACAGAAATTTTCTTTGGTTACTTTGATTAGACAAGTTAACCCTTGGCATAGAGTACATACTCCATAAATTCTAACCCTTAGATTAGTATGTGTCTATAAACTATAAGAGTTATGTAGTCACAGTTTCTATATTCAGGGAAACCTGAGTCTTCTCCAGTGCCCACCTCTGCCTGTCCATGACAGAGACATAATGCAAGGAGGTGGGTTGGTAGAGGGAGACGCCTAGAAGTTGGAGTCAGATCAGGTGGCGAGTCCTGCTGTCTCCTCTGACACTGTGCCTTCATTCAGCCACTTTAATTCTCTGAACCCCAGTTCCTTCTCTATTTGACTAAGAAGAGTGTCTTCTTGGACCCTTGTCTGTGGCAGCCCAATACAAGTCTTGATGGAGACACATTCAATCCATTCATTAACTTTCACAAGAACTCCATTCACACTGAGGTCATCGTCATGTTTCTAATTCTTACTGTGGGTCATAATGGTCGTAGGAAGAGATCACAGAGAATGCCCACCATTTCTCTTGGAAAACTCCATTAGATTTCTCTCTTCTCCCAATTCTTTCTTTCTTCCTTGTCCTCAGCCACCGTCTTCCTCTTTTTCCTTCTTTTTTTTTTTAGGTGTGTGCTTTTTAAGAAATAATTAATTATTTATTTGTTTTGGGGTGTCCTGGGTCTCTGTTGATGCACGCAGGCTTTCTCTAGTTGTGAATGAGGGCGGGGCTACTCTCTAATTGTGGCTTATAGGCTCTAGAGCGAGGGCTCAGTAGTTGTGTCATAAGGGCTTAGTTGTGTAGTACTTGTCCCATGGCACATGGAATCTTCCTGAACTAGAGATCGAATCAGTGTCCCCTGCATTGACAAGCAGGTTCTTGACCACTGGACCACCAGGGAAATCCCCTCTCTTCTTCTTAAACTTGCTTCCAAATGCATTCAATCCCACTACCTTTCCCTTTTCCTCATTTTCCAGAGAAAGGCGTAGCTTCTGCAGGAAACCTGGGTGTCAGTCTTTTGATGTATTTATCACAACTGGCTTATCAAAGTATTTCTCCTTAGAGCCAATTCTCTTATCAGCTTAAAGAAGATATATTTTTCTCCGATCAGCCAAAGACTCTTTCGTTGAAGAGAAGCTGTGTTGGGTAGTTTCCACTTGCACTTCCAGGTCTCTTCCCCACCCTCATCCCCTGCTCTGTGCCCTGAGAGGTTGACCATGCTGATTATACCCTTGGATCTCTTGCCTTCTGGCTTCTGATTGGTTTGGCTAGTGAGAGGAAGCAGCAGGTGATTGGAGGATGGGAGGAAAGTGACTTTAGGTATTTATTCCCCCAGCTTCCATCATGCCAGGTCACTATGTTTTGGATGTGTCCACATCCCCCTTCAGCTGGTCCTCCCCTTCAGTGACTCTCTCTGTGTTCTGAGAACTACTTTATTTATCCTTTTAACTTCTGGCCTAGAGGTGGTCCTTGTGCCTACTATAGATATGCCTTTTTTTTTTTTTTTTTTAATGGGTTTCCTTTACCTTGTCTACACCTTTATAAATAGTCCCTTTGTTGTAAGGAAAAGTCAGTTCTGACTCCCTGTTGGAACTGTTTCTTTTTATTTATTTAATTTTTATTGTATTTATTTATTTTTTACTTTTTTTACTTTACAATATTGTATTGGTTTTGTCATACTTCAACATGTATCCGCCACGGGTGTACCCGTGTTCCCTTGACTTGCTTTTTGTTGCTTTTGTTATTATAATCATACATAATGGCCTGCCTCAGAGAATCCTGCCCTTCTGCCTGACTGTTAAACTTTATTGTTCAATTGATCAGTTGTGTCCGACTGTTTGTGATCCCACAGACTGCAGCATGCCAGGCTTCCCTGTCCTTCGCCAACTCCCGGAGCTTGCTCAAACTCATGTCCATTGAGTCAGTGATGCCATCCAACCATCTTGTCCTCTGTCATCCCTTTCTCCTCCTGCTATCAATCTTTCCCATCATCAGGGTCTTTTCTAACAAGTCAACTCTGTGTAAGGTGGCCAAAGTATTGGAGCTTCAGCTTCAGCATCAGTCCTTCCAATGAATATTCAAGGTTGATTTCCTTTAGGATCGATGGGTTTGATCTGCTTGCAGTCCAAGGAACTCTCAAGAGTCTTCTCCAACACCACAGTTCAAAAGCATCAATTCTTCAGCACTCAGCCTTATTCATGGTCCAACTCTCACGTCTGTACATGACTACTGGAAAAACCATAGCTTTGACTATACAGACCTTTGTCAGCAAAGTAATGTCTCTACTTTTTAATATGCTGTCTGGTTGGTCATAGATATTCTTCCAAGGAACAAGTGTCTTTTAATTTCATGGCTGCAGTCACCATCTGCAGTGATTTTGAAGCCCCCCCCAAATAAAGTCTGTCACTGTTTCCATTTTTTCCCCATCTGTTTGGCATAAAGTGATAGGACCAGATGCCATGATCTTTGTTTTCTGAATGTTGAGTTTTAAGCCAGGTTTTTCACTCTCCTCTTTCCCCTTCATCAAGAGGCTCTTTAGTTCTTCACTACCCTTATTTGCCTTAAGGGTAGTGTTATCTGCATATCTGAGGTTATTGATATTTCTCCCTGCAATCTTGATTCCAGCTTGTGCTTCATCCAGCCTGGCATTTTGCATGATGTATTCTGCATATAAGTTAAATAAGCAGGGTGATAATATACAGCATTGATGTACTCCTTTTCCAATTTTGAACCAGTTCATTGTTCCATGTCCAGTTCTAACTGTTGCTTCTTGACCTGCATACAGGTCATGACTGTTAAAGTGCCTTTGTTCAGGACCCTGTCAACCTGTGGATGGTAGGAAGGAAGAAATTAACACATTCCCTGCCTGAGGCTTGCCATTCTAGGAGATATTTGCAAGATTAATGGCCTTTTTACTTTGTTTCCTCACTTTCCCCCATCTCTGATCTATAAAAGAACCTGGCATCCAGATCCCAATAAGATGGTTATTTTGTGACATTAGTCTGCCATCTTCTTGGTCAGGTAGTTTTCCAAATAAAGTTGTATTCCTTGCCTCAACACCTCTTCTCTTCATTGTGCTGTTGTGTGGTAAGCAGAGAGAGCTTGGACTCGGTAACTCCTTCATTTGCTACTGCTAAGTCGCTTCAGTTGTGTCTGACTCTGTGTGACCCCACAGATGGCAGCCCACCAGGCTCCCCCGTCTCTGGGATTCTCCAGGCAAATTCCTTCATTTAAATCTCAATTATGTCATTTGAGTGTGCCATTTTTTTCTAGATATAGCAAGCTAGTCATTTGTTCCTCCCTTCATTCCTTCAAAAATCATAATTGAGTAACCATTTCTGGCCAGAAATTATTCCAGGGACTGGGACACAAAAGAGAATAAGATATTCTAATTTCTATGAGCTCAGTCCCGGTGAAGGAACAGACAAGTGAGCAGATGGTGACAGTGAGGTTGTGATAAGAGGTGCAAGAGCATTTCTGTTCTGAGAGGACATGAGGAGGTTCCTGAATCACTTTGGGAAGGCTAGCAAAGAAGTGCTTTCTGAAGGAGACAAAAAAATGTGTTGATCCTTGAAGGGAGAGTGGGAATTAGCCGGGTGTCTGGTAAAGGTGATAGAGACAGCAGGATGTACTAGAAGAAACAGCATTGGAAAAATGCTAGGAGGACCGACTGAAGGGGGCCAGTGTTCAGATGGTGCTTGAATGAGTGATTTTAGACTGGATCAGTCAATATAATAACTTGTGTTTTTTTGGCTGTGGAATAAATTGTCTTGATCCCAAACATTATGGGAGCCAAAGAAGGATTTTTTTATTTTAGAAAAATTTCTATGGATGCAATGTGGAGTGGGACTGTGGAAGCAGTGAAGACAGTTGGGAGGGTAGAATAAAGGATTAAGTGAGAAGTAAGGGCTTAAGCTGGGGCTTCCCAGGAGGCACAAGTGGTAAAGAATGCATCTGCCAATGCAGGAGATATAAGAGACATGGGTTCAATCCCTGGGTTGGGAAGATCCCCCGGAGGAGGGCATGGCAACCCACTCCAGTATTCTTGCCTGGAGAATCCCATGGACAGAGGAGCCTGGCAAGCTATAATCCATAGGGTCATCACTTGCAGCTGCTTTCCAGTTTTAAAAGGGAATATAGAAACATAGGCATGGGAAGGTATTGGAAAGTTCTCCATCTGTTTATATTCCAAATTAGGTTTGTACATTTTGAGGTTCAATTAATGTTGTAAAAGATCAAATACATGCTATGGTATAACTGTATATGTAACAACACCAGACCTATTCAACCATACCTTGCAGATAATGTGGGTTCAGTTCCAGATGATCGAAATAAAGTATCTCCATAAATCGAGTTACATATTTTTTTTTGGTTTCCCAGTGCATATAAAAGATATGTTTACAGTACACTGTAGTCTATTAAGTGTGTTTAAAAAAAACAATGTACATATATCAACTTAAAAATACTATATTGCTAACAACTGCAAATCATTGTCTGAGCCTTAATCTTTTTGCAGATAGTAACGTCAAAGACTGGGGCTTCCCAGGTGGTGCTAGTGGTAAAGAATCTGCCTGCCAATGCAGAAGACTTAAGAGATGCAGGTTTGATCCCTGGGTCAGGGAGATCCCCTGGAGGAGGGCATGACAACCCACTCTGGTATTCTTGCCTGGAGAATCCCACGGACAGAGGAGCCTGGTGGGCTAGAGTCCACAGGGGTGAAAAGGGTCGGACATGACTGAAGTGACTTAGCATGGCATACAATGTCAAAGATCACTGAGCACAGATCACCATTAACTTCCATAATAAGGAAAAAGGCTGAAGTATTGAGAGAATTACCCAAATATGACACAGAGATAGAGTGTGGGCACGTGCTGTTGGAAAAAATAGTGCCAAAAGACTTACTTAATGCAGGGCTGCCACAGACCTTCCCTTTGTAAAAAATGAAAATGGCATAAAATGAGGTATGCCTGAGATGAGTCAGAGAGCAACAAATCCAGTCTTCCAAAGAGCAGACCACCAGCACAGAGTCCTCCTGCTGCGCTGGTGTGGACGGTAGCTGCTTTCCACCACCTGTTCCCCTGGCTGCTATTGTTCTCCAAAGAATAAGTCCAGGATCCAGGCAGGCATCAGAACACAGTGAGATGGCAGTTGGTTCTGGTGGATAACCTATTGGAATTCATCCAGCTCAGAATACCAGTTAAGAAACCTGGAATTGGGGGACTTCCCTGGTGGTCCAGTGGCTAAGACTCCGTCCTCCCAAAGCAGGAGGCCTGGGTTTGATCCCTGTTCGGGCAACTAGATCTCACATGCCACAACAAAAAGGTCAGATGTTGCAGCTAAGACCTAGCACAGTCAAATAAATAAATATAAAAAGAGAAGAAAATTGGAATTATCCTCTGCAGAAACCCTATTTCCTTTTTAGGTAGGAGGTAAGGGGGTGGGAAGGGAGAATGAGACAGGAAAGGAAAAGGGTGGGTAGGACTAGGATTCTGGAGCAATTTGCTTTGGTTGAAAAGTAATAGAATTGAAGTAAAGCTGTTGAAATAACAATTAGAGTGCTTTCCCAACATCTTTTCCCTCTGTGCCTCTGACCCTAAAGACAGCTCCCATGGCAGGAAGAGTATTTTGTCTTCTCTTGTGGGTCATGGATCTCTCACTGGAAAAAAGAAAAACAGGGTCACATGATGTTAATAGCTCTGCCACCCCCTACAGCCCTTCAACCCTGAATATTCTTTGAAAGGACTGATGTTGAAGCTGAAGCTCCAATACTCTGGCCACCTGATGGGAAGAAGTGACTCATTGGAAAAGACCCTGATGCTGTGAAAGATTGAGAGCAGGAGGAGACGGGGATGACAGAGGACGAGATAGTTGGATGGTATCACTGACACAATGGACATGAGTTTGAGCAAACTCTGGGAGACAGTGAAGGATAGGGAAGCCGGATGTGCTGCAGTCCATGGGGTCACAAAGAGTTGGACACACCTTAGCCACGGAACAACAAACAACAGCCCTTCAAACTCACTTTCTTGACAACCTCGATTGGTTCATTTAATGCTTAAGAGCAAGGCCTTGGAATTTGAAAAACCTGGGTTTAAATCCTGGTTCTGCTTCTCGCTAGCTGTGTAACTTGGGGAAAGTTGCTTGATCTCTCTAAACCTGAATTTTCTCATTCACAAATTAGAACATCAATATTTAGCTCATGGGGATCAAGCCAGACTAAGTGAACCAAAGAATGTAGATGACCTCGCTCAGAGTAGGGACTCAAAGGATGGTAACTTTTAATATTTGAATAGTAAATCAGAGATGGGGTGGGCAAATTAGGAGCCCAAGCTGGATCTCTGTTTGTACAGCTGTCACCCACTTAGGCTGGGGAGCAATGGCAGCCTTCAAGAATGTTGCCTCAGGCTTGGGCTGGCTTTTGCCTCGAAGAATGATGATTAATTATGGAATGTTGGCTGGCTTCTCTGCAGTGAGGATTGTCATGTGCCCAGGTTTGAACTGGAATATCTGCTACTTGAGCTTCGTGTCCAGGAGATCAACTGAGAAAGCACTGGGGCAAGCATGGAGGGAGGTGGCTTCTCCAATTCGTTAGGCTTTTCTTTTGTCATGTTATGACATAACTTCTAGGAGAATGCTCTCACTGATGTTTGGGCCTGCAGAAGCAAGGGCTACTATTCCATATGGCTCTTGGACATGAATTTGCTATTGTTGCCAGTTCATGCTTGTATTATTTATACATTTGCAATGTAGGGCTGGCCATTTCTCTTTTATAAAGGCATCCCTTTTTTCACACCTCCCAGCACACTTTGTCTCCTTTCTTCTTTCTTCCTGCTTTAAAAAAATTTACTTTTTAAAAAAGTGTTTTATTGAAGTAGAGTTGATTTACACTTTTATATGAGTTTCAGGTGTACTCTTCTTCCTTCCTTTCTGATAACAGAAGAGGCAATGCAATGCGCTAGCTAAGAGCAGATACTCTAGAGCCAGACTGCTTGGATTTGAGCTGAGCTCCACCGTAAAGAATCTGCCTGCAATGAAGGAGTTGCAGGAGACCCAGGTTTGATCTCCTGGTTGGTAAGATCCCCTGGAGAAGGACATGACAACCCACTCCAGTATTCTTGCCTGGAAAAGCCCATGGACAGAGGCGCCTGACAGGCTACATTCCACAGGGTTGCAAACGGTTGGAAAATGACTGAAGTGACTGAGCTTTCACGCATGCACTTGTATGTTGTCATTTTGGGCCAATGAGTCACCCACCTGTGGCTCACCCTTCTCATGTGGAATGTAAGGATCCATACTAGGATTGTTGTGAGGATTAGATGAGCCAATAAGTGTTGCACAGAGAGGTAGTGGGGTGAGAGTAGGGCTGTATGTGTTTGTACCGTGATCTATTCTAGACACTTTTCATTCATATTACTAATCCACCCTCACAACAGTCTTACCACTAAGCACTATTTTTATCACTGTTTCACAGATGAGGAGGAAACAGAAGCTTAGAGAGATTAGCTAATGTGAGATCACAGAGCAAGTAAACAATAGAATTCAGAATGAAACACAGATGTGTTTCATTCTGAAACACACGTTCTTAACCATGACTTATCCTGTCCCTCATCAAAGAGACTGTGAAATTGTATTTTGTTGTTGTTAGGGTTTTTTTGTGGGGGGGCCACGCTGTAAAGCATGTGGGCTGTTAGTTTCACTAGCAGGAATTGAACCTGGGGCTCTGGCTTTGGAAATGTAGAATCTTAACCACTGGGCCACAAGGGAAGTCCCTAGGTGTTTTTTAAAAACACATTCTCCTCAAGTGTGTTTGGTAATTTGGTTGCTGCTGTACCATGGGAGAGGATCTCCTTTCTCCTGACTATAGATATATGAAAACTCAAGATGAAAGTGAATGGCTGAAAACAGTAACTTCCCAGAAAGCACTGGTAGTAATCACAGGAATAAGTAGGCAATTTCTAAGTAGCTGTCTATTGACCTATTGCCTTCCTTGATTCTGGCTGACCCCTCACCTCTAGTCTTATCCCCCTTGCAAGCATGCTCTGTGCAGCTTTGTGAGTCATCTAGGTAAATATGCTGCTTGTCAAACTTTCGCTCTCTATTACCCTAAACATGGAAAAGTGTCTCAGGGAAGGTTGGGGAGAGGCACAGTTTACAGCAGTTTGCTTTAAGCTTAAGATTTCTTTGAAGGCTTACATTTTATCTTAAAAAATCATGCAATTTTACAATCTATTCCACTTTTCTTCTTGTTATTATTTTAAATAAATGTTTTATTTAGGAAGAGTTGTAGATTTACCAAAAAGTTTCAAGGATAGTAAAGAGTTCCATGGGGGCTTCTCTGGTGGCTCACACAGTAAAGAACATACGTGCAATGCAGGACACCTGAGTTCAATCTCTGGGTTTGGAAGATTCCCTGGTGAAGGAAATAGCAACCGACTCCAGTATTCTTGCCTGGAGAATCCCCATGGGCAGAGGAGCCTGGCAGCCTACAGTCCGTGGGATCACAAAGAGCCTGACACGACTGAGTTGAATAAGCACTTAAGAGTTCCAAACACCCCTCACCCAGTTTTTCCTAATATTAACATCTTATATTGAGTTGGCCAGAAAGTTTGTTTGGATTTTTCCATAATATAACATCTTAGGGAAAAATCCAAACGAACTTTTTGGCTACTCCAATATAACCATGCTGCTGGTGCTGCTAAAGTTGCTTCAGTCGTTTCTGACTCTTGCGACCCCAGAGACAGCAGCCCACCAGGCTCCCCAGTCCCTGGGATTCTCCAGGCAAGAACGCTGGAGTGGGTTGCCATTTTCTTCTCCAATGCATGAAGGTGAAAAGTCAAAGTGAAGTCGTTCAGTCGTGTCCGACTCTTAGCGACCCCATGGACTGCAGCCTCCCAGGCTCCTCTGTCTATGGGATTTTCCAGGCAAGAGTACTGGAGTGGGGTGCCATTGCCTTCTCCGATAACCATGCTAACCTGGGTCATTTGGTTAAGGTAGTGTTTGCCAGATTTCTTCACTGTAAAATTATTTTCCCCTTTCCCTACCCTGCTGTTTGGAATTGAGTCCCTACGTCCAGCTCACACTCAAGGGGAGGGGAGTTAAACTCTAGCTTCTGGATGAGGGTGTATGAACAAACGTTATTTAAAATTCTTCTGCAAGGAAGATGTGTCTCTTCTCCCTTATTTGTTAATTAAATCATTTATTTATGTTGATTTGGATTGCTATTTTCTTAACCTAAAACAACACTTTTTACCCCCAAATCTACAAGTGGAGTTGATTTTCCGGAAACATGTGTATCCTGAAGATTCTTATACCCCCAGCACACTGCTTGAGAAGCACAGACAGAACCAAAGTCCCACTAGGCCACATCCTCACTTTCTTTGAATCACGTGTGTGTGTGTGTTGAGTCGCTCAGTTGTGTCTGACTCTTTGCGACCCCATGGACTGTAGCCGGCCAGGCTCGTCTGTCCATGGGATTTCCCAGGCAATACTATTGGACTGGGTTGCCATTTTCTCCTCCAGGAGATCTTCCCCACCCACAGATGGAACCCGAGTCTCCTGTGTCTGCTGCACTGCAGGCAGATTCTTTACGCTTGAGCCACTGGGGAATGTGCTAGTCACTCAGCTGTGTCTAGCTCTATGTAATCCTATGGACTGTAGCTGCCAGGCTCCTTTGTCTATGGAATTTTCCAGGCAAGAATACTGGAGTGTGTTGCCATTTCCTTCTCCAGGGGATCTTCCCAACCCAGGGTTTGAACCCAGATCTCCTGTACTCCAGGCAGATTCTTTACCATCTCAGCTACCACTGGGGAAGCCCCTCTTAGTGATACTTGCAAATGGAAGAATAAATGAATGATACACACAGGTGGGCTATAAAAACCACTAGGGTTGCCTGCAGGTAAGGAAATTTGACTCTAACACCTGTGTCTGACCAATTAACTATTCATAGTTCTTTTGAAATTCCTCTAGGCACACTAAACATCTTCCATATTAAGACTTAGTACTAAAAGGGAAGATGATTCAGCCATATTTTTTTTTTTTATTCAGCCACATATTAATTGTGATTCTAATTTCCTTAAACCGTGTCTTTAAGAACTGTGTCTTTTACAACGAATTGGCTTGCCAAGCAGAAGACTCCGGTTTGATCTCTGGGTTAGAAGATTCCCTGGAGAAGGAAATGGCAATCCGTTCCAATATTCTTGCTTGGGAAATCCCATGGACAGAGGAGTGTGATGAACTACAGTCCATGGGATCACGAAGAATTGATTTGACTTAGTGATTAAACCATCATCATCCTTTACAACGTAGTTAAAGAAAAAAAAAAGGGGTGGCGGGAGGAGTGAGCAGTGCCTCTAAAATAGGAAGCCTAAACAACAGAAGCTTCTGCACCCAGGCCTCCGGAGGCTTAATTTCACCTGCCAGAAGTCAGGGACCAATTGTACAACTGAAGATACCTCCGAGCGTTCTCATTGGTCCACACATGAGAAGCAGGCAGGGCTTCGCGTATAAAAAAGAGGAAGTTCGGTGGTGGTGGCCCTCGGTTGGTCTGCTGCTACTGGGTGTGGTCTGAGGTTGGTGGGGAAATATAGTCTAAAATTTAACAGACTACTGCGTCCTAAGAAGTTCTCTTATGATAGGATGAGGGAGATGGTGGGCAGAGAGAACCAAACTTCTTGGCTCTCAAGGGAAGTTTTGGTTAGCTTAGTTGAGAAGTGAAGGTTGAATAAAGAAAAAGGACTAGAGACGGGAGCAAGCAGATTGAGGAACGCTAAGAGAAGGCAATGGCAACCCACTCCAGTACTCTTGGCTGGAAAATCCCATGGACGGAGGGGCCTGGTGGGCTGCAGTCCATGGGGTCGCTAGGAGTCAGACACGACTGAGCAACTTCACTTTATTTTTTCACTTTCTTGCATTGGAGAAGGAAATGGCAACCCACTCCAGTGTTCTTGCCTGGAGAATCCCAGGGATGGTGGGCTGCCGTCTATGGGGTCGCTAGGAGTCGGACACGACTGAAGCGACTTAGCAGCAGCAGCAAAGAAGGGAAGCCTGTCTTGTGCAGATAGAAAAATGCCTCTTAGGAGTTTATGGCAACTTCCTAAACTCACTTACGTCCATACCATTTCTGTCCTTTATCGAGCCCATCTTTGCATGAAATGTTCCCTTGGTATCTCTGATTTTCTTGAAGAGATCTCTAATCTTTCCCATTCTATTGTTTTCCTCTGTTTCTTTGGATTGATCACTGAGGAAGGCTTTCTTATCTTTCCTTGCTATTCTTTGGAACTCTGCATTCAAATGGGTATATCTTTCCTTTTCTCTTTGGCCTTTCACGTCTTTTCTTTCCTCAGCTATTTGTAAGGCCTCCTTGGACAACCATTTTGCCTTTTTGCACTTTTGTATTTTTTCCCCCTTGGAGATGGTCTTGATCACTGCCTCCTGTACAGTGTCATGAACCTCTGTGCATAGTTCTTCAGGCTCTCTATCAGATCTAATCCCTTGAATCTATTTGTCACTTCCACTGTATAATCATAAGGGATTTAATTTAGGTCATACCTGAATGGTCTAGTGGTTTTCCCTACTTTATTCAATTTAAGTCTGAACTTGGCAATAAGGATGTCTCTAGTTACTAAAGAGATCTCTAAAGGAGTTAGTTCTTGGAGTAGCTTAAGATAGGATCTTGAATTTTGAAGTTTCTTATGTGCAAATCTTTCTGAGAAGTCACTTGTTTCTTATTATTTAATCTCTAGCATAATAGATACTTCAGGAAAATCACATTTCCAACTAAGCGACTGCACCTGTACAAGCCTTCTTTCAATGAAAGATAGGTTTAGAGCTTCTGTACTTAAAACTCACTAACATTGATTTCTTCATGAAGTTTCTAAATGCTTTTCATCTGCCCTTCATTTGAAATCCTAAAAGCTCTGTTGGAGAGAAACTCCTGGTTACAGTAACCAGAAATTGAGGAAAAACTTGCTTCTCTCCTCCCAGCTCTAGAAATTGAGTTAGCTTGGGTGAAAGCCTCGGGAGAAAAGTGTGATTATCACCTTTGAATTAGACTTCTTTGAGGAAAGGAAATGTCCTTTTTTATTAGTGAAGGATAGAACTAAAGTGAAATTCAAGCATGGTGTGAATTCCTCTTACCAGGGAGTTAGTCGTAACCACATTCCTTTTGACAGCAATCATCTGATCTGAAGAAAATAAAAAACCTGAGGGCTGACACCTTCCACCCCCAACCTCCCCCACATCTAGGTAGATGTATCACTTCACCTTGGGCTTTTCAGTGTCAAATATTCTCACCTGAAAGCACTCGTCTGCTAGGTGACTTGTCATGAGGAGGCTTTTGCAGTTGGTAGTGAGGAAATCTGGAGAAGGCAATGGCAACCCACTCCAGTACTCTTGCCTGGAAAATCCCATGGGTGGAGGAGCCTGGTAGGCTGTAGTCCATAGGGTCGATAAGAGTCAGACATGACTGAGTTCACTTTCACTTTTCACTTTCATGCATTGGAGAAGGAAATGGCAACCCACTCCACTGTTTTTGCCTGGAGAATCCCAGGGATGGGGGAGCCTGGTGGGTTGCCGTCTATGGGGTCACACAGAGGTGGACACGACTGAAGAGACTTAGCAGCAGCAGCAGTGAGGAAATCTCATCTGGTTAGATGGTGACCTAGATCATTGAGGCTTGTGAGGCTTCCTTGAGCTTATCAAGATGAATATCGTGGGGATAAAGGGCATCTTTGTGACAGACGCATCAAGAGCATTCTGTGCTCATTATCTTGACTGATTTCACAACTGCTACATAGCAAATCCCACTGAAGCTTCTGTATGTCAACCACATGCATTTATTTCTGCTAAAAACCATCCTATAACCAAACACCTGGGTCTCCTGCCTTAAGAAAAATGTGGAAAGGTGGAGAAAAAGTCTGAAAGTAAAGACATAAACCTTTGCCTTCCTCACCAGGAGGGGGTTATCTTGTTTCCATGGTACTCATGAAAGAAGCAAGGTTCAAGGAGAAAAATTTTTGGCTTCATGTAGATAACCCTGCTCAGGAAATGTGTATTTCTGGGCCAGCTGTCTGCTTGATATATAATTTGACAGAGGCGATCTGGGATCTTGAGAGAGTCCCAGCCTTTCCAAGCAACGCTGTTGTACTTAAAACAGGAATGAAGGAGTCTGAGGGGTTTTAGAGCATGTGGGGGCCTCCCAGAAGATTAAGCCTGGGCACAGGTGTGCTCCTCCTCTCTGGCTGCCTAACACTGAAAACCAATTTTATGACTACTTATCTTAGAGAGCTCTCACCTGTAATTACCTACTTATGGTTGAAATTCTCTGCTTCTAAATTCAAAAGCTGGTATACCAGTGACTTAATTCTGTGAACCAAGGATCTGGTTAAATCTAAGTGTGAATCTTAACGTATTAAATACATGGTGTGTATGCTTTGTCTACCAATCCCCTCCTTTTCTATAAACTTTATCAACCACTCTAAAAACCAAGGGAAATGGAAACAAAGTCAACCTATATATATAAGTGTCCTTCAGATCTACAAAATACCTCCCTCACTGGATTGTTGGCAAAGAAAATACTGACCTCCAATAGAAAGCCAACAGTGGAGGTACTGAGAAGTTTGTCTTTCCCACCTTAGAAACGCAGGGCAGCACAATTGCCATTCACTTGTTTAATTAGCTAGTCAATTAAAGGACTCCACTGCAGCTGAGCCCTGTGAAACTGGTGTCTCTATATAGGTGGTGTTACTGCATAGGCTTCTGGTCGGTCATGTGGCTCTAGATATCAAACTATGGTGTGATGGATTAGGAGGAGGCAACTGTAACTGTAGCCATAACTGGGGAGTAGAGAGAAGAGGTTAAACAGCATCACATCAGTTGTAAACTTCTACAACAAGACACGGGATAGTACAGGATTTCACTCTGCCCATGGGAATTTGGCCATGCCTTAGGCTACTTCTGTGTGGATGTCCCTCTGAGCTTTGGCATGATGTGCATTTTGCCTGCTTTTTGGCCACTGTGCTCAGTCCAGCCTGAATCTCTGCTTATGACTCCTCTTAAAATTTGTCTGGGATTCAGCTCTTATAAGCTCAGACCCTGACTAACCCTTGTGTGTGTATGTGCTAAGTCACTTCAGTGTGTCCAACTCCTTTGCAACATTATGGACCGTAGCTGACCAGGCTCTTCTATCCATGGGATTCTCCAGGCAAGAAAGAATACTGGAGTGGGTTGCTACTCCCTTCTCCAGGGGATTTTCCCAACCCAGGGATTGAACCCACATCTCTTGTGTCTCCTGCATTGGCAGGCAGATTCTTTACCACTAGTGGCAACTTGGAAGACCTTAATCAAAAATTCCTCAGTTTTGCCAAGGCCACTTTGAGTTCAACTCATTTTTTGGGTTTCTTAGTATTAACTGTTCACCTAGAGCCAGTCAACACCGACACCAAAGAACAATGGCTACCTTTCCAGCAGGTTGGATGTAGCCATGTATCATTTCTTAGCACCAGATCTGTCTTAGCACCAAACTGTCTCTGTGCTGTACTTACCTGCTCCGACTGTGTCTGACTCTTTGCAACCCCATGAACTGTATAGCACGCCAGGCTCCTCTGTCCATGGGATTCTCCAGGCAAGAGTACTGGAGTGGGTTGCCATGCCCTTCTCCAGGGATCTTCCCAACCCAGGGATCGAACCCAGAACTCTCGCATTGCAGACAGACTCTTTACTGTCTGAGATACCAGGGAAGCCCAAGAATACTGGAGTGGGTAGTCTATCCCTTGGAGAAGGCAATGGCACCCCACTCCAGTACTCTTGCCTGGAAAATGCCATGGACGGAGGAGCCTGGTAGGCTGCAGTCCATAGGGTCGCTGAGGGTCGGACGTGACTGAGCCACTTCACTTTCAGTTTTTACTTTCATGCACTGGAGAAGGAAATGGCAACCCACTCCAGTGTTCTTGCCTGGAGAATCCCAGGGACCGGGGACCTGGTGGGCTGCCGTCTATGGGGTCGCACAGAGTCTGACATGACTGAAGTGACTTAGCAGCAGCAGCAGCCTATCCCTTCTCCAGAGAATCTTCCTGACCTAAGGAATTGAACTGGGATCTCTTGTACTGCAGGCAGATTCTTTACCAGCTGAGCTCCTAGGGAAACTCAAACTGTCTAGTTGAACACTATCTTTATCTTAATTATATTAAGTCACTCAGACAAGTATTAAATATTGAAAAGGGGTATAGTAAGAAAATAGTCAAAGGTGAGAAAATTTAATGATAGAAATCGGAATCAGGTGAGCTAAAACCTGTGCCTTTAGAAGCTGTTATTTTCTTTAGAGGGATTTCTTAAGGACAGCTGTCTGTGATCAAGACACTCCTCCTATAAACCTACATGTAGGAGGCTAATACTCGATGATGTAATTGAAGCCAATGGCTTCAAACTTTGAGAATCCTGATACATAACAAAATAGAAGCCCACTGTAGGAGTAGCAGGGGAGAACAGATGCAGAAATCTTCTACTAGCCTACTGTCGTAACTGGCCTAGAGAATGCCCACGATGCTGGGGAGAATAATACTTCTGAAAGTGCCTAAACATGATACTTGTTGAAAGATGCTTGTCTACTTGAGTGCTTAAAAATCATTCCTATTAAGGGAAACACCTCAAGCTGGTAAGTGTGGTCACGGCTTTCACTTCTCCAAATTCTCGGGCTTCTCCTAGGGAAACTCCTTATCTAGGCATAATCTTCTTTATTCCTGTATCAAACTGAGAACTGAGTCACCCCCTGTGTCTTATGGCTTCCATGATGTCTGTTTCTTGGTACATCAAAAGTTTGAGGTCTTAAATGGGATGGGAGTACAGCTGGAGAAAATGCTTTCACAGAGGAGCCTGAGCCTTAGATACAACTCTGAATTCTTTGATCCATGAAGCAGTTTGATTACCAACAAGTTTGTTTACCATCCCTTTCAGGGATGTGATTCTGTTTCACAGGAATGGCTGGTATCTTCTGCAGGAATCCATTAAAAGCCTGAGGTGAGAGAGGCTACCCAGGTCAAGTGACTTCCCCTTTCCCTCACACACTAGATCGTGAGACCACTGACTGGAGCCAGTGATTGGCTGGCAGTGCGTGTGCGTGTTTAGTCGCTTCAGTTGTGTCTGACTCTGGGCGACTCTGCTAGATTCCTCAATCCGTGGGATTCTCGAGACAGGAATACTGGAGTGGGTTGCCGTGCCCTCCTCCAGGGGATCTTCCCAACCCAGGGATTAAACCCTCATCTCTTACAGCTGGCAACTGTGTTCTTTACCACTAGCACCACCTGGGAAGCAGTCTTGTGTTATCCTGACGGAAGGTTATGTGTTTTCTGTTGATTAACGCTGGATGCTTTTCACTGAGTGTGCTTTCATTTGGTCTAATTGGGAGCAGTACATGTTGGAATTAATTGGTTTTCTGGAAGGAACTCACAATAGAGGGACTTCCCTGGTGCCTCAGACGATAAAGTGTCTGTCTGCAATGCAGGAGACCCAGGTTCGATCCCTGGGTCGGGAAGATCCCCTGGAGAAGGAAATGGCAATCCACTCCAGTACTATTGCCTGGAAAATCCCATGGACAGAGGAGCCTGGTAGGCTACAGTCCATGGGGTCACAAAGAGTCGGACACAACTGAGCAACTTCACTTTCCAATTTCACCATATACACAACATCCCTTTTGGATGAAGACCGACCTTTGGTGGTGGTGGTGATTCATGTGCCATGATCTCTCCCATTCCACATTATTGTACGATATCCACTTTTCATTGCCTGTCATTTGTCTTAAAAATGAAATTTTTTTAAATAGAGAATTGCATATAGAAATATGGTTGAGAATGTTTTTTTCCGCTTAACTTCTGAGGAACCCAAACATCAAAGTGATTAACATAACCAAGCTGGTGCAAATGACTTTCAATGTTTGATGTGGATATTATGTCATTTATCTCCTGCGTGGTATAGCATTGATTGTTTTTAGGTAATGTCTCAGTTTGATCGTTATCAGCTTCAACTGGCCTGAGTGTGGAACATTGCAGTGAGAAATCTCCAGCATGAAACTTCACAAACCACTTTTGACACAGTTGGTCAGTCACAGCACCTTCTCCATACACTGCACAAGTCTTTTTTTGAGGTTTCAGTTGTGTCTTTACCTTTCTTAAGTAATAAAGCTTTTTTATTCCATATTAAATATTAAAATGGCTACACATAAATTTACCAGTTTTGGTAAGTTTTTTAAAATACATGCTGTTATGACAGCCATCACAATACAATCTAACAATTGTTTTGAATGAAGTTAAAGACAACTAACTGCTACTAGAGCTATTATTGTAACAGTAAAAACTGAACTAACTTTTTGGTCAACCCAATATGTATAAAGTAGATAACTAATGGAAAACCTACTGTATAGCACAGGAAATTCAATGCTCTGTGTGTGCGCATGCTTAGTCACGTCTGACTCTTTCAGACCCCAAGGGCTATAGCCCACCAGGCTCCTCTGTCACTGGAATTTTCCAGGCACGAAACTGGAGTGGTTGCCATTTCCTACTCCAGGGGATCTTCCTGACCCAGGGATCGATCCAGTGTCTCTTGTGTCTCTGGGAAGCCCACTCAAGAGGGAAATCCAAAAAACAGGGTGTACCTGTAAACATACAACTGATTCACTTTGCTGTTCAGCAGAAACTGACACAGCATGTAAAGCAACTACTCCAATAAAAATTAACAGAAAACTGAAGTTTAGTATTAGTAGATGCATTTCAACATATAAAATAATGAGCCTTTATTTTGGTACTAAGTTTTCGAAGTTTGGTATGTGTTTTAAATTTATACCACATCAAATCTAGCACCATCTTAAGTGCTCAATGGCTAGTGTCTAGTCATGTTAGACTAGGTAAAAGATAACCTTGGGTCCTACTGTTTAACCTCATTTGCAATCTGTTTTGCAGAGTCAGACACAACTTAGCAACTGAGCATGCATTTAGAGATACACTAGTCTAAAATGACTTAGGTGGAATGCAGTTTGAATATTGTCACTTGAGTGCAAACCCTTTAAAAAGAGTTCCCAGGAACCAGAATATTGGAATCACATAAACTGTTTACTTGGACTTTGTAAGAATGACTGCCTTTGTGTTTAACACCAGCCTACACCCACAATATGTCTTCCATACTCCAAGGAGTCACTTTATTTGATTATTGCTGGCAGACTTTGTCCTGGAATCTTCTACATTATATGGACCCAAGCACACACTCCACAGCTTTATTTTAGTAACTCCTGACTATCCTATGGGTAGGACACTGGGAAGATACAAGTACCTCTTACCTTTGAAATCTTTGACTATTTTCCAACTTGAATTGGGGGTAATGTATTTTTTGCTGTACTGGGTCTTGGTTGTTGTAGGTGGAGTTTCTCTAGTTGCAGTGCACTTGCTTCTCATCACAGTGGCTTCTCTTGTTGCAGAGCATGGGCTCTAGGGCATGTGGGCTTCAGAAGTTGTGGTGCATGGGCCCAGTTGCCCCATGGAAGGTGGAATCTTCCTGGGCCAGTGTTTGAACTGGTGTCCCCATAGGTGGATTCATAACCACTGGACCGCCAGGGAAGTCCTTGTTGTTATATTTGAGCTGGTGGTAATCTATAGATCAGGTACTTGCATGCTAAGTCACTTCAGTTGTGTCTGACTCTTTGTGACTCCATGGACTATAGCCAGTCAGGCTCTGTCCATGGGATTCTCTAGGCAAGAATACTGAAGTGGGTTGCCGTTTCCTCCTTCAGGGAATCTTCCTGACCCAGGGATCGAAACTGTATCTCTTAAGTCTCTTGCATTGGCAGGCAGGTTCTCTACCACGGGTGCTATCTGGGAAGCCCATAGATCAAGTACTTAGGCTCTTGATATCTACCTTCAGGGCCTCACCCTCCACCCCTCTTCAAAACCCGGCTAGAGTCTCCTCACAGCGGAGGAACCATGTGGCTTACTACTGTGCTACATTCAAATTGGGCTTGGAGTGTGCTTTTCAGGATGGGCTGTGTCAAGGAGACTTCTCATAAACCAACAGGGGTATGGACCTTCTTAGGCGACCAGAGATGATGTACCTGTATAAGGACCAGTGTAAATGGATATCTAACTCAACTAAGTTTCCTTTGGTGGGGGCGGGGGGGAATGTCTTCCGCTTGCAACACAGCTCCTTACTCAAAACTTCTTTCAAGTTAAACTTATCCAGCCTGGACTGGAATTTAGCACAGCTGGCCTGGCTCCCCTGCCACTCGCCCCCCCCTAGGTGTTTATATTTACTGGCAGCATCTACCTTTCCCAAGAGGAAGCTTTTGTCTTTGGAGCAGGAAGGTGGAGAAGACAGAAGGTATCTGTTCCTCAGACCTACATCAAGGAGATACGGTGAGGGTGAAGAGCACGAGAGACTGGGGGTATCCACAGGTGGTGGTGAGGTACAGATTTTAAAGTCTAGACCTTGTACATATCTGCAAGCAAGCAGTCCACACCTTGTCGCACCTTCTGTGCCAAATGCCCAGCCACCGTCCAGATGCAATAAATCCTCAGGTCTAATGATCATGAGGCCAATTGCAAGGTCACGTGGAGGTAATTGTAGCTTTCGTTGTTATATCAGAGCTAGATGGGAACATCACTCTGACCTGTAGCTATACTATAAAACTCATGAATGACTGGGAGTCAAACACTTGAATAACTATGGTTTATCACTTGGTGTTATTACTACTATAACATCGCTGATCTGGTTACTAAACCTTGAGCAATATCCCTAGTTAATTAGATCTTAACCTTGTAAGAGGTGCCTTAACCTCTTATTTACATATGCAAATATGCCTCTTATATGCCTCATATATGTACATATGCCTCTTATTTACATATACATTACATATCTAAGGAAGCCAGGATCCCATGACCTTACCAAGTGTTGTTAACTCCTCTTAACCTGGAAGCTCAGATGCTTATTTCTCCTCACTCTGCTGCCTCTATATGCTAGATTGATCCTCGTGTGGCTGATAGTAAAGCTAGTGAAGAATCTCAGCAAACACTGCCTAGTTTTGTCTGGCTCAGTTTTTAAAATTATGTACAATACTTAAAGCGCCTTCCAAATGAATTCAACATTAGCTTGTATAATGACTAGGCCAAGTTGTGACTAGGAGCCAACTGACCAGCCAAACTAGTAGCAAGAGCTGTTTGTGGGTCATCAGCGGTTAGGCTCTTAAAGAGACAACCAAGAATTATTTCATGGCAACTGGAAGAGTTACTACCACCTGGCAAGTTACCTTAACCTCTGAGAAGTTACTGTTCTTATAGGCAGCACTTTGTTCTTTCAAAAATTTAGAAATTTAAACTCCATAGAATAACAGTGGTCCCTTCTACTCAGTCTTGAGACACACTTCTGATGTTTTTCCTAAGCTAAACTTTGGCCACTACTTTGGCAGTTAAAAAAAAAAAAAAGGTCTAAAATGAGTCTGCAAATGCCAATTGTGTTTCGGAGCTCATTTAACTAATTACTCAAAGATGAAATCAAAGACTGGCTAGAACCTTCTGATGGAATGGAAGGCAGTTCTTAAATGTCATCTTATATAATTGCTCTTGCCTATTGAAAATACCTCAGTGTAAATACCTAAACCCCAGCAATACACAAAGGGCGCAGGCTTTAAGATAACTGCGCAAACTTGTATCTGACTTGACTCAACACTTAGCAGGCTGAAAGAAACAATCTGCTGTGGTCCTCGCTGTCAAATACCTGGCTTGTCACCTCAGGTCAGGCAATGCAAACAGATGAAGTCTGGTCAATATTTTGCTTCATCCAAAAATATATAAGCTCTAGGTAAATGGGTAATGACCCCGTCTGATTTTAAGCTTCTTCAAAGAGATACTGAAAATCATGATTCACTGGGCTTTTTCTTAGTTTACAAACCTAAAAGCTGGTTTGTTTATAATTGTGTACTAAATTAATAGCCTGAATGTTTGTAACCTGGTTGGTAGCTGGTATGTCCAGCCAATGGTTCTGTGGGGACACTTAAAACCTTGAATGAACAGATTCACCTGTTGAGAGAGTTTGGAAGATCCATGAAGTGCTAGCTGTTGGGTGCCTTCTCATTCTCCATCCCCATTGTTGGAATCGGGTGTGTTTTAGAATGTTGAAGTTTTCTGTACCTCACTGGGGTGGGGAAGATTTATCAGATTAATAGACACAAACTCCCAGATGATCTTAAAGTAGGACAACTGAAACAGTGCCATTTACATGCCAATCTACTCAATGTTAACATTCCAAAGAACACATGGGAGCCTCTTCAGGCTGAGGAAACCATGTTTATCTTCAGTGCACTTCATGGTGAATTTCCCCACTGATTGCAGCTTCTGCTCACATTCCTACTAGGTTTCACATAAGCGGAAGTTACCCTTCTTTAGCAGTTGACTCCAAGCAGGGATCTTAAACGCCCTGTCGGTCTCATGGTCATAGGACCCTTCTTGTTTGGGTTCTCTATAACATTTTCCTGGTTCCAGTCTCATGCTCATACTAGTTACACACTTGCCTAATCTTATCACCTTTTCTTTCACCTCTCTTGACCTCTTATGTTCACTTTCTATTCTTTGCTTTACCATTTGCCTTAAACTCTAGTGGGAAGAATTCCCTGGTGGCCCAGTGGTTAGGACGCTGCAGTTTCACTGCTGAGGGTGCAGGTTCAGGAAGATCCTCAAGCTGTGTGGCATGGCACAAAGACTAAGGAGTATTGACAGTTCTGGTTCCCCATTTTCCTTGTGTTGTAAACAGTCTATACACATGTCCATTGCTCAAATACATGGGACCATGGTGGTTATGTGAGCAGTAGATCAGAGTCATGACTAATTATAAAATTTGTGCATATGAACAAACAATAGTAGCAGCAGCAGCTGAGCCTTTATACCATTGTTCCAAAAGCTTTATACACTGGTTGATTTTAGTAACTCCTAAAGAGTGGTTATTTACACTTCTTAAGTTAAAAAAAAAATGGAGGCCTAGAGTTTGCCACTTTCTCAATCTCTCCATCTGGGAAGTGTCTTTATGTACACAATTAAATTGCCCTTACAGTGATTTGCTATCATGGGCCTGTAGAACAAACCTTTTATCTAATACTGAATTTTATAGTTAAGGGTTAGGTATTATAATAAATCAGACTGAATAATATCAGACATAAATATCAGACTGAATCTTAGCCCCAAACTACACATAGTCGGGAAGCTATCATTCCTGTCTTGCTCAGTGAGTAGCTAGTTGTCTTAAAACAAGTCACTTCCTGTATCACAATGTCCTGTCTGCTTACACAGCTTCTGTGTACACTGACTCAAATGTCAACTGTGGGTAACGTGTGGTTTCTATCATTATGTGAACAGAAATTTGGTGTGGCCAGATGACGGGTTAAATGTCATGAGCTTAGTCATGAACATGTTTGTGTCAGACTAAATGACCAAATAGATATAAGGAAGAATAGATCTGTCATAACTTAGAACATATCTTGCTGTCTTTCCCTTGCATTTTTTGGTGGCTTAACTCTACCTAAGATCTCTGGGCTGTTTCAATAAACCAGTTAAGGTCTGATGTTTGTCATCTATGATTAACCAATGCATGTATTTAATTCTCCTGAACAGTAAGATTTAGATTCATTTTACAGAATACCTGTCTGATTCAGTGAAGCAAGCAGTAGCTGTCACCTGATGTACTGGAACTGATGTAGAAATCTTACTCTGAGGTATTACAACAGTCAGTTTCTACTTCTGACTTACCTGAGAAAACACTGAAGTACTGGCTCACTGCCAGATAAATGAATCTCGATTCCTCAGTTTCAGACAGTTATACACTTTTATAGGTGACGCTCTGAGGCCAACTGCCCAGTCTCCCTCATAAGAGGTACTGGAATTTGAACCTCAGATCTCATTCCAAAGTCAAGTACTTAGTTTTATTGAATGAAGAGATGCTGGGATGGTTTTCAAAACACCTCATTCAGCCTGACTCAACCTTACTCCCGAAAGCTTCTACTCAATTTCCTTGTGAATAGGTGACTAATACCATGCACTTTGTTTTCCCCAATAAGTAATCTAGTTGTTTCACTTAATGATCTTCTCTCCAGCTCACTCAATTCTACCCACCTCACTCCCACTACGATGGTTGTCTCCATATGACCTCCAGTCTGTTGACCCCTTTATTTCCGTATCCTAGCTGCTTCCTTAATTTTCTTGTTAGCATGTCTTTTCTCCCAAGTAACAGTTTTGTGCCTCTATTTTAGTCCTTTTTGATAAACTTTAACCCTGTGTGAATCAAGGTGTCTACTTTGTCCTAATACTGGAAGAGTAGAGTTGGGCTGAATTTATAAAGACCAAGGTATTTTTGTGCCTCTGAACTCATCACTGACTTTAGGATCTCTGCCAGATGTCACAGAGGGGAGGAAGAGAAGCCAGAAAAACAGTTGTTGGGCAATCTTGAGCTTAGATTTCTCTTAAACCCAAATGTCAGGTAACTTTTGCTTTGTTCTTTTAATAGCATTCCATTGCTTTCAAAGATTATAGATAAGATGGTAAGCGTGCATTATTAGCTACAAATCAATGTAGCATGAGCTGACATTTCACATTTTGTTTTCATTTACTCTCATCAATTCTTATAAAACTCAGCACGCTAAGTAGCTGCCATGTTCTAAGATGGGCTCCACGCACTGACTTCCTTCTCTGGATCAGTCTCTTTGAGAGGAGTCTCATGACTGTGTCCCTGTGAGCAGGGACACTAAGAGAGAGGGCCTTTAGGATGATGGGACTCATAATGTGAGAAACTCTCCAAAGTGGTTCCAGAGACCTCAGGCCTCTGAATAAGAGGTTCCACAGCTATGAACCTCTTGTCCTAAGAGGGCTTTGGATTTCCCTGGTGATGAAGGCTCTGTGCTCCCAGTGCAGGGGGCCTGGGTTGGAACCCTGGTCAGGCAACTAAGAACCTTCGAGTTGCAACAATGACCTGGTGCAGCCAAAAAAAAAAAAAGGCTTGGGTAACTTTCTAATCAGCTCAGCAGACAGCCATTGCTTACCTGTTCTCCGTTTCAGTTGTCTAGAGGACAAGGATGTTCTGGTCGACTCCAGTTAAAAATGTTTCCCTGCATTTAATATCACTGTGGTAGAGCATTCCCTCTTTAAAATGAGAGTATCCGCACTTCAGAATCTGCCTGCCAGTTCAGGAGACACAGGAGACAAGAATTGAATCCCTGGGCCAAGAAGGTCCCCTGGAGGAGGAAATGGCAACCCATTTGCCTGGAAAATTCTGTGGACAGAGGAGTCTAGTGGGTTACAGTCCATGGGGTCGTAAAGAGTCAGACAAGACTGAGCATGCCCGCAAACCCACACTCTCAATCTGGTTTTCAGGCAAATTTACAAAAGCCGTCAAGGTTTCATAACTGAGTCAAGCTTTCCTTTTTCTATGGTTATTAAGTGCCCCCTGTTGGAGGATGTGTTTAAAGCTCTAATTGGTGGTGGAACCCTGTCTTGCTTAACTAGCCAGAGCCTGAGTCCTTGAACAGAAGCCAAGTTTCCAAAAACAATGGGGCTGAAGGTTATGCCCCATTAGGTCATCTCCCTGTGTTCTTGGAGAAGTATTTGCTACAGTCTTGATTGCTTGTGGGCCTTTCCAAATCTTGGTCTCTTACCCTGCTGCTGCTAAGTCGCTTCAGTCGTGTCCGACTCTGTGCAACCCCATAGACGGCAGCCCACCAGGCTTCCCCGTCCCTGGGATTCTCCAGGCAAGAACACTGGAGTGGGTTGCCATTTCTCTAACCCTATGCTCAGATCATGAACTCCTTATTGCCAAATTCAGACTGAAATTGAAGAAAGTAGGAAAAACCACTAGACCATTCAGGTATGACCTAAATCAAATCCCTTATGATTATACAGTGGAAGTGAGAAATAGATTTGAGGAATTAGATCTGATAGAGTGCCTGATGAACTATGGACTGAGGTTTGTGACATTGTACAGGAGACAGGGATCAAGACCATCCCCATGGAAAAGAAATGCAAAAACGCAAAATGGCTGTCTGGGGAGGCCTTACAAAAAGCTGTGAAAAGAAGAGAAGCGAAAAGCAAAGGAGAAAAGGAAACATATTAGCATCTGAATGCAGAGTTCCAAAGAATAGCAAGAAGAGATAAGAAAGCCTTCCTTAGCGATCAATGCAAACAAATAGAGGAAAAGAACAGAATGGGAAAGACTAGAGATCTCTTCAAGAAAATTAGAGATACCACGGGAACATTTCATGCAAGGATGGGCTCGATAAAGGACAGAAATGGTATGGACCTAACAGAAGCAGAAGATATTAAGAAGAGATGGAAAGAATACACAGAAGAACTGTACAAAAAAGATCTTCACGACCCAGATAATCACGATGGTGTGATCACTCACCTAGAGCCAGATATCCTGGAATGTGAAGTCAAGTGGGCCTTAGAAAGCATCACTACGAACAAAGCTAGTGGAGGTGATGGAATTCCAGTTGAGCTATTTCAAATCCTGAAAGATGATGTTGTGAAAGTGCTGCACTCAATATGCCAGCAAATTTGGAAAACTCAGCAGTGGCCACAGGACTGGAAAAGGTCAGTTTTCATTCCAATCCCAAAGAAAGGCAATGCCAAAGAATGCTCAAACTACCACACAATTGCACTCATGTCACATGCTAGTAAAGTAATGCTCAAAATTCTCCAAACCAGGCTTCGGCAATACATGAACCGTGAACTTCCAGATGTTCAAGCTGGTTTTAGAAAGGGCAGAGGAACCAGAGATCAAATTGCCAATATCTGCTGGATCATGGAAAAAGCAAGAGAGTTCCAGAAAAACATCTATTTCTGCTTTATTGACTATGCCAAAGCCTTTGACTGTGTGGATCACAATAAACTGGAAAATTCTGAAAGAGATGGGAATACCAGACCACCTGACCTGCCTCCTGAGAAACCTATATGCAGGTCTGGAAGCAACAGTTAGAATTGGACATGGAACAACAGATTGGTTCCAAATAGGAAAAGGAGTATGTCAAGGCTGTATATTGTCACCCTGCTTATTTAACTTCTATGCAGAGTACATCATGAGAAACGCTGGACTGGCAGAAACACAAGCTGGAGTCAAGATTGCCGGGAGAATTATCAATAACCTCAGATATGCAGATGACACCATCCTTATGGCAGAAAGTGAAGAGGAACTAAAAAGCCTCTTGATGAAGGTAAAAGTGGAGAGTGAAAAAGTTGGCTTAAAGCTCAACATTCAGAAAATGAAGATCATGGCATCTGGTCCCATCACTTCATGGCAAATAGATGGGGAAACAGTGGAAACCGTGTCAGACTTTATTTTTCTGGGCTCCAAAATCACTGCAGATGGTAACTGCAGCCATGAAATTAAAAGACGCTTACTCCTTGGAAGGAAAGTTATGACCAACCTAGATAGCATATTCAAAAGCAGAGACATTACTTTGCCAACAAAGGTCCGTCTAGTCAAGGCTATGGTTTTTCCAGTGGTCATGTATGGATGTGAGAGTTGGACTGTGAAGAAGGCTGAGTGCCGAAGAATTGATGCTTTTGAACTGTGGTGTTGGAGAAGACTCGTGAGAGTCCCTTGGACTGCAAGGAGATCCAACCAGTCCATTCTGAAGGAGATCAGCCCTGGGATTTCTTTGGAAGGAATGATGATGAAGTTGAAACTCCAGTACTTTGGCCACCTCATGCGAAGAGTTAACTCATTGGAAAAGACTCTGATGCAGGGAGGGATTGGGGGCAGGAGGAGAAGGGGATGACAGAGGATGAGATGGCTAGATGGCATCACCGACTCGATGGACATGAGTCTGAGTGAACTCCGGGAGTTGGTGATGGACAGGGAGGCCTGGTGTGCTGTGATTCATGGGGTCACAAAGAGTTGGACATTACTGAGCGACTGAACTGAACTGAGGGTGATGCATTTAGAGTTGGTATTGATACTTATTAACAGAATCCTTCCATATCTTCCACTCAAGGCTAGTTGCTTTGTTCTCATCTGCTGAAATTACCTGAGGATAGGTCGAGCTGGAAATTTTGGGCTGGTTGGGGCCCAGTACACACTGGCTTCTTGAGTAAACACACTTGGTCTTTAATAAACCCTTTCTCCCCAATAACTCTCCTATTTTGAGGTGGAAATTTTAAAACCTGGGCCTAATGGGATGCCAGGAGTAAAATGGTTAATTTTCTAGGCAGTGATTTTGTCATGAGTTACAAGGCTGGCATGCCCCAGATGAGTGTCTCAGACTATCTGGTGCAGGACTGGTTTGTTCCTAATCTATCATAGGCCAACACCTCAAATAGAGTAAAAGGAATGAAATTAGGTGATTTGTAGAGACGTGAATGGACCTAGAGACAGTCATACAGAGTGAAGTAAGTTAGAAAGAATCAAATTTCGTGTATTAGCATATGTGGAATCTGAAAAATTTGGTATAGACGATCTTATTACAGAGCAGAAGCAAGGACATGGACGTAGAGAACAAACCTATGGATACCAAGGAGGAAGAAGAGGGTGGGATGAGGTGGGAGATTGGTGTGGACATATATACACTATTGATACTATATATAAAATAACTGAGAACTACTGTAGAGTACAGGGAACTTTACTTAAAGCTCTAAAAGTGATAGTGATCTAAAAATGGGAACAAAATCCGTAAAAGAGGGATATATGTATTTGTTGTTGTTCAGTCACTAAGTCATGTCCGATTCTTTGCAACCCCATGGACTGCAGTATGCCAGGCTCCCCAGTCGTCATTATCTCCTGGAGTTTGCTCAGATTCATGTCCACTGAGTTAGTGACGCTATCTAACCATCTCATCTTCTGCCTCCCCCTTCTATTTCCTTCAATATTTCCCAGCATCAACGTCTTTTCCAAGGAGCTGGCTCTTCATGTTAGGTGGCCAAAATATTGGAGCTTCAGCAACAGTGTGTTAGTTGCTCAGTCATGTCCTACAATTTGCTACCCTGTAGGCTTTGGCCTCGGAGAAGGCAATGGCAACCCACTCCCATATGCTTGCCTGGAAAATCCCATGGATGGAGGAGCCTGGAAGGCTGCAGTCCATGGGGTCGCTGAGGGTTGGACACGACTGAGCGACTTCACTTTCACTTTTCACTTTCATGCATTGGAGAAGGAAATGGCAACCCACTCCAGTGTTCTTGCCTGGAGAATCCCAGGGACGGGGAGCCTGGTGAGCTGCCGTCTATGGGGTCGCACAGAGTCAGACGCGACTTAGCAGCAGCAGCAGCAGCAGCAGCAGGCTTTGGCCTACTAGGCTCCTGTGTCCATGGAATTCTCCAGGCAAGAACACGGAATGGGTAGCCATGCCCTTCTCCAGGGGATCTTCCTGATGGAGGGATCAAACCCAGGTCTCCTGTATTGCAGGCAAATTCTTTACTGTCTCAGCTACCAGGGAAGCCCAACTCTATGTAATGTAGCCTGCCAGCTTCCTCCGTTCATGAGATTGTCCAGGCAAGAATACTGGAGTGGGTTTCCATGCCTTCATCCAGTGGATCTTCTTGGCCCAGAGATCAAACCTGTGTCACTTAGATCTCCTGCATTGGCAGGTGGCTTCTTTACCGCTAGCACCTCCTGGGAAGCCCATTCAGCAACAGCCCTTCCGGTAAATATTCAGAGTTGATTTCCTTTAAGATTGACTGGTTTGATCTCCTTGCTGTCCAAAGGATTCTCAAGAGTCATCTCCAGCACCACAATTCAAGAGCATCAATTCTTTGGTGCTCAACCTTTTTTATAGTCCAACTCTCAAGACCATACATGACTACTGGAAAAACCATAGCTTTGACTATATGGACCTTTGTTGACAAGGTGATGTCTCTGCTTTTTAATATGATAAACCTAGATGTCATAGTTTTCCTCCCAAGGAGCAAGTGTCTTCTAATTTCATGATTGCAGTCACCATCTGCAGTGATTTTGGAGCCCAAGAAAATAAAAATGTCATTGCTTCCACTTTTCCCCTTCTATTTGCCATGAAGTGATGGGATCAGATGCCATGATCTTAGTTTTTTTTTTAATGTTTTAAGCCAGCTTTTTCATTCCTCTTTCACCCTCATCAAGTGGCTCTTTACTTCCTTTTCACTTTCTGCCATTAGAGTGGTATCACCTGCATTTTTGAGGTTGATCTTTTTCTCAGCAATCTTGATTCCATCTTGTGATTCATCCAGTCTGGAATTTTGCATGGTGTACTCTGCATTTTAGTCAAATAAGCAGGGTGATGTATAGCTGGATTTGCTTTGCTGTATGGTAGAAACTAACATAACATTGTCAAGCAACTATACTCCAATAAAAATTAGAATTAGCAGAAAATTATAGCCAAATCTTACTAGATTTAATAGGCAAAATTACATTTTGGCAAAAATCAGAAAAATAAACAGCCCAATAAAAACATAGGCAGAAGGCCTAAAAAGATATTTCTTCAAAAAAGGTATACAGATGGTCAAGCACATGAAAAGATGCTCAACATTGCTCATTACTTGAGAAATGCAAATCAAAACTACAATGAATATCACCTCACACCAGTCAGAATGGCCATTATCAAGAAAATCTATGAACAATAAATGCTGGAGAAAATACGGAGAAAGGGAACCCTCTTGCCCTGTTGGTGGGAATGTAAATTGATACAGCTACTGTGGAGAACAGTATGTAGATTCCTTAAACTAGGAATAAAACTACCATATGACCCAGCAATTCTGTTACTGGGCATATGCCCTGAGAAAACCAAAAGTTAAAGACATGCACCCTGATGTTCATTGCAGCACCGTTCACAATAGCCAGGACATGGAAGCAACCTAGATGTTCATCGGCAGGTGAATGGATTAAGTTGTGGTACGTATACACAATGGAATATTACTCAGCTGTAAAAAGAAACAAATTTGAGTCAGTTGTGGTGAGTTGGATGAAACTAGAGCCTGTTATACAGAGTGAAGTAAGTCAGAAAAAGAAATAATATTAATGCACATATAAGGAATCTAGAAAAATGATACTGATGAACCTATTTACAGGGAAGGACTGGAGATGCAGACATAGGAAACAGACTTGTGGGCACAGTCCACAAATATACATATGCATTCATCTTCAGTCGTGTCCAACTCTTTGTGACAGTGTAGACTGTAGCCCGCCAAGCTTCTCTTTCCATGGGGTTTTCCAGGCAAGAACACTGGAGGAGGCTGCTATTTCCTCCTCCAGGGGATCTTTCCCAACCCAGGGATTGAACTTGTGTTTCCTGCATTGGCAGATGGATTCTTTACACTGAGCCATCAGGAAAACCCAGGGGAAGGGGAGAGGGTGGGACAAATTGAGAGAATAGCACTGGCATACATACACTGTGGTGGTTTGGTGGTTTAGTCGCTAAGTCATGTCCAACTCTTGCGACCCTGTAGGTTACAGCCTGCCAGGCTCCTCTGTCCATGGGATTCTCTAGGCAAGAATACTGGAGTGGGTTGTCATGCCCTTCTCCAGGGGATCTTTCCTACCCAGGAATTGAACCCAGGTCTCCTGCATTGCAGGCAGATTCTTTACTGACTGAGCTACAAGGGAAGATATATATACACGACCATGTCTAAAATAGATAACTAGTGGGAAGCTGCTATATATCATAGGGAGCCCAACCTGGTGCTCTGTGATGACCAGGTTGGGTGGGGTGCGGGAGAGGTTGGAGGGAGGCTCAAGAGGCAGGGGATATATATATATAATGATTGATTCAAGTTGTTGTATGGCAGAAACCAACACTCATGGTAAAGAAATTATCTTCCAGTTAAAGAGATCCATGCAGAATCAAAATATTGAAGAAAACTTCACTAAACGATATGGAATGAGTACTGACCATCAGTACTTCAAGTGCTCAGTTTCTAACATGACCAATGAATTTCCTTAATTTACTGAATCTATGTTGGATTGACAGCAACACTACTCACAAGGGATAATGTAACTAAACTACATTTTAATAACTCATAATAGGAAGACTAGTCTCTTATAGGCATGTTGATCAGAATGGAGGATTTTAAAACCATCACAGCAGGCCTGGGATGTTTAATTTGGCCAAAATAATCAAGAAATGTACTAAATACATCTTCAGTCCTTCATCACTAGCCAATTACAAACATATCCTTTAAAGTGATGGTTATCTTCAGGATAAATTGATTCCAGATCTGAATTTGCCTGCATGGATCTCTTGATAAAAAGCCCTGGGTAAAAAATACACAATACAGAAAAATTTAGACTTCCATATGCCAGAACGGATTTATCTAAGCATTGGTTAATTGAAGACTGAATATTTAAGATTCTTTTAAAAAAGAAAATTAACATTTTAGTAAGGTATTACTTTATGACATCTTACACTTTCATAATGTTTAATACTCATAGGTATATGGAATGTTTGATCTTAACAAAAACCAAATGGCTGTACATTAATTTGGGGGCAGAAGTAAAGCTAAAACATTCTGAATTTCTCTTCCCTTGATTTATCTTCTTGTCAACTTTAAGGTTTAATTTACTACTATGGAAACTATAATTTTGGAGTCTGAAGTGGCTGAGAGAGGACTAAAATATATGGAATGGACTTTTTAAAACTGGAGAACTGAAGTTGCTGAGATTTCACTATGGAAAGATTTCAAAGTGGCTAAATCCTAGAGATGGCTACACTCTGGATGCCAGGTCTCCAAAGTTCCTTAAGAGATTATGCCAAAGATTGGCTTGAAGAATCCTGCCACCCCACTCCCATGATACCCCGCCCTCTGGTCATTGCTTAATATGGTTCTATGTACACTTGGTTTCAAGCCATGAGTGCACTTCCCTGCAGACCAGACTACCACTACCTAAACCCATCCTACATAGGAATTCTTGAGATGCTGCTTTTCCAGAGGAATAGTCTGAGCCGTGCTGGGAGATGACATAACCTAGTGAGGAGAAAAGACTTGGCACCCTGGGCTGAGCTGGAATTCCAGGTTTTCCATCTTCTGCCTGTGTAACTTATTGGCAGATCAGTTATCCTCCCCAAGCCTCAGTTGTCTGGTTAGAAATAGATGCTAGAGTTGTCAGGATTAGTATATAGAGGTTACTTTGCAGAGGATGACCAACATTGCTCATTTCAGAAGGTGAGGAAGTTTTTGGCCTGTGACAGGACTTAATGTCTTGCAGCTATAGCTGTCTAAGATAAGGTTTTTTAATAGCAAAGGGGAGAGGACAGAATGGCTAAAATCCAGAGCCTACACAGGAGATATTTATAACATGCTACTCAAAAAACCGAGTCCCATAGAATATTTCTAGTACCACACTTTCCAAACATTTGCCATTAAGGCCCACATGGACCTTTTACTGAACCAGGTTGATCTTGCAAGATTTGCAGGCAGTAAGCCAAAACGTTGAATTCTCTAGGCCAGAATACTGGAGTGAGTAGCCTTCCCCTTCTCCAGGGGATCTTCCCAACCCAGGGATCAAACCCAGGTCTCCTGCATCACAGGCAGATTTTTTACCAGCTGAGCCACAAGGGAAGCCCTGAAAAGAGAGTTCTCACAATCCTTCACATTCTCAAATCTCACATTCCTTCCTGAAGGCAAGGGCTCAGGGTATTGATGGGATAAAGAATGAAGAAGCAGGACCATCTGAGGCTTGGAGCTTGATGAGTGTTGGGGGAGGTGCTTGGGGAAAGGCGTGGTAATTGTAGTTCTGAGCAGGAGTAATTGAGCTACAAGCCTCTGCATGAGGCCACTAGAATGGCCTGAGGGTTGAGTTTTTGGTTCCCTGACATCAAAAATTTAGGAATTGGACACTTGCGCGTGCCCAGTTGGAAGGTTGTCGGTCCCATCCAATCTTAGCCGCTTGCACTAGACACAGCTGACTCTAAATTCCTGGAGAAAAAAACTCAGGCAAACATCTCATTTAGGCCTTTTCTGACTTGGAACACATGCAAGTCTTTTTTTTGTAGCAACAGCTAAAACAAACTTGATGGGTGAAGGCAGGTTCCAGGTGCAATGGATCTATCTACTGATTCCGTTCACTTGTAGCACCCCACTGGAGGGGATTGGAAAGGAGATGAAGCTGCTCATGGCTGAAGGCCCAGTGCTCTTGAGGAATGAGAGAGCTGTATAGTGTACCTAGGAACATTACCTGCTATCCTGTGGCTAACTAGGTAGGAAGCACTGCCCAAGGTGCTCTACTGATTGGAGAAGATCTCTATGAACATGGAGAGAACTTGCTAGAAAAGTTCAGACTACGTTCTGCGTGCTAGAGAAATTTGGAGGTCAGTCATTCTTAAACATGAATACTTCTAGTGGTTGGAGATGGGGCGTTGGCAGGAAAGGTGACCTGCTTGGCTTTGTTTCCTCAGCATCTTCACAGATAAAAGCTTCTTAGCTCTAACTCGGGATCTAGTGTTAGAGCAATTTTTTTTCTGGTGTAACAGGCCAGTAATGGTCACTTAGCTTTAAGTGAGATTTGTTATTTGTCTTCTGCTGAATGCTGTCAAATTTTAGTGACGGATCCTCTCATTTCTGCCATTTTCAGGAAGTTCTTTTGGCTGCCTTGGGTCTTCATTGCTGTTTGCAGGCTTTCTAATTGCAGTGAGCAGGCTTCTGACTGCAGTGGCTTCACTGTGGGTGATGTCAGCGTTGCTTTCCCAGGACCCACTGAGATGTGCACCCAGAGTACCTTAAAGCGGTCCCATGAACTGGCCAGTGGGGTTGGGCATGTGAGTTGGGAGACTGTTTGGGAGAAACTGTGGCTCACAGGGTGGCTTTGCTGTCCCTGTGAAGTAGAATTCCTTTTCTCTTTGAAATATGGGGGAGTTCTTGCTTAGTTGCTTACCTCCGTGTCTCCTCTGTCTGATCCAAGGGAAGAAGAGAAACTGGGTTAATGAGATGGAGAACAACCCACAGGACATGTGTAGCTGAACCCTCTTCTTTGGTTTTCAGAATAGTGCCCTCTCCAGTTTGTGTGGGATAAGCTCACCAACTCCAACTGATGGCAGAAGCTTCCCTCAGCCTGGTTCAGGGGTACCACTTCTCCCAAGCTTGGTTCTGATTCAGGTCACCAAGGTAGTCTAACTCACAGTCCAGTTTTCAGTTGTTTCAGAACCAACTGGCAGAAGGGAGACAAAGGGCACACCAAACTCTGAGCTGGCATCTGAATTGCTGTTGTGTCATGACCTGTCAGCCTACTAGGATCTGACTCAAATCCCCTTGGAGAACAGACTTAATTGCCAAGTCTGGTCTGTTCAGAAGGTCTTAGGGTGTTGAACAGCTTCCTGTGCCAGTGTGTGGGTTGAAGATGGTGTTCACAGCTCCACTGCCCATGCTATATTCAGTTTTCAACTCTTCTGTCAGAATAAATCCATAAGAGAAGAGTCTATCTGAGGGGTTGTTTCAAGGAAACACTTGCTAAGGTCTTACAGACTTGGGTTTCGGCTGTAAGGGAGAAAGTAAGATTGGTGGGTTAAATTGAGGGCAGTAATGCTATGGTTTTTCCTGTGGTCATGTATGGATGTGAGAGTTGGACTGTGAAGAAGGCTGAGTGCCGAAGAATTGATGCTTTTGAACTGTGGTGTTGGAGAAGACTCTTGAGAGTCCCTTGGACTGCAAGGAGATCCAACCAGTCCATTCTGAAGGAGATCAGCCCTGGGTGTTCTTTGGAAGGAATGATGCTGAAGCTGAAACTCCAGTACTTTGGCCACCTCATGCAAAGAGTTGACTCACTGGAAAAGCCTCTGATGCTGGGAGGGATTGGGGGCAGCCGGAGAAGGGGACGACAGAGGATGAGATGGCTGGATGGCATCACTGACTCGATGGATGTAAGTCTGAGTGAACTCCGGGAGATGGTAATAGACAGGGAGGCCTGGTGTGCTGCGATTCAAGGGGTTGCAAAGAGTCGGACACGACTGAGCGACTGAACTGAATGAAATACTTGGAAGAATACTTTTGCTGTGGCCAAGTCTAGGCAGGAGGGATCACAGTGGCAAGATATCTGAAATACTCTTGGAAAGACTGCCCTGTTGTGGAAGAAGCAGGAAGGGCTGAGGGTCAAGAGGGACCTCCGACATTTCTTCACATCTTGTATAATCAGGCGTTTTGTCTCCTCCTATTCACCCATTTTCTGATCTCACCCAAAGGTGCTTTGTCTTCAGGTCCAATTAGTCACAGTTATAGTCTGAATGTGCCAGGGAAGCCCCATGGCAGCTCCAACAGGGAGCTTGGTGCAGATTCAACATGCCAATACAATTTGTACCAATGTGTAGTAGATGTGTACCCAATCTACAATCACTTTGGTCATGACACATCTGACCAGACATGACATACCTGACCAGACAATGCCTAAGAACTCGATGGACAATCCAGGCTCTTGGATTTTTGTGGCATTCACAGCCCACCCACATGATTCCAAATGCTTTATAAGCTCTGGTGCCCACTGTTCTAAATCCATAAGAGGGTCAGAGGTTAGTAGCACATCATCAATATAATGGAGCAGTTTCACTGAAATTGGCTGCTTCCATTTCATTAAGTCTTCTGCAACCAGCCTGTGACATATAGTTGGGCTATGCAAGTACCCTTGGGGGAAGTATCTGGAACATCCATTGGTGTCCCTCCCAAGTGAATGCAAATGGATTTTCACTCTCATCAGCTTTAGCTATAGAGAAAAAGACATTAGCTAAGTCTATCATGTAGTGATAAGTGCTCAGTGCTGTGGTCAATAGGTCCATCAGGTCGTGAATCAATGGCACAGCAGCATGCATAGATGACACCACCTTATTCAGTTCTCTATAGTCTACAGTCATTTACCATGAAACATCAGGCTTCCCAACAGGTCACACAGCAGGGTTAAACGAACTATAAGTGGGTCGTACAATGTCCACTTTCACCAGCTCAGCAATGATGGCACCTATTTCTTCAGGGCCACTTGGTAAATGGTACTGACCCTCTGAGTGCCAGCAGTAACTGGGGGGGATGCTTCGCATATTCCCTCACAAAGGCCTTCACCACACGCAGAGACAAGATTCCCCCACAGTGGTTTGCAACATTAGGCCTTGTAAAACATCTATTCCCCACAGTACTTTCCGGGATCGGGGACACAAACACAGCATACAACCGCACAGGGAGTCATCCGATTTCCAAAGGCCAGGTCATAGCCTTTACCTTAACTGTGTGGTTACCACGGCCATCACTTCGTGCAGTAGGACTGAGAAACTCTTCTGGCTTGCCATAAATAAGGCTGCATATGGCAACGGTGTCAATGAGAGCCATTACTCTTTGTACATTAGCCGATGACCAGTGACTTGCAAGCTGTACGTGGGGCCTCTGGTCACTGCTCTGGCTCTTTGGGCAGGTACTTTTGCCTGAGCCCTACTCAGAGTGGAAAAGGGCATCCGGAGGAACATTCTGGGTGCCATGTAATCTTCTGACTGAACCGCCTGTGTCTCTTGTGTGGGTGCTTCCCACTTTGGTACATTGCTGCTCCTGTCTCTAGAAGCATAGCATTGGGCTGTTTATCAATTTTATTTGTCAACTCCGATGCCAGCAAACAGGCCCACATTTGCATTTGCATGGACCCAGATGGACCCAGATGGGGCCATTACCAGCTTGGCCCCCCCTTCAGGGTCTTCACACTTCTAATGCCCTTTGTCTGCCACTATCCTTCTACTTCTCCCAAGCTTGCAACGATCAAGGTCACCTCGTAGATGGTGTGGCCCACATAGGGCATAAGAATATGGTAAGGACCTGAAAAATGTAGATGGGCATTGTTGAAAATGGCGTCTCAATGCTGCCTGTAAAACGCTCGTCATTTGGGCCTTGAGTATTTAGGTTAACCATAGACTGTTTCATGCCCAGATCTCTCACAACTTGGGTTAACTTGGAAAAGTTATGCCACTTACTCAGTGTCTGGGAGTTCTCCTGCATTCGACCACAGAGTGCAGATGGCAGTGTAATCCATTCCACCAAGGTATGTGTGTGGTTAGGTGGCCCCTGCATGAATTGCCTAAGGTTCTGTAATCTTTGTCTCAGTGAGGGGTGAGTGATTACAAATGCCAACTGTTCTATCTCATCTCTGGAACAAACAATACCATCTACTCTTCTAGAGTCACAATAGCCAAATTGCTAGGGGTCCTCCTTGCTTCTGCCAAAATTTATTACCCAAGTTGACTTGGGTAAGCCTGGGTACTTGGTCAATATATTGTGTACTCGGTCACATTGGGGGCCCCTTGGGGCTGCCCACCCCGGGTCAAAGGCTGTTCATGTTTCACCTGCTGCTGTATGATTGTCTTCGCAAACAAGCAGGAACCCACAGTCTCATAACATTCATTGTTACCACCCTTTATTACCTCATTGTCTGAGGTGCTGGCTTCATCCAGGTCACACATCTCTTGCTCCAGAGTATGTATACAATATTCTAGTTCTTCCTCCTGTCTCTGTAATTCACACACTTGCACAACATCACGGAGGACACTATCCGTATTAGTCTCCAGGGCAGTCAGGGAAATCCACCCCATTGTGCCAGCAGCAGTATATATGCCAGTTTGCCTGGCAAATGGGAACTCACTGCCTGTAATGCCTTTTCAAGGCTATCTGGTGACCCGTCCACCACCTCCCAGTCTTCCATTGGGGCCACCAGGTACCACATATAATGTGGTGGGCACTGGCTTCCTCCATCCAATCATTGGAGCCTTAGGCTCCTCTATCTGCTGGGAATCTTGTCAGTTACACGAACTGTCTTGCTGATTGCTGAACTCAGGGTAGGCAAGGTGCAAGTGGGGAAGCTGGAAGGAAATACAAGGATTCATAGAAACTGAAGACATGCTTTATTCTTTAGTGGCTGATGTAGCTGCCAGGGATGTTTCAGGTGGTGCTTATATTGGTATACACGACCAAAAGTAGCAATTTGCCAAGCCATTACATCATGATGTGTATGTGCATTGCTATAGAAGGTCTCAGCTGTTACATAACCATGTGAAGTCATTGTTTACTGTGAGGCATGAACGAGATAACATGGGGTGAGAGAGCCTGACCATTGCCATCTGAGCCAACCACTATTTCTCTACAGAGGAGCAGGCTGAGAACACCTTCACATTTCATTATAACACCGGAGAAAGAAGAAGGACAAGGTGTGAGACAGCAGCATGGCTCTGCAGTAGAGTCTCAGCCATTCTAAGAGGGAGATGGGTGCAGGGATAGCCGGAAATGGTGACGCCCCAGTACTGCCCTGTGCTCAGTCTTTGGTTAATTGCTCCCCAGGAAGAATAACCCAGGCTTGATTTGCTACAGCAGATCCTGAAACATTGCAGCTGATTCCAATGTTCAAAGCAGGTTCTGCATTGAGGGGGGAGTTGAGTGGCATGTTCTCTTAACTCTAGAAGTTCATCCTTTGTGCTGTACACATACACTTCTCCATACTTACCTGGGAAGAAATTCCACAGTGTGTGGGCCCCTCTTCCTGAGAGGAGTGTGACAGGTGGGGTGATGAGCGGGCAGAACTCATCACAGTATAACAGCTTTACTGTTGGAACTACTCTCTAGGGTAACTGATACTTACCTCCTCCTCCACTGGCCATTCTCTTTCCTCTCCCTCTGTTATCACCCCTACAGGTCATGGTGGTAAAGACTGAATCCCTCATGCCTGGAGGATCTGTTGTAATAGAAACCATTCTCTTTTCAGGCCAGGGTTTCCATAATTACCTATTCAGTTACAACTGGGCCTAGGGTATACAGAGAAATGTCCAGTTAGATCACCTAAGTTAAATAGACATTATTCTTTGTCATCACTGTAATAGCAGCCTTACATCCTTATGATCAAAGTTGATGGCTCTTGTTGCCAAAATGGTGACTCTTTGTAGGCTGGCTCCTGGGAACAAAAGTACTCAGATTGCAGGTTATAGCTTGTATTTCAATGAATCCCATCCTGGGTCTCTTGATAAGACTACATACCTTTTGTGATCAATGATCTATAACCCTGCAGTTCTAGGAGTTGGAGGGATGAGAATTGAAGTCCCCCTGTGGGTCACTGGGAGTGATGGTAGGTCAGGTACTCCCTGGTTCTAGGACCCACTTAGTTGTCTTCTTGGAGACAAAGCACCATCTAGGCCTCTGATTTAGTGTCTGCACTGCTTCCCGGAGGAAGCACACACATCTATGTCACATCTATAGCACCACATCTATGCAGAGACGTGCTTTCAAGGTGGTGGACTTTGCTTTTTGTGCTTTATTCCAGTAGGATGTATTAACACTGAGGCCAGCAGCCTCTAAATGGTTCAATATGTGAAGTGACCAGTGGATCTCAGGAACTATCTCATGCTATCTTTGCTTTGAATTGGGTCCTCTGGTTGTTAGCTGTGACATGTGCAGTTCTTTGATTCCATAAACACCAAGACGGGGTGCTGATGGAGCCTTCCTGGCTGAAAGGCAACCTCTTGCCTGGAACAGATGTTTATTACTGTGAGAGGCAACTTCTGGCCCTCTCTACATTGAAAGGTACTCAATGAAGTTGACTTGCCACAGAGTGGCATTTTGGTACTCAAGGGATTAAGGAATGCTGACAATCTAGGGTTTCAGTATTGATGTCTATTGCTGGCAGGTTGGACGACCATAGGCAGTAGCGAGCCTGGCTCTAGTAAGAGAAGTGTGTAAACATATTCAGAGTGTGTCTCTGCTACTGTGACCACTTAATTCAAGCATATGGTTCAACTCAAAGGCTGGCCAATGTCAGGTAGTAGCTACTGTACATTTTTGGCTATTTAGGACCTGTGGAACTTTTCTGGTGTTATTAACATGAGATAAAAGTATCTTCATTCTGCATGCTCTCTCCCACATGAATCCATATTCCTCTACCAATACCTGCTTGTGTCTGATCCTTCAGTTTTCCTTCTAAACTGGTAACCAGGCTGGTAGGCTATTGCCCATGTGTTATGTACATTCTCACCTCAGCCCCTTCATATGAAATAGGCCAAATGCACTGCTGGAAACCTTACCATTTGGGAGCCAGGACTAATACTTAACTGAACTTGTTGAAGTTGTCTAGTCATTCTCCAGTATTGATTTAGTTTATTCATGGGCCAGAGGGTAGAAGTGAACTGAGATATAAAGGCCACCAACACTTTTGCTTGATCCCTAAGCATAGCACTAATTTTGGCCATTTGTTTAATCGCCAAGTCTTGTCTGATTCTTTGTGACTTCATGGACTGTAGCATGACAAGCTCCCCTGTCCATCACCAACTCCCGGAGCTTGCTCAAACTCATGTCCATCGAGTCAGTGATGCCATCCAACCATCTCATCCTCTGTCACCTTCTTCTTCTGCCTTCAATCTTTCCCAGCATCAGGGTCTTTTCCAGTGAGTCGGCTGTTTGCATCGGGTGGCCCAAGTATTGTAGCTTCAACATCAGTCCTTCCAATGAATATTCAGGGTTGAGTTTCTTTAGGATTGACTGGTTTGATTTCCTTGATGTCCAAAAGAGTCTCAAGAGTCTTCAGCGCCACAGTTTGAAAACATCAGTTCTTTGGTAGTCTGCCTTCTTTATCGTCCACATATGGTCACATCCATACATGACTACTGGAAAGACTATATGGACCTTTGTCGGTAAAGTGACGTCTTTGCTTTCTAAAATGCTTAGTTTTGCATAGCTTTCTTGCCAAGAAGCAAGTGTCTTCTAATTTCATGGCTGCAGTCACCATCTGCAGTGATTTTAGAGCCCAAGAAGAGGAAATCTGTTACTGCTTCCACCTTTTCCCCATCTATTTGCCACGAAGTGATGGGACTGGATGCCATGATCTTAGTTTTTTTTTTTTTTTGAAAATTGAGTTTTAAGCCAGATTTTTCACTCTCTCCTTTCACCTTCATCAAGAGGCTCTTTAATTCCTCTTTGCTTTCTGCTGTTAGAGTAGTAGTATCTGCATATCTGAGGTTGTTTATTTATCCCAGCAATCTTGATTCCAGCTGGTGATTCATCCAGATTAGCATTTTGAAAGATGTACTCTGCATATAAGTTAAATAAGCAGGGTGACAATAAACAGTCTTGTCATACTCCTTTCCCAATTTGGAACCAGTCAGTTGTCCCACGTAAGGTTCTAACTGTTGCTTCTTGACCCGCATACAGGTTTCTCAGAAGACAAGTAAGGTGGTCTGGTATTCCCATATCTTTAAGAATTTTCCAGTTTGTTGTGATCCACAGAGTCAAAGGAAGTACTAGGAAGTGATACGCCAGGTAATCATAGAGCTGGTCATATTCACTGTTTTCAGAGCCCAGCCTTCATAGATCTGGCAGTGTTAGGTTCAGATGTTTGTCCATTTAAATGTGATGTGACCTCATTCATTCTGGGAAGAGGGTGCAGCTGATGGACTCACTTAGCAACTTCAACACATTTTCAGTTCTCAATATCTTCATGACTTTCTTCTGCCAGGTCTCAAAGAAAATGGCTCATGCTTTCTACTGCAACATCATTGTGCACAAAACAGAAGCCCATAGAGGGTGCTGAGATGCAAAGGGACCAGGTGGTTGGCAGCACCATCTGCTTAGATGGAACTGCTGTGGAATATGTGGAAGCTTGTGAGATGCAGGTGCTGTGTATGTAAAACTTAGAGAAAGTACTGGCCAAAGTTAGGAGTGTGTGTTAGTTTGGGTTTTCTAGAAGCAGACCCTAGAGGGAGAATTCATGAAGGATCAGGGCACATAATGAGGCAAAACCCCATAAAGTGGTGAAGTAGGATGGGCAAGAGGAGGGAAAACGTGCTGTGACATCAAGCAGAGTCCCATAGATGGCAAACAGGCATAAAGCAGAGGACCTCTGGAGACAGTACTGGTCATACCTCAGTTATTCCAATCAAGGGAAAGAACAAAGTATTGATACCATCTCACATGTACCTTTTGAACTAAAGCTTGTCACCAGGGTGACAGAAATCCCCAGGCCCTTGGGTTGTCTTTAGACAACCCATTTCTCCCATCCCCTCACAACAAAGACACAAGTCCTAGCTGCTGGCAGTCAAATCACCAGGCGCTGTTATGCCTGAATTTGGGATGAGGTATGGAAGGGAGGTATGGGCTGAGTGTTGACAGCTTCTGAAAGCATTTCTCTGAAGCCCGAAGCTAGAAAGGGAAACTCCTAGTCTGTTCATTCTCTAAATGACTAAATAAAGAAGTAGAGCTCCCAAACTAGAAGTGCCATGAGTGTTATGAATTTTAAATGAGATGAAATGTCATTTAGTTTGGACTCCTCAGAAAAAGATCTTGAAAGATTTGCACAGAAGTAATTATGGAAGTATTCCCAGGAGAAATCATCGAAGGAACAGGAGGCAAGATAGGGGTTGGAATGTAAGCCAAGGACAGCTGATCTCAGGCAAAATCCTGTTCTCTGTGTTATCCACCTGGATCCCACGGGGGAGCACTAGACTACAAGCTACATCAGTTGTGAGTTGGACCTTCAAAGTCATATTTCTGACAGTGATTAGTTTATATGCCCTTTATTTGGAGACTGGAAAGTGTAAATTCTCAGGGAGAGCTGGATCTTAGGCAAGGCAGGTGCGATAATCTAAGGCCAGTGTTCAGGAAGAAACATGGGAGCTGGCCTTGGAAGTCACATAAAAAGCAGAGCTGAGGGGATACAGAGAAATGATAGACAGGAACCTAGATAGGTGTGGCCTTAACATGGTTCCCTTATAAGCCCGTGGTTAGAGGAGAAAAAAGACTAATAAGTGGGAGGTAAGATTCCTTGCCTCTGCTCCTTCACACAATGCCTTCCTACATGCCTGTCTTAGAAACCTGACCCCTCATGGTGCAGAGGCTTGCCTTTAGGTTTAATCATAAGCAATGCTTTCCAGGTAGACTCCTGAAGTCCCTTGCTCTGGTCTGAAGAGAACTAACTCACCATCTTCTTGAACGCTCTGAAATTTCAATCAGTTGCAGGCTGAGAATTTTCCAGAGAATCTCGTGTCAGGGCCACTGACACTAGAAAGTGGAAGCTGAGGCAGGTCATCATGGGAGAGAGGGAGACAACAGGCCAATATGGAAGCACTTCCTGTTGTTCAGTGCCCATCCTGGCACTGCTCCCTGGAGGGGACCAGAGTCTCAATACTGGCCTCTCACCTGTCGCTTCTGTTCTGAGGAGTCTAAGGAAGGCTTGTTAAAGCAGCATTCTAAACCTTGTGTTTTTTTTGGCCATACCAAGCAGCCTTGGGGATCTTAGATCCCTGACTAAAGATCAATCCCACACCCTGTGTGGTGAAAGTACCCTGTCTTAGTCACCGGACTGCCAGGGAAGTCCCTAAGCCTTGCATGTTAATGATAGTTTGTGGACTTATTTGTGGAAGTCAGTTCTTTGTTCTACAAAACCTTTGGGTAATACTTTCTTTAAATTTCTGTACTATCTTCTGGCTTAGTGTTCCTGTTGAAGTGAAGTGACTTGGCTTTGTTGCTGAAGCGCCCAGAGGATTTTGTTCTACTTTGATATGCACTACTCCTATGCGTTGCCATTATGAGTAAGTTTTCTTGAGATTTTTTTTTTTTTCCAACTGAGGGTAGGTGTCATGATGGTTTTGTCTAAGTGGTTGAAGTCATACCAAGCGGGGGAATAAAATGGGAGACCATGTAAAAATTTGTGCTTTTTCTTCTGTTTTAACTTTTGTATGCCTTGCAGTGATAGACTGATATGCCAGATTAAAGGAATTACCGTATGACTTTAGTAATGTGGTAGTGAGCTGAGGAGAAGTGGTTCAGAGTCACATGACTAGGTATCGGGGTTTTGATAAGTCCGCGTCTTGGGACTATGCTCTTCACAAGTGTGTCGGTGGTTTTTCTCCCCTGTAGGTGGGACATGATGGCTTGAGTGGGTTGGAGTTGGGTATTTTCCTTCTGGGTCAGTAAGTAAGGCTCTGATGTACTTGTTTCCCTGAGGGCAGGCCTTGTTAAGAACAGTGTGCTCTGGCATGTTTTAAATGAACCTTCTGCCTCTCCTCCTGCCAGAAACAGGAAGGGGCGTGTCTTAGTTCCTAACTGTGGGGACCGTGTTGATCTCTGGGTAGTAAACCTCATGATACTGCAGGGCTTCCTATAGCTAGGTCCCCCTGTTTTTAACTCTCAGACTGGGTGCATTAAACTTCCAGAAACTGTCAACACCAGTGTAGATTATCCTCCCCACTGTGGTTTCCCCTTAACTCTCCTCTTACAACCTAGGATTCCCTGATTACCTGTTGTCTCCTCAGTCTAGGGGGCTGCAGTTTTCTCTGTCTTCCCTTCTCATGTGAATCCCAGAAGAACAAGGTATTCTTTTGTTTGTTTTGATCTCCAACTTGTTAGGATAGAGTTGTGATGACCAAGCAAATATCTGTAGAAGTGGGAAGCGGAATTTCTTCTACCATTTCGAATACCACCTGGTTGCCCTTTAGAACCAAAACAGTCAGATCTGCATCCACTGATGAAGTTAAACCTTGGTAGAGAAGGAAGGTAAGAATGAAAAATGCTGTCTATTAAAACATCTGACTTTAAATGTCAGAAGCTAATCTGGGCAGAACGCTGTCTCTTATGAGGACTAAATGTTCCTGTTCTCTCTGTTTGGGGACCTGAGAAGACTAGATCTGGGGAGCTCTGCTTTGAAGGCGTGCCCACACTGCGTGTAAAATTTGTGGCAGTGCTGGTGAGATGAAGCATGTTAGAGCATTTCGTATCACAGCATGGTGGTGCAGGTTTGGGACATGACTGCCTAGTGGTCAGGGAGAAGTTCTTCCCTAGTGGACAACAGGGCCCAAGGCCTCTGTGCAACTCTAGGCTCTGCCTTGACCAAGTACAGAGATTCCCTGGTACTAACACAGGGATAGGGGGGCTGGAGTTGTCCTTGGCTATGAGCAGGATCTGTTTTATGGTTCTCTTCACTTGTGCCTGAGCTGTTTCCACTTACCAGTCCTTGAATGTAGTCCACACATTTATTTCTACTACTAGGACTCTTGGTATGGACATGAATCCACAGACACTAGAGCAGGACATGAAATGCATTTGTTGGCCTCTCCATAACTTTGATCTCATCTTCTCAATGCTTTAGAATCACCCCCATCATCTGTGTATTTCTTTATCTCCAGATGTGAGCTACTGGAATAGGTCAGCATGGGTTGTATTTGGTATAAGTCAGAGACTTAGTGAGAATTTAGGACCACAGTCTCGATCAGAGCCAGGTACCTAAAGCTGTAGGTTTGAGGGATGTATAAGGGACTTGTTTCTAGGGTCTTGAGCTAAGGTTAGGGGAAAACTGGAGATATCCTGGAAGTAAAATCCTAGGAGAAAATGGATGGGCAAAACCTCAGTGAAGGAAACTCCTATGAAGGAAGAAAGGAGCCTCAGAAGGCAGTAGAGCTCTCATCATGCAAGGAAGGAGGGAAGCTAGGTGGAGATAAAGCCTCAGACTTAATAAAGTTGTACAACAGGTTTGGGTAGGCTGATAGGGAATCTTTCAAAGTTGCCTGAGAGTGGGGTCCTGTGTCTTGTAGAGATGGGCTTGCCTTAGTTTCCCTACCACAGGGCATGGACTGGACCCATCAATTATCCTGCCCATTGTAGGAGATCTGAGCAGTCTCCAGAGTTTTCTGTGGTCTCCAGAGTTGTTCCCTGTTTCTACCATGGAGGCCCGTTCAGTGTGGACATGAATCTAGGCAATGGAGCATGACATGAAGTGCAAGAAGCCTAGAAAATGGGCTGGCGATATTTGGGTCCCCAAAAGAGGGTATAAAAACCACTTATGTCTGAGGAAGGGTATGTATGAATCCTGAAGTTGCTATCTCTAGATTCCATGGATGAATGTAATCAGCTGGTTCAACAGTTCTTGGTCCCCGCTGCACTTGGACTTGACAAACGTTACCAATGGCCTATATGCCTGAGTTCAATGTGTCATAGACTTCAACTCACAAGTCTTTAGAACCTTGCCAAATGGAAACTTACTAAACATATGATACAATTGCTGTTTTGCCCTGGAGGTATTATTGCAGAATCAGTTGGTGGTCATTTAGCAGGGTTGGTGTCAAGTAGGAGAGCACCTCCAGTAACTATTGGAATACATTAATACTCACAATTTCCTTAGCTGTCTAGGAAGTTGTCTTCAGTATAATACCTTCATCCCAAATCATTTCAGAAATAGTTCATAAAGCTGGACATTGTGTTTCTGAGTAGGCATATAAACACCAAATGGCTAGCTAGCATTTTGTTGTTGTTTTTGTTCCCTTGCCCTTAATCAGGGAGGTAAACTAGACAGTTCTTAAGGAATAATAACTAATGTCAGACCTGGAATTCTCAGAGTAAGAACTCAAGAAAAAGGAGTCGTGAACTTGGAGGGCTAGTTATCCTATTCTGGATTTGAGTCTTAAAGGAGACTTGTCAGATCCTTCCTCAACATCAATTTCCACTTTTTCAGACGTGCATACCTGTGATTTTCTTTTAGGAAAATGATTTCCCCAGCTTCCCTCTAACTTTAGTCATTCTCAGGCATAGGTCTGTCTTCAGCTTATTCCATTTTCCTACCCATATACCCATGATTATAGTGACTAGTTCAGAAATGGGTATGCTATCTATTCACTAATTATAAACCCAAGGAAATACTGCTGACGATGAACAACTCACTTTCAAGAGGAGCATTTGGAAAAAATATATCAATGATAACAAGGTAGAATACTTGTTATCATCAAGGAGGAAACTCAAACCTCCCAGAAGTTGGAGCCACTTGAACCAGTCATATGTGGAGACAACTCTAAATTTAGGCTTTTCAATTCATGCCAATGTATTCCTATCTTAAGATAATTAGTTTCTGGCACTTGCTACCAAAAACATCCCAACAGTTAGAGTCCAGTAGAATATCCCTGAGATGTGGGTATCAGAATAAGCCAATTTTTCATCACTTGCAATGTCAAAGCCAACTTGCTTATTAATATATTTGCGTAGTTAGGCAGTAACATAATACTAAAGACTTTCAGACTATGTATTAGTAGTTCAAAATGGGGTGGGGAGGAGAAGAGAAGAGAGGATTCCCTAGAGGGAGCTGGAAAGGCTATGCCAAGGCCACCAAAAAGGAAATGATCCTATAGCCAAAGGACTGTCCTTTTTAATTATTGTCTTGACTAGTGTATTTGCCACTTTTTATAAAGATGGGCTCAATAAAGGACAGAAATGGTATGGACCTAACAGAAGCAGAAGATATTAAGAAGAGATGGCAAGAATACACAGAAGAACTGTACAAAAAAGATCTTCATGACCCAGATAATCACGATGGTGTGATCACTCACCTAGAGCCAAACATCCTAGAATGTGAAGTCAAGTGGGCCTTAGAAAGCATCACTACGAACAAAGCTAGTGGAGGTGATGGAATTCCAGTTGAGCTATTCCAAATCCTGAAATATGATGGTGTGAAAGTGCTGCACTCAATATGCCAGCAAATTTGGAAAACTCAGCAGTGGCCACAGGACTGGAAAAGGTCAGTTTTCATTCTAATCCCAAAGAAAGGCAATGCCAAAGATTGCTCAAACTACCGCACAATTGTACTCATCTCACACGCTAGTAAAATAATGCTCAAAATTCTCCAAGCCAGGCTTCAACAACATGTGAACCGTGAACTTCCTGATGTTCAAGCTGGTTTTAGAAAAGGCAGAGGAACCAGAGATCAAATTGCCAACATCCTCTGGATCATGGAAAAAGCAAGAGAGTTCCAGAAAAACATCTATTTCTGCTTTATTGACTATGCCAAAGCCTTTGACTGTGTGGATCACAATAAACTGTGGAAAATTCTGAAAGAGATGGGAATACCAGACCACCTAATCTGCCTCTTGAGAAATTTGTATGCAGGTCAGGAAGCAACAGTTAGAACTGGACATGGAAGAACAGACTGGTTCCAAATAGGAAAAGGAGTACGTCAAGGCTGTATATTGTCACCCTGTGAGAAATGTTGGACTGGAAGAAACACAAGCTGGAATCAAGATTGCCGGGAGAAACAGCAATAACCTCAGATATGCATATGATGCCACCCTTATGGCAGAAAGTGAAGAGGAACTAAAAAGCCTCTTGATGAAGGTGAAAGTGGAGAGTGAAAAAGTTGGCTTAAAGCTCAACATTCAGAAAACGAAGATCATGGCATCTCGTCCCACCACTTCATGGGAAATAGATGGGGAAACAGTGGAAACCGTGTCAGACTTTATTTTTTTGGGCTCCAAAATCACTGCAGATTGTGACGGCAGCCATGAAATTAAAAGACGCTTACTCCTTGGAAGGAAAGTTATGACCAACCTAGATAGCATGTTCAAAAGCAGAGACATTACTTTGCCAACAAAGGTTCATCTAGTCAAGGCTATGGTTTTTCCTGTGGTCATGTATGGATGTGAGAGTTGGACTGTGAAGACAGCTGAGTGCCGAAGAATTGATGCATTTGAACTGTGGTGTTGGAGAAGACTCTTGAGAGCCCCTTGGACTGCAAGGAGATCCAACCAGTCCATTCTGAAGGAGATCAGCCCTGGGATTTCTTTGGAAGGAATGATGCTGAAGCTGAAACTCCAGCACTTTGGCCATCTCATGCGAAGAGTTGACTCATTGGAAAAGACTCTGATGCTGGGAGGGATTGGGGGCAGGAGGAGAAGGGGACGACAGAGGATGAGATGGCTGGATGGCATCACTGACTCGATGGACTTGAGTCAGTGAACTCCGGGAGTTGGTGATGGACAGGGAGGCCTGGCGTGCTGCGATTCATGGGGTCGCAAAGAGTCGGACACGACTGAGCGACTGATCTGATCTGATCTGATAAAGATGATGCTTTCAAAGAGTGCCATGAGTGATATGATTCAAAAGTTAGGAAGTTACCACCACTTCTGGTGGTGTTTCTGTCCAGAAGTTTTCAAGGAAGGAAAAAGCTTGAAATGGAAACATTCAACAAAAATGAAGGATTAACTGAGTGACATCATGGCTAATAATACTGGTCCTTGTGCTTGCATTGAAGGTATACAGTTGCCTAGGGCCCCATCGGCCTGGATCCAGTAAGCTTCCAACCTGAGTGTGTAGATCTGAGTCCTGGCTTCCCTGGTCAGTCTGAGTTCCTCTAGCCCCTTTTTTGGATACTTAGTGATTAGCTTCTTGTAGCTGGATGTAGACACTGAGGGGGATGGCCACAAGTAGATAATTGCACCCAGGAAAGGCATGAGTTGATCAGGTCAATGGCAGAGAGAAATGACAGATGATAGAATGAGCAGACTAGAACAGAAGAATCCAGGATAATTGGTCATGTGCAAATGTGAAGTGGTAATGTGGCCAATAGCACAATATTAGGATTGGAAGGGGTAGAGAATAACTTTTACAAAGGAGGACCCACATACCTCAAATAACACATCAATATGGGGTAAAGTTAATAGCCGTAGTGTCGAGGTAACTTGGGAGCTGTGCCTGGCCTCCTCTTCTGCCTTAGATAGATGATCTTCTTCACTCTGAATGAAATAGCCTCCTAGACAACTACAGGGACACAGAAACTCGTCGTCACAGCTGAACATGTTGAACAGATTTAGTCTTGCATTGAGATCCCAAAATTGTATACTGTTTTTGTTATCTGAGGAGCAGGTGTCAAAATGAGATTCATTAAGGAAAATTTTCAGAAAAGAATAAAGGAAACTGAGGAGAAGGAGTTGGAGGACCCTAGTAGAGATGTTAGAACAATGCAGGTATGACTTTATGAAGGAAAGAAGGGAGAAACGGTGGAGAGTGCCTTGGCAGCTAAGAGACCAGACATGACCCCTCAGGAGATCCAGGTCTCCCAAGGATGGGCCTTCCCCAGGCCCCTGCTACACTTAGTCATTGGTTGGAAACAGGCGTGGTCTTTAATGGCCACCTTGGTGTTCACAGATCTACCTCTCTATCAGGTCCACAGAACAGCCCATTATGGTTCCCAAGGCCTCCCTTGCAGAGGATGAAATACAGTTCCCCTTGGGGGGTTTGTTCTTGAGTCCCAACTGATATTTGTCTTCTTCCTTCTCCAGCCTAAACTCTTGTCACTCCTGGCTATCACCTCATCTAATGTCTGGTGTGACCAGAATCAGCATCATAAGGGGCCTGAATCCTTGCTATTCACACCCTTTCAAGTCCGGGCTACTGAGCATGTCAAGTATGATGGGGCAAGAAGTGTAAGGACATACCCAAGCGGATCACAGCTTTAGTATCTCATTGAGATCCCAAACTTGTGTGTTTCCACACACATTCTTCCCTATTCCTATCATGGAAAAGAAGCCCAGCCTCCTCCTGCTGCTCAGAATTGGTTATTCCAAATTTCCTGAGACATGAGCTTTCTAAGGCTGGGTAGATTTCTATAAGAGGTATAAGCAGACTTGTGTGGTCTTGGAAGAAATACAACATACCTGCCTATCTAGTCTCCTGAATTAGTGTGCTATAAACCATCTTGAGAACTTCTAGGTTCCTGGAAGAATCCTAGATCACAGGCATGCCTATGAGTCTAGTTGGAGGAGCCTGGGCTCATTCATCTACAATGGACGCTTGGATATACATGGGGGTGCTGCCATTAAGCCACTTTTGTCCAATGATGGCATGGCAAATTCCTGATGTTACTGATGTGGTGCAAAAAAATTATTTTTAAGTCCTTTGTACCTACATTTCAAACTGAACTTATATGTAGTGGGCTGTTAAAGACTCAGCCTTGGTTAAGATAGATACCTGGTAGAAGATCCTCTGATCCTAGGTAGTAATGAAATGCTGCCTTTCATTGTCTTTGGAGGAAGCAGAAGTCACCTATGCAGTCAGATCCATAAGAGATGCTCTGTATTTGTATCAGATTTTACATCAAAGTATCTGTTTTCCATATGTTATCATTCAGGAATCAACTTTACCTTCAAAGGACCCTGACTGTAGCTTGTACTCTACGTGAAGGAAAAAGTGTCAGTTGCTCAGTTGTGTCCGACTGTTTGGGACCCCATGGACGATACCCTACCACAGTCCTCTGTCCATGGAATTCTCTAGGCAAGAATACTTGAATGGATAGTTATTCCCCGTTCCAGGGGATCTTCCTGACCCAGGGATCGAACCTGGTTTTCCAGCATTATAGGTAGATTCTTTACCATCTGAGCCACCAGGACACCTCAAAGCCAGAGAGCACTTCTCTTGACCCCTTCACTTGGCTCCTCTGACCAGGGGATCAATATATAATGCTCATCTTCCTCAGTGAGGGAAATGACTTAAGAATCAAAAAAAACAATGAGGTTTCTGGGTTCAAGCTGCTATTAATTTACTGTAAGATGTTCTATGCCTCATGGGATGTGGGTGGACCTGAGTTCCTCTCCCCTGCTAGCTGGCAGAGCAGACTGGGGAATCCCGGGAAGCCCAAAGGTCAAGTGTGGAATTAACATCCTAGGACTGAGTTCAGTGTTTTGGCCAGGAGATGGCAGCACTGGATCACACAGCAGAGCTGTGTTCCTTGAGCAGCTGAGTTGAAAGTCTCAGCTGGGCAGCTTTCTGGAGGGTTTGCGGGGTGTGGTTGACTATGATGGCCTAAGGCAGTGGTCCCTGACCTTTTTGACACCAGGGCCCAATTTCGTGAAAGACAATTTTTCCATTAATGAGGGAAAGGCAGGGGGTGGTTTCGGGGTGATTCAAGCACACTGTATTTATTTATTTATTTATTTTTTTAAAAGCACATTGTATTTATTGGGCACTTTATTTCTATTATTACACCAGCTCCACCTCAGATCATCAGGCATTAGATCCCAGAGGCTGGGAATCCTCAACCCTAAAGGATGTCCTGGTTATACAACCATGGATGGAGGTGGTTTTGGAGGGGGAAAAAATGAAGCATAAGCTAAAAGGAAACTGACTCTCAGGGTACTAATGCAAAACTGAAGTTCTTTAACAGAAAGAACACTTCAGTGTGGGCATAGCCTCTGAAGCCTAGAGCAGAGCCAAGGATTTGAGGAGGAGGAGCGGGCTCTTAGGTAACAAGGGGATGCACCTAGATGGGTGGCTATAGTGTCACCGTAGCAGAGGATGTCACATTTTCGAAAGCACCCATGCTTGAGAAGTCTGATTCCTTTTCAAAAAACCAACTCTTTCACCTTTTCAAAAAATTTTTATTTATTTTAATTGGAGGCTAATTACAATATTGTAGTGGCTTTCGCCATACATCGACATGAATCAGCCACAGGTGTACACATGTCCCCCATCCTGAACCCCCTTCCCACCTCCTTCCCCATCCCATCCCTCAGGGTTGTCCCAGTGCACCGGCTCTGAGCGCCCTGCCTCATGCATCGAACCTAGACTGGTGATCTGTTTCACATACGGTAATATACATGTTTCAATGCTATTCTCTCAAATCATCCCACCCTCACCTTCTCCCACAGAGTCCAACGCTCTTTCATCACTCAACTTTTCCTCTTAAACATAGAAAAAAATGTGGCATCAGAAGGAATTCAGTGTGTGGCTAAATGTCTTTTATACATCTACCTTTCAGATATTTACTAAATATAACACTTCCACAGACATGGGAGTTTTCTTATCCTCTAGAGCTCATTCGGAGAAGGCAGTGGCACCCCACTCCAGTACTCTTGCCTGGAAAATCCCATGGACGGAGGAGCCTGGTGGGCTGCAGTCCGTGGGGTCGCTGAGGTCGGACATGACTGAGCGACTTCACTGTCACTTTTCACTTTCATGCATTGGAGAAGGAAATGGCAACCCACTCAGTGTTCTTGCCTGGAGAATCCCAGGGATAGGGGAGCCTGGTGGGCTGCTGTCTATGGGGTCGCACGGAGCTGGACATGACTAAAGCGACTTAGCAGCAGCAGCAGCAGCAGAGCTCATTCAATTCTCTCACGTGGGGAAAATTGTGGATAAAGTACAGCAAATTAAGCCATGGGAGCATGAGGTGGGGCCCGTGATGGGAAACAGAAGACTGCAGCTCAGCGCCACCCAGTGCTGTGCTGTGTACAGCTGAACTCACTGGGGTCCCACCCCCGCATCCCAGGCTCCTCCAGGTGCATTTTGTTTGCACAGTGACTCTTCATTAGAATGGCATGCCAATCATTAAAACAAAACATGCATGGTGAATTCAGATTGTTAGCAGTATCTCTGTGGAAGAGATGTCTTTATTGATTCAGAAGAAATTTTTTAGCTCTTCCCAAGAGGGTGGAAAATTAAGAATGCTAGTACAGTGCTCTATATGAGTTAGAGTAGTTTTTATACTGTAAAATCCTGGTTTTTTTTTTTTTTTTTTGACAGCCTAGGAGGTTAGAATCTAAATGTTACTAAGTCTGGAAGTGAGAGGTAAATACCTTAAGTTAATTGAGCTCGGGTGTTGGTCTAAGTGTACAGCCCAGTTCTGACTTGTTGAGAGTGGTTTTATAGACACCATGAAGTTTACATGGGCAGAAAGCGCATCTACATTATTTCAGGTCTCATGGAAGAGAGAGGTATAGAGTTTCCATTACTGAATATTCTAGTGGTAGGAATGTGGTGATCTGGACACTCAACTCCCGCTACTCACACTGGCTGTGTTGGTCCTCACTGACACTGGACCCAGAGGGGCATCAACATGTATATGACCCATTAGAGTTGCCCCACAGTGGCCTGAAATGGCTGTCATTTGGGCTCTGCAGTCAGGGATTGCATGTGGGTTGTCAGGGGGAGGGCACATCCTTGGGGTGAAGCAAACCCTGAGGGAGATGAGAACTGGAGGCAGCTGCCATCCAGCTCAGCAGCTGGAAGACCCCTTCTTTGAAGAAGATCTGGGGGTGCATTTCCAAGTCCTCCATATCTAGCGACTCTGTGAACAGGAGCATTCTCCATAGTCTCTGGCCTGCTCTTCACAGGGGTGTGCTCAGCTCAGGTGTCTTCCCCAGAGCCCCTGCCTTTCATACAGAGCCCCCACCATGGAATTGGAGCGCTCATTACTGGATGCTGGCAGGGCAGAAAGGAGCTACGTGGGAACTAGAGTCAGTCCTATTCCCAGTAGGACTTGGAGACTTGCAGGGGAGCAGGTTGCAACTGCCATGTACTTAACCCACTTCATGTTAGGGAATCAAGAAACTATTGCAGAAGAACTACATCTGTAGGATTCCAATTTGGGGGACCATTTTAGAGAACACTTCAACAGTGGTCTGCGTTCCTCTCAAATGTCACTTCTGGAGCTTGTACAGAATGACTAAGATCAATATGTTCTTCTTAGAGCCAGGAAGTCGGGACTAACATGGAAGATGTTTTTTCTCTGCCTTTGGCCAAAAGTAGGTCCAGGCTCTATTATAGAACCATCTGCCTTAAGCTCTCTTATATTCTTTACAGAGTGCTGTGACCTCCTTTAGTTGGTTCCACTTCTCCTATCCCTGCCAGACACAAGAGCTGATTTTTTTTGCAGGCAGTTGCTGTGGGAACTTAGTGTCCTGCAAGGGAAACCTCATGAGATTGTGGGGCTCCCTGCAGCTGGGTATTTCAGTGCCTGGAGTATTTCAATCTCAGGGGTGTCTGCTCTGCCCTTCCAGGGACTGGTCGAGGTTTTTCTCGCCCTCCTGGTTCTCCCTGTGGCTTCTCAGTACAAGGGCAGTGCCTGCACGTGTCTGCTCAGTCGCTTCAGTAACATCCAACTCTTTACAACCGCATGGACTGTAGCCCGCCAGGCTCCCCTGTCCATGGGATTCTCCAGACAAGAATACTGGAGTGGGTGGCCGTGCCCTCCTCCAGGGGATCTTCCCCATCCAGAGACTGAACCCACGTCTCTTACATCTACTGCATTAACAGGTGGGTTCTTAACCACGATCACCACCTGGAAAGCCTAACAAGTGTAGCAACTCCCAGTATTCACCTGGGTGTCTCTCCAACCTAGGGGTCAGCAGTCTGCCCTGGACCTTCCCCTCTTGTGAAGCATCCAGGAAGGACTGTCTTTTTCTTTTCCTTCTCAGTATCTTACTGGTTGTTAGGACTGAGTGGCCACCTCTAGTCTCCATGCATGTGGCCCTGGAATGTGGGAATCTCTTTTTCCACCATCTTCAATATACTAACTGCTTGTGTTCCATGATCAAAAGTCTGAGATCCGTGTTCCTCAGCCTAAAATAAACCTTGAAATAAAGAAATGTGAAGAACAAAAGAAGGAATAGTTGGCCAATAGTTTGCCTGCAACAGGGACTCATGAAATGCCCCTTTGTGTCATTTGGAGTGATGGGTAGTAGACAGGTCAAAGAGATGACTTTCTTTGAAAATATTTGTGCATATCAGCAGGGTTCCTCCCAGAATAGCTTCTGTTACAGCCTGGTGGCACTGTGTGCTCTCGTTCTCTCTGGGCAGGGGCTGAGACAAAGACCAGCTTTTGCGGGAGACGCAAAGGTGCCCTGCTCTGAAGGTACAGCCGTGTCGGGTGTAACATGTGATGACCTTACAGGACATGAGGCAGCTCATTCCCTGAAGGAGTTAGGGAAACTTGGACAGCATCCCCATGTGATGGGTACATGTGGGACATGACCCTGCCTCGTGCTCAGGGAGAAGTCCTTGTTCCTGTTCATGGTGGACAAGAGGGTCTGAGGCCTGAGTGCAAGTTGAGGCTCTGCCCTCAGGGGTGCGGAGGAAATTCTTTGGGACCAGTGTAGGTTGGGAGTACAGAGGAAGCAACTTTGGCTGTGAGCTGTATCTGTTTCAAGTTATCTTTACTACTGTCTGAGATATTCTATACGCTAGGCCTTGTCTGGGCCCTTATGCCTGTTACTGGGATCCTTTTGAGCTGGACTTGGATCTGGCAGACTTTGGAACTGGGCATGGAACTTAAGTCTCCTAGACCACCACTGAGTTCCCAAAAGACAGTTGAAAGCCTTAGTTCTGAGGGAGGGTTTGAAACTTCACATGGCCTCCATCCCATGGGGTCAAGCTGTTTTAATGGTTCTAGCTGTAGTTGGAACTGAGAAATTTTATGTTACCTTTATGCCTGAGTTCCTTGTCTCATAGGTTTCAACTCAAGTCTTTTCTGAAATTGGTCAAGCGGCTGAATGTCACTGTTCTGCCTTAGATGTACTGCAGATTTCATTACTGGGTCATCTTTGGGGCTGTATGAATGAGCGAACTGACAGTAACTACTGTAGTTTATCTACAATTTCCTTAGGAGGTATTGCTGCAGTATGATAACCCCATCCAAAATCATCTTAGACATTGATCACAAAATGGAACCTCATGGCTTTGAGTAGGTAAACCAACACCGAAAGGTAGTTAAGATTTTTTGTGTCCTTGTCCTTGATCATGAAGGTTAACAGGTCTCAAAGGATGATAGTTAATGTCAAAGCTAGACCTGGGATTTTTAGAGGGGAATCTCCTCAGGGAGATAGCAGGTGTGAATTCAGAAGGCTAGCTATCCTATTGTGAGCTAGTTTTAGAGAGGAGACATGCTAGATCCTTCTTCCACATTATTGCCACATTATGTCACACACCCCCGACTTTGTTTTAGGAAACCATCTGTTCCCTGGTTTCCTTTCAGTCCCAGTGAGTCTCAGTCATGGGTCTGACTGGCTTCAACTCTTAGAGTGTCCCATTTCCCTCCTACAGATGATGTCCTCAGTGACTAACTCAGGGAGGGATATGCTGTCTAATCAGCCCCTACAACCCAGACAGATTGCTGGAAAGGTGCACTTTGGTTTTCTGAGAAGGTCTTTTGGAAAATATATTTGAATGAAAATGAAAAAGAGCATTTGCTATTAGGAAGGGAGAGGCTTCCCAGAAGGTGGGAGCTGGAGCCTTGTATGGGTCCCCCATGTTGACATTGAGGAGTAAATATGAAAAACCACTGAGAGCTGAGAAGTGATGAGGAAAGAAAGTTGTCTGGTTCTTGGAAAAACTGATGTCTTGATCCAGCCTCAGTGGACAAAACACCTAGACTCTTCATTTTGTGAGCCAGTATGTTCCTGACTCAAAGAAACTATAGTTGGGGTTTTCTATCACTTGCAAACAAAATAATCCTAAGTGACAGAGTTCAGTGGACCATCACAAAGATGTTGGTATTAGAATAAACTGGATTATTCCATTGTTTACAATATGAAAGCCAACTTGCAACTTAAGAAACTTGGGATATGTAGTAGAAATGTATGTTAAAGGCTTTTCAGAGTAAGTTCACAGTGGGGCAGGGGGAAAATGAAAAGGCCCTCAAGTGGAGGCTGGCAAGTCTTGTCCAAGACCAGTGTTAAAAAGCCTATATCCATAAGGCTATCCTACTTACAACTGAGTTTACAAATAATGGTGCTATTTTTATAAAGACAGCGTGTCTTGAATAATACAACTCTAGCAAACTTGGGAAGTCATCCCTGATTCTGGGACTTCTGTCTAGAAATTATGAAACTTGAGGCAAGGAAGAAAAAAATCTTAAAATAGAAAGTGAGTTGCCATGTCCTCCTCCAGAGGATCTTCCCGACCAATCCAGGGATCGAACTCACATGTCTCAAGTCTCTCAAATTGGCAGGAGGGTTCTTTACCACTAGACCACCTGGGAAGCCCCCAAATAGAAACAACAGATGCCTAATAGAGGATGAGCTGAGTGATGTCATGGTTACTAACACCAGGGTTTGTGCTAGCTGTGGTCTTATAGAGTTGCCTAGCTATCAGTCAGTCTGGATCCAGTGAGCCTCCATCTAAAGGAACAGCTCTGATCCAGTCTCCCTGGTCAGGCTGGGTCCCTCTAGCCTGATTAAATTTCAGATGTCCACGGTCTGCCTCTTTTTGAGGCACAATGAGGATGTTGATGGCTGTCACATGTTGACAGCTACATCTGGGGTGGTTGCGAGTTAACGTGGGTCAATAGGAAAATGAAGTGGCACCTGGTGAAAACTGAAGACAAGCACAGAATAACCCAAAAGGACTGGACCCAAGCACAGTGAGGTGGAAACTTGGCCAATTGTTCCCCTGTCCTAATCCTTATCCTCGAGGAACTTTGGGAAAGGAGTATCCTTATCTCAGGCATCCCATCAATATGGGATAAATGAATATCCACAGTGATGAGGTCATTCAGGAGTTACACCTGCACCCCCCTGCTCTGGGTGGTCACTGTCCCAGTGACTGGGTATCTTCAGGTACAATATATTCAGATATAGCTTTGTCCTGTATATGCTGCTTAAGATTTTGGTGAGGTTTGAAGAATTCTACTGTGGGTTTGCATTCTCTGAGAGGCAAATGCCAAGATGGGATGAGAAATTTTTTTGTGTTGAGAGACAGGTTTGCAGTGGGAATTTAAAGGGAACTGGAATATTAGTAGACCAGCATAACCTTAATGCTGGTCTAATGCTGTGAAGGTAAGAAGGAAGGGATGTTGGATAGGAAGTCAGTTAGACTGTGCTGCAATACTGAGTGCCTTGGCGTCATCGATGGCAACTGGGAGATCAGAAATGAGCCCTCAGGAGACCCTGGTCTCCACAGGATGGACCTTCCCCAGGTCCCTGTTGCACTCGGTCATTGGTTGGAAACAGCCCATGGGGTGTGGCTCCAATGGTCACCAGAGGCCCCCTTGTGCTCACAGATCCCCTTCTCTACCAGGGCCACAGAGCAGCCCATCATGGTTCCCAAGGCCTCCCTTTCAGAGGGTATGAGTGAGGTGAAATACAGCTCCCCCTGGGGGCTTGGTCTTGGGTCACGACTGATAGGCCTCTTCTCCCTTTTCTCCTCAAAACTCTCTGCTGAAGAGAGTTCTGGCTCTCACCTCATCTGAAGATTGGTGTGGTGTGGCCCTAAGTATCATCTGTAGGGCGTGAATCCTCACTGCTAAGCTGCTAAGTCACTTCAGTTGTGGCCGACTCTGTGCGACCCCATCCCTGGGACTCTCCAGGCAAGAACACTGGAGTGGTTGCCATTTCCTCCTCCAATGCATGAAAGTGAAAAGTGAAAGTGAAGTCGCTCAGTCGTGTCCGACAGTTAGCGACCCCATGGACTGCAGCCCACCAGGCTCCTCCGTCCATGGAATTTTCCAGCAAGAGTACTGGAGTGGGGTGCCATTGCCTTCTCCAGAATCCTCACTAGTAGACCCTTTTCAAGCCTGAACAGCTGACTGCATCTGAGCTACAGTGACACGAGGAAAGGAAGTCTGATCACTTGAAAAGTGGATCACTCTTGTTCAATACACATTACTCACTGCTCCCATCATGTAAATGTAACCCAGCCTCTTGATCAGTCAGTTTTGCCAACAACAATGACTCATGAAATGCCCCTTCATGTCATTTGAAGTGAGGGGTAGTAGACAGGTCAAGGTTTTACCTCCTGATTACTGGACCCTAAAGGCCTTTCTAGTAGGGATACAAGAGCACATAAATGCTCTTTACTGTAAAGGCTGCTTCCTAAAGGACAATCCTAAACTTACAACTTAGGTTACCTAAGTTAGTGCATCTACCAAGCTTTCTGAAGTTTTTTCAACTTTCTACTTAAAGGGTAGTCTCTTCCGAGTGCTGTTTTGTGATAGGGCCATGAACTCCATGATCAGGGGCCCATTCTGTACTTTCTTTTTTCTGAACTGATAACTGGTAAGGTGTGTTCTTTAATAGGGTATGTGCCTGTGGCTGGAGCATTGCAGAAGCCCCCAGAGACTAGTACTGCTTGAGGCTCTACAGGCAGGAAATACTAACCCACATCAAGATTAGGAATCCATTCGTGGGTGGCTTCATATATGGCTTTTCTCTAATGGAAAGGCCTCCATGTAGTTGAAGTAGTTAGCTTGCTAACAAGTTATAGGCTGGCAGTCTTTACAAATCCTGCCATGTTGAGAGCTCAAACATTGCCTGACCAGTTTGACTTTCAGAGGGAATGGCAGAATGTTCTAGAGAAAGTCTAGCTCTGTTGTTTAGTGCTAAAGTACCCCCATGTCTGCAATCATGACCACTGCATTCATTTGCCCATTGAAGGCTTGCTGATGTCAACAGGCAGAGACATTTTCTCTGGTCATAGTATGCCTCTTCTGTGATGGTACTTTGTAGTGGATATGAACATCTGCATACTTTGTATGTCCACATGCCCTTCCCTACATCTTGTTTAATCTTCCGTCCTTCTCCACCCAGATCCTGATTAGATGGCTGGGCCTTTGCCCACTGCCCAGAAATGAGTATATATTCACCGTATCTTTTACATGAAGCTGGTTTATAGAGCGGCAGCTGGAGCTGTGGCTCAACTACTCCCCCTTAAGTAGGAAGACCCAGAGATGCATTGTCAAGGCTGCTGCACGTGTAGTGTGGATCAAAGATGCTTTGGTATTAGAGTTAGTATTCACCTACCAAGTGTAACATAACTCTCTTCACCAAACCACTACTAGTGATGCTAACAGAGGTTTCTCTTTTTTCAGTTAAAAAAAAAAAAGGAACTTATCTTTCAACTTTTGCCAACAGAAAACCATGATTTGGTCCTTAGATATTGTACTTCAGTTCAGTTCAGTCGCTCAGTCGTGTCTGACTCTGTGACCCCATGAATCGCAGCACGCCAGGCCTCCCTGTCTATCAACAACTCCCAGAGTTCACTCAGACTCATGCCCATCAAATCAGTGATGCCATCCAGCCATCTCATCCTCTGTTGTCCCCTTCTCCTCTGCCCCCAATCCCTCCCAGCATCAGAGTCTTTTCCAATGAGTCAACTCTTCGCATGAGGTGGCCAAAGTGCTGGAGTTTCAGCTTCAGCATCATTCCTTCCAAAGAAATCCCAGGGCTAATCTCCTTCAGAATGGACTGGTTGGATCTCCTTGCAGTCCAAGGGACTCTCAAGAGTCTTCTCCAACATCACAGTTCAAAAGCATCAATTCTTTGGTGCTCAGCCTTCTTCACAGTCCAACTCTCACATCCGTACATGACCACAGGAAAAACCATAGCCTTGACTAGACGAACCTTTGTTGGCAAAGTAATGTCTCTGCTTTTGAACATGCTATCTAGGTTGGTCATAACTTTTCTTCCAAGGAGTAAGCGTCTTTTAATTTCATGGCTGAAGTCAACATCTGCAGTGATTTTGGAGCCCAGAAAAATAAAGTCTGACACTGTTTCCCCATCTATTTGCCATGAAGTGGTGGGACCGGATGCCATGATCTTCGTTTTCTGAATGTTGAGCTTTAAGCCAACTTTTTCACTCTCCACTTTCACTTTCATCAAGAGGCTTTTTAGTTCCTCTTCACTTTCTGCCATAAGGGTGGTGTCATCTGCATATCTGAGGTTATTGATATTTCTCCCGGCAATCTTTTTTTTTTTAAACTTTACAATATTGTATTGGTTTTGCCAAATATCGAAATGAATCCGCCACAGGTATACATGTGTTCCCCATCCTGAACTCTCCTCCCTCCTCCCTCCCCATACCATCCCTCTGGGTCATCCCAGTGCACCAGCCCCAAGCATCCAGTATCGTGCATCAAACCTGGACTGGCGACTTGTTTCATACATGATAGTATACATGTTTCAATGCCATTCTCCCAAATCTTCCCACCCTCTCCCTCTCCCACAGAGTCCATAAGACTGTTCTATACATCAGTGTCTCTTTTGCTGTCTCATATATAGGGTTATTGTTACCATCTTTCTAAATTCCATATATATGTGTTAGTATACTGTATTGGTGTTTTTCTTTCTGGCTTACTTCACTCTGTATAATAGGCTCCAGTTTCATCCATCTCATTAGAACTGATTCAAATGAATTCTTTTTAATGGCTGAGTAATACCCCGCAATCTTGATTCTAGCTTGTGCTTCATCCAGCCCAGCGTTTCTCATGATGTATATGTTAGATAAGCATGGTGACAATATACAGCCTTGACATACTCCTTGTCCTATTTGGAACCAGTCTGTTGTTCCATATCCAGTTCTAACTATTGCTTCCTGACCTGCATACAGTGAAAGTGAAAAGTGAAAGTGAAGTTGCTTAGTCGTGTCAGACTCTTTGCAACCCCATGGACTGTAGCCTATCAGGCTCCTCTGTCCATGGGATTTTCCAGGCAAGAGTGCTAGAGTGGATTGCCATTTCCTTCTCCAGGGGATCTTCCTGACCCAGGAATCGAACTCAGGTCTCCTGCATTGCAGGCAGACGCTTTACTGTCTGAGCCACCAGGGAAGCCCTAATACAGGAAAACCTGCATACAGTATGAAATGGCAAAAAGATAGGACACTGAAAGAACTCCCCAGGTCAGTTGGTGCCCAATATACTACTAGAGATCAGTGGAGAAGTAATTACAGAAAGAATGAAGAGACTGAGCCAAAGCAAAAACAACACCCAGTTGTGGATGTGACTGGTGATGGAAGTAAAGTCTGATGCTGTGAAGAACAATTTGCATAGGAACCTGGAATGTTAGGTCCATGAATCAAGGCAAATTGGAAATTGTCAAACAGGAGATGGCAAGAGTGAACATCAACGTTTTAGGAATCAGTGAACTAAAATGAACTGGAATGGGTGAATTTAATTTAGATGACCATTATATCTACTACTGTGGCAAGAATCCCTTAGAAGAAATGGAGTAGCCCTTATAGTCAACAAAAGAGTCCAAAGTGCCGTACTTGGGTGGAATCTCAAAAACGACAGAATGATCTCTGTTAGTTTCCAAGGCAAACCATTCAATATCATAGTAATCTGAGTCTGTGTCCCAGCTAGTAATGCCAAAGAAGCTGAAATTGAATGGTTTTATGAAGACCTACAAGACCTTCCAGAACTAACACCCAAAAAAGAAGTCCTTTTCATTATAGGGGACTGGAATGCTAAAGTAGGAAGTCAAGAAGAGATACCAGTTATTCTGGCAAGTTGGGCCTTGGAGTACAAAATGAAGCAGGGCAAAGGCTAACACAAGTTTGTCTAGAGAACAAACACCATTTCCCAACAACCAGAGATGACTCTACACATGGACATCACCAGATGGTCAATACCAACATCAGATTGATTATATTCTTTGCCACCAAAGATGGAAAAGCTCTATACAATCAGTATAAGTAAGACCTGTAGCTGACTGTGACTCAGATCATGTGCTTCTTATTACAAAATTCAGGCTTAATCTGAAGAAAGTAGGGAAAACCACTAGACCATTCAGGTATGACCTAAATGAAATTCCTCATGATTATACAATGGAGGTGACAAATAGATTCAAGGGACTGGAGCTGGTAGAGTGCCTGAAGAACTGTGGATAGAAACTCATAACACTGTACAGGAGGCAGTGACCAAAACCATCTCAAAGAAAAAGAAATGCAAGAAAGCAAAGTGGTTGTCTGAAGAAACTTTACAAACAGCTAAGGAAAGAAGAGAAGCAAAAGACAAAGGAGAAAAGGGACGATATACCCGACTGAATGCAGAGTTCCAGAGAATAGCAAGGAGGGATAAGAAGGCTTTCTTAAATGAAGAATGCAAAAAAAAAAAAAAAAAAAAATAGAGGAAAACAGTAGGGGAAAGACTAGAGATCTCTTCAAGAAAATTGGAGATATCAAGGGAACATTTCATGCAAGAATGGGCATGATAAAGGACAGAAACAGTAAGGACCTAACAGAAGCAGAAAAGATTAAGAAGAGATGCAGTGCCCACATAGGGACCACAGCAGAACATTAGCAGCACCCACAGAAGTGATGGCCCACTGAGTAGGAGGTGTAATCAGCAGAATTTGGTCGTGGGTGTAGCCACTGTGGGAAAACTCATTGATTGAACTCCTGGGTTTCCTAGCAGGGAATATTGGGGAGTGATGGTTTTCTCTACGAAGGGAAGATCTGGAGAGGAGATCTGATCTCTGTGCAGAGACAACTATTTTCAAAAGTAGAAGCACTTGATGGAGATTCCTATAGGGAGAATGATCCACTGTGCAGTGAATGAGCTGTAAACTGCACTGCTCTTGGTTACTTAGCCATTTCTAGATTCTTATCCTCAGGGAAGCCACTCCGACTCCTCAAGACCACTACGTCCTCATCTTTGCTGGAAGTGTTCTCTGAGAAAGCTGTTTTACTACCATAGCAGTGTAGTGTCTGGTATGATTGTGGAAACTTTGAGTGTCCTTGTGTTTTTCTCTGAGAGACTGTACCTGATCTCTATTATATCTGGGTGAGTATTTGAAGGAATTTGAGTGGAATGTTGAAAATGTAGGTGCACTTTCCAATTCTTTAGTAACTTCTCATGCATTCCTATTACCAGGGCATTTAAGAATTTCTGAAAGCAAGCCACTACTCTGCATCATTCTCTAATCTTTTCTGTCCTTCAATTTGAAATGAGACTATTCTGCTACAAGGAAATTGAGTGCTTTTAAAGTGCTTACTAGGTACTTTAAAATGACCTATGCCAGGCCTTTGACATTTTACGTTAAACATTTTATTTGTAATATTTTTTTATATTAGGACTACTAGACATGAGTGTATCACATTTCTCTCAGTTCACTTGCTTTGGTCTATTTAGCTGCCTACCTTCTTGTATTTTTTTCACTTATCCTGTGTGGGATTGAAACCATGTAGTTTTTCCCTATTCTTTCTGCAGACAACCCAATTCTCTCATCTAGAAGAAACGCTCTTTCTTTCCTTCTAGATGTTCTATGCGTACACTTCAATTTCCACAAAGTAGAACCAAACTACAAAGAGTATTTTGTGTGTAAGTCTGAGGAGAGTTTCACTTTGCTAAAACGAATAAGTAGGCAGGGCTGCATTCTTTTGGGAGGTTTTAGATGGGAGATTAATCCATTTTCTTCATTTGTCCAGCTACAATGGCTTTGAGTTCCTTGGCTCCTGGCCGCATCTGTTTTTAACACCAGTGATGGCTGGTCTAGATTCTTAATTCCATTACTCTGATTCATCTGCCTCCCTCTTCTAGTTTTAGGACTCTGTACCTTCCAGCTGGGATAATGTGGGATAATCTTCCTGTTCTGTGCTCTGCTGATGAACAACCTTAATTCCAACTGCAGCCTTAATTCTCTCTTTCCATGTCTCCTAATCTGTTCATGGCTTTGGGGAGTTAGGATGTAAACCTCTTGGGGGGCCATTCTTCTACCATAGAAGGGAATGGGAAGCAGTCTCTACCTGGAAAGAACAGGTGCTCATGAAGGAGTCACTGAGGTCCACTAGCTATGCAGACACTTCCTGTGGGATACATGCCAGGCACTCCCGTTGCAGTAGAGATCAAGTCCAAAGCTTGGTTCCTATGGATACTGAAAGGACAGATCTGTGTACCAGAGTCTGTGGCTACTCTTGGAAGAAGGACATGATCCTTCTTTGATCTTCCTTTCCTTTGTCCTATGAGCTTTTCTTGAGATTTCCTTATATTTCCTACCTCTTCAAATGTCTGGTTGTAATTTGAGGTGCTATTAGATCTATTACTTTCCATTCTTGTATCTGCATACAGAACATTCGGACTTAAGGACAGGTGCTGAAATTCTTCCTCTGTAGCCTGACCATCTTCTTAGCTTTGTATAACCAAGCATTCATGTTTTTCTGGTTTCTGTGTGATTTTTCTGCTTACATAGGTTTGATCTCTTTGATCTTCAGGGTTCCAATTGCCCTTGTCTCCTAAATGAACATCAGTTCAGTTCAGTCGTTCAGTTGTGTCCGACTCTTTGCGACCCCACGAATTGCAGCACACCAAGCCTCCCTGTCCATCACCAACTCTCGGAGTTCACCCAGACTCATGTCCATTGAGTTGGTGATGCCATCCAGCCATCTCATCCTCTGTTGTCCCCTTCTCCTCCTGCCCTCAATCCCTCCCAGCATCAGAGTCTTTTCCAGTGAGTCAACTCTTCGCATAAGGTGGCCAAAGTATTGGAGTTTCAGCTTTAGCATCAGTCCTTCCAATGAACACCCAGGACTGATCTCCTTTAGAATGGACTGGTTGGATCTCCTTGCAGTCCAAGAGACTCTCAAGAGTCTTCTCCAACACCACAGATCAAAAGCATCAATTCTTTGGCATTCAGCTTTCTTGACAGTCCAACTCTCACATCCATACATGATCACTGGGAAAACCATAGCCTTGACTAGACGGACTTTTGTTGGCAAAGTAATGTCTTTGCTTTTCAATATGCTACCCAGGTTGGTCATAACTTTCCTTCCAAAGAGTAAGCGTCTTTTAATTTCATGGCTGCAATCACCATCTGCAGTGATTTTGGAGCCCCACAAAAATAAAGTCTGACACTGTTTCCACTGTTTCCCCATCTATTTGCCATGAAGTAATGGGACTAGATGCTATGATCTTCGTTTTCTGAATGTTGAGCTTTAAGCCAACTTTTTCACTCTCCTCTTTCACTTTCATCAAGAGGCTTTTTAGTTCCTCTTCACTTTCTGCCATAAGGGTGGTGTCATCTGCATATCCAAGTAATCAGTCTCATGTGAGTCTCATATGAGACTGATTACTTGGATGTGACAGGCAAGAAGCAGACAGGCCAGGCCTAGCATGCTCATGATTCTTCTACTAGGCTAGGAAAAATACAGCATCCTTGATTTCTAAATGGCCAAATGACCTCTACCTTTGAAATGACCTCTACCTTTGAGTCCCAGATAAATATATCAATTATTTGAGTCACATTTGGGTTAAAACCTGATTTAATTACCATCAATCAATTCAGATTCACTTCTGCTTAGTTAGGTTTCCTAAAAAGCAACCAGGAGAGACGAGTATTTGGGTGCAAGTCAATTCCTGGAAGGTGATGCCAGGAAACACAGTTACGAAAGCAAATCAGGGAAGGCAGGTCAACCACTACACACACGAGTGGAATGACCACTGGGGGTCACTTGGGCCACCTCTGCTGGAACAGTTCTGAGGAATGATCTAGCAGACTCTGAAAGGGAAGGCCACCTACTTCTCACTGACTGAGGGTTCTTGCTGGGCCACTTACTCCAGGACTCTTGGCCTGCCCTGCACAGCATTGACCTGTGGCAGAACAGACACACAGGGAACACTGGCATGTGGACGTGTCTGTAGGCTTCCTCTGGGTGGGCTGAGCAATTCAGCAGGAGGAGCGAGTGTCTGCTCAGTCTACTTGGTTCACTTTTGGAACCACTATTCTATTTGGAACCACTTGTGCCCCATGTTGAGTGCACTTCTCTTCTCTTGACTTGAGGAACCAACCTGTACAAGGAAATTGACAACAAGGTGATTAGTGTGAGAAGCCCCTATTCCCACAGCTGCCATGATGAGTTCCTAGACTGCAATCGATACTCATCTCCCTCTTTAACTACACATTTTATATCCCTCTTGATCCTCTGCCAGTCCCTCTGTTTATTCATATGAGGACACATATATTACATATCCACAGAGCATCCAAGCACTTGGCTACTTTGTCTAATCACATGATGGTTCCTGCATAAGTGTACTTGTCACCAGTCTCACTAACAGAGCCACTTAATCCCAACGAGTCTATACACAGTCCCCCTTTGTGTAGCAGAAGCTGGTTTATTCATGATGTTCAGGGTCAGTGACCTCTGCTTTATTTACCATTCCTTTGGTCTACTTGCCTCCTGGCATGAGGTCCGTAGCCTGACCAATTATGGCTTTAGGTCTCTGGATCCTATTCTGTACCTCCTGGTGGAAGTCTTCCTCTTTGGGGGTTCCGAACCACTAATCCTGCAGGGCCTGAAGTTGTGGGGACAGAAAGCACCTCCTCTCCTAGCAGATCACAGGGTAAAATGGTGAGAAAACCTGCTTTTCTGTCTTTTGTTCCAGAGCTACAGTACTATATTCATAACCCAAATACCAAATAATAGAACATAATTTGGTTATGGTCTTGCAGATATTGAAATGTTGATTTGAAACCAGCTGCATCATATACCCAGTGGACATGAGGCTAAACCGCTAAGATCTTGGACAACAGTCAGACGAAGACAGGAAATACAGTGTTGAACTGTGCTGAGTCTACGTGACCCTGTTCAACTTGAGGTTGAGTATCTCTGAAAGGCCTCTCCCAGCTAGTCTGGGGCTTGTCTTATCTGCACTGTCTGCTCAGGAAGCCACTCCTCTTAAGGCTTTGTAACTTCAGGAAGTGGTTCTCCAGGTCATCACAGGGATGGGCATATATCTGTGGTGTGGGTATGTAGATTCAACAGGGTCAGGTTCAGATGTTTATGTAAATGAACTGTGACCTCATCCATTCTGTGGAGATGGTACAGTTAATTGACTGACTCAGCAACTACAGGATATCTTCATTACTTTCTTCTTCCAGGGACTAGGGAAAGCGGTTCATTCTGTGGTTTCCACTGAACACATGTGTAACTGTAGTATTAATGAGTTGGAGACCATCTGTAGTCTAAATATGGGCATCTCAGAGTCATTTTGGTTGCTCTGAAGATTGTTCTGTAGAATATTCCAAAGGAAGGGCTTGTTGGAGCAGGATTCTGGGTGTATGTTATAGCTTTTGAACTTATTCTTGAAAGGCATTTTCATTTTTCTTGTAATAATGAAGTCATTTTCTTGATAGAATTTAAGATTTCAACACTGTCTCATATCTTAGTGTTGCTGTAGAATTAAGAATGATTTGGTTTTGTTGCTGAAATTCTCAGGATTTTGTTCTACTTTGAGGTCCAATGTGCCCACATGTTGCCCATTATGAGTAGCTTTTTCTCTGGAAAGCTTGTTCTGAGGAATACCCATGTGGTGGAAACCATGCCTTGCAGGGGATTGACAGAAGAAAAGGGGGGTATGATAGATAGAAGAAAAAACACATTATCTTTTATATTATATCATTTTGTCTTTCGCTATACCTTGCAGTTTTTGTGTGTGTGATAGCAAGATATGATGTACGGGGTAAAAATACTCTGAGTAGAACTTTGATTAGTCGGGTAACAAATGGGAGAAGTATTCCCTTATCATAGGATGAGGTCTAAGGGTTTCAGTTTCTGTGCTTTGGAACTGTGACCTTCACAAGAGTTACCCAGTAGTTTTTCTCCCTCTGAGGGTGGACCAAGCTGCTTAAGTGAGTTGGAGTTGGGTATTTCCCTCTGGGTCACATAAGTTCTCATGTGAAGGTGAGAATCTGGTATACTAGTTCCCTGAGCATATGTCTTATTAACAGAATGCACTGACCTTTCTAAATGGCTTTTTCTCCTTTCCCTGCCAGACACAAGAGCAGATTGTACTCAGATTTTCGCGGTGGGAACCCAGCTGAGGTCCTGTGGAGAAGAGTGAAAGTGAAAATCACTCAGTCATGTCTGACTGTTTGCAACCCCATTGACTTGTCCATGGAAATCTCATGATATTCTGAAGACCTCCTATGGCTGGGTCCCACTGTAGTTTTTAAATCTCAAGTGTGTCTGCACTGAACTTTCAGAAATTGTTCAAGTATAGTTCAGGTTTTCCTCCCTCTGCTGGTTTTCCCTGGGTTTTTCCTTTGAGTCCCTGCTCATGTGAGCAGGAGCTCTGTCTGTTTACCTGTCTCTCCAATCTAGGGGGTCGCAGTTTGCCCTGGACCTCCCTCTCTTGAGACCATCCAGGAAGGATTGTCTATTTTTTTCCTCTTCAGTCTCAGTTATTTACTGGCTGTTAGGACGGAGTGGCCACCGCCGACATCCAGGCATGTGGCACTGGAATGTGGCGATCTCATCCGGCACCATTATGAATACTACCTTTTTGTGCACCAAGACCTGAAGTCTGAGATCTGAGGTCCTTAGCAGAAATTAAACCTTGGCAGAGAAGGTATGTGAGGAATGAAAGAGGCAAGAGTTAGTTGTGTTTTTAAATACTTGATTTAACATATCAGAAGCTATTCTGGGAAACTCACTGTCGGTTATGATGTGATGCGACTAAATGCCTTTTTTTCCTCTCTGGTCTGGAGCTGAAAGGAATATCAGATTTCCTTGGAGAAACTAAGGCCCTCTGAAGGTACAGTCATGTTGGGTGTAACATGTGATGACCTCACAGGACATGAGGCAGTTCATTCCTTGAAGGAGGTCGGGGAACCTTGGGCAGCACCTCCATGTGATGGGTGCTCATGGGACATGACCCTGCCTCGTGGTTAGGGAGAAGTCCTCCTTCCTGTTCCTGGTAGGCAAGAGGGTCAGAGGCCTGAGTGCAAGTGTAGGGTCTGCCCTCAGGGTTCACAGGAGATTCCTTAGGACCCAGTGCAGGGTGGCAGAACAGAGAAAGTGACCTTGGCTGTATCTGTCTCACAGTTCCCTTTACATGTGCCCAAACTATTAATATTTGCCAGCTCTCATCTGGCTCTTATGTCTATTACAGGGGCCCTCTTGGTATGGACATGGATCTGTAGACATTGGAATAGGGCGTGAAGTGTAAGAAGTTTAGAGCTGTGTTGCCAACTGCTGAGTTCCCCCAAAGAGGCTTAGAAACCTGCTTACCTCTGAGGGAAAGTTTGAATCTTCAAGTTTTCCTCGAGCCCAGGGGATCAGGAGTTATCAACTGGTTTAACGGTTCCTGATCCAGCTGTAGTTGAAATTGAGACATTTTCCCTCTTAGTTCTATGTCTCAGTTCCTGGTGTGATAGGTTTAAACTCGGTAAGTCTTCTGTAAAACTGGTCAAGTGGCTGGATGTGTAGTTGGGAAAGTTATTGGAAATACAATGCAAGCTTTGTTCTGAGATGTTTTGCAGATTTTGTTATTGGGTCATCTTTCGGGCCATGTGAATGAGAGAACTCACAGTAACTATTGTAGTTTATCTATAATTTCCTTAGGTGTTGCTGAACTATGTTGCTCCTATCCAGTTAACTTAGAAATAGATCATAAAGCTGAACTTCATGTCTTTGAGTAGGTAAACCAATACCAAATGGTAGTTAAGACTTTGTCTCCTTGCCCTTGATCATGGAGGCTAACCAACAGGTCTCAAAGGATGATGCATGCATGCATCCTAAGTCACTTCAGTCGTGCCTGATTCTTTGAGACCCCAGGGACTGTAGCTTGCCAGGCTTCTCTGTCCATGGGATTCTCTAGGCAAGAATACTGGAGTGGGTTGCCATGCCCTCCTCTGGGGACTCTTTCTGACCCAGGGATCAAACTTGTGCCTCCTGCATCTCCTGCATTGGCAGGTGGGTTCTCTACCACTAGGGCCACCTGGGAAGCCCTTAGGATGAGAGTTAATGTTAAAGTTAGACCTGGGATTTTCAGAGTGGGATCACCTCAGGGAGATAGGAGTGGTGAACTCAGAGGCCAGCCATCCTACTGAGCTTGTGTTTTAGAGAAGAGACTTGTCAGATCCTTCCTCCATGTTTATTCCCACATTTTTAGTCACATATATCCCTGACTTTGTTTTAGGAAATCATCTAAGTTGTGAGTTGGTTTCAATCTAGTCTGTTAGTCTTGGTCATGGGTATGACTAGCTCATTAGAGTGTCCACTTTCCCTCCCATAGACGATGTCCACAATGACTAACCCAGGGTGGGGGACATGCTGTCTAATCAGCCCCTATAATCCAAGAAGAGATTGCTGGAAAGGTCCACTTTGGTTTTTGAGAAGGCCTTTTGGAAAATATATTCGAATGATAATGAAGGCTAGAGCATCTGTTGTTAGAAAGGGAGGGCTTCCTGGAAGGTCGGAGGCTGGGGTCTCATGTGGGTCCCTATGTGGACCCTGAGGAGTGAATGTGAAAAACCATTGAGAGCTGAAGAGAGATGAGAGACAGGAAAGAAAGCTGTCTGGTTCTTAGAAAAACTAATGTCTTGATTCAGCTTCAGTGGATCAAACACCTTGAACCTTCATTTTGTAAGCCAGTGTATTCCTGTCTCAAGGAAATTATAATTGGGCTTTTCTGTCACTTGCAAGCAAAACAATCCTAAGTGATAGAGCTTACTGGACCATCACAAAGATGTGGGTATTTGAGTAAACTGGATTTATCCATTGTTTGCAGTATTAAAACCAATTTGCAACTTAAATTTGGGGATTTAAGTGGTAGAAATGTGTTTTAAAGGCTTTTCAGACTAAGTCACAATGGGTCAGGGAAGAAAGAAAAAAAAACCCAAAAGAGGCTGGAAAATCTATTCTAAGGCCAATATAAAAAGTTCTATGTCCATATGGCTATCCTGCTTACAGTTGAGTTTACCAACATAGGTGCCATTTTTGAGACGAGGTAGTTAGTAGTGCTTTGGAAACAGTCTGTCATGAATAAATGAAGTCAAGAAAATTTAGGGATCCACTACTACTTCTAGGACTTCTGTCTAGAAATGATAAAACTTACAGCAAGGAAGGAGAAAGCTTAAAAAAAAGTATGCCAAAGAGAGGATTAGTTGAGAAATCTCACGGATATTAACATCAACCCTTGTGCTAGCACTGATCTATAGAGTTGCCTAGGTAACAGTCAACCTGGATCCAGTGAGCCTCCTATCTACAGAAACAGATCTGAGTCCTGGCTTCCCTGGTCTGATGGCTGAGTCCTATAGCGACTTAAATTTCAGATGCTCAGTGATCTGCCTCTTTTTGAGGCAGGGTGGAGATATTGATGGCTGCCACAAGTTGACAGCTCACAACCATCCCTGATGTAGCTCGTCTGGGTCAATAGAAAAATGAAATTGCATATGGTGGAACATGAGAAGGCAAGAACAGAAGAATCGAAAATAAATGGACCCAAGAAAACATGATGAAACTTGGCAAATTGTTCCCCTATCTCCTAATCCTTATTCTTGATAAACTTTGGGAAAGAAGTATTCTTATCTCAGGCTTATCCCCTCATTATGGGGTGAATGAATATCCACAGTGATGAGGTCATTCAGGAGTATCCCTGCTACCTCCCTCCCCTGGTGGTCATTGTCTCTCTGAATGGAGCAGCTTTGGGGGCATCTGCAGGCATAAGTTATACAGATATAAAGGTGTCTTATATATATTTGTTAGTATTTTAAGTGGGGTCTAAATGTTTAAACTGTTCTGTAATCTGTGCTGTGTAGATGCAAAGAGGGGATTGATATTTGGAAACTTTTTCTTTTTATTTTTTTTTGTGGTGAGAAACAAGCCTGCAGTAGAAATTCAGAGGGAACTGGAGTATCTGTAGGAGCCATCAATTACAGTGCAGGTCTAACCCTGTGAAGGAAAGAGGGAATAAATGTTGGATAGGACGTGAGCTAGACCGTGCTGCAATACTGAGTGCCTTGGTGTCATCAATGGCAACTAAGAGACCAGAAATGACCCCACAGGAGACCCAGGTCTCCCAGGGAGGGACCTTTCCCAGGTCCCTGCTGCACTCGGTCACTGGTTGGAAACAGCCCATGGGGTGTGGCTCCGATGGTCATCAGAGGCCCCCTTGTGCTCACAGATCCACTTCTCTACCAGGTCTGCAGAGCAGCCCATCATGGTTCCCAACTCCTCCCTTTCAGAGGGTGTGAGTGGGGTGAAATACAGCTCTCCTTGGGGGGCTTGATCTTGGGTCACAACTGCTACCCCTCTTCTCCCTTCTCCCCTCAAAATTCTCTTCAGTCTTGGCTCTCACCTCATCTGAAGATTGGTGTGGTGTGATCCTAACTATCATCAGTGTGGTCTGAACCCTCACTAGTGGGTCCTCATCAAGCCCGAGCTGCTGACCGTACCTGAGTTACAGTGAGGCAAGGGAAGGAAGTCTGAAGAGATGGTCAAGAGGATCTCCTGGGCTTAACATACGTTATTCCCTGCTCCCATCATGTAAAAGTAGCCCAGCTTCTTGATGATCAGTCAGGTATGCCTGTAACAATTCTGACTCATGAGATGATATGGTCTGTCTCTTGGCAAGATGGAGAGCAGTACAGCTCAAGCTCCTACCTCTCAATTCTGGGGGCCAAAGGGTCTTCCTACTGTGTTCATCCTGTATGGGACTGTCTGTGCTTCTTGGACGTGGGTGACTCTTTTCTTTCCCTGGTTAGGGAATTTTCAGCTATTACATCTTCAAATATTTTCTCAGGCTCTCTCTTTCCTTCTCCTTCTGGGACCTGTTTCATGCAAACATTAGTCCCCTTGATATTGTCCCTGACATCTCTTAAACTGTCCTCGTTTCTTTTTGTTCTTTTTCTCTGTCCTGTGGTAGTGATTTCCATGACTCAATCTGTTCTTTTTTTAGTCTACTATTGTTTCCTTCTAGTGTGTGTTTCATTTCAGTTATTGTATTCTTAAATTGGTTATTCTTTATATTTTCTGACTCTTTGCTTGAAACGTCTAGCTTCTCACTCTGTGCACTCATTCTCCCAAGTTCTTTGTCTTTATTAATCTGAACTCTTTGGGAGTAGATGCCTATCTTCATATCACTTAGTTATTCTGGGATTTTATCTTGTTTCTTTGTCTGGAACATATTCCTCTGCTGCTTGATATCTCTTTGGCTTAGGGTTCTGGGATCCACAGCATCACTGATGGGTCCTTGACGCACACTGCAGGGACTCTCTGAGGCTGCAGCACTGTCAGAGGTCTAAGAGCACTTCCGTGTCTGGCAGCCAGGGACCAGAGTAGATAGCACTCATTGCAGAGCCAGTGCTTGGTACATTCTCAGTTGCGGGGGCCCGCAGAATGTGCCCATGTAGTGGCAAGGCGCCAGCTGCAGGCCTTTAAACCTCTGTCTTATCACCAACCCATAGTGATGGGGCAGCAAGTCTTGGGACCAGCTCTGGGCTCACTGGCAGCTACAGGGCCCTGGCTGTCAGCCTTGCCCAGGTCACACCTACTGCTGTGGAGGCAGGTGACCTGTGTCGGGCTGGGGATGTGCAGGTGACAGCTGGAGGGGGTCGCTACAGGTGGGCGCAGTGGTGCCAGCCAGGTACAGAAGGCCCACAGGCAGCTTCAGGGGGCTTTGGCTCCCATGCACTCACCTGTGGCTCACACGCCCCGAATCAGGGCATGCATGCAGCTGTGGAGGCTTATTACAGGCATCAGGGTGGTGGCATTCAGGAGTACAGCTGGAGGGCTCGCCCTGAGTGTGTGCATGGCAGTGGGGGTCATTATGGGGGGATTCAGGTTGGCTTCTTTCATTTACACACAGCCCACCTGATGCAAATAGCTGGCTCACTGGAAAAGACCCTGATGCTGGGAAAGATTGAGGGCAGGAGGAGAAGGGGATGACAGAGGATGAGATGGTTGGATGGCATCACTGAGTCAGTGGACATGAGTTTGAGCAAACTCCGGAAATAGTGAAGGACAGGGAAGTCTGCCATGCTACAGTCCACGGGGTGGCAAAGAGTGGGACATGACTGAGGGACTTAACAACAAGCCCGAACCAACTGCTGGTCTCTGGTGAGGGCAGGGAGGAACTCAGGCGGCTGGCGTTTTACACTTGTGTGGCTGCAGAGACCTTGGGTGTCTGCTGGTGTGGGTGCCAGCTTCCCCTAGGGCAGCAAGGAGGGGCTTGGGTAGCTGCATCAGCCAACAAAACTTCTTGTGGGGTAGAATCTGCAGGGCTCTGTAAAGGCTGCTGGCTGTCAGCTTCTTCGGTGGTGAAGTCAGCTGGGTCTGTCTGCAGAGCAGGTCCCTGAGAACACCATTGCTCCTGCTGCATGGCTGTTGTTGACAGCATCTGCTGCCTTTGTTCCTAGCTGTCTCTACATCTCAGGTCTGCCAGTCTCTGGGCGGGGTGGGATGGAGCGGGACATTCGTACAGTGCCCCAGAGGCTGCAGAAACTGATGGTTCACCCTGCTTTCATTTCCCAGCAAGGGAAACTCTAGTTGAGGACTTAGCACTTCATGCTGGGCAACACCAGCTTGGGGGATGGATTGATGGAAGCATCCTTCTTTTTGTGTAGTTATCATTGAAGTTTCTGTTCTATTGCATTACTAAAGCTGCTAAGTGGGCCCCAGAGCTCTCCCAGAGCTGTGTGTTCATGGATAGCTGCATAATGGTTGACCTCTGTTGGGGGACAGGGTGGAGTTTCCTATATTGTCATTTTTGGTGATGTCACTCAAGATTCAGTATGGTTTAAAGTGATGTACAGCTGACCCTTTGAGCAACACAGGTTTGAACTGTGCAGGTCCACACACGCAGATTTCTTTCACTAAATACATACTACAGTACTGAAGACATGCATACAGTACTACATGATCACCAGTTAGTTGCATCTGCAGATGCAGAACTGCAGTGAAGAGGGTCGATTGTAAAGTTATATGTGCATTTTTGAATGGGCGGAGCGTGGCTGCTCCTAACCCCTACATTGCTCAAGGGTCAGCTGTATTGTGCCGAATTGACAAGGGGTAGACTATGCTGGTCTTCCGATGTGTCAACTTGGCCAGGCTACAGTCCCCAGTTGTTCAGTTAAACATTAGATGTTTTTGTGCAGCTTTTTATAGAGTAGGGCTTCCTAGGAAGCACTAGTGGTAAAGAATCTGTCTGCCAATGCAGGAGACGCAGGAGACAAGGGTTCAATCCCTGGGTCTAGAGGATCCCCTGGAGAAGGGAATGGCCACCCATTCCAGTATTCTAACTTGGGAAACCCCCATGGACAAAGGAGCCTGGCAGGCTACTGTCTATGGGGTCGCAAAGAGTCGGACATCACTGAACATGAGCAAAAACAAGCAAGTGATTTATGGAGTAATTAAAGTTCCACAGTCAGTTGTCTGTAGGTCAGGTAGATTGTTTTAGGTAATCTTATGAGCCCGACTCAACCAGTTTAAATGATCTGAGAGCTGAGACATTTCTCAAGATGTCTGTGGACAGAGTTTGAACAGATTTTGGATCTGCCTTACTACCACTGTATAACTCATTTCCTTGCAATCAATACCTTAATATATATCTCCTACTGGCTGTTTTTCTGGTTGAACCATAATGAACACATGCTCTTGTTTAAGTACATAACTTCCAAGATTAAATAAGTTTTTTCAATAAGAGTAATTCCAACCACACAGAGAGGAGAGTGAAAAGGATTTCTATAACCTTACAGGTCTGAGCCTTTGGCACTGGCTGTGCTTCCCAGGTGGCGCTAGTGGTAAACAAGCTGCTTGCCAGTGCAGGAGACATAAGAGATGCGGGTTTGATCCCTGGGTCAGGAAGATCCCTTGGAGGAGGGCATGGCAACCCACTCCAGTATTTTTGCCTGGAGAATCCCACGGACAGAGGAAACTGGTGGGCTACAGTCCATGGGGTCACAAAGAGTAGGACTCGACTGAAGCAGCTTAGCATGCACCCGCGTCCCATGATTAATCCTCTTCTGCCATCTTGTGGTGATACTTGAACATTTACAGTGATGACTGCTCAAGGAATACTCCTGAAAATCCTTAAGCAATTCTGCTGAGTTACCATCTCATAGGGAATGATGCCAGGGTTACAATCAGGTGATATACATTTCTCTATTTTGCCAGTGATGGGAGTTGAGTACCTAAACACACAGTGTGTTAAGTTCCTATCTGAAAACAGCATACTTTAGAATGTGAACATCTGTGGCAACAGTCAGAATGAATATTTTTATATCAAAAGTTTAGAATTAGAAAAGCAACGCCTTCTTTGTAGAAAAGCTTAATGAATTTCTCTCTTGAGGTTCAAAGTCCCTCCTTTCTCACTATCTACCTCCCCATCCCTCTCAACAGGTGTTCAGTTGTCAAAAGGTCACCTAAGGTCATGGTTCAGGCGACTGAGCAAATGCAAAATGAACATAAAGGATTTGAGAAACATAAGAATTAACTTGCAAAAGTTTAATTACAATGTACTTTTAAAAATGTAATTTCCTTTTATACTCAATATATCATGATCATTCTTCAATGAAGATGTGGCTTATTCCTTAAGTGTTGTGTATGAACTACATACTACTCAGTACTGTGTTGTATGAATGAACCATCATTTCATCTTCTCCTTGATAGACGACTAGCTCAGAAGGTCTTGATGTCATTCTTAAACCTGAGCCATGATGATTGTTGCCCAGACTTTATGAATTTTGCTGCAGAAAGTTGTTGGTCAGAAGGTGATAATATTAAGACCATAAAAGGGAAATCTAATGGGAAGAGGGTAGAGGATGACAAATCACCACCAGACTCCTTTGAGGAACCTCGATTCTCAGGAGCTGCTATATGCATTGATTTCAAGGCAGATAATTGAACCGGGAGGGCAAGATTTTCTCAGTGGTGCCTCTGTGACTGGTGTTTGGAACCACATCTGAACACTGCTGGTGATCTTGGTTGTGGTTATTTAGTCGCTAAGTTGTGTCCGACCCTTTTGATCCTATGGATGGTAGCCTGCCAGGCTCCTCGGTCCATGGGATTCTCCAAGCAAGAATACTGGATCGGGTTGCCATTTCCTTCTTTAAGGGATCTTCCTGACCCAGGAATTGAACCCTGGTCTCCTGCATTGCAGGCAGATGATTTACCAACTGAGCTATAACAGCCCTCATTTCAGTGTACTAGTTCACTACCCTGAACTAAGGAGATTCAACTCAAATTCTTTGCAATAGGAGGGCCATGTAAATAAATGCCATAAGATAGATATGCTATAAAAGCCAAATAAGAAATGGCTAAACCTTTCAGATGTATACCATTTACCATGTACATAAACATAACTAATCTTCATGCTGACCCGATAAATTAGGTGCTATCATCTCATTCTGAAAAAGGCAAGCATCACCCCCTCTAGGAAACTTCTCAATGTTGACCTTGCCCTTCTTGGTACCTACATACTCCTTTGAGGTACAAATGGGCTATGAAATTGGCCAAATTGTTTGCCGATGGTTAATAAGGTCGTGAGAGAGGGAGAAAGTGGGAACCTTTAGTTCTACTGAAAGGTAGGTTGCCAGATAAGATCCTTCTCTAGGGGAACTTCCCAACCCAGGGATCAAACCTCCTGCACTTCTGGCAGATTATTTACTGACTGAGCCACCAGAGAAGCCCCACATAATACAGGATGCCCTGATAAACCTGTTTTTCATGTTAACAATGCATAACTTCATAAGTGTATATACTAAATCGATACATGTGTAAATATGGATATATTTACACAGTTTCCTTTCTTTCTGTGGGCCCATGCTGAACAGCAATCACTGGATAAGGGCTAACACAAGGGATGCAAACTTGCAGACATGTCCAGGACCAGAGTCCAGTGACAGGCCTCGGGAGAGATGAGTGTGGACATCAGGAAAACAGTGCATACTGAGACTGGGAGAGACAGAGATGCTAAAAAAGTGTTCGACTGAATCTGGGTGGGATGCCCATAGCATCTTCTGGATAGAGTCCAAGAACCATCCTGAAAATGTGACAGGTAAGAATAAACTTAAAATGAGACTCAAATAGATGTGAGAATTTGGGGGGAAACCTGTAACAGGGTCAGTAGACTAGCTCTAACCCTCACTGCTGCACGTGGTCCCGAGGTCATACATAATTTTCACCATTTTTCTTCCATTACTACACACTCTAGATTACCTGTCCCTTTGGCTAGTATTTTTGCTGGATTAGACCACTTGTCCGGTGGCCTAGACATTTACCCCGAGTTTCTGATTACCAGAAGGGGCTATTTCCCTATGCATAGATATGATCCCAGCCATGTCACTACTTCTACTATCAGCTCTGACTTTCAAACAAAGTCACATATTGCAGAAGAAGGAAGTTCTGAGCGATGCTGGTTTCCCATGTACCCACACATTCCTGATGGCCTTAGTAACACAGTGCTCAAGTGTGAAGTGCTAGTTCTTACTAGGGAAGAGTGGGCCACCTCTGTGTACTTAAGAGTTCAGGGGGTCTGCAGAACCAACCCCCTCAAGGGACTCTGGATGGGGAAATGTGGATAGTATTTTTCCAAATAGGACCCTGACTTGAGCATAGCAGACCTGCCTTAAGTGAAAGTCGCTCAGTCGTGTCTGACTCTTTGCAACCCCATGGTCTATACAGTCCATGTAATTCTCTAGGCTAGAATACTGGAGTGGGTAGTCTTTCCCTTCTCCAGGGGATCTTCCCAATCTAGGAATCAAACCAGGATCTCCTGTATTATAGGTAAAGACCAACTGAGGTATCAGGGAGCCAGTATTCTGGCCTGGAGAATGCCATGGATTGTATAGTCCGTGGGGTGGCAAGGAGACCTGCTTTGGCTGAGCATTAAAATGTTGTTCATTGAATAAGAGGTTAGCTATGGATTTGTCACATACGGCCTTTATTATGTTGTGGTATGTTCCTTATATGCTCAAGTTTTGAGTGTTTTTTTAATGTTGAAAGGATGTTAAACTCTGAAATGCTTTTCCTGAATATATTGAGATGAATTGATGATTTTCGTCTCTCACTTATTAATGTGCTGTATTACATTTATTGATTTATTTGTGTTGAACCATCCTTGCATCCCAGGGGTAAATCCTACTTGGTTATGGTGAACAATCTGCTTAATGTGCTCTTGAATTCGGTCTGAAAATATTTTCTTTAGAATTTTTGCATCTGTATTCATCAGAGATATTGGTCCGTGGTTTTCTTGTATGCCTTTATGTGGCTTTGGTATCAGGGTAATGCTAGCCTCATAAAATGAGTTTTCATTTTTAGAAATTTTTTTTTTCCCAAAAAGTTTGGAAGGATTGGCATTAATTCTTTAAATGTTTGGTAGAAATCATCTGTGAAGCCATCAGTCCTGGGCTTTCCTGTGTTTATTATTGATTCAGTCTCCTTTTTATTGGTTTGTTCATATTTTCTATTTCTTATGTAGTTTTGGTTGGTTGTTTAAGTGTGTTAAGAACTTATCCAGCTTTTCTAGGTTCAGTTCAGTTGCTCAGTCATGTCTGGCTCTTTGCGACCCCATGGACTGCAGCACACCAGGCTTCCCTGTCCTTGACCAACTCCTGGAGCTTGCTCAAACTCATGTTCATCCAGTCGGTGATGCCATCCAACCATCTTATCCTCTGTTGTCCCCTTCTTCTCTTGCCTTCAATCTTTCCCAGCATCAGGGTCTTTTTCAATGAGTCAGTTCTTCACATCAAAACATCCAAAGTATTGGAGTTTCAGCTTCAGCATCAGTCCTTCCAATGAATACTCAGGACTGATTTCCTTAAGGATTGACTGGTTTGATCTCCTTGCAGTCCGCGGGACTCAGGTCCCTTAATTTTCTAGGTTTCCACAGTTTTTTGGGCACATTTTTGCTTAGAGTAGTCGCTCATGACCTTCTATATTTCTGTAGTATTGGTTGTAATATCTCCCATTTCTGGTCGTATTTGAACCTTCCTTTTTCTCTTAGACTAGGTAAAGGTTTGTTTTGTTTCTTTTTGAAATACCAGTTCTTATTTCATTGATAATTTCTATTTTGTTCTCTATTTACTCTCATCCTGATCTTTATTTTCTTCTCAATTTGGGCTTTGATTGTTTTTTCAGTTCATTGAGTAATAAATTGAGACTTTTTTCTTAATGTAAGCATTTTTCAATATATACTCCCCTCCTTGAACATGTATCCATTTTCATACATTTCAAGATTTTCTTAACTTCTTGCTTTTTTGACACATTGGCTGTTCAGGCCTGTTTTAATTTTTATATATTTGAATTTTCCAGTTTCCCTGTTGATTTCTAGTCATGCCATTGTGAACAGGAAAGATAGCTGGTATAATTTCAATGTTTTAAAATTTTCTGGGACTTGTTTTGTGACTTACCACGTGTTGAAAGTGAGGTAATGAAGTCCCTTACTATTATTGTATGTTGTCTATTTCTCCCTCCATATCTGTTGTTGTTCAGTTGCTAAGTCGTGTCTGACTCTTTGTGATCCCATGGGCTGCAGCATGCCAGGATTCTCTATCCTCTACTCTATTGTGGAGTTTGCTCAAATTTATGTCCATTGAGTCAGTGATGCTATCTAATCATCTCATCTGCTGCCCTCTTCCCCGTTTGCCCTCAATCTTTCCCAGCATCAAGGTCTTTTCCAGTGAGTTGGCTCTTTGCATCAGGTGGCCAAAGTATTGGAGCTTCAGCTTCAGTATCTATTAGTGTGTGCTTAATGTATTTACGTTCTCTGATGTTGAGTGCATATATATTTATGGTTCTTACTGCCTCCTGATGGGTTGACCCTTTTATCATTACACAATGACCTTCTTTGTTACAGTTTGGACTTAAAGTCTGTTTTGTTGGATATAAGGATAACCCTCCTTTTTCAGTTTCCACTTGCATGAAATCACTTTGAGCCTACATATGTCCTTGAAGCTGACGAGTCTCTTGTAGGCAGCTTATGTTTGGGTCTAGTTTTTTTTTTTTTTTAATTATTAATTCATCCAGTTACCTTGTGCCTTTTGATTGGAGAATAATCTATTACATCTAATGTAACTATTGGTGGTAGGTCAGGACTTACTGTTGCCATCTTGTTAACTGTTCTCTGTGCTTTAGTTTTTCGTTTGTTCCTTTCTTGGTCTCTTGCTATCTTCCTTTTGAACTGATAATCTGCCATAGTGGTATGCTTTGATACTCTTCTCTTTATGTTGTGTATGTATTCTATAGGTTTGTGTTTATCTACTACGGGTTTTTTTTTTGTGGTTACTCCGTGGCTTCCTCGAAATATTTTATAGATATAATAGTCTATTTTATGCTGATAGCAACTTAACTTTGATCGCATATGAAAACTCTACCCTTTTACTTCCCCCAAACACGTTCCGTTTTTAATTTCACAAATTACATCTTTTTTATATTGCATATTTTTTATTAAGACTTACGTAGCTATAGCTATTCATATATTTGTCCTTTGACCTTTTTGAGTAAAATTTATTTTTAATATACTATGTATTCTGTAACAGACACAGAATGTAAAATTTTATTTTAAAAATTTGCAGTCCTTTAATTGGTAACCTGAGATACTTATTTTATACATTTAAATTATCTAAAGATTTGATAACAGTATTTAGATACATTGTAACCCAGAAATGAAAATATACAAAATAGTTCTAGGAACGCATGTATTTTTATGTACAGATCCACTTATAAATCATACAAAGGTACATATTTATTTTAAAATTAAGAGTTTGCAAATGAAACCAGTTTATCTAGTTTCTTACCAAGGTATGACAAAAATATTTTATGCAAAAAATAAAAACTGAAGCAGAAATAAGACTTTCAACTTACGATTTTTAACATTCAGTTCAGTTGCTCAGTCGTGTCCGACTCTTTGCGACCCCATGAATTGCAGCACGCCAGGCCTCCCTGTCCATCACCAACTCCCGGAGTTCACTCAAACTCATGTCCATAGAGTTGGTGATGCCATCCAGCTACCTCATCCTCTGTCGTCCCCTTCTCCTCCTGCCCTCAATCCCTCCCAGCATCAGAGTCTTTTCTAATGAGTCAACTCTTCGCATGAGGTGGCCAAAGTATTGGAATTTCAGCTTTAGCATCAGTCCCTCTATTGAACACCCAGGACTGATGTCCTTTAGGATGGACTGGTTGGATCTCCTTGCAGTCCAAGGGACTCTCAAGAGTCTTCTCCAACACCACAGTTCAAAAGCGTCAGTTCTTCGTCATTCAGCTTTCTTCACAGTCCAACTCTCACATCCATACATGACCACAGGAAAAACCATAGCCTTGACTAGACAGACCTTTGTTGGCAAAGTAATGTCTCTGCTTTTGAATATGCTATCTAGGTTGGTCATAACTTTCCTTCCAAGGAGTAAACATCTTTTAATTTCATGGCTGCAATCACCATCTGCAGTGATTTTGGAGCCCCCAAAAATAAAGTCTATCACTGTTTCCACTGTTTCCCCATCTATTTCCCATGAAGTGATGGGACCAGATGCCATGATCTTCATTTTCTGAATGTTGAGCTTTATTTTTAACATTAGCAAACTATAAATTGCTATTTCTGAAGCCTAAACCATAACTGTTCTCCCTTGCATTTTTGTCATGCTTATAATAAAACTTAAAAAGAACTCAACACAATACGTGGAATTCTCACATTTTAAACCATTTTAATACAAAGGATAGCAATTCAAATCATGTTTTACATTTCCGTGTGTGTGTGTCACTCAGTTGTGTCTGGCTCTTTGCTACTCCATGGACTGTAGCCTGCCAGGCTTCTCTGTGCATAGGATTCTCCAGGCAAGAATACTGGAGTGGGTTGCATTTCTACTTAAGTTTATATTGCACTAAAATTATTTCACAAGGAAGAACTATTTGATGTATCATGACATAATGCCTTAGAAACATTATTTGATGTTCATATCTATATTAGTAGGTATTTTACAGTGGACTTAGATGATCTGGTATATACCAAAATATTTAATGAAAACAAATCTATAACTAATCTATTTCAAGAGCAAAGATACTCAATATTTTTATTGCCTTTGGGAAATACACTGACTTTTAAAAAACACCTTTAAATCACTCATAGAAACTGGAAGTAACATTTGCACAATACCTGAAAATTCTTATTGTTGAGTCTGTGTGGGTTAGCTGTTCAGTCATGTCCAAATCTTTGTGACCCCATGGACTGTAGCCTGCCAGGTTCCTCTGTCCATGGAATTTTCCAGGCAAGAATACTGGAGTAGGTAGACATGTCCTTCTTCAGGGGGTCGTTCCAAGCCAGGGATCAAACCTGGATCTCCTGCACTGCAGACAAATTCTTTACCATCTGAGCTACCATGATAAGTCTCTCTACACAGCTACTTTTTCAATACAACTTTTATTAAGGAAATTAAGAGAAAATGTCCTTTTATTGAGTACAGCAGAATTACATAAGAGCAATATTAAGAATAATAGTTCAATGTTGGCTTTAAGCTATGTTTTATATACCTTAAATTTCCAATTCTCTTCATTCTGCTGCAATATAACCAAGCCCGTCTATGATAAGAACCAATGTCAGTCTTTGAACATCATGATTACAATTAAAAGCTTGGAATAGCATGATAAAGAAAAAGGTAACACTTTAAAAAAAAAATCTAGTTGATTTACAATATTGTACTAGTTTTGGTGTATAGCAAAATGATTCAGATATATGGAAAAACTCAATATATATATAAAGACTTTATATATTTCACATTACTTTTCATTTTAGCTTATTACAAGACATTGAATACAGTTCAGTATGTTATACAGTAAATCCTTGTTGCTTATGTATTTTATATGAACTGGTTTGTATCTGATAATTTATCCTTTCCTCCTCCCCTTTCCCCTTTGGTAACCATAGTTTCCTTTCTGTCTGAGTCTGTTTCTGTATTGTATATGGACTCATTTGTATCATTTTTAGATTCCACATTTAAGTGATACAATATTTGTCTTTCTCTGACTTAATTCACTTAGCATGATAATCTGTCCATGTTGCTCCAAATGGCAATATTTCATTCTTTTTTATGGCTAAGTAATAATTCCATTGTATGCATGTATATATTTAATATGTGTGTGTGCTCAGTCATGTTCAATTCTTTGTGACCCCTTGAACTGTGGCCTGCCAGGCTCTTCTGTCCATGGAATTTTCCAGGCAAGAATACTGGAGTGAGTTGCCATGCTGTCCTCCAGGGAATCTTCTAACCCAGGGATGGAATTCGCATCTCTTACATCTCCTGCATTGGCAGGCAAATTCTTTACCATTGCGCCACTTGAGAAATCCATAATAATTCCATTGTATGTATATAAACACATACATATGTGTATGTGTATATGTACACAACACATCTTAAGCCAATCATTTGTTGATGGGCACTTGGTGTATTCCATGTCTTGGCTGTTGTAAACAGTGCTGAACATTGGGGTTCATGTATCTTTTAGCTGTCTTTTCTGGGTATATACCCAGGTGTGAGATTGCTGGATCATATAATAGTAGCTCTGTTTTCATATTTTAAGTAACCTTAATGGCAACCTCTTAAATCCCATTTTAAATTAACCTTATTTCCAAATAATACTTTTAAATGATTTCAATTAACCTATTGATTAGCCAGCATCAGCTTATAAATCCCCCCCCCCCCAATATTCCAAGGTATAACTTTCAGCATCAGAAAGCATAGTAAGCACTTTTGATTATGATGAACAAAAAAATCAAGTGCTAAAATACCAGTGGTTTTCAGTGACAGGGTAAATGTCTCCCTCCAAGTATGTTCTTCCCACAAATTAAGATTTCATTTTTCTCTCAAAGAGTTTAAGGAAATCATAACTTTTTTTAGTTGAGGTGAAAAAACTGCTTCATAAGTTCATGTATTGTAAAAGCCACTGTGTGAGGAAGAACACAGTGGGTATAATTAAGAGAGAAACCACGATCCCTTTGAATTCCATGGTGTCCATAGACATACTTTATAGTCACCTTCCTGGTAAGACACTTTTCAAATTCTGAAGGAGCAGTTCCTAACTACAATTACCAAAGAATACAACAAATGAGTAGGATACAACGACTCTGTGTTTTTGTTCCAGTAACACCACTGCAATGTAAGTTTGTGAGTTTTCAAAACAAAGACATTAGGATACAGCAAGTCCCCTACAAATGAATGAGTTCCATTCTGAGTGCACATTGGTAAGTCCAGTTTGTTCGTTAAGTCCAACAAAGTAGGCCTCGGTACCCAACTAATATATTTGGCTATATAGTAGTACGGTATTATGATAGGTTTATAAAACTTTGCAAACAAATACACTTAAAAACACAAAAGTAAAATATTTTTAATCTTACAGTACAGTACTTACCAGCTGTATCAGTAGTACCAGCTATATCACCGCTGCTTTTATGCTTGCTTCTAGACATCCTGGGCTTGAACTAAAGATACTGTGCTACTGTACTCTCTACAGTGCTACACAGTGATGTACACGCGATCACAACCACTTGTAGAAGATGCACACATGTGCCAATGCACGCCAGACACAGGAACTAACATGATTGGACATGTGAACACACACTCACATCTTTGAAAGTTTGCAAATTGAAGGTTTGTATGTAGGGGACTTACTGTTATCAGAAATTCTGCCCAGAACGTAAGGAGCACAGGAAAGGTACCAGAAGGAAAAAAGCAAGCAACCAACCAAATACATGCCTATGGAACCATTCCCAATACAGCAGGTATCAGGCCTCTGTAAAATACAAAGTAATCACTTTCCTTTGCTCAAACAATTTTGAAAGCATGACTAATTCCTGTATAAGTATGTTCCTCTTTCACTTGGAGTGTTCGGTGTACTCGAACCATGTGTAGAGGGTAAGTACCGATAACTGCCGTTAAACCTGCCACAGATCCAGCCATTAATCTGTGTACAGACCAGAAACTCAGCTTTGTAGTAGTAAATGTTCCATCATGCTCAAATGCGAAAAACTGGATTGCACCATAGGGAAATATTCAGATCATCATTGCAATAATCCCTTTATATTAATACAATCCAAGGTATCCATCCTTTGGGAAATAGCAGGCAATGCAGAAAATACTTCCGAATGTTTTTAGCATTGACTGTGAGCTTGTAATAAAACTTTTACTTGATCCACAGGGGCAAGTGTTTTGGCACAGCATCTTGCAACACCTCTAGCCAGGAAGAAGCAAAACCAGAAGTCCTGGACTGCAGTGGGCCCTCCAAGTTCCAGCTGCCGAGATGGGTTAGCCAAAACCAGGGCTGCCTTGGGAGCTTTGGTCAAATTACAACCCAAGGGCATTAGCCATGGCCAGAATGGGCAGTGACAGGGCACTGACTGACTGGCAGGTAGGGCAGTGAGTGAAAGTCACTCACGTCCGACTGTTTGTGATCCCATCGACTATGCAGTCCAGGGAATTCTGCAGGCCAGAATACTGGAGTGGGTAGTCTTTCCCTTCTCCAGGGGATCTTCCCAACCCAGGGATAGAAAGAACCCAGGTCTCCCACATTGCAGACAGGTTCTGAGCCACAAGGGTCCTTTAACTGCCATACTAGAGTTACGTGGTTATAGTATTGAAAGTATTCTGAATTTGACTATATACTTAGTGTTACCAGTGTGATGCATGTGTGTGTATTTATTTTTGTACTGGGCCTTCGTTGCACTAGACCTACTGTATTAGATCTTTGTTGCTTTTCTCTAGTTGTGATGAATGGGGGCTATTCTCTAGCTGTGGACCATGGGCTTTAGGGTGCATAGACTCCGTAGTCGCAGCTCCTGGACTCTAGGGTGTGCGGGCTCAATAGTTGTGGTGAATGGGCTTAGTTGCTCCATGGCACGTGGGATTTTCCCAGATCAGGGATGGAGTCCATGCCTCCTGCACTGGCAGGTGGATTCTTTACCACTGAGCATTCAGGGAAGCCTCTACACGTGTGACGAATACTTTCATAAGCTTACATTAGAAGTTAGCATCCTTTCATATTAATATGAAAAACAGCTTTCAGCATTTCTTGTAAGGCAGGTATAGTGGTGATGGATTCCCTCAGCTTTTGGTTGTTATGAAAAGCTTTATCTACCCTTTATTTCTGAAGGATAACTTTGCTGGGTAAACTTTTCTTGGTTGGCAGTTGCTATGTGACCATGCTGGTGCTTTAGGTTTTGGAACTGTGAAAAATATCCATTTATAAGCCATGCAATTTGTGGTATTTTGCTATGGCATCTTGAATGGACTATATCAATTAAAATAGAATTGTTTATTGAAATTATTTTTCTCTGGTAGTGCTTTCTTCCTCCTTCATGTATTACACACTTTGGTCTTGATGATTGTATCCCTAAGCACTTTACATATACATGTACCTCTATATACAGATATTTTTCAAGATGATCAATAAGATTGTAATTGCATATGTTCAATATTTTTCCTATGAACACATGGACAGGTTTCTAAGTGCATTCAGTTATACTTCAGTATTCTTTAAATGCTATATAAAACTGGATAGTATGGACAATGTGATTAAAAAAAACACTTTTCCATGTAATGAAAATCTTGGTTGTGCCCAATTCATTGCTCTTGTAAGCCTGTTCACTGGAAAAGTTACAAAACTATTTAAGGATATGTATGTGTGTGTGTGTGTGTGTGTATGAAAGATTGCTAGCAGTGCAATACAATCCTTTCAGTTCAAGGAACTGAGAGATACAGAGGGCAAGAAATTTATCTAAGGCCAGATTTAAACCATGTCTGACGCCAGTGATCATAAAATTTCCATGAAACTCTGCCAGCCTTTCAGCTTATATACTTAATAAGGAAGAATGGACTCATTAATGTGATTGATAGATGCCTCGAGTAATTTTTGAAATCCAAGGCAGTAACTGTCATGTATTTTCATCTTGTCATTCTTTTGCTAAGTATGGTTCTTAAACATCAGGGATGTTTTTGTTGGGAGGATGAACATTACAAGTTTTTTTTGGAATAGGGAATTGAGGCCCTGGGTCTTCAGATTCTTTTCTTCTCTCCTCTCTTCCTTTTCCCCTTTTCTTTTCTTGGTTATTTATCCAAGGCTGCCCATAGGCATAATCTGAGTACTCTAGTACATTAGCCTATGTAATGGGGATACAAAAGAACTCTGAACAATGGGAGCGACAACAAGGAAGTTAATACTCTACAGTAGGGATAGGGTTAAATGGATAGCTTGGCCATAAGAGAAGGTGAAGAGTCTTTTCTGCTTGGAGATGGACATAGTTGGTAATGCTTGAGTTGAAAATTGAAGGATGAGTAGACATTTGTCTAGGGAAGGCATGCTAATCATAGGGAACAGGATGTAAGCGCTTGGTGTTCTGAAAATAATTGGTACAATCAGACAAATGTCTATTTTCTATCCTGGGATTGGCAGGAGTTGCAGTGGGAAGTAAGAAAAACCAAATCACAGAAGGCCTGTCCCCTGAAAAAACTCGGTCTCTCTTGCCTCCAATCTTGTCTCATGTTGTAGTAATCATCTAGCTGAGAGATGAGGGCCTAAGCTGTGGGATGAGACAGGATAGATGTGAGAGATTTAAAGATTGAATCAATGCCAGCTGAAACTTAGCCAGGGTCCTAGTTCTGTTGAGCCTCAAACTAATTGGGAGACAAAGTTAGCCAAGAGATGGGAAAATTGGTAGTTAGCCAATTTCTTGTCTGATTCAAGATTTCCAGAGTTACTTGATATATCCATGTCCAAGGCACTTTCTCAGGGACAATATAAGGCATTTCAGTGTATGGGATTCTAAATTGCTTTTCAGGAAAGTGTGAGAGTAGTTAAAATTTACAAAACAATCCTGAAGTAATGGGTTAAAAATAGAGTTCAAAGGTTGAATCCTGGTCAATCCTAGTGTAAAAGGTTGCTAGGACTTGAGTCTTGGTACAGTGTATTTCCATGGCAAAGGCCAACAATAAATGATGTCTCTCTTGCTTTGTACTGTATCATAGTAATTGAGATGTTTGTTTCAAAGGAAAATAACATAGAGGAACATTAATACTATCCCCATTCCTAAAATTCTCTCCTACCTTCTTTTTCTAACTTCACCAGTGTGATAGTTTGGACTGTCCACACCAGCAAATTCCTGACTAATCAACTTCAGAAATCTAAATGAATGATGCTCCATTTAAAAGCAAAAAGGCCCACTGGCCCTTGTAAACAGAAAATAAACTTAATTCCACGAGCTACTTAATACCTTCTTATTTTCAGGAGCAGAAGCATCAGGCTGAGAAAATGTGTAAATAGGGGCAGAGCTGAAAGCTCCCCACAAGAGTCAACTGAAGATAAATGCATTAGGGCTAGGACCTCATGTGGGTGGCAATTCCGCAATCAGTATATCTGGAACAAACACCACCAAGAAATAAGGCACTGGAGAATTTTGACACTTACATTAGTGGATGTAGCAAAGCAGGGCCCAGTCATGTGCCCATGCCTGGTTGCCAAGAAGACAAGGAAAAATTGAGTACTTCTAGATTTGCAGCAGGATGTAAGTAATGTTAGATACCAAGGCTCACTTAGGACCCAATAAGAATGTGTTCGTGCTGGGTATAATCTGTTGCCACAGTAATGCTGTATTAAAAACTACCACAGACTTAGTGGCTTAAAACAGCCATTTATTATGATCACAAGAGAATGGGTCCACTGCGTAGTTCTGCTGGGTTTAACTTGGCAGTTCACTTGGTCCTGGCTAGGCTTAGTCTGGTGACTGGCTTGTGCTGGCTAGTCAAGAATGATCTCAGCTGGGGTTATTGGCTCTATTCTATGTATTTCATCTTCCAACCAGATTCCCTGAGCAAGTTCTCATGGAAATTGCATGGGTCTAATACCCAGGCTTGGCACACTGTCAGTTCTACCACACTCAACTGGCCAAGGTCCAGATTCAAGGGATGGGGAAATTATAGTTCCTCCCATGAAGAGGTAGAATCTAAGACCAATTCTAAAACAGCCTCAATTCTCCACCTCTCCTATATCTATGATTTTTTTTTTAACTTTTAGCCACCTAGCCACCAGCTTCTTTTCTATTCTGATATTATCAGTAATTATAGGTAAACATGCATGCATGGGTCCTTTTTCACACAAATGGTTATATTTTCACACAACTTTGTACTTGATTATTTGCATTTTATGCAACTTGAAGTATATCCCATATTCATAGATGTATACATCTGTAGCATTAATTCCTAAAAGTAGAATTACTGAGTCAAAGTGTATATGCATTTTAAAAATTTGATAGTGACGAACTGCCCTCCATAAGAAATAGTACTTTTATGTACTTTCCCACCTAGAAATCTATGCAGTTGTTTTTCCAATTCCTTGCCAAAATGTCAATCATCAAACCATTTTATACTACAAATATGATTTTTTAAAAGGTATTTCAGTAAATTTTAAAATTTCAAATGTACAGAAAAGTTGCAATGACAGTAAAGTACTGCCATATCCCTTTCATCAAGATTTCCCAATTATGAATGTATTTGCTGTGTAAGCAACTTTATATGAATATCTATTGCCATTACTTGTTTTCTGAGCCACTTGAAAGCAAGTTGCTAACATGATGCACCTTCACTTCTAAATCTAGAATACAAAGACTCTCTCCTACTTATGAATGGTTGCATTGTGGCTTTATATTAGGATGTCAACACTGATAGAAAATACTATTCAGAAGTGATGGTGTGCTCTTCTCAGTTTATCACATCAGGAGGCACATGACATTGACCCACCCACTACTGTCTATGTTAACTCTGATCACCTGCTCGAGTTGGTGTCTGGTGAATTTACACAGGGAGAAGCCTGCCATTTCCTCCTTAGCAATTGAGAAGTATTTTGAGTGAAGATTTATATTAAAATTTTTTTTAACGTGAACCAGTTTCAAAATCTTTATTGAATTTGTTAAAATATTGCTTCTGTTTTATGTTTTGACTTTTGGCTGAGAAGCATGTGGGATCTTAGCTCCCAAACCAGGGATCAAACCCACACCCTCTGCATTGAAGGGCAAAGTCTTAACCATTGAGCCACCAGGAAAGTCCTTTGTGGTAAGTTTTCTAATAAGAAATGGGATCCTGGCCCAATTTCAAATATATACCCACCAGCCCTAGCCTCTATTGACAATTCCTACTTGAATCAATCAGCATTATAATGGTTGCCAAATGGTTTGGTATTTTTCACATTTCTTCTACATTTATTAGTTGATATTCAACTGTAACGGAGAAGGCAATGGCATCCCACTCCAGTACTCTTGCCTGGACAATCCCATGGATGGAGGAGCCTGGTAGGCTGCAGTCCATGGGGTTGCTAAGAGTCGGACACGACTGAGCGACTTCACTTTCACTTTTCACTTTCATGCATTGGAGAAGGAAATGGCAACCCACTCCAGTGATCTTGCCTGGAGAATCCCAGGGATGGGGGAGCCTGGTGGGCTGCCATCTATGGGGTCGCACAGAGTCGGACATGACTGAAGTGACTTAGCAGCAGCAGCAGCAGCAGCATTCAACTATAAGGGCAGGCATTTTCTTTTCTCTAATGTGTTTATATTAGTATGTGCTTATATAATTCAGTGCATTACAATCCATTACTGTCCTTTATTTTTAAAATTTAATTGAAGTATAGTTGATTTACAATATTGTGTTTCAGGTGTACAGCATAATGATTTAGCACTGCACACTACACGCCATAATAGGTCATTGCAAGATAATAGGTATAATTCCCCATGCTGTACAGTGTATTCTTGTTGCTTATCTATTATATATATATATATATATATTAGTTTGTATCTGTTAATCCCATGCACTTAATATTTCCCTCCCCACGTCCTTCTCTTTTTTTGGTAATCACAAGTTTGTTTTCTATATCTGTGAGTCTGTTTTGCACATACATATGAATTTGTAGGTGGGGTTATACAGTTTTTGCCCTTCTGACTGACTTATATCACTAAGCATAACACTGTCTAGGTTCATCCTTGCTACTGCAAGGGGCAGTATTTCAATTTTTATGGCTAAGTAATATTTTATGTCATATATACCACATCTTCTTAATCCAGTCAGATATTGATGGGCACTTGGATTGCTTCTGTGTCTTGGCTATTGTATATAGCACTGCCACAAACATTGGGGTGCATGTATCTTTTCAAATTAGTGTTTGTATTTTTTCCAGATACAGACCCAAGAGTGGAATTGCTGGATCGTATGGCTGTTATAGTTTTAGCTTTTTAAGGAATCTCCATGCTGTTTTTCGTTGTGGCTGCACTAATTCACATTCCCATGAACAGTGCAAGATGGTTCCTTTCTCCACATTCTCACCAGCATTTGTTGTTTCCGGACTTTTTGATGATAGCTGTTCTGACAGTTATGAGGCAATACCTCCTTGTGGTTTTGACTTGCATTTTTCTAATAGTGCTATTGAACATCTTTTCCTGTGCCTGTTAGCCATCTGTATGTCTTCTGAAGAGACATTTCTCAGAAGGTCTCTGTCCATTTTTAAAAATTGCGTGTTTTTTTTTTTTTGTGGTTGTTATTGAGCTGTTTGTCTATTATTTCCTTTGTGCAAAAACTTTTAAGTTTAGTTAGATCTCATTTGTATATTTTTGCTTTTATCTCTTTTCCCTTAGGCTGATTCAAGTAAATATTGTTAATGATTTATGTCAGAGTGTTCCATCTATTTTCCCCCAGGAGTTTTATGGCATTTGGTCTTTAAGACCATTTTGAGTATATCTTTCTTTGCATATGGTGTGAGGGAATGTTCTAATCTCATTGTTTTATGTGTGGCTGTCCGGTTTTCCCAGCACCTTAAAAGTGACTGTTTTTCTCCATTGTATAGTCTTGTCTCCTTGGTCATAGGTTGATTGACCATAGGTGTGTGGGTTTATCTCTGGCTCTCTATTCTGTTCCATTGATCTGTGTGTCTATTCTGGTGCCAATATCACACTGCTTTTATTACAGTGCAGTATACTCTGACGTTTGGGAGGATTATACCTTCAACTTTGGACACTTTGCTCAGGATTTCTTTGCCAATTTGGGGTCTTTTGTAGTTCAGTATTTTTCACAGAACTAGGACAAATACATTTAAAATTTGTTTGGAATACAAAAGACCCCCAAATAGGCAAAAGAATCTTGAAGAAGAACAGAGCTAGAAGTAGCATGCTCCCTAACTTCAGGCTCTATCACCAAGCTCTGGTCATCAAAACAATATGGTACTGGAAAAAAACAGACACATAGATCAGTGAAACAACAGACACCCTAGAAATAAATCCACACACTTATGGTCACTTTACCTACAAAAGAATGCAAGAATATGCGATGGGGAAAAGATAGTTTCTTCACTAAGTATTGAGGAGAAAACTAGGCAGCTACATGTAAAAGAATGAAATTAGAACATTTTCTCACATCATATACAAAAATATTCCACACAAGTTAAAGACCTAAATATAAGACTGGAAACCATAAAACTCATGAAGAAAACATAGGTAGGGATTTGTTGTTGTTCAGTCACTTTGTCATGTCCAACTCTTTGTGACCCCGTGGACTGTAACATTCCAGGCTTCCCTGTTCTTCACCATCTTGTGGAGCTTGCTGAAACTTGTGTCCATTGAGTTGGTGATACCATCTAACCATCTCATCCTCTGTCATCCCCTTCTCCTCCTGTCTTCAGTATTTCCCAGCATCAGGTTTTTTTTTTTCCAATGAGTCAGCTCTTCTCATCAGGTGGCCAAAGTATTGGAACTTCAGCTTCAGTCCTTCCAATGAATATTCAGGACTGATTTCCCTTAGGATTGACTGGTTTGATCTCCTTGCTGTCCAAGGGACTCTGAAGAGTCTTCTCCAACACCACAGTTCAAAAGCATTAATTCTTCAGTGCTCAGCCTTCTTTATGATTCAACTCTCACATCCATATGTGACTACTGGAAAAACCATAGCTTTGACAATATGGACCTTTGTTGGTAAAGTAATGTCTCTACGTTTTAATATGCTGTCTAGCTTTTTGACATAAATTGTAGTAATATCTTTTTTTTGGATCTTTCTCCAAAGAGAAAACAAAAATAAAAAAACAAATTTGACCTAATTATACTTAAAATCTTTTACACAGCAAAGGAAACCATTAACAAAATGAAAAGACAACCAATGGACTAGGAGAGAATATTTTCAAATGATATTACTGATAAGGGGTTAATATCCAAAATATATAAAAAGCTCATATAGTTCAATTTCAAAAAAGTAAACAACACAATTTAAAATGGGCAAAACACCTGAACAGACATTTTTCCAAAGAAGGCACACAGATGACCAATAGACACATGAAAATATGCTCAACATTGCTAATTATCAGAGAAATGCAAACCAACGCCACATGAGATATTACTTCACATCTGTCAAAATGGCTATCATGAAAAAGACCACAAAAGACAAACATTGGCAAGGATGTGGATAAATGGGATCCCTTGTACACTGTCTAGACAACATATTAAAAAGCAGAGACATTACTTTGCTGACTAAGGTCCACCTAGTAAAAGCTATGGTTTTTCAAGTAGTCATGTGTAGATGTGAGAGTTGGACTATAAAAGCTGAGCACCAAAGAATTGATGCTTTCAAACTGTGATGTTGGAGGAGACTTTTGAGAGTCCCTTGGACTGCAAGGAGATCCAACCAGTCCATCCTAAAGGAAATCAGTCTTGAGTATTCATTGGAAGGACTGATGCTGAAGCTGAAACTCCAATACTTTGGACACCTGATGTGAAGAACTGACTCATTGGGAAAGACCCTGATGCTGGTAAAGATTGAAGGCAGGAGGAGAAGGGAATGACAGAGGATGAGATGGTTGGATGGCATCACCGACTCAATGGACATGAGTTTGAGTAACTCCGGGAGTTGGTGGTGGACAGGGAGGCCTTGCATTCTGCAGTCCATGGGGTCTCAAAGAGTCAGACATGACTGAGCTACTGAACTAAACTGTACACTGTTGGTGGGAATGTAAATTGGTGTAGCCACTGTGGAAAACAGCATGGGGTTTCCTCAAAAATGAAAAAGAGAACTACCATCTGACCCAGTAATTCCACTTCTGGGTATATATCCAAAGAAAATGAAAACACTTATTCAAAAAGATACACACACACACACACACACACACACATATATACACATACACAATGGAATACTTCTCATCCAAAAATAAAAAAATAAAAATTTGTAGTTTGCAACAACATGGGTGGATCTGGAGGGTATTATGTTTAGTGAAATAAGTCAGACAGAGAAAGACAAATACCATATGTTATCACTTACAGGTGGAATCTTCAACCAACCAACCAAAGACCTGAGTTCATGGAAACAGAGCAAACTGGTGGTTGCCAGAGTGGAGGTGGGGGTGAGTGAAATGGGTGAAAGGGGCCAAGAAGTACACATTTCCAGTTCTAGTTAGTAAGTCATGGAGATGTAATTTATAGCCTGATGATTATAGTTGATAATACTATATTGCTTGTTTGAAAGTAGCTAGTAAAGTGGATCAGAGAAGGCAATGACAACCCACTCCAGTACTCTTGCCTGGAAAATCCCATGGGCAGAGGAGCCTGGTGGGCTGCAGTCCATGGCGTCGAGAAGAGTTGGACACGACTGAGTGACTTCACTTTCAGTTTTTACTTTCATGCACTGGAGAAGGAAATGGCAACCCACTCTAGTGTTCTTGCCTGGAGAATCCCAGGGACAGGGGAGCCTGGAGGGCTGCCGTCTATGGGGTCGCACAGAGTCAGACAAGACTGAAGCGACTTAGCAGCAGTAGCAGCAGCAGCAGCAGCAGTAAAGTGGATCTTGAAGGTTCTCATCACAAGAAAAGAATTCTTTGTACCAATGTATAGTGACAGATGTTAGCTGGATTATTGTGGTGATCATTTTGCAATATACACAAACATCGAATCATTGCCTTGTACACCTGAAACTAATTATAATGTTATTTTGATTGTATCTAAAAAGAAAATCTATGGTGTGGCTTTTGGAATCATAGCTGGAAGCTTGCCCTAGAATCTGTGTCAAATGATTTATAGAGCTGATGAGAGAAAACTCTTCAGTCCCTGCCTACTTTTCAAGCTCGAGTAGGCTCAATTGTCTGTGCCTCACTCTGAGTGGATACACATGGTTATTGGACTGAGATGCAACTTTCACTACAGCAACATTTTAGAGTTTCAAAAGTGAAAAGGAAAAGAAAGTGTTTCTTTCATCACTAATACTGATGACCATATAGGAGTTTGAAGGAGGGACCTATGAATAGAACCACTCTTCTTCACCTGACTTCAGAACAGATTGGGACATAGAAAGGTTGATGTAGAGATTCCTTTTTTTTTTAATCTTTTTTTTTAAGCTGATAAAGCTGTTGGGAGAAATGCAGTTTAGCTTTTTGGTCAAAAAGACTTGCAAATATTGCACCCAAAGTTACATTTACCCACTCAGCATAGGCTAAGCTGGATTCTGGCAGGTTTCCCTAACAAGGTCCAGCCCCTGAAAAGCTTATGGTATAGAGAAGCAGAACAAATGAGAGCACATACCTTTCTCAGAGACAGACAGACCAGAGAAAGAAGGTGCTAAGGCATCTCCCATATCCTTCCCCTAAACTCCTCTATCACCAGTGCGCAATCTCCATCCTCCCAGTTTTCAGATGGAGCAACTTCCATTTTGGGTGAGTGTTCCCTCCACCTTCCAATGTGTATGTCTCAAAATTTGCCTTCAGTCATCTCATCCATCTAATATTCATTTCTTTTCAAGAGTTCTTAGGTTTTTCCCCCTTCTGGTGTATCTTTCTGGAAATGAAAACAATAGCCTAAAATATTTCAATTTTATAAAAATAAGTTAATTTTTAATCTTGATCAACGATAGGTATAGTGGGTGTAGTCCTATGTCACCCAGGAGTACTTCAGGAGTGAAGTACTTTTCACCCACTACTGAGAATGTTCAGCTGTCAGTCTTGAAGTCTTGCCTGAAGAGAAGCAGTTTCTCTGACAGCACAGTCTCCCTAGAACAGTCCACATTCAATGACCGATTATCCTACTCATTAATGCCTTTGCCTCTTTGATCCAACTCAGAACCACAGCAAGGGATCCTCTCTGCTTCAGAGATTCCTGAGAACACTGGTGAGGCCTTTCGAAACTATGAAAGTGAAAAGTGAAAGTGTTAGTCACTCAGCCATGTCTGACTCTCTTGTGACCCCAGGGACTGTAGCCCTGCCAGGCTCCTCTGTCCATGGAATTCTCCAGGCAAGAACACTGGAGTGGATAGCCATTCCCTTCTCCAGTGGATCTTCCTCATCCAGGAATCACACCCAGGTCTCCTACATTGCAGACAGAATCTTTACTGTCTGAGACATCAGGGAAGCTATATAACCAAGGGTGGTCCAAATTCCCCTTATGCCGATTCCTTCTTTCTATCCACCCCTTCCCCATGTGTTTAGTTTAAGAGCAACACTTAATAAACTTCCTGTATGCTGTTATTTGTATCATAATAATAGCATATTATGTCCCTGGGGACCCAGCTGTTGCAAGTTGGGTCCCCAGGAATGATCCAAGAAAGTCAGTGCTAAGAAACATTGTCACCAGCCAGCTGGCCATGAGGACCCTGTGGTGAGATGAACACTGTCCCCCAATTCATCTTCATTCAGAACCTCAGGAGGTGATCTTATTTGGAAACAGTACTTGCAGGTATAATTTTAGTTAAGGGTTGAGATGAGATTATGGTAGATTAGGGTGGGCTGTAAATCCAATGACAAAGAGGACACAGAGAAGGCCATATGAAGATAGAATCAGAGAGTGGAGTGATGCTACCACAAGCCAAAAACATCTGGAGCCATCAGAAACTCAGAGGCAAGGAAGGATTCTTCCCAGGAGCCTTCAGAGGGAATATAACCCTGATGACATACTGCTTTTGGACAGATCTAGCCTCCATAATTATGACAAAATAAAATGTTTGTTGTTTTAAGCCGCCCTGTTTGCAGTTACAACAGTTCTAAAAACTAGTACAGACTCCATCACTGGTGATAGGCAGTGTACTGATAACGCCTGGCGCAAGGCTGAATTATTCAAAGGCTGAAATTGTTAAAAAGTTCACTGATGGTGAAATGGAAGGAAATGAACTAGTGGGTGCCCTGGATCAGGCATTTGAGAAATATGGGGAAATACTAACCACATATTGCTAAACACAATTAGTATTTTGGGAAAATAACCAAAAGTTGAGTGTTTAATCCATAATCAGATACTATAAAGAGGACTTCTGGCTTTCACACTTAGCTTTTGAAGAGGCTCTTTTCTCTTTCACCAGCACTGTGTGCTTAGTTGCTCAGTCATGTCCAACTCTTTGTGACCCCATGGACTGTAGCCCACCAGGCTCCTCTGTCCATGGGGATTCTCCAGCAAAAATACTGGAGTGGGCTGCCATGCCCTCCTCTGGGGGATCTTCCAAACTCAGGGATCAAACCCACGTCTCTCATATTGCAGGCAGATTCTTTACCGTCTGAATCACCCCCAGAAGGCAGAGCAAATGGAGGACCAGGCCCTGGACTTAATCATAAAGGTAGCAGAGCTCCAAAGAAGGTTCAGTTCTCAGCTAGGCAAGTATGGAAGACCAAGGTCAAGGTTCTGGTTGGGACAGAATGGGGTCACTTTCAAATTCCTGGATCCCTGGGAACCCATGATCCGCAGAACATTTCCAGTCTTCCCTGTGCTCTGTTGCCCAGTCGTGTCCGACTCCCTGTGATCTGTGGACCATAGCCTGCCAGGCTCCTCTGTCCATGGGATTCTCCAGACAAGAATACTAGAGTGGGCTGCCATTTCCCTCTCCAGGGGCAGTCTTCCCTATTAAAGATTAATTAATGGGGTTCATGATGATGCAGAACCCCAACCCCCTGCCAGACCTACACTCAGTCAATTAGATTTCAGTCACAGTATAACCCAGCTGGGGAGTGCTAGGCTGATTAGGGAGAAAGGGAACTCTACCCCAAAGGAAGTTTCTTGGGCCAGAAGGATGCCATGGGGAATTCACATAAGCCTCAATGGGAGAATCATAACCTAGTCTACTAGGGTTCTGGACAAGGTTATTTGCAGCAGAGAATTACTGTTTGAAAAACAGCTTCTGGCTCACTATTGGGCCTCGCTGTAGACAGAGCATCTAACATGGTATATCAAGTGACGATGCAGCCAACATTGCCCTTCATAAACTGGGTTAAACCAGAACCCACAAATTCTTTGGATTGGATGGATGGAATGGTACAACTAGGATTGAGTATGAATGCGGCTGGAGGACAGACAGCAAAATAGACAGCCAGACCTCCAGGTCATTCATTACTATTGCACTTGTGTCGTTCCCTCGGGTCATACCCTAGGTAGCATCAGGGTCCCTTATGACCAGATAAAGATGTCAGTCCTTTGAAGAGTTTCAGCCAGCCTAAACTGCTTCACAGGATGGCATGGTGGAGACACTGTCTACCAAAGCACTGAGTATGAGCTAATGAGGAAGGCATCAGCATCACTAAAAAGTTCGGTGGTGGCTGCCCCAGCCAGAGTTGACAGTAGGAGATGCCACTCTAAGACTGGCGCTACTGGGAGCAAAGAGCAGGATCAGATTTTGAAACAGTAGAGGCAGGCAATAGTGCATAAGCATCAGAAACCTAGGGGACACAATCACTGTCATCAGCAGATGGTCAGAGTGGCAGCCAGAGGGTTACAGTCTGGCTCAAAGGGATCTGGGGTCATGAGGACATGACCCGAGGACATGAAGTGCATGAAGGACACCCTGAAGAATGTGACATAGCCCACTATATATGGATGAAGTCAGACATTAGAGAAAACGCCTATCAGAGAAAATGGAGAGAGAGCTGGATGAAGCTGAGAGAGCCAGTAGGCTACATTGCATGTCTAATCTCCTGTGGAAAGAAGTAAGGTTGAGTGGAAGCTTCTTAAACTGAGTGCAACTCTAAGGAAAGTTTGGCAAGGCTACTGAAGAGTCCTTGAGCTACTGTACCTCCCTGCTTATCCTGCCAGAACATCCAGTGTGAGGAAGACCAAGGGTTATTTGTCCCAGATAGTGGGGACAAGATGGTAGCTCCATCACTGACTTGGCTTTGAGGGGATTTTAATCCCATGAGTATATATTTCAAGAGGAAACTAACTTGGTTGTGGAATTCATTAGACAGTGGGATTGCTTTTAATCATCAACTGGCATCTCTTTAAATCTAGGGCTTGCTTGGTATTTAATCAGGCAATAACAAAATGTTGATAAGAATCACAACCCACATTGCTTTTTCATATTACACAACTTGAGACATTAAAGTGATTCCAGATAAATTAACTTTGAGCACCACTCTGCTTTTGGATGAACTCTATTAATCAAGTATATTTTATAATTATTGTTCATTTACTCATCAAGCCCTAAGGGTAAGTTAAAGATTTTAATCTTCTGGAAAATGCATGCCAAAGTATGAAATCAAGAAGGCTGTGATAAAAGGCAAAGGATATCTAAAATGATGGGGCTACCACAACTGACCAGTTCATAAATAATATCTGTGTAATTTTACAGGCTGGTTGCCAATAATTATGTCAGCTACTCTTGTTAAGGAAGTATCCCATTCCAAGATATTAAAAGTTAGACCTTACTACAGAAAATTCAATAATTTCATCATGAATTTACAAGGTTTTAATAAAAACTTATTAATCAAATTGTATAGACTTGGAATATCTTTGAAAGGATACTCTCTGTTGGGGGGGTCATGGCAGTCAAGCTTATGATGGAGATTAATAGTGTTCATTCTTGTGTTAGAATTTGCTTATTATGTCAATGTACTAATTGAAAAATTATGATCCAAATCAAAACTATGATCCAAAAAAAAATCATAGTTGGTATAATGATCAATTTAAAATCACATAATAGTTTGATACTGGGATATACTTAAGGTAGGAAGTATTGGATTTACATATAAACATTTACATACTTGGAGTTCTATTTTGTTGAAACCTTGATCCATCTCTAGGAGATCTTTTGTAGGATAACAATCTAACCATAGTCAATGTGGAATGACCCAGGTTTGGGGAAATATGTCAAAGTACCACAAATGCAAGTGAAAAGTGAAAGTCGCTCAGTCGTGTCCAGTTCTTCGCGACCCCATGGACTAAACAGTCCATGGACTTCTCCGGGCCAGAATACTGGAGTGGTAGCCTATTCCTTCTCCAGTGGATCTTCCCAACCCAGAAATATGAACTGGGGTCTCCTGCTTTGCAGGTAGATTCTTTAACGACTGAGCTATGAGGGAAGCCCAATGCCACAAGACCACACCACAGCAGTCCCATGAGGCCATACCATGAGTCCTAGGTACTGGGGAAAGACATTTCCATGTTAATTCTGGGGTGAGGGATGAGATGTATTTTTAGACTAGGGGAAGTAAGGAGGCTTGGAGTACTTCTGCGGGTGGAGGTGAGATCCATGTGGAGACAGACAAGAGTGCTGGGAATGCACAAATATCCTCTTGGTGTCAAAAATGGCATTGTGGAAACACCTCTTCCTGAGCAGCTGGGACGCAGGGCAGCAGCCTCTACCATGGGGCCCCAGATTCAAGGGCCTTGGTCTGAATTCTGATCCTGCTACTGAGTAGCAAGACTGGCATTTTTGACATGTAATTGTTGCTTTGCCTTCCTGAGTTTGGGAGGAAGACGGTCATGGGGGTCACCAAGAGACAGCTGGATCGGTAACAGAAAAGCAGCAGCTTGCAATGGCCAGGTGAGGAGAAAAACTTGAGATAATTATTCCAGGGACATGTGAGATAGTACATCTGCAAATAGCTAGAAATCAGTGTCCTCTTCCCTGCAATATTTGGCAAAAACAAACAAAACCAAAACAAACCTGTGGGGGATAGGCCAATAACTTGGCCTTTATGGAGAGTGTAACATAGCTACAAGCTAGGGACCTTGATGGTGTACCCTGTACAAGCCCCAATATCAGTAACTTCATAGACTAGCAGGGAAAGATTCCTCCAAAATGATCTCTGATGATCACTTAGTTCAGGAGCCTCACAATTGAGATCTCATTCTGGGCAGCCCAAAGCAAGATGTTTTAGCCTCCTGTGTCTGGTGTCTCCAACCCCATAGAGGAAACAACCCCATCAGGGCTAGATGAGCCATATCCTCCCATTGGTGCCTGCATCTCTGACCTTTGAATAAGGCTCTAAGTTCCTGATTGGCAACGTACCAGAAGAGTTATTTATTACACTCTTATCAACCGAGGAAAAATGATGCCTGTTACTTAAGGGATGCCAAGATTCTCTGAGCAGGCAAATTTGTCAGACAATTTTCATGAGGACGTTTTTAGAGCAAGAGCTAAGGGATACAGTGAGCAACCTCTTCCATATTCCTGGAGCAAAGACAGTGAGGGATTTCATTAGCCTGGGTTTGTTTTTTCTTTCTTTCTTTTTTTTTTTTAAATAGCATCCCTTGATGAAAGCTGAAGGCGTGACACCAAAATATAACACAGCAAACGTGATTGTGTGAGAGGCCAAGAAAATATCGTCCAAGTACATGAGGGTTCTTTTCAATCTGAGGCTGGAATGTAGAATAACAAGAATTGGATGTGCTGCATAACCACTAATCAGTTCTTCACAAATACCACTTTTCTCAATTAGTCTTTTGGAAAGCGGCAGCAGGTAAGTTGAAATTAATCTCTATTAAGTGTGCAGAGGAGAATTGTTTTGCTTGTTCAAAGTTTATCCAGTCCTTCAAAGAATCAAATGAGCATGGGGTATAGTTAATACCCAACATCGTAGTAACTAAGCAGATTAACTGAAGCCTCTGATCCAGATGAATTCCCATCTCTCTTTTGTTTGGGATAGACTTGGAGGTCCACACAGGCTAAGGCAAAGTTTTTAATGTCCCAAGTTTACTGAATAATCTGTTATAAGCTGGAAAGAACTTCCTATACATTTAGACCTTCAGGCTAAAGGCTCATTTTACCCAGTTCTAGACACACACGTCTGGCAGTTTCTTTTAATTCCTGAAAGCCTGCTTGGTTTCAGGGACTATATCTGCCCTTGGGTATCTGGTTATTTCTGACCAAAGGAACAGAAATCTTTCCCTATTATGATCCTGAGTGAATTCCTGAAATAGAGCTGGTGATTCCATGTGAGTGAGTGTTAGTTGCTCAGTTGTGTCTGACTCTTTGGGACCCCATGAACTGTAGCCTGCCAGGCTCCTCTGTCCAGGGGATTTTCCAGGCAAGAATCCTGGAGTCGGTTGCCAATTCCTTCTCTGGGGATATTCCGGACCCAGGGATCAAACCCCGGGTCTCCCTCATTGCAGGCAAATTCTTTACTGTCTGAGCCACCAGGGAAGCCAGGAAAGAGCTAGCTCCGCCCATGAGGATCCCCTGTGCCATGAAAGTCTAGGAATGAAGAATGAGAGAGGATAGTATCTATAGGTTCAGCTAAAGAGTTTAGATGACAGAGGATATTTAGCACATTTGGTCTCAGCTCCTTACCTTCAACAGAGATGTTGAATATCCCATTTAGCTAGTTTCTCTTTTGGCAAAGTAGGCTTTTTATGCCTGGCGGAGTTTATCTACTAAACAGATTAACAACTTCACAAGAGATTGTTTTCTATTTATATGGAATTATCCATCAGAAAGCTAACTCTAAAAGCTACTGTATAAAAACCTGATCTAACCCTGGTTACTAAGACAGACTGCTTAGAAATCCACATGAAGACAAGTATGCATCCAAATTAAAACAGTGCATTTTAAGATCCCTTTCAGATGACTCATTTCACCAGCTCAGTTGATGATAAAACAATGAGGTCTGGATCCAAAGTCAATGTCCCTCTATGGGGACGATGTACTTGGACTCTGAGGGAGGTATGGATTTTAGATGGGCCCACGGGGCATCTGGTCCCATCACTTCATGGCAAATAGAAGAGGAAAAAGTGGAAGCAGTGACAGATTTTCTTTCCATGGGCTCCAAAATCACTGCGGACGGTGACTGCTGCCAGTCACTGCCTGAAATTAAAAGACATTTACTCCTTGGAAGGAAAGCTATGACAAACCTAGACAGTGTATTAAAAAGCAAAGATATCTATCTCTTTGCTGACAAAGGTCTGTATAGTCAAAGCTATGGTCTTTCCAGTAGTCATGTACAGATGTGAGAGTTGGACCATAAAGAAGGCTGAGCGTCGAAGAACTGATGCTTTCAAACTGTGGTGCTGGAGAAGGCTCTTGACAGTCCCTTGGACAGCAAGGAGATTAAACCAGTCAATCCTAAGAGAAATCAACCCTGAATATTCATTGGAAGGACTGATGATGAAGCTGAACTTCCAATACTTTGGCTACCTCATGCAAAGAGTTGACTTATTGGGAAAGACGCTGTTGCTGGGAAGGATTGAGGGCGGGAGGAGAAGGGGGTGACAGAGGATGGGATGGTTAGATAGCATCACCGATTCCACGGACATGAGTTTGGGCAAACTCCAGGAGATAGTGAAGGACAGGGCAGCCTGGCATGCTGCAGTCCATGGAGTTGCAAAGAGTTGAACACAGCTTAGTGACTGAACAACAACAACACAGGGCAATACCAGCAGTAATTCTCTAAGTCATAAGGCTTATAAGATGTGGGGAGGTGGGGTCAGGAGTATCTCTTCAATTCTGGCTAGCACTGTAGACGGGGAGCACGTAACAAGCCCAAGAGTTAACTGCTGGGACAGACCAGCTGGGACCAGGCTCAGTGCTTCGACCAGGAGATGGCAGTGTCTAACCACACAGCAGAGCTCACAGAGCCGTGAGACACCTTGGCTGGATGGAGCCGCAACTGGGTAGCTTCTGAGAGGGCTTCCTGGGAAGAAATGATCAGCATGTGACTGATTCATGCAGTCTTAGGACATCTGGGGTCCCACAACTATGGGTAAAGATACATAGTTCTTGGGAGGAGAAGGGCCGCTTTAAGCTAATCGGCCCAATCAGAGGCTGACTAACAGAGGACCCCAAGAAGGAGAGGAGAGGCTGAAAGGCCAAAGCAGAGCAAACATAAACCAGAGAAGAGGAAAGAGTTGGACTAACAGGTGTAGGTCTCAGAAGAGTACGAATCCCAGGGAGGCCAGAGGAAAGACCGGTTCTGTCAACGGCAACGTGGAGGGGACCGCATTTCAAAACACCAGCATACATGGCTCTGTTGAGCTCCCCTTTCACTCCAATCCCAAAGAAGGGCAATGCCAAAGAATGTTCAAACTACCATACAGTTGCACTCATTTCACATGTTAGTAAGATTATGCTCAAAATCTGTCAACCTAGGCTTCAGCAGTATGTGAACTGAGAACTTGCAGATACATAAACTGGGTTTAGAAAAGGCAGAGGAACCAGAGATCAAATTGCCAACATCCACTGGATCATAGAAAAAGCAAGGGAATTCCAGAAAAACATCTATGTCTACTTGATTGACTACACTAAAACCTTTGACTGTGTGGATCACAACAAACTGTGGAAAATTCTCAAAGAGATGGGAATACCAGACCACCTTACCTGCATCCTGAGAAACCTGTATGCAGGTCAAGAAGCAACAGTTAGAACTGGACTTGGACAATGGACTGCTTCCAAAGTGAGAAAGTACAACAAGGCTGTACATTGTCACCCTGCTTATTTAACTTATATGCAGAGTATATCATGTGAAATGCCAGGCTGGATGAAGCACAAACTAGAATCAAGACTACCAGGAGAAATATCGATAACCTCAGATACTCAGATGACAGCACCCTTATGGCAGAAAGTGAAGAGGAACTAAAGACCCTCTTGATGAGGGTGAAAGAGGAGTTAAAAAGCTGGCTTCAAACTCTACATTCAAAAAATGAAGATCATGGCATCTGGTCCCATCGCTTCATGGCAAATAGAAGGGGAAAAAGTGGAAACAGTGAAAAATTTTCTTTTCTTGGGCTCCAAAATCACTGCAGATGGTGACTGCAGCCATGAAATTAAAAGATGCTTGCTCTTTGGAAAGAAAGCTGTGACAAATCTAGATAGCATATTAAAAAGCAGAGATATTGCTTTACCAACAAAGGTCTGTATAGTCAAAGCTATGGTTTTTCCAGTAGTCGTGTACAGATGTGAGAGTTGGACCATAAAGAAGCCTGAGCACTGAAGAACTGATGCTTTTGAACTGTGGTGTTGGATAACACTCTTGAGAGTCCCTTGCACAGTAAGGAGATCAAACCTGTCAATCCTAAAGGAAATCAATCCTAAACATTCATTGAAAGGACTGATGCTGAAGCTCCATACTTTGACCACCCTATGTGAAGAGCCAACTCATTGGAAAATACCCTGATGCTGGGAAAGATTGAGGGCAGGAGGAGAAGGGGAGTGACAAAGAACAAGATGGTTGGATGGCATTGCCAACTCAATGGACATGAATTTGAGCAAGCTCTGGGAGAGAGTAAAGGACAGGGGAGCCTAGCATGCTGCAGTCCATGGGTCATAAAGACTCAGACACAACTTAGCAACTGAAGAACAATAATAACTCTTGCAAAATAGATTATGCCCCAAACATATACTGAATGAGCATAGCTGGAAACAGGTGGGTAAGACATAGACTGTCCCTACCCTCTTGGATCTCTGCTTTCTGGTTAAGGCATGTGACCTCTTTTACTTGCCTTGGGAGGGGTATTCCTTACTGTAGTTCAGCAATCTTTTCTGTATGGATCCCTCTTCTTTGGAGGTGCTGCTTGCCAAAAGCATGATGGTCCCTGGCTTATATGCACTGCTTTGGGGGTCTACTAAAATGGAAATGGTGGTGATGGGGGGGGAGGACTTTTATGAGATAAGAGATATTATGTTCCACAGAAAGAAAACAACCTACTATACCATAGCAACTTTGGTTCTAAAATATAAACCCAGTAAACTTTTAGGTGATTCGCTTAGAAACTAAACTAAGAAAATAACTTTCTTAGAAACTAAACTATCTAAGAAATAAGTCTAAGAAAATAACTTAGAATGGTGGTTTATAATTATGAAACAGTGGTTTTAAAATACTTATTAAATATGCTTTTACTTATTAAAAACTAATACTTAATGGCCTTGGGTGCTGATTATTTCCTGGTGGCTCAGACAGTAAAGAATCTGCCTGCAGTACAGGAGACCTGGGTTTGATCCTTGGGTTGGGAAGATACCCTGGAGAAGAGAATGGCTACCTACTCCAGTGTTCTTGCCTGGAGAATTCCATGGACAGAGGGGCCTGGCAGGCTGTAGTCCTTGGGAGCCGCAAAGAGTTGGACATGACTGAGTGGCTCATACTTTCACTTTCATTTCTTATTAATATAATATCAATATATATATTTTTAGTATTTATTTATTTGGCTGCACTGGATCTTGGTGATGGCACATAGAATGTTCGATCTTTGTTGTGGTATGTGGATCTCAAGTTGCGGCATGTGAAGTCTAGTTCCCTGTTCAGTTCAGTTCAGTCACTCAGTCATGTCTGACTCTTTGTGACCCCATGAATTGCAGCACACCAGGCCTCCCTGTCCATCACCAACTCCCGGAGTTCACTCAGACTCATGTCCATCGAGTCGGTGATGCCATCCAGCCATCTCATCCCCTGTCGTCCCCTTCTCCTCCTGCCCCCAATCTCTCCCAGCATCAGAGTCTTTTCCAATGAGTCAATTCTTTGCATGAGGTGGCCAAAGTACTGGAGTTTCAGCTTCAGCATCAGTCCTTCCAATGAACACCCAGGACTAATCTCCTTTAGGATGGACTGGTTGGATCTCCTTGCAGTCCAAGGGACTCTCAAGAGTCTTCTCCAACACCACAGTTCAAAAGCATCAATTCTTCGGCACTCAGCTGTCTTCACACTCCAACTCTCACATCCATAAATGACCACTGGAAAAACCATAGCCTTGACTAGATGGACCTTTGTTGCCAAAGTAATGTCTCTACTTTTCAATATGCTATCTAGGTTGGTCATAACTTTCCTTCCAAGGAGTAAGCATCTTTTAATTTCATGGCTGCAATCACCATCTGCAGTGATTTTGGAGCCCCCCAAAATAAAGTCTGACATTGTTTCCACTGTTTCCCCATCTATTTCCCATGAAGTGATGGGACTAGTTCCCTGACCAGGGATCAAATTCAGACCTCCTCCACTGGGAGTGCAAAGTCTTAACCACTGGACCACCAAGAAAGTCTCAATACTTATTAAAAATAGTGGTTTATACTTATAAACTGGTTTTTATTTAACTCCATTTGGTAATCAGTGACTTGCTGGCACTTGTTCTAACACTGACAACCTCATCTGGAGCATCTGAGTAGATGATTTGTCCAAAGTAAGTCATCTCTGAGAGCTGGACTTGCTGTGGGTCCCAGAACTCCTGATTCAGTCCAGTGAACTTTGTTCATACATCGTGTTACAGTCTACTTTATGCAGGCAGAAACTGTACCCATATACTCTTTCAGGTCCCATGGGTTCATACTTTAAGCTGTAGGGGTTTTGAACATTAGTAAACTGATGCTGAGGCTGAAACTCCAATACTTTGGCCACCTTATGCGAAGAGTTGACTCATTGGAAAAGACCCTGATGCTGGGAGTGATTGGGGGCAGGAGGAGAAGGGGACGACAGAGGATAAGATGGCTGGATGGCATCATTGACTTGATGGACGTGAGTCTGGGTGAGCTCCAGGAGTTGGTGATGGACAGTGAGGCCTGGCGTGCTGCGATTCATGGTGTCGCAAAGAGTCAGACACAAATGAGCGACTGAACTGAACTGAACTGAAACTCTGTGTAACATTCCTGTGTGAGAAGGTACTGGATGGTGATCAGGAAACCTAGGTGAATAAACCTGCACTGTTGTGTTGACACAGAACTGTGCTCAGGGCAATGGGACTGAAGAAACTGGTGCTCCATCTCCCAGTCCTAGCCTAGCAGTTCTTCACGGGGTGTCATTCTAGACACCCAACTGTAGACTATCAGTCATTCTTGAGGCCTCTCCAAAATACTGCAATGCCCATTGTAGGTACTGTTCTCTCTTCATGTCAAGATGGAAGACCAGATCTTGACCTTAGATACTTGTATTTCAGAGTCAGATGGTTGTCAGGCAAATGGAAAAGCCCCTAGGGGAGGATCCAGCACCAAGCAGGAAGCCAGACAATGAAGCAAAATAGTCAGCCCCCAAGGACACAAGGAAATTTTAATTGGTCGTGCAATTAGTGACTCAAGGGGTCTTTGGGGGTATCCTGGTAGTAACTTTAGAAAGCCCCATCGTCGGGCCAGATTTGAATAAAACACATCAAGGGTCTCTCGTGCTTTGCTTTCAGAATACCCTGTCCTCACATTTACCTTAACTTGCCAAGCTGTTGAACTTACTCTGATTCCTTAAGCCACTGCGGCAGCTCACATCCAGACAATGTGGCATTCCTTACATGCACCATTATGTTCTGCTTAAACAAAACAGTTTTAAACCAAAGGAATGACCTATTTTGAATATTTACAGTTTAGGCAAGTGGGCCACAGCAGTTTCCAGATGCCCATGGTACATGCTCTCAGCCACTTATGACTTCACACCTGAGGAGCTGTTTATGTCTTATTCATGCTGGCAGTGTGCTCCCCAGGCTCACACCGGACTTCTGAGGAGCTTGGCTTTTGCCAGTCCAGACCCTTTTCTATGTGCAGCTTGGAAGAGCTAAGTTGTTTTTCAGGAACAACTGAGAAGCATACCTTTGCAGAAGGGTGACAAGCTGGATCATGGACTTCGATACTGCACCTCAAGGTGGCGCTTCCTTCATCCCTATCTGATGCTTCCCTTCATACACTCCTGTTTTCCAGGTGTGGGGCAGTTTATACAGGATGTCATCCCAAATTCTTATCTCAGGTTCAGCTTTTAGGAAAACCCAAACTAAGACTCAGGCTCCAGCTTCAGGAAATTTGGATCACTCAGGAGAAAAGACAGCCTATAATTTTAAAAACTGGGTGAGGGAAAAGTACATCATGAGCTATAAACCACCGTAAAGCATCACTCAGTGATGAAAGAAGAGACTAGAGATGAGGATAATTCTTGACTTCAGGGAACCTCTGTTCAATATTTTAAGCTTCCTCCGTTAGTAAAAGAATAGAAAAAAATGGTGACTTCTGGTGTCTACCCTGTCTTTGCTGCCCCCTGCAGCTGCTCTTCTCTCATTCTTTTAAAGGGTAGTTTTTGCCTCAATTATAAAGTAGATCTAGGATTATATGATTCTGGTTGAAAGGCTGAGGGAGACTGTCTTAAGAAACTGGTGTCCTGTGCAAAGAGTTCTGTGAAATGCAATATTTCCTGCCATATTGGTAGGCAAGAAATGTGACAGACACCAGTGATTTCTGGCCTCTCAGTGTGAATGAGGGCTCCCCAAAGGGAACACAATGCCTGCGATCCAGCCACCCCTCACCATGATTGCTGAGGAGCTGGTGAGCAGATGCAAGCAGCAGCCCCACACTTGCCACCCCTTATGGGGGCAGGAAACAGGATTTGGCCCCAGATAGCTGAAGTGCATATGAAAGGAATGAATTCAGTGAGCCAGAGGCTTGCGTCTTCCCGTATATAGAAGAATGCTAAATTCCTTAGCTTGATATCCGGTTTTCCTTACTGTTGTTGCTGTTCATTCGCCCAGTCGTGTCTGACTCTTTGTGACCCCATGGACTGCAGCACAACCAGGCCTCCCTGTTCCTCACCACATCTCCCAGAGTTTGCCCAAATTCATGTTCATTGCATCAATGATGCTGTCCAGCCATCTCATCCTCTGATGCCCTCTTCTCCTCCTGCCCTCAGTCTTTCCCAGCATCAGGGACTTTTCCAATGAGTCGTCTGTTCACATCAGATGACCAAAAATACTGGAACTTTAGCGTCAGCAAGCAGTCCTGCCAGTGAATATTCAGGATTTATCTTCCTTAAGACTGACTGGTTTGATCTCCTTGCTGTCCAAGGGACTCTCAGGAGTCTTCTCCAGCACCACAGTTTGAAGGCATCAATTCTTTGGCGTTCTGCCTTCTTTACGGTCCAGCTCTCACTACTTATGAATAATATTTGATGTTCAGATTGCCTGTCCCCTTTGTTACAAACTGTTATGTAGCCAGACTCCCTCTCCTGCCTCCTCAGAGCAGTTTTTTAAGAGCTACTGAGATGCTGTCTCCTGGGCTTGGAGTCCTTAACAATCCCACCAAATAAAATAAAAAACTCTCTACTTTCAGATTGTGACTATTTTTTAGTTGACTGTTCCAATCCAAGATGGTGACATCAGAAGCTCCTGAACTCGTGTTTTCCCACAGACACACAGAACAATTTCCTCTGAAAAAACCTCCAGAAACTGAGTGGCTCCTGTACATTAGGTGAATAAGGAAAAAAAAAAAAGACCTACATCAAAAAGGACAGGATGAAACATACTCACCATAAACTCCACCCTGCAATCAGAAGGGAGGTCCCAATTTTCAGTTTCTCCCTGAGGTGGAATGGTTTAGACCCAACATCAAGTGGCCCAACTTTTAATATTTCCACCTGGGAGATGAAAGTGAAAGTCACTCAGTCGTGTCCAACTATTTGCGACCCCATGGACTGTAGCCTGCCAGGCTCCTCTGTCCATGGGATTCTCCCAGCCAGAATACTGGAGTGGGTTGCCATGCCCTTCTCCAGGGAATCTTTCCACCCCAGGGACTGAACCTAGGTCTCCCGCATTGCAGGCAGATTCTTTACCACCTGAGCCACCAGGGAAGCGCTATGGAGGCCCCCCTAAATACCTAGCTCAGAAAGCCAATAGGGCTTGCATCCACGAGGTGCACCAGATTATAGCAAACAAACAGTTCTTAACAGACCCCTGAGGACTCCCCGTGGACATCCCATCGGCTCAGTACAGAGGCAGCAATTAGAAATGCCCATCCTGAAGTGTTTTCCTGAAAGAGGCCTATTTGCATTCTTAAACAGTACAGCCTGAGGGTTAATCTCCTAATTTAGCACACATCTAGGGTGACAGAGCTTGTCTCTGGAGACCAGGGAGGCCACTGGGAGCCATCTCTGGATCCTTTCTCTGCCCTCTTACAGGTCACTAATAACTTCCTGAAAGATGCTTTTGCATATGTCTGGAGCACTGACTTTTCTGTCTCTTGGCCAGAAGATGCACTCTTTGATCACATGGCTATGGTAGCCAGTGGGGCTCCTGTTCACAGGTCCCACCGGACAGTAGCCAACAAGAATCAGCTCTTAACCAGCTATCTCCCCTAGGACTCAGTGCAGTGGGAGCAGACAAAAACATCCAGCTCCCAGTCTTTCTCTGAAAGAGATCTACTCGCACACTTTAGAAACTGCTGCCTGAGGTTCCAGCTTCCAATCAACCAGCATGTAGGTGCTGCCTGAGATCCTCCCTCTGGGACACTGACAGGTCTTGGTACACTCAAAAATATTGGGAGCCACTAAAACAAAGGAGTCAGTTTAAACAACCACAAATATTTGAGAGAGAATTAAGGACTAGGGCTGATAAGTTTCATTTTCTACATAAGGCCATTCCTTTAGGACTGGGAGCAATAGCTGTTTTATTTAAAGTGAAAAAATCAACACAAAGTGTCAAGGAAAATGAATAAACAGGAACACTTTCCAAACAAAAGAACAAGATAAAACTCCAGAAACAGACCTTAATGAAACAAAGGTGATTTACTTGATAAAGAGTCCCAAAAATGGTTACAAAGATGCTCACCATGTCAGGAGAACAATACATGAACAAAGTGAGAATTTCAAGAGAGAGAGAAAATATAAGAAAGTACCAACTGGAAATCACAGAGCTGAAGAATATAATAACTGAACTGAAAAATTTAATAGAGGCAGTTTGACCATAGACTAGATAAAGTAGAAGAAAAGATCAGCAAACATGAACATGGGGCAGAGGAATTCATCTCATCAGCAGGCAAAAAAAAAGAAGAATAAACAGAATGAACATAGTTTAAGGGACCTTTTAGGAGGCTGCAGTCCGTGGGGTCGCTGAAGGTCAGACACGACTGAGCGACTTCACTTTCACTTTTCACTTTCATGCATTGGAAAAGGAAATGGCAACCCACTCCAGTATTCTTGCCTGGAGAATCCCAGGGACAGGGGAGCCTGGTGGGCTGCCATCTATGGGGTTGCACAGAGTCGGACATGACTGAAGCGACTTAGCAGCAGCAGCAGCAGGACAATATCAAGTGGATCAACATTTGCATTATAGGGATCCCAGAAGGAGAATAGAGAGAGAAAGGGTCAGAAAACTTACCTAAAGAATAATGGTTGAAAACTTCCCTAACCTGGGGAAGGCAACAGACATCTAGATCCAGGAAGCCCAGAGAATTTAAAATAAGAAAACACAAAGAGACTCTGCTAAGAAATGTTATGATTTAAATGACTAAAGTTAAGACAAGGAGAGAATCTTAAGAGCAGCAAGAGAAAAACAATTTGTTACATATATGGGAACCTCACAAAACTATCAGTTGATCTTTTCAGCAGAAACTTTGCAGGCTGGAAGGGAGTGGCATGATGTAATCAAAGTGCAAGGAAAAATTGCCAACTGAGAATACTTATCATGGCAAACTTGTGATTTAGAATTGAAGGAAGACAGTTTTCTAGACAAGCACTAAACCTGCCCTACAAAGTATTAAAAGGACATCTTTGAACTGAAATTAAAGGACACTAATTAGTAACTGAAAAACATATGAAAGAATAACTCTCACCAGTAAAGTAAATATATAGTTAAATTCAGAATATTCTAATGTTGTAATGGTCAGAGTAAATCACTTATAAATCTAGTATGAAGATTAAAACCTAAAAAGTAGTAAAAGTAACTATAACCACAATAATTTGTTAATGGCTATATAAGGCTAAGTGATATAAATTATACTATCAAAAACATAAAACATGGAAGAGGAAAAGTAAAATTACAGAGCTATATTATGTGTTCAAACTTAAGTTGTTATTGGCTTAAAATATACTGTTACAAATATATTTTATATAAGCTTTATGGTACCACAAGTAAAAATCTATAAAAAATACACAAAAGATAAAGAAAAAGGGATCTAAGCATACCACTACAGAAAAATCATTAAATTACAAAGGAAGAGAAAAAGAATAAGAACGAAGGCATTATAATGAACAATGTGTCAATAGTAAGTCCATTCCTATTGATAACATCTTTAAATGTAAATGAAGTAAATTCTCCAGTGAAATGATATAGCATGGCTAAATAGATTTTTGAAAAGATCCAATTATGCTGCTTATAAGAGATTCACTTCAGATATATGATCACACAGAGACTTAAATAAGATACATGAGATTAAAAAATAAAAACTACTCTATGATCCAGAAATTTGATGTCTGGGTATATATGTGAAGAAAACGATATTCCTATGTCAAAGAAATATCTGCATGCCCATGTTCACTGTATTATCATTCACAGTAGCCAAGCCATGGAAACAACGGGAACATCCATGGACAGAAGAATGGGTAAAAAGCAAGTGAAAAAACATACAATGGAAAACAGCTGGCCCTTGAACAACATGGGGGTTAGAGGTGTCAACCTCCTGCAGTCAAAACTCTGTGTATACACTGGTCAGAATGGCCATCATCGAAAAGTCTACAAACAATAAATGCTGGAGAGTGTGTGGAGGAAAGGGAACCCTCTTTCATTGTTGGTAGGAATGTAAATTGATACAGCCACTCTGGAAGACAGTATGGAGATTTCTTTAAAAACTAGGAATAAAACCACCATGTTACTCAACAATCCCATTACTAGGCATATACTCTGAGGAAACCAAAATTGAAAAAGACAGATGTACCCCAATGTTCATTGCAACACTATTTACAATAGCTACAATATGGAGGCAACCTAGATGTCCATTGACAGATGAATGGATAAAGAAGCATATATACAATGGAATATTACTAGCCATAAAAAGAAATGCATTTGAGCCAGTTCTAAATAGGTGGATGAACCTAGAGTGCATTATACAGAGTGAAGTAAGTCAGAGAGAGAAAAACAAATATCATATACTAACACATATACAAGGAATCTAGAAAGATGGTGCTGATGAAATTACTTGCAGGGCAACAGTGGAGACACAGACATAGAGAACAAACTTATGGACACGGGGGCAGGGCTGGGGAGGAAGGAGAGGGTGGGATGTATGGAAAGAGTAACGCGGAAACTTATACTACCATATGTAAAATAGAGAGCCAACGGGAATTTGCCGTATGACTCAGGGAACTCAAACGGAGTAGGTAACAACTAGGTTGTCTAGGTAACAACCTAGAGGGGTGGGATGGGGTGGGAGGGAGGTTCATTAGGAAGGGGACATATATATACTTATGGCTGATTCATGTTGATGTTTAGCAGAAACCAACACAATTCTGTAAAGCATTTATCCTTCAATTAAAAAATAAATTAATTAAAAAATCTGTGTATAACAGCCCTCTCTGTTCATGGTTATTTATTGAAAAAAACCCACATATAAGTAGATCAGCACAGTTCAGACCCATGTTTTCAAGGGTCATCTGTTATTCAGCCATGAAAAAGAAGGAAATCTTGACTTTTGTGACAACCTGGATTGACCTGAGGGCATTATACTAAGTAAAATAAAGACAAACAGAAAAACAAATACTGTATGCTACCACTTCTATGTGGAATGTTAAAAAAAAAAAAAAAAAAACCTAATAGAAACAACAGATGTGTGGTTGCCAGACAGGAGGGGGTGGGGCAGGGCATGGGCAAAATGTGTGAAAGTTGTCAAAAAGGCATAAACTTTCAGTTATAAGATAAATAACTCCCAGAGATGTAATACACAGCATGGTGACTACAGTTAGTACTGTGGTGTTGTATATTTGAAAATTGCTATGAGAGTAGATCATAAAAGTTTTTATAACAAGAAAAAATTTTGTAATTGTGTGAAAGGATGGGTATTACATAATCATGATTGCGGTAATCATTCTCCAGTAGACACACATATCAAATCATTATGTTGTGTACCTTAAAGTACACAGTGAAATTGGAAAGAAAAAAAAGAGAGAAACTGGCACCCTCCACAGCCCTGGGGATGCCCTCTCAGACCTTTCAAGAAAGAGCTTACCAAGGAGCTCTGAGGAGAGCAGTTGCTGACAGTCTCTCTGCAGTGCTTTCGGATCTAACCCCATATTGAAGCAGGTCCCAGCCAGTGGGTCAGTACAGGTCAAACACAAGGGCCTGCCTGGCCATTTCTGACTAGCCACCTCCTCTGGGTATAATCTTGGCTCCAGAGTCCCCTTGAGTTGCCCAATATCTCTCTGGCTATGTAATGTGGTGCAAAAACCTTCCCTGCCAATCCTGTTTTCTCCCCCTCCACTTCTCATAGGTGTTACCTGCCCCTCCCATAAGCCTCTTACACTGTAAATTCCATCTCAGTGTCTCTTTCCCAGGGTATCTGAACTGACATAGTATCAAGGATGGTCTGAGAAAGCAAGATAGGTGGTGGGAACTGGATCCTTCATTTCCCTGCTGGCAATGCAAACATTATGCTGGTTGTTATGTCACACATGGACAACCTATGTGGGGCGGGTGTGTGTGTGTGTGTGTGGGGGGGGAGGTTTGGGGAGGGGGGGTTGGGCAAACTACAGTCCCAAGGGCCAGATTCCACCTGCCACCTGTTTTGCTGTTGTTTTAATCTGTATGCAAAAGTCTTTAATTTAACTTCAGGTTTTTAAAAATTAATAGACTTTTTAAGGTGCAGTTTTAGGTATACAGAAAAATTGAGCAGAATCCTCTCACGTTCCCCCCAAACTTGACCCTATTGTTAACATCTTGCATTAAGGCAGTGCTTTTGTTACAATTGACGAGGCAGTACTGGCTCAATCTTATTAAAGATAGGCCATAGTTTACAACATGGTTTGCTTTTTCTGCAGTGTGTTCAATGTCTTTTGACTAAGGTATAATGACATGTATTCACTGTTACAGTATCAGGCAGAACAGTCTCACTGCCCTAAAAATCCCATGTGCTTCTTCTGTTCATCCCCAAATTCCTGGCAACCACTGATCTTTTTATGGTCTCCATACTGTTGCCTTTACCAGAGTCATAGAGTTGGAATGATGCAACCACCTATTTTCTTCTTTTTAATGTTGTATTGGCTCTTGGCCACATGCATTCGTTTCCATATTGTCTAGTTTTGCACTAAAACAAGAGAGTTGCAGATACCGTTTGGTTTTCAAAAAGCCCCAAAGTCCTTACCATCTCGCCCTTGACTGGGAGTCTGCTGACTCCTGTCTGTGCAGAGGTGGCAGCCCAATTGTTGAAGTATTCTCCGGGTTGACTTGGTAGAATGCTCTAGTAGCATTTCTCCCAGCCAGAGAAATCTTAACCGTTTGAGAAGCAGGCATGGGTAGATATGAAAGGAAATAAAAACAACAATAACACTGTTTGGTTGGGGCTAAGTCACAGTGAGCCACTAGAAAGAGAGAGTGACAAGCTGAGGCAATGAACAACCCATTAAGAAGTGTGAAGGGGAAAAAAAATCAATTGTGAGATTGATTCCAGAGAACTTCAGAAGCTTCCAAAGGCCCTTACTGCCTTCCACAAGCCCTTAGAGCAAAAGAAGTAGATGACCAAACTCTGGATTTCATAGTTAGAGTTGCCGAGAAGCCAGCTGCCTCAGCGGTAAACGATCTGCCTGCAGTGCAGGAGACGTGGGTTTGATTCCTGGGTCGAGAAGATCCCCTGGAGAAGGAAATGGCTACCTACTTCAGTATTCTTGCCTGGGGAATCCCCATAGACAGAGGAGCCTGGTGGGCTACAGTCCATGGGGTCGCAAAGAGTCAGACGCAGTGAGCACAGAGGACAAAGCTGACAGAATGTTCAGCAGAGGCAGTTCTCTTATACCAAGGTCAAGACCTGGTTGTATACACTTGAGACCGTTAGTATGGGATGGGTCTTTGTTATTCCTCATATCCCCTGAATTCTTTAGAGACTTCAGATTGTGGCTAGCCCACCCTTCCCTTTCCTATAAAGAGAGTTACCTCTTATCCCAAGCCCACCCCCACCCTCCGTAAGGCAAGAGAGGTGTGCTGTCATTTTCCTCTGGCAGCCAGGCAGATACCTGGGATTAAGCAAAACACAGCCAGGTAGGTAATGGGCCTGTGCAAATTAGCCAAGAACTGGCAGGGGTCAGGAGAGCACCATGGATTTAGATTTAAGCTTGAGAGTGCTTGATCTAGAGAACCAGGTCACTAGACAAGACAAGGGAGAGTTTTTTTTTTTTTGGACTGGTGGTACTACCACTGATACTGGATTTAACACCCTGGTAAGGGCTTCAGAGGATGGTGAACTTACTTCTACGGTGGCTTCTGCTGCTGCTAAGTCGCTTCAGTCATGTCTGACTCTGTGCGACCCCATAGAGTCATGTCTGACTCTTCACGACCCCATGGACTACAGACTACCAGGCTCTTCTGTCCATGGGATTTTCCAGGCAAGAGTACTGGAGTGGGGTGCCATCGCCTTCTCCATGGTGGCTTCTAGAAGCTTGGAAAATGCAAGGGCCCATGCTGAGTCAAGCTGAAACACCTTAATTGCAATAACAGACAGTAGAAGAAGGAACTAACAAAGCCCAAGGACAGCCCATGGGCATACTGGATTAAATCGATTTTGTGATGATAAAAGACCTACCTGGAAACATGAAATGATGTCCCATGGAACAGTTCAAAAGACCCTCCTTCACCAAGGTCATTAGTAGTTTACTGGCAAGAGGGACACCAGCCTCAGTAAAAAGCCCCATAGTCACTCTTCTGAAAGCTAGTTACAGACATTAGGCAGAGCATTTAAAGATCTTGGCTCATTTCTGATAATGGAACGGTGGGGTTCCTGAAGCAAAAGAGGCTAAGTGGCAGCCCTCAACCAGCAAAAGTCAGGGTGCCATGATTATTACAAAGCCAGGCAAGGCTGGAATGACAGCCATGCAGAAATGACCTTGAGAGTTCTGAGATATGTAACAGAACATGGCATTCATAGAAGCAATATACAGGAGAATCAACGAGGGCACTGATCACTACCTATAAGAAGAAGAACAAACAAATGAGAAGAAGGCTGATGGTGGTTACCTCAATAAAAAGTCATAGTTGCTTCCTCTGTCCCCAGATCGAGCCACAATGACTCTGCCAGTTGATTGATGTTTGTTAACCATTGTCATCTGCCAAACCAGACACAGCACATAGGCATACAGACAGAGGGCCCACAGTGGCAAGGAGGCTATGAGTGGACCCAGCAACATGGATTCTCATTCAAAAGGCCATTGCTGCTCTTGCTGCTTCTGAATGTCCAACCTGCTGCCAACACAGACCAACACTGAGCCCCTGAGATAGAGCTCTTCTCAAGGAGACCAACCAGTCATTTGGAGGCAAATTAATTACACTTCAACCCTTCTGTCTCAGAAAAACATGTGAATCACTCTCACAGGAAAAGACACTCCTGCTGTGGGTGTGCTTTCTTGCCCTCTGAACCTCATTTTGCATCACTCTCCAGAGTATCACAGAGTTCCTGATCCCCACAACACAGTATCTGACCAAGGTCTCCCATTACAGTGAAGGACATATGGGAGTGAGCCTTGACCATGGGATTCCCTAGGTACACGACACTGCACCACCCAGAATCAGCCTCTCTCAGAGAGCTTTGGAAAGGGTTACTGAAGGCAGAACCGAGATTCCAGCTCAGATGAGGTACCTTGCTCCAGAATAAACTGCACATACTATTGGGAGAGCTCTAGATGGCATGGTGACTCCAACAGGGAGCACATTTGGACCAGGAGCCAAGAATTGGAAGCAGAAATGGCTTTACTCATCATCATCTCCAATATCTCACTGGGGAACATGATGCATCTCATCCTCACAAATCTCATCTTCTCATCGCTCCACTATTTCAGAACTCCTGGTCTCCAAAGTAGGAGCACTCTTGCCTGATAATACAGAAAAGGTCCCAGTGAACTACAAACTATGATGGCCACTAGGGCACAAAATTCCTGCTTGACATTACTCTCCAGTTGCCCTCAGTGGTTTCTGGCTTGATATATGCTCTTTATTGGTTACTTTGCTTCCCTGTTTTCATTCCCCATGGTCCTATCACGGTTCTGTCTACCTCTTAAATAACTTGCATTCTAGCCTCCATAGTCTGCTTTGGGGGCCCCCTAATTAAGAGATTGGCCTAGAGAACACAAGAGATACTGCAATAACTTTTGCTCCTGTTTAGGAATAATATTATGTCAGATTAAAATCATTCAAAATCGAAATAAATCTAATAGATCTATACTCCATGAACCTTGAAACAAGAATCCCCAGATATTCTACTTATGGCTGGTCTGCTTTGAACATGAACACGCAGTGGTCACACTAAGATGACATTCAAGTGGTGATGATCTTGCTTCTCCATAAATTGTTCCATCAATCCAAAAACATACATGGTTCAGAAGAAACAGAGGAGATTCAAACTCAAGACATCTGAATTTTACACAGGCCATGATTAGGTAACAAGAAACATGTGGCCAAGACTCTTTCTGCTCACGATAAGATAGGGAAGATGGCACCTAGCTTGGAGCAAGAACGTCTCTCTCTTTGTGTGCATGGACAGCTGAGGGGGAGGGACAACATCTCCCTGGCAACTCTCTCAAGCGGAGACTGAATAGTGATAAAATGTTAACAAAGCCAAAGAGATTAAGGGGCATACTGTGAAAATACTAAAGCTATGGGACACCATTCAGATGGGAACTGGGTTGAATGGTTAGAATGGAAGATAGCAGGGAAGCTGCCCTCCACACAGGATGCTGCTCTAACCAAGTTCATTACTGGATGTGTAAGTTATTACATGGACAGCTCCACTCTGGTTTCTCATTTCAATGATAGAGCCAGCCTTCTGCTCCACCAGCCCCTCTTGAATCTATTCGTCTATTACAGAAGGGACACTCTCTCTGGAGGAGGTTGAGAAACAGCTAAAGTGACATTTAAACCATTCCTTCAGAGATGAGGAGCTTTGCCTGAAATGATCTTTTGCCACTTTCCCATAGGACAGAGGTCATGGAGGGTCACTGTCCTCAAGATAGCTCTCGCCCAGAGCTGCGGACCTCTGCCTGCTGGGGTACTTGCAGAAGGAGACTCCACTCAGGGGAGTTCTCCTCCAACGTGCAACATTGCCTCCACCTACTGGATCCCAAAAGTGCATTCTGAGCTCCCTGGTTCCTTGTGCATAAGAGAAATTGAGAGAAGTGCCATAGCAGACCAAAGCTGGCTATCTCTCTAGGTAGGATATGGGTGTGTATAAAGAGACCTCATTAAAAAAAACAAAGCAATATAAATGAAAAACAACAACAAAAGACAAACACATTGTTAGAGTAATGGTTATGAGAGAGGAAGGGTGTGGGAAGGGCAAAAATGGGTACAGGCGGTCAAGGGATGGTGATGTATGGAAGCTACTAAGAAGCAGGTGTATGCAGGAGAGCCTTCAGACCATCACATGACACCCATGAAAGGAGAGAGGGAAGCAAGCGTTGGTTAGGAAGAGCCTCTTAGCCTGCAGTACAGCTCTGACAATTTGTGACCAGGCAGATGTGGTTCTGGAGCCAAAGTTGCCTGTGAGATGAAACCTGCATCTGGCAGGACTGGCTGGCTTCAGAACTCTTGATGTGCCCTGTCATCGGCTTCGGAAGCCTCAGAACCCCTGACCTCTGGGTGATCCCCATGGTAGATCCAGAAGGTAGCAGCTGGGGTTGCCAGTCAACTATGTTTTCTGCAGCTGGTTTCTTTCTTTTTAAAAATATTTATTTATTTGGCTGCATTGAATCTTAGTTGCAGCCTGTGGGATCTTTTCTTTCCTTATGGCCCGTGGACTCTCTAGTTGTGACTTGAGGGCTTGTTGCTCCATGGCATGTAGGATCTTAGTTTCCCAGCCGGGGACTGAACCCAAGTCCCCTGCATTGCAAGGCAGATTTTTAGCACTGAACCACCAGGGAAGTCCCCGCAGCTGGTTTCTTGATGGAACATCAGAGTGAGGCACCTTCACAGCCATCACACCCTCCTTGCCTGGATACAATCCAGGTGACTCACAACAAAGCTGGAGTTTGTTCTCTAGATGAGTGACCGAGTTTGGTGGAACCTAACAAATTATGTTTTTATTTCCTGCCTGAATTCTTAATATATAAACAGAACAAGGGCCAGCAGGCAGTAGGCAAAATGCCATCTTTCCTACTGAAAAGCCAAGTATGGGAAAAAGTGGCTTAGATCTGCAGGAAAGTGGGCATCTCAAAACGAGGCCCAGAATTAGACACTTAGCTATTCCAGCAACACTGATCACTACAGGACTCTAAATCATGAGTTACTTCTAGAAAACGGACAGAGGCAGGAATGGGGGAAAACACGTTTCCTGTGGGCAGCCTCACTCCCAAACGGAAAGGAACAAGCTGGGCTACTCATCCCCAGTCTACCTTTTCAGGGAGGTGGGGAGGAGTGGCGAGAGAAAAGTCAAGAGGGCTTGAGCTGCAGGAGACATGGAGAGATCAGGAACAAGGGAGGACCCTTCTCTTTCCTTCTGGTTCTAGTCTGAGTTCCCACCAGACTTGAGTACAGGATGGTGTACATTTGTGGTGTCTGGAGCAGAAGTGAACGTGTGAGTAGAAAGATGGGGAAATTTTGCAGACTGTTTTTTTCCTAGAAGCAGGTTCTAGGCAGAGTTTGGGGTGTAAGATGTTTCTTAGGGATCAATGCCTGCAAAAGGGAAAGGGACGTGGGGTTGGGCAGTCACGCTGGATGCAGGCCTAACAAAGCCAAGCCCAGCCTGGGAGGGTGTTCTGGAGCAAATGTTGCCCAAAGCCTTAGCCTGAATGGCACCAAAATGGTCACACTTTTGTACGTTCATCTCACATAGTCGTCAGGCTCTAGGCTTCCCAGGAAGAGCGGGACCTCAAATGAGACAATTGTGAGACTAAGGTAGATCCCGAAGGTGCTGACATCTGGAGCTGCTGGTCTGACTCTTTGGATCAGGACACTGTGTTATTTACCACAGGAGGAAAGCCAATACAGTTGAGCAGGATACTGGGTAGCAACCATGGTTCAATTCCCCTGGGGACTCACTGAGCATCTGCCAATACTATGCCTCAGAAGTATCCTACCCAGGGATGGGAGGGCTGCAGTATTTCTCTACTGACTTCCATCCGTCATCCATTGAGGGAAACCCTGAGGAGTATTCAGTCCTTGGAGCTTCCAGGCAAGCACCTTTAGCACCAGAGAAAACCCTCAGGCAGAGCAGCTCAGACAAGATGCTTGAGGTGGGAGGCTGCCCACTGCAGCCACAGACCAGCTTGGAAGAGATCGGGGGATGCAGAGTGGGATCTAAGACCAGCATCTGCCATATCCGTGAATATGCCTAGCAACGCCATCTGTTCTATGGTGAAGTTAAATAGCATCCTGAGTTTCTGCTGCATTTTGGGGTTGTAACCAACGGGTCTGTCATTCTGCGATTGGTCCAGTTCCATAAAACGTGAGCTCTGATATTCATTTCAGTAGCAGAGAATGAAAAGAGTGTGAATAACAACTGACTGGGCCATGGGTGATATGAGATCTTAGCCCCATTGAGGGCAGGCGTCTGGGCAATTCAGGCTGCATTGAGGACAATCTTTGATTCTCCGTAGGGATGTTCAGGCTACTCTATAAGAACACATGTTTGACTTTGGGAAGTGTTTGGCCTCTTCCTAGTCATCTAGGAGTTCAGTATTAGCCATTTTGTACCACGCAGCAAAGAAATCCTGAAAGGGATTGAACCTGAAGTGCTCAGCTCACTGGGGGTTGTCTCGCAGCAGCCCTTCTCTCCCCAACCTCTCCATGGGTGGTGTGATCCACCGAAGTGAACGTTACCTGTGTGAATGCCTACAAGTTTCCAGAAGCTGAGCTTCTTGAATGGCCCACCACTCCTATGTCTAAGCCTCTAGAATTTCTATCCATTTAATCCACATCTCTAGTGACTGAAATATAAGTGATTGTTGGCTGATAGCTGATGCCAGCAGGACCGTTGTCTTCCCTAGTGTTGAAAAGGGAACTCTTTCTTTCTTGTGAAATCAGGATATCATGGATCCAGTGGAGAGGGAGGCTTAAACAGCTGGCTGGGGAGGCAGACTGCTTGAAGTACTTCTGTGTTTTGCCTAGAAAGCAGTGGTTTCTGGACTATTTTCCAGTGTCCTTCTGCCCTGTAGGGTTAATAATGTACGAGCCATCTGTGCTATCCAGGAAACTGACTGTTCCTCTTCCTGCATGAAGAGAACATGGTCAGTTTGTAATTATTTTCCCATTCTTAGAATATGTACTACCAGTAGTCTGTGTGGAATAACTTGGCTAAGAGTCAAGGTAAAGTTTCCAACTATTTTTGTCCTGAAGAAATTGTAATTATATAATAACATGAACTTGGGGAAGGCAACTGTGTCTTATCACTATACCTAGGAAGTATGTAGGACAGAAAAAAAAAATATTAACACAGGTATCTGCAGCCCACTTAACTCTCCACCTTCTGAAAGAAGTTCAGGCAGTGCCCACTGAGCTCTTGTTGTTATTGTGTTAGTCACTCAGTGATGTCAGACTCTTTGCAACTCCATGCACTGTAGCCCGCCAGGCTCCTCTGTCTATGGAATTCTCAAAGCAAGAATACTGGAGTGGGTTGCCGTTACCTTCTCCAGAGAATTGAACCTGCGTCTCGTGTCTCCTGTTTGGCAGGCGGGTTCTTTACCACTAGCACCACTTGGGAAGACCCACTGAACTCGCACACCCCACCCAATTCAATCTGGCCAGAAGTTCCTGGACTCTGGACCTATTTAGGCAGAAAAGTTAAAGAATAGAGAAGATATATTTAATCTGAAGCATACCATGTCCCATCTTCCTCATTTCAATGAATGCCACAGTCTTTATCCCTTGGTCTTCATAACTAGTCCATCAGCAAGTCCTGTAGAATTTAACTCTAAGGTATTTAGGATCAGCTCATTCTTTTCTCTCCACTGCCACTTTTCTCACTTCAGCATCGTCATTTCTCCATGACTGGCCCTCCGGCATCCACTATGGTTCCGTTGAAACAATTCTCCTCAAAGCTGCCAGCATAATCTTATTTTAGAAACTTAAATTTATTCATGATATCTGTCTATTTAAAACATATCCTGACTTCCCATTGCTCTTAGAATTAAATGCAAGCTTTTAGAATACTACAAAAAGAATGTGTATGTATATAACTGAATCATTTTGCTGTACAGCAGAGATTAGCACAGCACTGTAAATCAGATAAAAAATAAAGTACTATAAACCCTGCAGGATTCTACCTGCTTCTTCACTTCACCTCATCCCATTTCCCCTCCTTCACTGAATTCCTGACACTACGAGCTTAGTCTTAGACCAGGTGCTCCTGAAAGCAGAAGCCAGGACAAGGATTTGAAGCTCTAGTTTATTTTGGAGGGGATCCCAGTGAGCACAGTGAAGAGAGAAAAGATGAGACAGGGAAGTGAGTAAAACAAACAAATAAACAAACAACAGGTGCTTTAGCAGTTGGGTTACTACTGTGGGCAACTGGGGTTGAGTCCCACTAGAGACCCTCAAAGAACTGCCTGGGATGCACCTGCATTCTACTGAGGGACAAGGAAACTGGGGGTATTCACCCATCTGCCTCTGTTCCTCACTGATTGAGGACCACTGCTGGGAATATTGACTCTCTGGTACTTTTACCCATCCCCATTTTACAACCAACCTTATTCCCATGGCAATGAGATGAAGGGCCAAATCTGAATATGCTACAGAGCCTTCTCTTGCTCTGGCTCCTGAAGCATGGGTAGTACCTCCTTAACTGGGCCATGCTGGCTCTTGATCCTCATTATTGGTCTAGAAGCCATGAAGAGAGATGGAATCAACATTTAGGACAAGCATTATCTAGCAAGGCATCTGCCTCAGGTGAGCCCTTTGCATGTTTCCAGCTAGTGGGGGTTCTATATGCTCCACCAGGGAGCCATGGGGCAAATCTACCATCCCGAGTGTTCAGGGGAATGTGGGGATGGGAGTTCTTAAATGCATCCCTCTAGATGTTCCTATCACAGGTCTTTACTCACTCCTTTCTCATAGGACCAGACTTTAGCATATGCAATTTTCTGGGACTGTAAGTTTGTAACAGAGAAGAACCCTTTGTATTCTGTTACCAGTTAATCTCTAAAGGGGTGTTGCCTCTAAGCTTAAATTATACGTAATAGCCCATTTCTAGGAACCTTGCTTCCCAGGTAATGAGCCTTAAACCAGACCCACCTGTGATCACTGCAGGCAGAAGAAACTAACATGTGCCCTCCAGAGGCTGAGAGGTACCAGGAATTGTTTGATTTTACTCCCTCCCTTTTTAGTACAAAAGGAGTCTGAATTCTAACTCAGGCAAGAGGGTTCTTTGGGGGCACAAGACCCCAAAGAAAGTTTGTTGCCTTTCCAGATAAAGTCATTATTTCTTATCCCAACAACTTGTCTCTTGATAATTGGCCTATTGTGTGGCAAATAGTACTCTCCCTAACAAGTTTATAATTCTGCTCTTGTATAACCAGATGTTGGATCTGGTTTTCATCACAGTCTGCTCTCAAGCTGATCTTTCTTTAAAGGCTGCTTGGGGAGGCCCTTTAGCTTTCAGACTAAGTTGGTAGTTAGCTGAACTGAATCTGTCATTTTCTTCCTTGAGAGCATCAGTGTCACTTAACCAACAGGTTCCATGGTCCCTAAACTTATCATTGTCCTGATATCTCTGTCCATTGCATGAGCCATTGCATCCCCTCCTACCTGTATCCCTGCCCAATGGGTCACAGATGAGAGTCTTAGTGACTGTGATGCTACAGCACATCCATCCCACTCACCACAAGCAATGAAGTTAGAAATCACTGCAAAATTCTGAGTCTGCTGTATTTTCTTTTTAATTTTTAAAGATTTAGAAACTGAGGTCAAACAACATGGCCAAAGTGGTCCTCCAGCTAGCTAATGGCAGAGTTAAGCCTGAAATAAGTCCTGTGACTAGTACTGTTTCTGATAGTCCAGGTATAATTGTGTTATTGTATTAGTCACTCGGTCACGTCCAACTCTTTGTAACTCCGTGGACTGTAGCCTGCCAGGCTTGTCTGTCCATGGAATTCTCCAGGCAAGAATATTGGAGTGGGTAACCGTTCCCTTTTCCAGGGGATCTTCCCAATGAGAGATCGAACTCGGGTCTCTTGCATTGCAGGCAAATTCTTTACCATCTGAGCCACCAGGGAAGCTCAGGTATAATAGAAGCCCTCTGTTTCAATCACACAGATAATTTCTCTAAGGTGGATAGTGTTCTTGATCCTCTTGGTGCTCTGTCCCTTTACTGGCTTGTGCACCCATTCACCAGATGCTCTGAATGTTGGCCAGTGAAGTTCATGGCTGCTCCTTCCCCAGAGAATTGCTTCTGGGCAAACAGAAACCCACAGGAGGCTGCACTACCCCTTCTCCCTCTTTCCAGCCCCTCACCTGGGCCAGACCTTAGCCAAAGACAAGCTCAGGGCATAAAAGGCCAGTCCCCTTGCCTTGAGGTGCAACCAGTTTTACAGTGCAATTTATGCTTCAGAATTCCTGTAGGATTGCACTTAAGTGAGACTCTAGTGAGATCGCATTCTTGCTTAGCTTTTTCATCTGCTCTATCTTGCTTCCCTCATTCTCTTTTCTTAAGAATACTCACCCAATTAATCACATAAAAATCCCCACTATAGATCGGCTTCTAAGGAACTCAAACTAAGACAGTTGGTAGAGGAAGCAGACCCTAAGGATAAGATTCTGAAGTTGGATTGCTCACTGTCTGTATGGCACTGAGAATGTGACATGGTAATAGTTCCTGGCATGCTGGAGCTATGGGATTGCTAAAACTAACTGGAATGAGGTAGGGATGGAAGGGGATGCTTCAGTTGGCACAGTGCCTTGGGCGTTTGAGGGGTTACAGTAGAGACAGCAATAAACGTTCATTCCACATAGCTCAGTCATTAAAGAATCTGCCTGCAATGCAGGAGACCCAGGTTTGGTTCCTGGATTGGGAAGATCCCCTGGAGGAGGAAATGGCAACCCACTCCAGTATTCTTGCCTGGAGAATCCCATGGACAGAGGAGCCTGGCAGGCCACGGTCCACGGGGTTGCAAGAATTGGACAAAACTTAGCAACTGAAAGAAAGAAAGACAGATTCAGATATACTCATCAGTGATTTAAAAGCAAGGTTCAAGAGTCAGATGGCCTCAACAACATTTAAAAAGACCCATATCTTCTGTAGCTGAAGGGCAGATACAGGTGAACAGGGTCAGGGCCAGGGTGGTAATAGAGGTCCACAGGGCACAAAATTTACACTCAAGGTCATTCATCAGTACTTGCATGACCTTGAGTATGAGCACCTCCTTAAATTGTACCCTAGGGGCTTCATTTACCTCAGCCTAGTCTTTAAACTATAGCTGAAAATCAAACACAGGAGTTAATTTTATCAGAAGCAGAACTTCAGAAAAGTTTGAATTCCTGCCTCATCAAGAATCTTATATCACGAATTTCCCTGGTAGTCCAGTGGTTAAGACTCCATGCTCCCAATGCAGGCGGCCAGGGTTCAATCCCTGGTCAGGGAACTAGATCCCACATGCCACAACTGAGAGTTCATGAGCCACAACTAAAAGATTCCATGTGCTGCCACAAAGATTGAAGAGCCTGTGTGCCACAACTAAGACCCAGGACAACCAAATAAATAGTTAAAATAAAAAAAAAGAATCCTGCACCAAAGTTGGGCCCCTAATAGGGAAGGATTAGTGGTGCTAGTGTTAAGAACCTGCCTGCAAATGCAGGAGATGTGAGAGACACAGCTTGGATCCCTGAGTCAGGAAGATCCCCTGGAGGAGGGTCTGGCAACCCACTACAGTATTCTTGCCTGGAGAATCCCATGGAGAGAGAAGCCTGGGGGGCTACAGTCCATAGGGTCTCAAAGTGAAGTGGACATGAGTGAAGTGACTGAGCAAGCACATAAGACTTTGAGATTTGGAATGAGAGTATCTGTGGAGATGGACTTGAAAAACTTGAATATTCTGTTCCCTCTGAGCCCTCTGGGCTTCTAGAAGTAGTTCATGCCCTTTGTTCAAAGGTGGAATTCCCTCCCTTCCTTGAAGACTAGGCAGAAGCCTCAAATGAGATGCATGCCTGATAAGACACTTGCCCTCCTCAGCATCTGTTCCCACCTAATTTCCTGCCCACCAGACCTGTAGTGGTGTAGTCACTAAGTCATGTCCGACTCTTGCAACCCCATGGACTGTAGCCCGCCAGGCTCCTCTGTCCTTGGGGATTCTCCAGGCAAGAATACTAGAATGGGTTGCCATTTCCTTCTCCAGGGGATCTTCCCAACCCAGGGACTGTGTTGCAGACAGATTCTTTATTGTCTGAGCCACCAGGGCCAGCTGAGGAAGAATATAAATCTGGATAAGAGGGATTTGGTCAAAATAAACAAACTCTCCCTTGACACAGGACTTAATGTCCTAGAAAGAACACTGAGTGACAGTGCTAGATGGCTTTTGGAAGCATAGAAAAAACGACAGCCCATATTGAATGACGTAGGGATGGCAGGACTGCCCAGATAGCCTATTGAGGAAGGAATAGTGCTAAAACAGATCTACTTCAAAAGACTTGACAATGACAAAGGTCTGTCTAGTCAAAGCTATGATTTTTTTCCAGTAGTCACGTATGGATGTGAGAGGTGGACCATAAAGAAAGCAGAGTGCTGAAGAATTGATGTTTTTGAACTTGGTGTTGGAGAAGACTCTTGAGAGTCCCTTGGATGCAAGGAGATCAAGCCAGTCAATCCTAAAGGAAATTAGTCCTGAATATTCATTGGAAGGACTAATGCTGAAGCTGAAACTCCAATACTTTGGATGTTTTGATGCGAAGAATTGACTCATTGGAAAAGACCCCAAAGCTGGGAAAGATTGAAGGCAGGAGGAGAAGGGGACGACAGAGGATGAGATGGTTGGATGGCATCACTGACTCGATGGACATGAGTTTGAGCAAGCTCTGGGAGTTGGTGATGGACAGGGAGGCCTGGCCTGCTGCAGTCCATGGGGTCACAAACAGTCAGACGTGACTGAGCAACTGAACTGATAAGAGTTAATCATGTTCCTAAGCCAGGTCTGCAGGACATTCTGTTTAACAAAGTGATAATGAGTGTACCAGTAAAAGGGCACCAACCTTGATGGAAATATATGCTCTATGAGTTAGAACTGACAGTAAGAGATGCTGTTATGGACAGTAAGAGATGCTGTTATGCTTTCCTGAAAGTGATGGGGATGATAGGATCCAGGAAGAGCAGAGATCAAGTGACCACACTTAACCCTCTAAACAAAGTGGGTATAATGACCATAATGGGCAAAAGGTTGGATGACCATCAGGGAGACCTGACCCACAGTCATCTCTGGGGATGATTCATACAAAATAGCATACCCATGAGGATACTGTTTAACATAGATAATAAAAAAGAATCAGGAACACATGAGCAAAAGTGTGATGTCAGTTGCCCTCACGGGAAACCATGATCTCTTGCTACCCTTTTCATAATTTATTGGGTTGGCCAAAAAGTTTGTTTGGGTATGGCCAACTGAACAATATTCTGGGGACTCAGTTAACTTGGGAGTTGGATGTGGTACCCCAAATGACACTATCTTTTTCTCCCAGATAGAACAGTTGTTTCTGCTCTTCCACCAGGGATGCACACTTGCTCCTAGATGAGCCCTTTCACGTTTGGAGGAGTCCATGTGCCCACCACTATGTTCATATGGTCTACTGGGGTCCCTTTCAAGTTGCCTTGCTTCTATCCATCAATTTCTCCCGAGTTTTCTACCCTATGAAATCTAATTTCTCAAATGATTGGAAGCAACATTTACTTCTTTGCTGCTCGACATAAGTCTCTAGATAGACAATACTCAGAATGAAGATTTGGGGTAGAAACTAAGGTTATGATATGTTAATGTAATTTCATAATTTCAAATGTTTAGATAGTGATTCAAGCAAGGTTTCTTTTAAACTCATTGGGTCTCATGAGAGCTAAGATGGCGGAGGAATAGGACGGGGATACCATTTTCTCCCCCACAAATACATCAAAAGAACATTTGAACACTGAGTAAATTCCACAAAACAACTTCTGAATGCCAGCAGAGGACATCAGGCACTCAGAAAAGCAGCCCATTGTCTTCTAAAGGAGGTAGGAAAGAATATAAAAGAAAGAGAGACAAAAGAGGTAGGGACGGAGATCTGTCCTGGGAAGGGAGTCTTAAAAAAGAGAGAAGTTTCCAAACACCAGGAAACACTCTCACTGCTGAGTCTGTGGGGAGCCTTGGAATCACAGAGGGCAACATAACAGGGAGGAAAAATAAATAAATAATTAAAACCCACAGATTACGTGCCCAATGGTAACTCCCCCAGTGGAGAAGCAGCGCAGACGCCTGCACCTGCCACTAGCAAGTGGGGGCTGGGCAGGGAGGCGTGGGCTGCATTGCTTAGAGTAAGGACCAGGCTTGAATGGCCCGAGGGCAATCTGAGGAAACTAACTCGGGATAGCAAATCAGACTGTGGGATAGCTACCACGTGAAAAGCCCTAACCTAAGATACTGCCAGGCCTGCTCACAGAACAAAGGACTGAGCAGAGCTAGCCGGCTGCAGACCGGCCCTTCCCCCTCCAGGCAGGAGAGGGCAGCCAGAGCCCGAAGGGGGCAATTGTGGCTCCAGAGAGGCATTATCTACCAAAATGCAAGCAGGCTTCGTTGCTAACAAGGACTTCTTGGGATTCTGGATGGTCAACATTTCCCTGAGAAGGTGCGCCAGTTGTGCACCCAGAAAACCGAGTGGCAGGGACGGGGGAGGCCATAAGTCGCAGTGACTGCACTTGCCAAACATCTGGTCACCTGAGCTGCTCGGACCTGGGAAGGGCACAAAACGCAGGCCCAACCGAGTCTGCACCTCTGAGGACTACCCGAGTACCTGAACCTGAGTGGCTTGGACCTGGGAAGTGCATATAACCCAGGGCCGGCCTCAGACAGTCCCCGGCAGAGCAACCTAGAGCCTAAGCAGTGTACACAGGGAAAGCACACACGCCGTGAGTCGGACAAACTCATTGTGGCTGAGACACTGCAAGCACACGCCAGTGTTACTTGTTTGCAGCATCCCTCCCTCCTCACAGCACGACTGAAAAAGTGAGCCTAAAAAAGTGTCCACCACCGCCCCCTTGAGTCAGGGCAGAAATTAGACACTGAAGAGACCAGCAAACAGAAGCTAAAACAGAGGGAACTTCCTTGGAAGTGACACATGCAATAGATTAAAACCCTGTAGTTAGTACCGACTACTAGGAACGGGCCTATAGATCTTGAGAATTATAAGCTGGATCAAGGAACTATTTGAAAATGAACTGACCCCACACAGCCCACAACACCAAAGAAAGTCCTAGATTCATTTTGACCAGTTTCACTATCATTCTTTAATTAAAAAAATTTTTTTTAATTTTTAAGTCCTCTGTTACTCCTTTAATTTTCATTTTTATAACCTATTACTTCGAAAAAAAAAAGGGGAAACCCTATTTTTTAAAGGAAACTTCATATATATATATATTTTATAATTTTTTGTGACTTTTTTTTTCTTTAATATTGTATTTTTGAAAATCCAACCTCTACTCTAGATTTTTAATCTTTGCTTTTTGGTATTTGTTATCAATTTTGTATAGAGATGGGAATACCAGACCACCTGACCTGCCTCTTGAGAAACCTATATGCAGGTCAGGAAGTAGCAGTTAGAACTGGACATGGAACAACCGACTGGTTCCAAATAGGAAAGGGAGTATGTCAAGGCTGTATATTGTCACCCTGCTTATTTAACTTCTATGCAGAGTACATCATGAGAAACGTTGGGCTGGAGGAAGCACAAGCTGGAATCAAGATTGCCGGGAGAAATATCAATGACCTCAGATATGCAGATGACACCACCCTTATGGCAGAAAGTGAAGAGGAACTCAAAAGCCTCTTGATGAAGGTGAAAGTGGAGAGTGAAAAAGTTGGCTTAAAGCTCAACATTCAGAAAACTAAGATCATGGCATCTAGTCCCATCACTTCATGGGAAATAGATGGGGAAACAGTGGAAACAGTGTCAGACTTTATTTTGGGGGGCTCCAAAATCACTGCAGATGTTGACTGCAGCCATGAAATTAAAAGACACTTACTCCTTGGAAGAAAAGTTATGGCCAACCTAGATAGCATATTCAAAAGCAGAGACATTACTTTGCCAACAAAGGTCTGTCTAGTCAAGGCTATGGTTTTTCCAGTGGTCATGTATGGATGTGAGAGTTGGACTGTGAAGAAAGCTGAGCACCGAAGAATTGATGCTTTTGAACTGTGGTGTTGGAGAAGACTCTTGAGAGTCCCTTGGACTGCAAGGAGATCCAACCAGTCCATTCTGAAGGAGATCAGACCTGGGATTTCTTTGGAAGGACTGATGCTAAAGCTGAAACTCCAGCACTTTGGCCACCTCATGCGAAGAGTTGACTCATTGGAAAAGACTCTGATGCTGGGAGGGATTAGGGGCAGGAGGAGAAGGGGACGACAGAGGATGAGATGGCTGGATGGCATCACTGACTCCATGGACACGAGTCTAAGCGAACTCCAGGAGTTGGTGACGGACAGGGAAGCCTGGCGTGCTGCGATTCATGGGGTAGCAAGGAGTCGGACACAACTGAGCGACTGAAGTGAACTGAAGAACCCAATCTTCAGTACCCATTTTAACTTGGGAGCGAGATTACTGGCTTGACTGCTCTCTCCCCCTTTAAACTCTCCTTTTTCTCCACCAGGTCACCTCTATCTCCTCCCCCTCATTCCCTCTTCTCTTCTCTACCCAACTCTGTGACTCTCTCTGTGTGTTCCGGACTGTGGAGAACAGTCCGGAACACACAAAGGAACTGATTTAGGGAACTGATTACTGGCTGGATCTGTCTCTCTCCTTTTGATCTCCCGCTTTATCCTCCTGGCCACCTCTGTCTCCTTCCTACCTCTTCTCTTCTCTGTATAACTCTGTGAACATCTCTGAGCGGTCCAGACTGTGGAGCACACATAAGGAAGTGATTACTGGCTAGCTTGCTCTCTCCTCTTTTGATTCCACTTCATCTCACCCTGGTCACCTCTATCTCCCCCCTCCCTCTTCTCTTCTCCATGTAACTCTGTGAACCTCTCTGGGTGTCCCTCACTGTGGAGAAACTTTTCATCTTTAACCTAGATGTTTTATCAACGGTGTGGTATAGATGGAGAAGTCTTGAGGATACTGTAAAAATAAGACTGAAAACCAGAAGCAGGAGGCTTAAGTGCAAATCCTGAGAACACCAGAGAACTTCTGACTCCAGAGAGCATTAATCGACAGGAGCTCATCAAATGCCTCCATACGTACACTGAAACCAAGCACCACACAAGGGCCAACAAGTTCCAGAGCAGGACATACCACACAAATTCTCCAGCAACACAGGAACATAGCCCTGAGCTTCAATATACAGGCTGCCCAAAGTTACTCCAAACCCACTGACATCTCATAACTCATTACTGGACACTTCGTTGCACTCCAGAGAGAAGAAATCCAGCTCCACCCACCAGAACACCAACACAAGCTTCCCTAACCAGGAAACTTTGAAAAGCCACTGGTACAACCCCACCCACAGTGAGGAAACTCCACAATAAAGAGAACTCCACAAAATGCCAGAATACAGAAAGGCCACCCCAAACACAACAATATAAACAAGATGAAGAGACAGAGGAATACCTAGCAGGTAAAGGAACAGGATAAATGCCCATCAAACCAAACAAAGGAGGAAGAGATAGGGAATCTACCTGATAAAGAATTCCAAATAATGATAGTGAAAATGATTGAAAATCTTGAAAACAAAATGAAATCACAGATAAATAGCCTGGAGACAAGGATTGAGAAGATGCAAGAAAGGTTTAACAAGGACCTAGAAGAAATAAAAAAGAGTCAATATATAATGAATAGTGCAATAAATGAGATCAAAAACACTCTGGAGGGAACAAATAGTAGAATAACAGAGGCGGAAGGTAGGATTAGTGAGGTAGAAGATAGAGTGGTAGAAATAAATGAATCAGAGAGGATAAAAGAAAAACAAATTAAAGAAATGAGGACAACCTCAGAGACCTCTGGGACAATGTTAAACGCCCCAACATTTGAATCATAGGAGTCCCAGAAGAAGAAGACAAAAAGAAAGACCATGAGAAAATACTTGAGGATATAATAGTTGAAAACTTCCCTAAAATGGGGAAGGAAATAATCACCCAACTCCAAGAAACCCAGAGAGTCCCAAACAGGATAAACCCAAGGTGAAACACCCCAAGACACATATTAATCAAATTAACAAAGATCAAACACAAAGAATAAATATTAAAAGCAGCAAGGGAAAAACAACAAATAACACACAAAGGGATTCCCATAAGGATAACAGCTGATCTTTCAATAGAAACTCTTCAGGCCAGGAGGGAATCGCAGGACATACTTAAACTGATGAAAGAAAATAACCTACAGCCCAGATTACTGTACCCAGCAAGGATCTCATTCAAATATGAAGGAGAAATCAAAATTTTACAGACAAGCAAAAGCTGAGAGAATTCAGCACCACCAAACCAGCTGTCCAACAAATGCTAAAGGATATTCTCTAGACAGGAAACACAAAAAGGGTGTATAGACTTGAACCCAAAACAACAAAGTAAATGGCAATGGGATCATACTTATCAATAATTACCTTAAACGTAAATGGGTTGAATGCCCCAACCAAAAGACAAAGACTGGCTGAATGGATACAAAAACAAGACCCCTACATATGCTGTCTACAAGAGACCCACCTCAAAATAAGAGACACATACAGACTGTAAGTGAAGGGATGGAAAAAGATATTCCATGCAAATAGAGACCAAAAGAAAGCAGGAGTAGCAATACTCATATCAGATAAAATAGACTTTAAAACAAAGGCTGTGAAAAGAGACAAAGAAGGATACTATATAATGATCAAAGGATAAACCAAGAAGAAGATATAACAATTATAAATATATATGCACCCAACATAGGAGCACCACAGCATGTAAGACAAATGCTAACAATTATGAAAGGGGAAATTAACAGTAACACAATAATAGTGGGAGACTTTAATACCCCACTTACACCTATGGATAGATCAACTAAACAGAAAATTAACAAAGAAACACAAACTTTAAATGATGCAATAGACCAATTAGACCTAAGTGATATCTATAGGACAGTTCACCCCAAAACAATGAATTTCACCCTTTTCTCAAGTGCACATGGAAACTTCTCCACGATAGATCACATCCTGGGCCATAAATCTAGCCTTGGTAAATTAAAAAAAAATTGAAGTCATTCCAAGCATCTTTTCTGACGACAATGCAGTAAGATTAGATCTCAATTACAGGAGAAAAACTATTAAAAATTCCAACATACACACTAATTCAAGCAAGAGAAATACACTTGAAAATTTTAGAACTTGGGTACAAAACAAAGTAATTCAAGAAATAGTGAAAACTCACTGGCCTGATTGTTAAGACACTTGTGTTCTGGTCATTGGTCCCCCCATTAATAGCTGTGTGATTTGGGGCAAGTCCCTTAACCTCTCTGAGCTTTAATTTCTCATCTGACCTCAAACCGTTCTTTCCCGCTCTAAACCTTCAAGACAATGTGAGTCAATTTCATGCTTGTAAACAGGAAGAGTTCTTTGGCCTTGCAACTGAAAACGCACCATTAAAATTATCAAGAGAACTCAGCTCCTTTGAGTGGGTCCAAGAAGGTTAATACAGACACTGTATTCTACTGTGAAAGCAGAGCTGGATTAGAGAGTAAGGTAGATCTGGATCAGGTTTCCCAATACAACAGCCAACATGAAGGCTAGGAAAGTTCTCATAGATTGGAAAAGGGAAAAAAAAAAAGGTTCTGATGCCTTTCAGAGTTGGCTTGGTTTGGTGACTGGAAACCCACACGTGGTTTCACCAAAAGGACTTCAGATGGGAACCTTTAATAAATGTTCTAGCTTTTAAAAAGCAGGGCAGTAACAATGACATCTAAGAGAAACAAGTGCTATTAGATGGGACATAAATAACCCAAAGGGTGAAACACTTCATTCTAACTCAGTCCTCAGCCGCTTGTACAGCAAATGGATGAGGGGCCCTAGGGATGCAAAGTCCACTGGAAGGAAGATGCTAATCTCCCTGAACTTGGAGGAAAAAAAAAAAAAAATCCAACATATGGAGGCTGAACAACACGCTGCTGAATAACCAACAAATCACAGAAGAAATTAAAAAATAAATCAAAATATGCATAGAAAATCATGAAAATGAAAATACAACAACCCAAAACCTGTGGGACACTGTAAAATCAGTACTAAGGGGGAGGTTCATAGCAATACAGGCATACCTCAAGAAACAAGAAAAAAGTCAAATAAATAACCTAACTCTACCTAAAGCAACTAGAAAGGGAAGAAATGGAAGAACTCTAGGGTTAGTAGAAGGAAAGAAATCTTAAAAATTAGGGCAGAAATAAATGCAAAAGAAACAAAAGAGACCATAGCAAAAATCAACAAAACCAAAAGCTGCTTCTTTGAAAGGATAAATAAAACTGACAAACCATTAGCCAGACTCATCAAGAAACAAAGGGAGAAAAATCAAATCAATAAAATTAGAAATGAAAATGGAGAGATCACAACAGACAATGCAGAAATACAAAGGATAAGAGACTACTATCAGCAATTATATGCCAATAAAATGGACAACGTGGAAGAAATGGACAAATTCTTAGAAAAGTACAACTTTCCAAAACTCGACCAGGAAGAAATAGAAAATCTTAACAGACCCATCACAAGCACGGAAATTGAAACTGTAATCAGAAATCTTCCAGCAAACAAAAGCCCAGGTCCAGATGGCTTCACAGCTGAATTCTACCAAAAATTTAGAGAAGAGCTAACACCTATCCTATTCAAACTCTTCCAGAAAATTGCAGAGGAAGGTAAACTTCCAAACTCATTCTATGAGGCCACCATCACCCTAATACCAAAACCTGACAAAGATGCCACAAAAAAAGAAAACTACAGGCCAATATCACTGATGAACATAGATGCAAAAATCCTTAACAAAATTCTAGCAATCAGAATCCAACAACACATTAAAAAGATCATACACCATGACCAAGTGGGCTTTATCCCAGGGATGCAAGGATTCTTCAATATCTGCAAATCAATCAATGTAATACATCACATTAACAAATTGAAAAATAAAAGCCATATGATTATCTCAATAGATGCAGAGAAAGCCTTTGACAAAATTCAACATCCATTTATGATTAAAAACTCTCCAGAAAGCAGGAATAGAAGGAACATACCTCAACATAATAAAAGCTATATATGACAAACCCACAGCAAACATTATCCTCAATAGTGAAAAATTGAAAGCATTTCCTCTAAAGTCAGGAACAAGACGAGGGTGCCCACTTTCACCACTACTATTCAACATAGTTTTGGAAGTTTTGGCCACAGCAATCAGAGCAGAAAAAGATATAAAAGGAATCCAAATTGGAAAAGAAGTAAAACTCTCACTGTTTGCAGATGACATGATCCTCTACATAGAAAACCCTAAAGACTCCACCAGAAAATTACTAGAGCTAATCAATGACTATAGTAAAGTTGCAGGATATAAAATCAACACACAGAAATACCTTGCATTCCTATACACTAATAAAGAGAAAATAGAGAAATTAAGGAAACAATTCCATTCACCATTGCAACAAAAAGAATAAAATACTTAGGAATATATCTACCTAAAGAAACTAAAGACCTATATATAGAAAACTATAAAACACTGGTGAAAGAAATCAAAGAGGACACTAATAGATGGAGAAATATACAGTATTCATGGATTGGAAGAATCAATATAGTGAAAATGAGTATACTACCCAAAGCAGTCTATAGATTCAATGCAATCCCTATCAAACTACCAATAGTGTTTTTCACAGAGCTAGAACAAATAATTTCACAATTTGTATGGAAATACAAAAAACCTCGAATAGCCAAAGCAATGTTGAGAAAGAAGAATGGAACTGGAGGAATCAACCTGCCTGACTTCAGGCTCTACTACAAAGCCACAGTCATCAAAACAGTATGGTACTGGCACAAAGACAGAAATATAGATCAATGGAACAAAATAGAAAGCCCAGAGATAAATCCACACACCTATGGACACCTTATCTTTGACAAAGGAGGCAAGAATATACAATGGAGAAAAGACAATCTCTTTAACAAGTGGTTCCAGGAAAACTGGTCAACCACTTGTAAAAGAATGAAACTAGAACACTTTCTAACACTATACACAAAAATAAACTCAAAATGGATTAAAGATCTAAACATAAGACCATAAACTATACAACTCCTAGAGGAGAACATAGGCAAAACACTCTCTGACATAAATCACAGCAAGATCCTCTATGATCCACCTCCCAGAATATTGGAAATAAAAGCAAAAATAAACAAATGGGACCTAATTAAAATTAAAAGCTTCTGCACAACAAAGGAAACTCTAAGCAAGGTGAAAAGACAGCCTTCAGAATGTGAGAAAATAATAGCAAGTGAAGCAGCTGAAAAAGAATTAATCTCAAAAATATACAAGCAACTTCTGCAGCTCAATTCCAGAAAAATAAATGACCCAATCAAAAAATGGGTCAAAGAACTAAACAGACATTTCTCCAAAGAAAACATACAGATGGCTAACAAACACATGAAAAGATGCTCAACATCACTCATTGTCAGAGAAATGCAAATCAAAACCACAATGAGGTACCATTTCACGCCAGTCAGAATGGCTGCAATCCAAAAGTCTACAAGCAATAAATGCTGGAGAGGGTGTGGAGAAAAGGGAACCCTCTTACACTGTTGGTGGGAACGCAAACTAGTACAGCCACTATGGAGAACAGTGTGGAGATTCCTTAAAAAACTGGGAATAGAACTGTCACATGACCCAGCAACCCCACTGCTGGGCATACACACCGAGGAAACCAGAATTGAAAGAGACACGTGTACCCCAATGTTCATTGCAGCACTGTTTATAATAGCCAGGACGTGGAAGCAACCTAGATGTGCATCAGCAGATGAATGGATAAGAAAGCAGTGGTACATATACACAATGGAGTATTACTCAGCCATTAAAAAGAATACATTTGAATCAGTTCTAATGAGGTGGATGAAACTGGAGCCTATTATACAGAGTGAAGTAAGCCAGAAAGAAAAACACCAATACAGTGTACTCATGCATATATATGGAATTTAGAAAGATGGTAATGATAATCCTGTATACGAGACAACAAAAGAGACACAGATGTATAAAACAGTCTTGTGGACTCTGTGGGCAAGGGAGGGATGATTTGGGAGAATGGCATTGAAACATGTATAATATTATATGTGAAATGAATCGCCAGTCCAGGTTTGATGCATCATACAGGATGCTCGGGGCTGGTGCACTGGGATGACCCAGAGGGATGGTATGGGGAGGGAAGTGGGGGGGGGGGTGAGTTCAGGATGGGGAACATGTGTACACCAGTGGCAGATTCATGTTGATGTATGGCAAAACCAATACAATATTGTAAAGTAATTAGCCTCTAATTAAAATTAATAAATTAAAAAAAAAGACCCAGCACAGCCAAAATAAATAAATATTAAAAAACTTAAAAAAAAAAAACTCATTGGGTCTGACTTTCATTGCATCTTTGTGTGTGTGTGTGTGTTTATATATATTTTTTTAAAAATGAGGATGTAGCCCCTTGATTGACAAAGAGTTGGCAATGATTGAAGCAGAAGTTCAACCATACAACCAGCAGTTGACAGACCATCATCTGAGCATGCTTGTATAATCCAAAATTTAGGGTCATTCCCTTTATTTTCCTTACCAGAAAATGAATAAGGCTTCCTGCTAATGGGTACCTCCAAGAGTCCCGTTCCTGCTGGCAGACACAAGGCATCCAGAGCCTGATTCAGCACATTCGTGGTCAGGACTTTGAACCAAATCAAGAGCCTCCTTTTGAATTGGGGGCCAGAGGGGACTTCCAAACGCCTTGAGGTTGCTCAGTGTCCTCAGCTAATTATACTGTTGTTTCAAATATGTAAAAGAGGAACTAGTCTCATGCAAAAAGAGTGGGATTCCCCTTTTGGCTCACGGTGGAGTTTTAAGCCTTTGTTCTAAACATAATGTTCTGTCCTCTCCAGTTCTCCTGTTTCAACCCTTCCTGCCTCTTTCCTTTTATAAAATAAACAAAGCAAGATTGCACTTATGGGCCTGTCCCTGTCCAGTGGTTAGATCATTCACCAAACATCTTGGTGTGAACACCCCACTCATGTCACCACAGCTTCGGGTGCTAGAAGGGGATTAAGATGGAGTAGTGGTTGGGGGAGTGGGTAAGAGTGTCCTGTGGCATCTTGTGAGGAGAGTTCTATGGTCCTACTGTACTTGCTTGAGAGGGATACTCTCAGAGAAGACCCTATTTATGGCCAGTAAACTTTTCAGAGAATCACAGGAGACTCTGTTGGCCTGGGTATTTCAAGCTCTATCCACTCCAAGTATCTCACTTTTTAAGCAAGGATCCTGAAATCCTTGACTATAAATATAAAATGAAAACTTAACAAGTATGCATGGCTTGATCCTAAGTGGGTTCTAGGGGCTCACCTGAACAAACCCAAATAGCTCCTGGCAGAGCTGAGACCAGCAAACAGATCTCCCCGGGAAAGGTTCTTTCTTGTAGACTACAAGCCTATTTGTTTTTAGATGTTCCTGTTGTGGCCCAGCTGACCTCTAGATCAAACAGATGTAGGCTCCAAAAGTTCCCAAGCACTTATTTATAGGACATCATCCCCATTCACAGGCTTCCGAGCACAACGGGTGCAGAGACATTGGGTGTGGGCTTTCCCACCCTTCCCTCCCCCTCTCTCTACCCCCCACAAATTCAGTCTTTGAGGACAAAATTCTCTATTCCAAACCATCAGGCTGTTCTGTGAGGTCCTTATCTAGTTGACCCTTATCTAGTTCAAACAACACAGGTTTGAACTGCATGGGTCCACTTACACATGGATTTTTTCCCACTAAATAGTATTACAGTACTATTAGTATTGTATTAGTATTATTACAGTACAGTCTGTGATTGGTAGAATCCAAGACATAGATGCAGAGGGTTGACTGTAAAGTTAAGTGTGGATTGTCAACTGCAGGGAGGGTCAGGGTTCCTAACCCATAGTTGTTCAAGGGTCAACTGTATTATTGACCAAGTGGGTCCCATCTATACTACGCAAGCTTGCAAGTGTCTCTACTTGGTTTTGTGCCTCCAAAAATCCTGCAAAGAGGCCTGCTTGGTGGTTAAGAAAAATACTTCTTATAAAGTTTTAGAGCTGATACCTGCTGTGGGTAAGACTGGTCCCGTACTTTTAGTACTCACCATCCATACCCCCAACCCCAGGGCATTCAGCTGCTATAGAAGCAACTATTAGCTAAAGTGACAATCTTCCCTTTTCATTCATATATAACATTTCTCCTCCAAGTTCTGGGTCATTCCTAAATGTGCATCAGTTCAGTTACTCAGTCGTGTCCAACTCTTTGCGACCCCATGAATCGCAGCACGCCAGGCCTCCCTGTCCATCACCAACTCCCGGAGTTCACTGACTCACCTCCATTGAGTTAGTGGTGCCATCCAGCCATCTCATCCTCTGTTGTCCCCTTCTCCTCCTGCCCCCAATCCCTCCCAGCATCAGAGTCTTTTCCAATGAGTCAAATCTTCGCATGAGGTGGCCAAAGTACTGGAGTTTCAACTTCAGCATCATTCCTTCCAAAGAAATCCCAGGGCTGATCTCCTTCAGAATGGACTGGTTGGATCTCCTTGCAGTCCAAGGGACTCTCAAGAGTCTTCTCCAACACCACAGTTCAAAAGCATCAATTCTTCGGTGCTCAGCTTTCTTCACAGTCCAACACTCACATCCATACATGACCACTGGAAAAACCATAGCCTTGACTAGACAGACCTTTGTTGGCAAAGTAATGTCTCTGCTTTTGAATATGCTATCTAGGTTGGTCATAACTTTCCTTCCAAGGAGTAAGTATCTTTTAATTTCATGGCTGCAGTCACCATCTGTAGTGATTTTGGATACCAGAAAAATAAAGTCTGACACTGTTTCCACTGTTTTCCCATCTATATCCCATGAAGTGATGGGACCGGATGCCATGATCTTCGTTTTCTGAATGTTGAGCTTTAAGCCAACTTTTTCACTCTCCACTTTCACCTTCATCAAGAGGCTTTTGAGTTCCTCTTCACTTTCTGCCATAAGGGTGGTGTCATCTGCATATCTGAGGTGATTGATATTTCTCCTGGCAATCTTGATTCCAGCTTGTGCTTCTTCCAGCCCAGCATTTCTCATGATGTACTCTGCATAGAAGTTAAATAAGCAGGGTGACAATATACAGCCTTGACGTACTCATTTTCCTATTTGGAACCAGTCTGTTGTTCCATGTCCAGTTCTAACTGTTGCTTCCTGACCTGCATACCGGTTTCTCAAGAGGCAGGTCAGGTGGTCTGGTATTCCCATTTCTTGAAGAATTTTCCACAGTTTATTGTGATTCACACAGTCAAAGGCTTTGGCATAATCCATAAAGCAGAAATAGATGTTTTTCTGGAACTCTCTTGCTTTTTCGCTGATCCAGCAGATGTTGGCAATTTGATCTCTGGTTCCTCTGCCCTTTCTAAAACCAGCTTGAACATCTGGAAGTTCACAGTTCACGTATTGCTGAAGCCTGGCTTGGAGAATTTTGAGCATTACTTTACTAGCGTGTGAGATGAGTACAATTGTGTGGTAGTTTGAGCATTCTTTGGCATTGCCTTTCTTTGGGATTGGAATGAAAACTGACCTTTTCCAGTCCTGTGGCCACTGCTGAGTTTTCCAAATTTGCTGGCATATTGAGTGCAGCACTTTAACAGCATCATCTTTCAGGATTTGAAATAGCTCCACTGGAATGCCATCACCTCCACTAGCTTTGTTAATAGTGATGCTTTCTAAGGCCCACTTGACTTCACATTCCAGAATGTCTAGCTCTACGTGAGTGATCACACCATCGTGATTATCTGGGTCGTGAAGATCTTTTTTGTACAGTTCTTATGTGTATTCTTGCCAACTCTTCTTAATATCTTCTGCTTCTGTTAGGTCCATACCATTTCTGTCCTTTATCAAGCCAATCTTTGCATGAAATGTTCCCTTGGAATCTCTAATTTTCTTGAAGAGATCTCTAGTCTTTCCCATTCTGTTGTTTTCCTCTATTTCTTTGTATTGGTCGCTGAGGAAGGCTTTCTTATCTCTTCTTGCTATTCTTTGGAACTCTGCATCCAGATGCTTATATCTTTCCTTTTCTCCTTTGCTTTTCACTTCTCTTCTTTTCACAGCTATTTGTAAGGCCTCCCCAGACAGCCATTTTGCTTTTTTGCATTTCTTTTCCATGGGGATGGTCTTGATCCCTGTCTCCTGTACAATGTCACGAACCTCATTCCATAGTTCATCAGGCACTCTATCTATCAGATCTAGGCCCTTAAATCTATTTCTCACTTCCACTGTATAATCATAAGGGATTTGATTTAGGTCATACCTGAATGGTCCAGTGGTTTTCCCTACTTTCTTCAATTTAAGTCTGAATTTGGCAATAAGGAGATCATGATCAGAGCCACAGTCAGCTCCTGGTCTTGTTTTTGTTGACTGTATAGAGCTTCTCCATCTTTGGCTGCAAAGAATATAATCAATCTGATTGCGGTGTTGACCATCTGGTGATGTCCATGTGTAGAGTCTTCTCTTGTGTTGTTGGAAGTGGGTGTTTGCTATGACCAGTGCATTTTCTTGGCAAAACTCTATTAGTCTTTGCCCTGCTTCATTCCATATTCCAAAGCCAAATTTGCCTGTTACTCCAGGTGTTTCTTGACTTCCTACTTTTGCATTCCAGTCCCCTATAATGAAAAGGACGTCTTTTTTGGGTGTTAGTTCTAAAAGGTCTTGTAGGTCTTCATAGAACTGTTCAACTTCAGCTTCTTCAGCATTACTGGTTGGGGCATAGACTTGGATTACTGTGATATGCATAGAGTTCAGTTATTTCCCCCCTGCTATTATGACAATTTAGTTGATCCTCACAACGATGTGAAGTCCTGAGTCAAAAAGATCTTAATCTCTCTGTTAGTTTACTTGTTTAATAAAAAAAAGAATAAGTGATTTCTCAAGGTAACTCAAATTGTCTAACTAGAATTCCAAGTCTGATCTATTTAATGTCTTACACAAAGATGTAAGTCTGACTTATATCAAATCCAGGTTTTTTTTCCCCACTGTTTCATGCTATCTTACTACATGATTTCCTCCCACGTGTTTAAGAATATATTTGTGTGTGTGTACACTCAGTTGTCTCTGACTCTTTGAGGCCCAGTGGACTGTAGCCTGCCAGGCTCATCTGTCCATGAAATTTTCCAGGCAAAAATACTGGGGTGGGTTGCCATTTCCTACTCTAGGGGATCTTCCCAACCCAGGAATTGAACCTGTATCTCTTGGGTCACCTGCATTGGCAGGCAGATTCTTTACAGTTGCGCCACCAGGGAAATTTAAAGTTAAAAGATGTTTTCTCTATGGTATTTACTAAAAAGTGTCTTCAGGATTGGGCTTCCCTTAGGGCCCAGTGGTAAAGTATCTGCCGGCAATGCAGGAGTCATAGGAGATGCGGGTTTGATCTTTGAGTCGGGAAGATCCCCTGGAGGAGGAAATGGCAACCCACTCCAGTATTTTTGCCTGGGAAATCCCAGGGACAGAGGAGCTTGGCGGGCTATAGTTGATGGGGTCACAAACAATGGGACGTGACAGTTGCGACTGAGGAGGGAGGAGCCAAGATGGCGGAGGAGTAGGATGGGGAGAACACTTTCTCCCCCACAAATTCATCAACAGAGCATTTAAACGTTGAGTAAATCCCACAAAACAACTTCTGAATGCCGGCAGAGGACATCAGGCACCCAGAAAAGCAACCCAACTCTTCGAAAGGAGGTAGGAAAAAATATAAAAGACAAAAACAGAGACAAAAGAGGGAGGGACGGAGTTTTGTCCCGGGAAGGGAGTCTTAAAAAGAGAGAAGTTTCCAAACACCAGGAAATCTTCTCACTGCCGAATCTGTGCCGAGCTTTGGAAGCACAGAGGGCAACTTAACAGGGAGAAAAAATAAATAAACAATTAAAACTCGCAGATTGCGAGCCCTACGGTAACTCCCCCAGCGGAGAAGCAGCGCAGACGCCTGCACACGCCATTGGCAAGCGGGGGCTGGGCAGGGAGGCGTGGCATGGGCTGCATCGCTGAGAGTAAGAATCTGGCCTGAATACCATGAGTGCTATCTGAGCGAAATAATTTGGGCTAGCAAACCAGACTGTGGGATATCTACCACGCAAAAAGCCAGCCCTAACCTAAGACACCGCCAGGCCCGGGCACGGAACAAAGGACTGCACAGAGATAGCTGGCTGCAGACCTTCCCCCTCCGGTGACAGGCAGCCAGAGCCGGAAGGGGGCAATCGCAGCCCCAGAGAGACATTATCTATAAAACTGTAAGCAGGCTTCTTTGCTAACCAAAACTTCTTGGGGATCTGGACGGTCAATATCTGCCTGAGAAGGTGCGCCGGTTTTACACCCAGATAACCGAGTGGCGGGGAGGCGATAAGTCACAGCATTGGCGCTCGCCAAACACCTCATCACCTGAGCTGCTCAGACCTGGGAAGAGCACAAAACGCAGGCCCAGCTGAGTCTGCGCCTCTGAGGACTACCTGAGTGCCTGAACCTGAGTGGCTTGGACCTGGGAGGTTCATGCAGCCCAGGGCCGGCCTCGGATTGTTCCCGGTGGAACAACCTAGAGCCCGAGCAGTGTGGGCAGGGTGGCTACACGCGCCGTGAGTGGGGGCAGACCCAGTGTGGCTGAGGCACTGCGAGCGCAAGCCAGTGTTATTTGTTTTCAGCATCCCTCCCTCCCTCCCCACAGCGCCACTGAACAAGTGAGCCTAAAAAAAAAAAAAAAAAAAAGTGTCCTCTACCGTCCCCTTTGTGTCAGGGTGGAAACCAGACACTGAAGAGACCAGCAAACAGAAGAAGTTATAACAGAGGGAAATGCCTCGGAGATTAAAACCCTGTGGTTACTACGGACTACATAGGAAGGGACGTATAGATCTTGAGAAATATAAGTCGGACCAAGGAACTAGCTAAAAATGAACTGAACCCACAATGCTCACAACAAAACCAGAAAAAGTCCTAGATATATTTTTACTATTTTTACGATCATTCTTTCTTTCTTTTTTTTTTCTTAATTAAAAAAAATATTTTTTAAGTCCTCTATTGTTCCTTTAATTTTCACTTTTATAACCTACTACTTTGCAAAAAAAAAAAAGACCCTATTTTTTTTCTTCTTCAGCAAACTTCATATATATATATTTTATAATTTTTTGACCTTTTTTTTTTCTTCTTTTCTTTAACATTGTATTTTTGAAATTCCAAACTCTACTCTAGATTTTTAATTTTAGCTTTTTGGTATATGTTATCAATTTTGTACCTATAGTTTTTTTTTTTATAATTTCTGTGACTTTTTTTTTTTTCCTCTGTTTCTTTCTCTTCTTGTTTTATATAACATTGTATATCTGAAATTCCAAACTCTACTCTAGATTTTTAACTTATGCTTTTTCGTATTTGGTATCAATTTTGTACCTGTATTTTCTTTATAATTTTTGCGACATTGTTTGTTTTTGTTTGTTTGTTTGTTTTCTCTCCTTATTTTTCTTCTTCCTTTTTTTAACATTGTATCTTTGAAATTCCAAACTCTACTCTAGATTTTTAATTTTTGCTTTTTGGTATTAGTTATCAATTTTGTACCTGTATTTTCTTTATAATTCTCGCGGCCTTGTTTGTTTTTCTTTGTTCGTTTTTTCTCTCTTTCTTTTCCTTCTTCTTTTCTACAACATCGTATTTTTGAAATTCCAAACTCTACTCTAGATTTTTAATTTTTGCTTATATGTATTTGTTACCAATTTTGTACCTTTAAGAACCCAATCTTCAGGACCCATTTTTCACTAGGGAGCGAGATTACTGGCTTGACTGCTCTCTCTCTCTTTGGACTCTCCTTTTTCTCCACCAGGTTGCCTGTGTCTCCTCCCTAACCCCTCTCTACTCTACCCAACTCTGTGAATTTCTGTGTGTTCCAGACGGTGGAGAACACTTAGGGAACTGATTACTGGCTGGATCTGTCTCCCTCCTTTTCATTCCCCCCCTTTATCCTTCTGGCCGCCTCTGTCTCCTTCCTCCTTCTTCTCTTCTCTTCTCTGTATAACTCCGTGAACATCTCTGAGTGGTCCAGTTGTGGAGTGCACATAAGGAAGTGACTACTGGCTAGCCCACTCTCTCCACTATTGATTCCACCTCATCTCATCTGGGTCACCTCTAACTCCCTCCTCCCTCTTCTCTTCTCCATGTAACACTGTGAACCTCTCTGAGTGACCCTCACAGTAGAGAAGCTTTTCATCTTTAATGTAGATGTTTTATCAATGGTGCTGTATAGAAGGAGAAGTTTTGAAACTACTGTAAAAATAAGACCGATAACTGGAAGCAGGAGGCTTAAGTCCAAACCCTGACTCCAGGGAACTCCTGACTCCAAGGAACATTAATTGACAGGAACTCATCAAATGCCTCCATACCAACACTGAAACCAAGCACCACACAAGGGCCAACAAGTTCCAGGGCAAGACATACCAAGCAAATTCTCCAGCAACAAAGGAACACAGCCCTGAGCTTCAAGATACAGGCTGCCCAAAGTCACCCCAAAACCAAAGACATCTCATAACTCATTACTGGACATTTCATTGCACTCCAGAGAGAAGAAATACAGCTCCACCCACCAGAACACCAACACAAGCTTCCCTAACCAGGAAAACTTGACAAGCCACCTGTACAAACCCACACACAGTGAGGAAACGCCACAATAAAGAGAACTCCACAAACTGCCAGAATACAGAAAGGACACCCTAAACTCAGCAATTTAAACAAGATGAAGAGACAGAGGAATATCCAGCAGATAAAGGAACAGGATAAATGCCCACCAAACCAAACAAAAGAGGAAGAGATAGGGAATCTACCTGATAAAGAATTCCGAATAATGATAGTGAAATTGATCCAAAATCTTGAAATCAAAATGGAATCACAGGTAAATAGCCTGGAGACAAGGATTGAGAAGATGCAAGAAAGGTTTAACAAGGACCTAGAAGAAATAAAAAAGAGTCAATATATAATGAATAATGCTATAAATGAGATCAAAAACACTTTGGAGGCAACAAATAGTAGAATAACAGAGGCAGAAGGTAGGATTAGTGAATTAGAAGATAGAATGGTAGAAATAAATGAATCAGAGAGGATAAAAGAAAAATGAATTAAAAGAAACGAGGACAATCTCAGAGACCTCCAGGACAATATTAAACGCTACAACATTCGAATCATAGGGGTTCCAGAAGAAGAAGACAAAAAGAAAGACCATGAGAAAATTCTTGAGGAGATAATGGTGGAAAACTTCCCTAAAATGGGGAAGGAAATAATCACCCAAGTCCAAGAAACCCAGAGAGTCCCAAACAGGATACACTCAAGGCGAAACACCCCAAGACACATATTAATCAAATTAACAAAGATCAAACACAAAGAACAAACATTAAAAGCAGCAAGGGAAAAACAACAAATAACACACAAGGGAATTCCCATAAGGATAACAGCTGATCTTTCAATAGGAACTCTTCAAGCCAGGAGGGAATGGCAAGACATAATTAAAATGATGAAAGAAAATAACCTACAGCCCAGATTATTGTACCCAGCAAGGATCTCATTCAAGTATGAAGGAGAAATCAAAAGCTTTTCAGACAAGCAAAAGCTGAGAGAATTCTGCACCACCAAACCAGCTCTCCAACAAATACTAAAGGATATTCTCTAGACAGGAAACACAAAAATGGTGTATAAATTCGAACCCCAAACAATAAAGTAAATGGCAACGGGATCATACTTATCAGTAATTACCTTAAACGTAAATGGGTTGAATGCCCCAACCAAAAGACAAAGACTGGCTGAATGGATACAAAAACAAGACCCCTACATATGTTGTCTACAAGAGGCCCACCTCAAAACAGGGGACACATACAGACTGAAAGTGAAGGGCTGGAAAAAGATTTTCCATGCAAATAGGGACCAAAAGAAAGCAGGAGTAGCAATACTTATATCAGATAAAATAGACTTTAAAACAAAGGCTGTGAAAAGAGACAAAGAAGGTCACTACATAATGATCAAAGGATCAATCCAAGAAGAAGATATAACAATTATAAATATATATGCACCCAACACGGGAGCACCGCAGTATGTAAGACAAATGCTAACAATTATGAAAGGAGACATTAACAATAACACAGTAATAGTGGGAGACTTTAATACCCTACTCACACCTATGGATAGATCAACTAAACAGAAAATTAACAAGGAAACACAAACTTTAAACAATACAATAGACCAGTTAGACCTAATTGATATCTATAGGACATTTCATCCCAAAACGATGAATTTCACCTTTTTCTCAAGCGCACATGGAACCTTCTCCAGGATAGATCACATCCTGGGCCATAAAGCTAGCCTTGGTAAATTCAAAAAAATAGAAATCATTCCAAGCATCTTTTCTGACCACAATGCAGTAAGATTAGATCTCAATTACAGGAGAAAAACTATTAAAAATTCCAACATATGGAGGATGAACAAACACACTGCTGAATAACCAACAAATCACAGAAGAAATCAAGAAAGAAATCAAAATTTGCATAGAAATGAATGAAAATGCAAACACAACAACCCAAAACCTGTGGGACACTGTAAAAGCAGTCCTAAGGGGAAAGTTCATAGCAATACAGGCACACCTCAAAAAACAAGAAAAAAGTCAAATAAATAACCTAACTCTACACCTAAAGCAACTAGAAAAGGAAGAAATGAAGAACCCCAGGGTTAGTAGAAGGAAAGATCTTAAAAATTAGAGCAGAAATAAATGCAAAAGAAACAAAAGAGACCATAGCAAAAATCAACAAAACCAAAAGCTGGTTCTTTGAAAGGATAAATAAAATTGACAAACCATTAGCCAGACTCATCAAGAAACAAAGGGAGAAAAATCAAATCAATAAAATTAGAAATGAAAATAGAGAGATCACAACAGACAACACAGAAATACAAAGGATCATAAGAGCCTACTATCAACAATTATATGCCAATAAAATGGACAACGTGGAAGAAATGGACAAATTCTTAGAAAAGTACAACTTTCCAAAACTCGACCAGGAAGAAATAGAAAATCTTAACAGACCCATCACAAGCACGGAAATTGAAACTGTAATAAAAAATCTTCCAGCAAACAAAAGCCCAGGTCCAGACGGCTTCACAGCTGAATTCTACCAAAAATTTAGAGAAGAGCTAACACCTATCCTATTCAAACTCTTCCAGAAAATTGCAGAGGAAGGTCAACTTCCAAACTCATTTTGTGAGGCCACCATCACCCTAATACCAAAACCTGACAAAGATGCCACAGAAAAAGAAAACTACAGGCCAATATCACTGATGAACATAGATGCAAAAATCCTTAACAAAATTCTAGCAATCAGAATCCAACAACACATTAAAAAGATCATACACCACGACCAAGTAGGCTTTATCCCAGGGATGCAAGGATTCTTCAATATCCGCAAAGCAATCAATGTAATACACTACATTAACAAATTGAAAAATAAAAACCATATGATTATCTCAATAGATGCAGAGAAAGCCTTTGACAAAATTCAATACCCATTTATGATAAAAACTCTCCAGAAAGCAGGAATAGAAGGAACATACCTCAACATAATAAAAGCTATATATGACAAACCCACAGCAAACATTATCCTCAATAGTGAAAAATTGAAAGCATTTCCTCTAAAGTCAGGAACAAGACAAGGGTGCCCACTTTCACCATTACTATTCAACATAGTTTTGGAAGTTTTGGCCACAGCAATCAGAGCAGAAAAAGAAATAAAAGGAATCCAAATTGGAAAAGAAGAAGTAAAACTCTCACTATTTGCAGATGACATGATCCTCTACATAGAAAACCCTAAAGACTCCACTAGAAATTACTAGAACTAATCAATGACTATAGTAAAGTTGCAGGATATAAAATCAACACACAGAAATCCCTTGCATTCCTATACACTAATAATGAGAAAACAGAAAAAGAAATTAAGGAAACAATTCCATTCACCATTGCAATGGAAAGAATAAAATACTTAGGAATATATCTACCTAAAGAAACTAAAGACCTATATATAGAAAACTATAAAACACTGGTGAAAGAAATCAAAGAGGACACTAATAGATGGAGAAATATACCATGTTCATGGATTGGAAGAATCATTATAGTGAAAATGAGTATACTACCCAAAGCAATTTATAGATTCAATGCAATGCCTATCAAGCTACCAACAGTATTCTTCACAGAGCTAGAACAAATAATTTCACAATTTGTATGGAAATACAAAAAACCTCGAATAGCCAAAGGGATCTTGAGAAAGAAGAATGGAACTGGAGGAATCAACCTACCTGACTTCAGGCTCTACTACAAAGTCACAGTTATCAAGACAGTATCGTACTGGCACAAAGACAGAAATATAGATCAATGGAACAAAATAGAAAGCCCAGAGATAAATCCACGCACATATGGACACCTTATCTTTGACAAAGGAGGCAAGAATATACAATAGATTAAAGACAATCTCTTTAACAAGTGGTGCTGGGAAATCTGGTCAACCACTTGTAAAAGAATGAAACTAGAACACTTTCTAACACCATACACAAAAATAAACTCAAAATGGATTAAAGATCTCAACGTAAGACCAGAAACTATAAAAATCCTAGAGGAGAACATAGGCAAAACACTCTCTGACATACATCACAGCAGGATCCTCTATGACCCATCTCCCAGAATATTCGAAATAAAAGCAAAAATAAACAAATGGGACCTAATTAAACTTAAAAGCTTCTGCACATCAAAGGAAACTATTAGCAAGGTGAAAAGACAGCCTTTAGAATGGGAGGAAATAATAGCAAATGAAGCAACTGACAAGCAACTAATCTCAAAAATATACAAGCAACTCCTACAGCTCAACTCCAGAAAAATAAATGACCCAATCAAAAAATGGGCCAAAGAACTAAACAGACATTTCTCCAAAGAAGACATACAGATGGCTAACAAACACATGAAAAGATGCTCAACATCACTCATTATCAGAGAAATGCAAATCAAAACCACTATGAGGCACCATTTCACACCAGTCAGAATGGCTGTGATCCAAAAGTCTACAAATAATAAATGCTGGAGAGGGTGTGGAGAAAAGGGAACCCTCTTACACTGTTGGTGGGAATGCAAACTAGTACAGCCACTATGGAGAACAATGTGGAGATTCCTTAAAAAACTGGAAATAGAACTGCCTTATGATCCAGCAATCTCACTGCTGGGCATACACACTGAGGAAACCAGAATTGAAAGAGACACATGTACCCCAATGTTCATCGCAGCACTGTTTATAATAGCCAGGACATGGAAGCAACCTACATGTCCATCAGCAGATGAATGGATAAGAAAGCAGTGGTACATATACACAATGGAGTATTACTCAGCCATTAAAAAGAAAACATTTGCATCAGTTCTAATGAGGTGGATGAAACTGGAGCCTATTATACAGAGTGAAGTAAGCCAGAAAGAAAAACACCAATACAGTATAGTAACACATATATATGGAATTTAGAAAGATGGTAACAATAACCCTGTGTACGAGACAGCAAAAGAGACACTGATGTATAGAACAGTCTTATGGACTCTATGGGAGAGGGATAGGGTGGGAAGATTTGGGAGAATGGCATTGAAACATGTAAAATATCATGTATGAAACGAGATGCCAGTCCAGGTTTGATGCATGATACTGGATGCTTGGGTCTAGTGCACTGGGATGACCCAGAGGGATGGTATGGGGAGGGAGGAGGGAGGAGGGTTCAGGATGGGGAACACATGTATACCTGTGGTGGATTCATTTTGATATTTGGCAAAACTAATACAATTATGTAAAGTTTAAAAATAAAATAAAATTAAAAAAAAAAAAAAGAAGAAGCGACTGAGCACGCACAAACCTTCAGGATTATGGAGTCAGTTATTGACCACTTCCAAAATACCATTTTCTGCCTTTAGTATTTATATTGTATGATCCTTAAAGTGAGACCCATGCATTTTTTTTTCCCCTGTGGTAGAAAGACTGCCCAGTCGGAGATCTCTGTTGGTGAAGGAGTCAGTATCACCTCTGTTCTTAGTGTCTGTGTGGTTCTCCCCTTCCTTCCAACCTCTCCTTCACCTCTCTTACCCGAACTCCTCCTCTATGCGACACAGGTGACAAACTCTTGGGAGTTAGATTTAACTGTTCCATGTTTGACTTCTCTTTCTAGGTCATCCTTTGCATGAAATGGAAATCTAATGTAAGGACAGGTTAGACTCAAATCCCACTGTCAACCTCAGTAGTCACCAGAGTTTCCTGAAAACAAAGCTATATCAAGTCATATCATTTCAAATGTTTCTGGTTTTAATGCTATAATAGATAACTGTGATGTCTGCATGCTGCTGTTGCTGCTGCTAAGTTGCTTCAATCCTGCCCGACTTTGTGCAACCCCATAGGCGGCAGCCCACCAGGCTCCTCTGTCCACGGGATTCTCCAGGCAAGAATACTGGAGTGGGTTGCCATTTCCTTCTCCAATGGATGCATGCATGCTAAGTCACCTCAGTCGCCTCCAACTCTGTGCAACCCTATGGACAGCAGCTTACCAGGCACCTCTGTCCATGGGATTCCCTAGGCAAGAATATTGGAGTGGGTTGTCATTTCCTTCTCCAGTGATGTCTGCATAGCACTTAATAATCCTCTTCTCTTAAACTGTCCCTTCTTCCCATTTTAGGAATAAACTCATAGAAGCCATACTTATATAATTCTGTCTCCCTGGCATTATTAGAGGTTGGATAGACCCTGTCTAACCCAATGAGGATCAATAAGATATTCTCCTAGAACATTAAATTAAGTCAGCATGTGAGTGGATGGTTGGAAATATAACAATGTAAACTTAAGAAGTGTGGAGTGTGGAGTAGCTGTATTCCATCAATAAGCCTAGGAGAACAGAGAAAAATGATCTGGACATACAGAAACAGAGATAGGAGAGTTCTGGCACTTTACCAGGCTTAGATTCTTGTCACTTTCTGAGGGCTAGCTGACTTCTTACGGCAAGAGTCTGTTCAACATCATCGCACTTTAAAAACAAACAAACAAAAATTACAGTTGGTTTACTTGACACTAGAGGGTCATAACTTATAGAGCTGGTTAAATTTATCCGTAAGCTTCCTCTTTATCCTGACTTCTCAAGCTCTTGAACTCCTGCCAGGGTCTGGAGTAGAAATCTTGCCGGAAATTGATTTTTGCCCATGTGTTTATCCTGGTTTCCTTCCTGCCTGCTTCTCTCTACACCCTCCAAGCCACATCTTTATGATATTGTTCTTTCAACCGTGTCCACTGCTGACTGGAACTCTCATTTTTCCTATAAATAAGCTTTCCTATATACATCACAGCAAAACAGACTACTTCTATACTTTTTTCCTCAAACTGAAACCTGGACATGCTAATTTCTTGGTCACTCATTAGAGAGGAATCTGCTTATTCTCACAGAAGACCTCAGAATTTGGCATTGAACTCAGTATTAACATCCTGGCTCTGCCCTGTCCACAGATTGAGCATGGAGCTTTAGCTGTTCTGATCCCCTTCATCAGGAGTGTCATGTTATGCCTGTCATTATTTCTATCATCTTATGAAACCTCCCTCTGCCTCAATTTCCAAATGCTTACAAACTCACTGAGGATTTGGTAATCTAGATATGGTCCTACTCTTTGACTTGACTCCAGTCATCCCAAGAAACATTCACCATCCAAGTCACTGTCTCATCCTTTATTTCAGTCTATTTTTAACCATATATTCCCATGAATTTCATGCGACAAACATGAATGTGCCTTTGTGGCAAATACTGTAGACTGCCTGCCCTGTGGGTACTCAACTCCCCTACAGATTCTTTACTCATTTGAGGCTGATACTTGGTTACCCAGCCTCTTTGACAACTAGCTTATTAGTGGCTAAGTGACCCAGTCATGATCAAGGAAATGTAAGAAAAAATTTCGGAAATGTTTCCTTAATTGATAAAAGGAGAGAAGCCAGGGAAGAGACCCTGAGTCTCCTTTTCTGCTTTTGGATTTTGTCAGGTGAGGATACCATGCTTGGAGCTACTGCAGTCATCCTATAGCTCTGACCAGCCCCTGTGGTTGGTAGAAAAGACAGAAAACTCTGTAGTTCTTGATGATATTGTGGAGCTTTCAAACCAACACTGCAACCAGCTACTTCTGGGTTTCTTGTTACTGGGCAAAAGTATACTCCAAATATTTGTCTCTTTTAGATCAGGACCTTTGCTACTTGTAGTTGAAAGCAACTTATTACACTACTAGAGTACCAAGAAAAACAGCATCAAAAACACTAAAAAGTCTTACAGTAGAGGAGGTTAGATATATAATTGTGAAGCATTAAAATCTCAAAGTAATAATTTCCCTAGTTTTGTTAGCAAGAAGATATATAAGCATAGCAATGCATGGTAACTTGGCATTTCTGCTCTTTATTAGCTATTTGTAAGTTGCGAAGCATCATATAATAGTGGTTAACTGAAGTAGGTTAAAGGGCCACCACATGGACACCAGAAGGCTGTGCTACAAGACTTTCCTTTGTTCCAGATATTATGCTAGGCTCTGCTGCTGCTGCTGCTAAGTCGCTTCAGTTGTGTCCAACTCTGTGTGACCCCATAGACGGCAGCCCACCAGGCTCCCCCGTCCCTGGGATTCTCCAGGCAAGAACACTGGAGTGGGTTGCCATTTCCTTCTTCAATGCATGAAAGTGAAAAGTGAAAGTGAAGTCGCTCAGTTGTGTCCGACTCCTAGCGACCCCATGGACTGCAGCCCACCAGGCTCCTCCATCCATGGGATTTTCCAGGCAAGAGTACTGGAGTGGGTTGCCATTGCCTTCTCTGATGCTGGGCTCTGGAGGTATCTATTAACTTGCTGGTCTTAGGATTCCTTTACACTCAAAATTTATCGAGGACTCCAAAAAACTTTTGTTTATATAGGTTTTATCCATTGGTATTTCCTAAATTAACATTGAAACTGTACTTTTTGATAGTGAAATTGTTAATCATTCAGTTGGGTCCGACTCTTTGCAACCCCATGGACTGTAGCCCACCAGGCTCCTCTATCCATGGAATTCTCCAGGCAAGAATACTGGAGTGGGTAGCTATTCCCTTCTTCAGATCTTACAACCCAGGGATTGAACCTGGGTCTCCTGCATTGCAGGCAGATTCTTTACCATCTGAGACACCAGAGAAGTCTCTTACTTCTTGATAAAGCACATGCATTTAAGAAAGAAGAACAGACAAGATTACACTTTCTTCGCCAAATTCAGCAGTCTCCTACAAGGTATCCCTAATTGGGAGCTTTTGCTCTTGGTATATAGGAAGAGGAAACTAATACCAATATCAGCTGTATCTCAAAGTAAAGGACCCTATTACATGCTAGAAGGGAACTCCAAGTTTGTTTTCCCTGGAGCTACCACATCAGTTCCAAGATTTGAAAAGCTATGCCTTTGGTGCAATGGCTTTAATGAATAGCTGAATACCCAATGGACTTAAACTATCCCTTTTCTATTACCACAGACTGGGTACTCTTGGCATTCCCAGCTTGGAGAAATCTAGGGATAAAAAGTTGATTACATACATACTTATTGTATTTAATTCAAACTTAAGGTAAACACAGAAAGTATAAGTGTCTTAGCTGTCAAAACAAGAGACTGTGGCAAAGTTTGCATGCAAACACAATGCTAGAGATTGCCATCCCAGGGCAACATAGGGACATGAAAAAGGAAATAGGGAAAGAAATACTAGAAACTGGTATATTAATAAGCAAGCTATAAATTCACAAAAATGCATAGTGAGTCACTTGGATACAGAGGACATCTGTGAGAAGGCCATGTGAAAAGTGCCACTGGGTCTGAGAAATGTCTTATAGGGAATCTGGAAGAAGGATGTAAAATGTGTCAACTCCCTTCTACCTCCCATTGGTCAAAATTTTCCTATAGAAGAGTAACTTACCCACACCACCAGACTATGTTACTTGGCCACTCCAAGTACCTACCAAGTGAGCCAGAGCCTCCATGAATCTGGTTAAGTTAAACCTTGATAAGAGGTCTTCTATAGGTGCTGTTATGATGGCACCATGGAAGCTGTGCCCCGGAAGAGGATAAGATGACTGGTAGTATTTAGAGTTGAGGCTACAGTAGCAGTGACCACTGAACAAGGTTGGGATTGGAGTTGAGCAGTCTGGAAAGATGCATAAACAGTCTGGTATAAATGTCACTTGACTAAAATGTGACTTCATGCATACATCTGGAAGTTGGGGCTTCCCTGATGGCTCAGGCAGTAAAGAATTGGCCATGCAGGGACCACAATTTCTACAACATTTTATATCTAGGTATTTGCCAGTTATTAGAAACACACAGGGACAAGCCATCTAGGATGGACCAATACCCTAACCAATACAGCCATTTTTGCACTCTCCTTCAAAAGCCACTCTGCTTTACTTAATGCATTAGAAGATAACTTCCTTATAAATTGAAGCTTATTTGTTGCCAAACAAGAGAAAAACTGGGTATCATTTTCTTTTAGTTTCTTTTCTTATTTTTGAGTCCTGTGATGACTGGTACTGTTCGAACATTGTTGGGTTTAAGTTTAAAAGAAAAATAAAAAGGAACAAATACTAGCAGTCACAATTAATGGTCAAGAGACTGCTCACTGCTTAGTTGGTGGTCCCTGGGGTATCTTTACTTTGATGGATGGTTCTTAATAGTACTGTATTGTGTAACTTAGAAAGAGTTCAAAAATCCCCCAATGTCACAATACATCAGCATTTCAAGGCTTTTTTTTTTTTTTTTTTTTTCCATCTAGGTTCCAGAATATGGCACCAACATAAAGCAATGAGCTTTTTATGAATCTGGGATTCCGAATAGCTCTGTATTGTCCTTACTTGAAACAGATAAAGCTTTTAAAAAAGTGGCTGATTCTGTACACTACCATGACATACACAGTAGAACTCCTTTAAGAATGCCAATCATCTACTGCTCACTTTCACTTCAGTACATACCATCTTCGAAGATCTAGAGTCTAAATATAGTTTAACCTCTCCGTCTGTGATCCCAAATTCTTGAATAGCAAAGAAGGGAAGGAGAGGGTCAAATGCCCATTCCCATGAGAGTAATTTTTTTTTTCATAATCATTTAATTCTTTAGATAATTAAGCACCAATCTATAGTTGAAAAGGAACAGTCTTCTAAAACTTGGCAATTATTCACATTTTACTTCTTTTTTTAGTTTTAAAAATGAAGGGACGCTATCTTTTATTTCACAAGTTCTCTTTAAAACTTCTTTGAGTTAGCTTCCCAAACACCAATATAAACTTACACAAATTCAATCAAATCTAATCCTACAAATATAACCACCATCTGTGTCTTAGAGAAAGTGACTCCTGGATGGGTGGGAATTAGCAAGGGCATGGAAAGATTCCACAGAATATTTCATTTATTTTAGGATTTTATTGTGACAGGTTCAGGTCTGAGATGAGGGAAATGGAAACAGCCTTGTTATAAAGGAATCATACATTACAACACTTCTAATTCAAATTAAGCTTTTTTACAGGAAAATTACAAATGTATGAATGTTCTAAGAGCTGACTATATACTTTCAAGTTCACATTTTCTCCCAACAGATTTGATCTTTTGCCATCATGTAATCCAGAGAAAAAGAATCACTTGTCCCATATCAGACATAACAGGAAACTGCACAACCCCAAGAATACCGGGACAAGGAGTGCTCTTCTTGGACCAACCAGCAGGTCGAAGGTGACCTACGTTACCACTCCTATGAAATAATGTGTTTCTCTATGACATGGAAATCAGAATTGATTTTAGACCACATAGTAGGGCTTTCCTCTTGATGTGAAGCTAGTAACACCAGCAACAGTGTTTTTTTTTTTTTTTATTCTTTTTTATTCTCAAACTGATTGCTAATGAGAAAAAACATGGAGCAGTTAACAATGCAACTCAAATATTAGTATTCTCTTTCCAACTCAAGCACCGAAATAGGATACTCCTTTTCATGATATTCTGGCCATCATGTTCGTTCTTTCTTTTTTGGCTTCAGAATCCTTTCCTAAAGGAAATATGCTACCTGGCATTCTATATTACTCCGAATTTCCAGGAGGAAAAATAAGACAAATGAAGTGACACCTAAAAACACCAGGGATTATGTTTTTAAAAACAAAACAGTAATTTTGACCTTCTTGTTTTAATTCTTCTCTATATTAACTTGGTGAAATATTTATCAAAGTCCAAGAGATTATTGATATGCAACAATGACTACACATTAATGGAGCTATTCATCATAAACTCATCACTGAAGTAATTGGAAAAGAAATTTATTCTGTTTATACAGTATTGAAACAACCAAAACATTCACACATCCATAAAGTGCAAAACTCTAAGTATTATTAAATAATAATTGATAACTCTTTAATACTGCAACATCTTGAAATACTTTCCAAATGACCAAAAACAGATTAAATTTTGTTCAGAAATAACTTCAGTTTCTTTTACACAGAACGGTATATTTAAAAAAACTAGTAATCCAGATATACACAAAACCCTGAACTGACTAGATTGCTCAATGAATAATACTCCACACTGTTTTGCTATTATGGATAAATGAGCTTATAATTCAATGAAACCCATTTAAGAAGCTCTAGTCTATAGAATGACATATTCAAATTGTTTGGTCCTATTGGTCCTATTAATTTTATTAACAAAAACCTCCCCTTCCTTTATAAGATGTTTAATTCCTCTGAATATCACCTTTAAAAGGCTTGACTTGATTGTTGTCAAAATAAACCACAGGTCAAGTGCAACCCTCCAGTCTCTAGGCTTGACATGAGTTTCAGCTTTGTGTAAGCCAGACCGTGACCTTCTCACGAGTTTTTCATTGGAGATTTCATAGTCTAACGTTCACACTTTCCACAAAATATCCCTCCCTTTTCTAGGCTTTGGGTAGAATGTCAAATTAATAATAACGTGTGGTGTTCCTTAGCATAACCTGCCAAAATGTGATAGTTTCCTTGGAAGAAAAGCCATGGGCTGCAATCACACATCTGAGCTCACAGACATCCAAATGAATCCTATGTAAAAAGAAAAGGTTGGTGTCTTCTGGAATATGAATGTCTACTTTTAATAAATTCAAACAGATCCCAACATAAACATCTTCAAACTTGATGGGTTTTACATGACTCATCATTTCATAGATTCTCAGCACCGAATCTCTGGACATTATATAAGGCAACCCACTGCAGTAAGGAGAGAATACCTTGAAGAGATATTCCTGGTATGAAATATGGGTTTGTTTTTTTTTTGTAAAATCCTCTATAGGATAATTACCAATTAGAAGATAACCTGCAAAAAACTTCTCTGAGTGGTTTAAATTTAAAAGATACTTCACTAAATTGCTGTATTGATGAAAACATCAGTGTCTGTCTTCATGATATACCTGGCATTGGGGCAAAACTCAATTACCCACTTAAATGCCATAATGGTTTTCAAGGTCAGATTATTGTATGTGTCTAAAAACTCCTGTCGTATTATGTCTCCATAAAGGAGGTGTTCATCCTCTAAGGATAATGCTAACACTTTGTCTTCCTTTTCAGCCTGTTGGCTTAATAAGAAAAATGAAAGAACTTCATATCCCACCAAGACTTCTTTTCACCCTAAGTAACTCTAATGGCCTGCCTGGCTTTCATATCTGAGGGGTGTGAGGTCACCAGGATGACAAGAAATGGGTTTTGAAGAGAGCAATTCAAATGCTCCTGAAGTGTGAAGTGGAAGTCTTATCTGTAAATGGGTTCATACTCATAGAAGTACATTCAGTTCACACATTCGATCACATTGTAGACTGATACCAGCAGACTGAGGTACCACATCACCAGGAAACTCAGCAGGGACAGCAGCAGGAGGCCCCATTTCAGGGATCTCAGTGACATCCTAGCTGGAAGGGTGGTCAGGAGTGCCGGGGCCATTCACAGCAGCTCAGAAGCATGCAAGCCTCAGGTTCTTCTTGATTTTTCTCTTCTGAGTGAAAGACCTTCAATTTCACCAACTGAGCATTTGATATGAGCAACTGAGCTTTCGACTGATGCTGAAGCTGAAACTCCAATACTTTGGCCACCTGATGCAAAGGACTCATTTGAAAAGACCCTGATGCTGGGAAAGATTGAAGGTGGGAGGAGAAGGGGACGACAGAGGATGAGATGGTTGGATGGCATCACTGACTCAATGGACATGCATATGAGTAAGCTCTGGGAGTTGGTGATGGACAGGGAGGCCTGGCGTGCTGCACTCCATGGGGTCGCAAAGAGTCAGACACGACTGAGTGACTGAAATGAACTGAACTGAGCATTTGATAGCAAGTAGCAGTCAAAATAATGCTTGCAATTTCTACTGAAAAACAGAGACTCGCAGATTGGCTTAAAATTCTGCTTCTGCTTATACTGCTTATAAGACACATGCCTGCAGAATTTCGGATGAGACTAAAGTACCAGCTGAAGTATTCTGTTTTTCACATTCCATGCTTTAATTATAAGATTTGCCCTGGTGGGGCAGCTGAACATTGCCAAGGCCAGAGCCCCAGGGCTTGGCTGATCATGGCTCCACCCCAGCAGGGCTCAGGAGGGGGCCTGAGGAGTAGGTGGCACCACCCTGCCTGCTTCCCTGCCAATCAGCCCTGGCCCGGTGTCCCTCCATGAGGGTATTTTTATCAGAGCTGTCAGTGTGTCATTTATCTCCTCCACTATAGCTATTGCCTCCACATTTCCTGTCTGCCCACAGCTTGATCCACTTCTAGCCCTTGCTGGATGCTTCAGGAGGACACATTATCAGACTAATTGTTCACAATGCATAAAAGCACATCATCTGACATGTGTGAATGCCTAAATAGCACTCTGCAGCACTTCACTGGCTCAAAGCCTACTACTCACACATCAAGGATGGCCAGCAGGCCCAGAGGCTGCAAAAGGAGAGAAACTGAATACATGAACATTCAACAGCTCCAAGGCTGGAGGTTCATGTTAGTGATGATTTCCATGCTAATGATGGTGATATGTGAGGCTCGGAAGAAATAGCATCCCTCCCTCCCAGCTACACCCACTCAACTCACAACACAGTAGTCCCTGACTAGGCAGCCTTGGGAACTGACATCCTAAGGTCAGAGATGCCTTCTCCGAGTTAAGGGGCTGTCCTTTTCAAGGTGGCGTCTTCTGCAGGGCAAGTTCAGTTCAGTTCAGTTCAGTCACTCAGTTGTGTCTGACTCTTTGCGACCCCATGAATCGCAGCATGCCAGGCCTCCCTGTTCATCACCATCTCCCGGAGTTCACTCAAACTCATGTCCATCGAGTAGGTGATGCCATCCAGCCATCTCATCCCCTGCTGTCCCCTTTTCCTCCTGCCCCCAGGCTACTGCTATTGCCTAGTGGGTTTATTAGGACTGGAATCTTCCATTCTCTTGTCAAAGTGCAAGTAGATAAAAAATCTAAGTGATCCTGGGTGAGACATGGAAGGAGAAAATTGAGGGCAGGGAAAGATAGTCCGGGTGAGTTAGGAAGTAGGGTGGGATTCCTTAGAGTCAGCCCTGTTGGATATGGGGGAAAAAGACCCACGACCAGTTTCGTCTTCCCCACTTGCTCAGGTTCATCTGGGAAACATGATTTATGAAACTGAGGATGGGGTGGGTAATATACAACTACTCAAATTCCATCACTTTATTCTCTTGTGTCATCTTTTTAATGCTTTTTCAACAGCCACAACAGTCTCAGCTCAAATGCACACTTATTGCCTAAGTCATGAGCAACAACATGGTGTTACAAGTTAGTTATTATTAAGATAAATACTTCAAATCTTCAGCCATTTCCTCTTGCTTGGTTAATAACTTTGAACTTTGAACAGGATCACATCCTGCCCTGTTTCAGATATATTCTTGGATAGAACAGAAAGGGTGAATAATAGCTAACCTACCTTGCTTTGCATATAAACCACAGCCTAGTTCACCTATGTCTATGGAATTGCACAAGACTCCGTTGCGTGCTCTAAAAGGCCTTTTGGGGTTTGAGTTCAGTGGCCTCTTCAGCTTTGCTTCTTGTCACACTTCCATTTGCACCATTTGCTCCTGCCATACCAAAAGGCTTGCAACTTTCCCAAACACACATTTCTTCAGCCTGAAATGCTACCCTTCATCCAGTGCCTTAATTTCAGAGTATTTCACGTAATTATACTCTGATCAAGTATTATTGTTTTTAGAAAGTCAGATTTTCCTGGCAAGCTCTCTGCTATTAACCCCATTTTCATTTATAGAGTTCCCTTCTTTAGGGTTTTTCTCATTTATTTACTTTTCCTATTAGTTCCCTGAGGTCAGAGATTGCCCTCTTGTCCTATTTTCTCTGTATCTCCAGTGTCTACTACACCGTAGGTACTCTTATTTGCTGACTAAGGGGATATAAACAACTTGTACTTCCAAAACATTTGTTTCCATAAGTTGTCTAGATTGCATTATCAAATACTTATTAAGCAGCAAATTTTAAGAGTGCAGACAATTGCACGGTTAGACTGTTTCCACCTTTATTTTTCTCCATCATCTTTTCTTAGAATGTAAAACTCAGTAAGTAACTGATTCCAGCTCCATGAGTTGTTCGGATATCCATGCTGCTTCAATCCAGAGGTTCCACTCGGCTTTCTTTGTGCTTGGTAATTGAACACCAACCTCATCAGTAATAAGAAATGGACTGTGATTTGATATGATTACAGTGAACCATGTTTATCTTGTGTGTATGTATAAGGCTTCTCAAATTGCTTGGTTTTTTACATGGCAAACAAGTTTTACATTTGTTTTCCCTTAGTGCCAAGTGAAGGATATTTATGTCTGAATGAAAAGGAAAAATATTTTAGTTAAATATAACTTCACCCAGGAGAAAGGATTCTGAGCAGAGAGAAGAGCAGGGGACCCTAGGAATCTGTCTCCCAACAATTGCATAGGCAGAATCTTTCTGATGTAAATATTTTATAACTCTGGGATCTGTAGAAGGCTTAGACTTCCTGGATAAGACTTCTAAGGTAAATTGTGATTAATTTTGGTCATTTTCAGCTCTTAGCACAGGAGCATCTGCCACCCACCCACACCCCTACCCTCCCTCTACATGGCAGGCAGCTGTATATGTGTTCCTTTCACACAGCTTGCAGGAACCAAGATGAGCAATAAATACCTTATCCTCCAAATATTGAAGATCTGTGCTCTGATTGCTGAGTGCTGCTTCTGACCACAGAGGTTCAAATAGTCTCTCATCTTATAAGTAACTACTTTAAAAGTAAATGGATTTACATTTGTAAATGTAAACTCTTGCCAAAAGACTCCGGTCAAAAGACAGACACTGGTAGAATGGATAAAAATGCATGACTCAATTACATGCTATCTACAAGAGATACAATTGAGACCCAAGGACACAAAACAGATTGCAAATGATGGAAAAAGATATTCCATGTAAATAGTAACCAAGAGAGCTAGAATGGCCATATTAAGATCAGACAAAATAGACTTAAATCAAAAGTATTTACAAGAGACAAAGAAGGACATTGTATATTAATAGAAGTTTCAATATAGCAAGAAGATACAACAATTACAAATGCACCCTTACCTAATAAAAGAGCAATAAAAATATATGAAGCAAAAATTGACAGACTTGGAAAGAAATAAACAGTTCTACAATAATAGTCGGAGAGCTTCAATACCTGTCTCATAATAATGAAAGACAGAAGATAAGTAAGGAAAAGAGAACTTAATGCAATAAATCAACTAGATCTCACAGATTTATATAGAACATTCCATTATATGCATTCTTCCTAAGTGCACAGGGACATTTTCCAAGATAGACCATAAGTTAGGCCATAAATTAACTCAATAGGTTAAAAAAGATAGATATCATACAAAATATCTTCTCTGATCACAATAGGATGAAATTAGAAATCAGTACCATACAGAAAGCTGGAAAATTCATGAAATTATACAAATTAAACAACACAGTTTAAACAATCAATGCATCAAAAAATAAATCACAAGGGAAATTAGAAAATACTGAGGAACAAATGAAAACGCAACATCTGAAAACTTATAGGACACAGCAAAAGTGGTGTTGAGGAGCAAGTTTATAGCTATAAACACTTTGCATCCATGTATGTTATTAATTACATTCTCCCAATACCCCAGTAGGTTAGTCATTAGAAAAACATTAAAAAATTTAAAAGATCTTAAATCAACAAACTAACTTTAAACTATGGATCAAACCAAACTCAAAGTTATCAAAGGGAGGCAAATAAAAAGGTAGAGCAGAGATAAATAATACAGAGAATAGAAAAATAACAGGAAATTAATAAAACCAAAAGCCAGTTCTTTGAAAAGATTTAAAAAATTGGCAAATCTTTAGCTAAATGGACTAAGAAAAAAGAGACAAGATGAAAATACTGAAGTAAGAAATGAAAATGCGGGCACTACAATCAATCTGGGAGCTTCTCTGGTGGCTCAGATGGTAAAGCATCCACCTGTAATGCAGGAGATCTGCATTCGATTCTTGACTTGGGAAGATTCCCTGGAGAAGGGAATAGCTTATTCACTCCAGTATTCTTACCTGGAGAATTCCATGGACAAAGGAGCCTGGTGGGCTATACAGTCCATGGTGTCACAGAGTCAGACACAACTGGAGCGAATAACACATACATACTATCAATTTTACAGAAATAAAAAGGATTGTAAGAATACTATGAACAATTCTATACCAAAAAAAAAAGAGGATAATCTAGGTAAAAATGGACAAATAGAAACACAAAACATAAAAATATTAGAAAATCTGAATAGACCTATTATTAGTAAGGAGATTGAATCAGTAATCAAAAATCTCCTGAAAAAGAAAATCCTTGGACCAGATGACCTCACCAGTGAATAAATTTAAATGCCACACATTTAAACAACACTAATCCTTCTCAAATTTTTCCAAAAAACTGAAGAGGAGGGAGCACATCCTAACTCATCCTATGAGGTTATCATAACCCTGATACCAAAACCAGATAAAGACACCTCAAGAAAACTACACAAAATTTCTTTTGAATATTGATTCAAAAATACTCAACAGAATACTAACAAACAAAATTCAGCAGCATATAGAAAGAATCATACACCACGACTGAGTGGGATTTATTCCTCGAATGCAGAAACAGATTAACATATGAAAATTGGTCAATATCATAGGCCACATCAATACAATGAAGGGGGAGAAACACATGATCATCTCAATTGATACAGAAAAAGCATGTGACAAAATTCAACACACTTTCATGATAAAAACAGTCAATGAAATAGGAGTAGAAGGAAACTACCTCAATATTATAAAAGCTATACGTGAAAAACCCACAGAAAACACATACTCAATAGGGAAAGATTGAAAGCTTTTTCTTTAAGATTAGGAATGAGACAAACATGCCTGCTTTTGCCACTTCTCTTCAACATAGTACTGGAAGTTCCAGTGAGAGAAATTAGGCAAGAAAAATAAATAAAATATATCCAAATTAGAAAGGAAAAGTTTAAATTATCTGTTTCCGGATGATATGATCTTTTGTATAAAAAAATCCTAAAGATTTCACAAAAAAGTTCTTAAAACTAGTAGATGAATTCATCAAAGTAGTAGGATATGAAATCAACACACAAAAGTCAGTTGCATTTCTATACTTGAACAGTGAAATATCTGAAAGGGAAATTACAAGAATAATTACATTTATAATAACATCAAAAAGAACAAAATGCCTAGACATTAACATAATCAAGGAGGTGAAAGACTTGTAGAATGAAAACTATGAAACTTTGCTCAAAAAAATAAAAACGTAAATAAGTGAAAACATCTCATGTTCATGGATTAGAAGCCTTAATATTATCAAAATTTCAATAAAGCCCAAAGTACCTACAGATTCAATGCAATCCCTCTCAAAATCCCAATGATGCTGTTGGCAGAGACAGAAAAATCAATTCTAAAAATACATATAGAATTTTGAGGGACCCTAAATAGCCAAAGCAATCCTGAAAAGAATAAAACTGGAGGACTCACACTCCTTGGTCTCAAAGCTTATCACCCAGCTTCAGTAATCAAAACACTATGGCACTGGTATACAAGACACATAGACCATGGAGCAGAATGGAAATCCCAGGAATAATGGCATATATGGCCAAATTATTTTCAACAAGGGCATTCAATGGAGAAAAGACAATCTTTTCAACAAATACTGCTGGGAATGCTAGATAAAACATGAAAAAAAAAAATGAAGTTGGACTTTTACTCAACACCAAAGACAGATGGATCAAACACCTCAATTTAACACCTAACACTATACAACTTTTAGAAGAAACCGTAGAGTAAAAGTTTCATGACTGAATTTGATAATTATTTCTTGGATATGACACCAAAGACACAGGTAACAAAAGAAAAACTAAAAAAAAAGAAAGAAAGAAAGAAAGAAAAACTAGACAAATTGGCCTTTTTCAAAATGAAAAGCTTTGTGGATCAGAGGATACTATCAACAGGATAAAAAAGCAGTCCACAGGATGGCAGAAAATATTTGCAAATCACATATCTGATAAAGGATTCATAGTTAGGACATATAAATAACTCCTAAAATGCAACAAAAGAACAAAACGCTCACTCTAAAATAGGTAAAGGAATTGACTAGACATTTTTCCAAAGAAGATATACAAAGATATATAGCAATATGTTTGTGAGAAGATGTTCAACATGACTAATAACTAAAAAAATGCAAATCAAATGTATGAGATAATATCCTACCTACCTACCTGCCAATGCAGGAGACATAAGCGAAGTCTCTCAGTCGTGTCCGACTCTTTTGCAACCCCATGGACTGTAGCCTAACACATTCCTCCATCCATGAGATTTTCCAGGCAAGAGTACTGGAATGGGTTCCCATTTCCTTCTCCAGAGGATCTTCCCAACCCAGGGATTGAACCTGGGTCTCCCACATTGTAGACAGATGCTTTACCGTCTGAGCCACCAGTGAGATAACATCCCCTTTTTTAAATTAAAAAATACAAATTTAAAAGCCCTATGACATTATTTTTTAAGAAACAGAGCCATCTGCATGCTACAAATATTTCTTCATTGATATTACACATTACTCTGACAACTGTATAATTAAATTGATGTGAGTAATATTAATTGAATCATTTTATAGTTACATTTTCTTATCGATACTATACAAATGTGGTACTGGCTTTTTCATTGTTTTCCTTCTCTGTTTTCTTTTAAATGAATCCCTGCATCTGAGAATTATAATATATTCACCCATTAAGATGACTAGAGCTTCCCTTGTGGCTCTGATGTTAAAGAATCCACCTGCAATGCAGGAGACCTGGGTTCGATCCCTGGGTTGGGAAGATCCCCTGGAGAAGGGAAAGGCTACCCACTCCAGTATTCTGGCCTGGAGAATTCCACGGATTGAGCAACTTTCACTTTCAAGATGATTACTATCAAAAAACAGAAAATAACAAGTCTTGGTGAGGATTTGTGGAAATTGCAACACTTGTGCACTATTGATGAGAATATAAAATGGTATAGCTGCTGTGGTAAATAATATGTCAAAAAAATTTTAATGGAATTATATGATTTAGCAATCGCACTTCTGGGCACACACTCAAATGAATTGAGAAGCAATGTCTCAAGGAGATATTTGTACACCCATGTTCATAGCAGCATTATTCACTGTGACAAACATGAAAGCTGCCCAAGTGTCCATTAAGAAATGAATGGATAAGTAAAACGTGGTGTACACATTGAATGGAATATTAGTCAGCTTCAAAAAAGAAGTATATACAACATGAATAAACCTTGAGGACTTCATGCTAAGTAAAATAAGCAAGTCACACACATAAAGCAAATACATTATGATTCCACTTACATCCACTCGTATGAGGTATTTAGAACAGTCAAAATCATCAAGATGGAAAGCATAATGCTGGTTTCCAGGGCCTGTGGGGGAGAACAGTATGAGGATTTACTATTTAAAAGCAAAGATGTAGTTTCAGTATTACAAGATCAAGAGAGTTACAGGGTGGATGGTGGTGATAGTGGCATGACAACGTGAATGGATTTAATACCACTGAACCATATACTTTAAAATGGTTAAAATGGTAAATTTTATGTTATGTGTCATTTACCACATTTAAAAAAGGGAAAGAAAACCTTCCCAATATATAATTGCTTGATACGAATCAACAAAATTAACTTTTTAGAAAGTTCAATTTTTATCAGCTTTAAAACTCAATGAATATGGAGAACAGTATGGAAGTTCCTTAGAAAACTGAAAATAGAGTTACCATATGATCTAGCAGTCCCACTCCTGGGAATATATCTGCAGAAAACCATAATTTGAAAAGTACACGCACCTTAGTGTTCATTGCAGGACTATTTGCAGGACTATTTACAATAGCCAAGACATAGATAAATATCCATCAACAGATGCATGGATAAAGAGGATGTGGTACATGAATGCAACTCATCCATAAAAAGAATAAATAATGCCACTTGCAGCAACATGGATGAACTTAGAGAGGATTATACTGTCTGAAGTGAGTCAGAGAAAGACAAACACCATTTGATATCTCATATGTGGAATCTAAAAAAGATGATACAAATGAACTTATTGACAAAACAGAAAGACTCACAAATATAGAAAACAAACTCATGGTTACCAAAGGGGAAGGGGCAGGGGGAGGGGAAAGGGGTGATGTGGAATTTAGGATTAACAAATGCATGCTACGATATAAAAACAGATAGACAACAAGGACCTATTGTGTCACACAGGGGGCTATATTCAATATTTTTCAATTACTCATAATAGAAAATAATCTGAAAAAATATATATATGTATAACTGAATCACTTTGCTGTACACCTGAAACATTGTAAATCGACTATACTTCAATATAAAAAAATTTAAAAGACTTCAATGAGTAAAAGTTCCTGCATCAGACAAGATTGTTCTCTGCTCTTGTTAAAGAACAGTTTTGCAGTATTCTAAGTTTCTCATAATCTAACCCCCAAATGCAAATTTTTAATATTTTCAATTCTATATTTTTCTCTTTATAATTGTAATATCAGAACTTAGTTTTCCTTTTAAAAGCAATGATTGCTCTCCAAATTCACTGAATTACAATTCATTTTCCATCTCTTAAAAATGAAGGTTATGAGCAGGCTCATTTTTCACTGAAGTGATTATGATGAATTATTCATACATCTAGAATGAACAGTAGGGTAGCATTTGTTAAAAAGGTTTTATGTCCTAGAATTAATGCTGCTGTTTGAATCATAGGTTTGAAAAAGAAAAGCTATAACCAAAAAAACACCACCAAAAACATTAACCTAATGAAAATTGCAGATTCATCCTTGTAGATATACTTACCATTTTAAGTTACATTCATAGTTATTTCAATAGAAAATTATTTGGATATCTATCATCTTAAGAATGAGAAGACAAACAAGGAAAATGTTTTTATTTTTTGCACATACTTCCCAAGATTGATAATACAAGTTCCTGTCAATATTCATTTCCCAAAAGCCTACACACACACACACACACACACACACAATGTCTTCTCATAGCTATAGAAATGTTTCATTTATTGGTAGCCAATTAAGCTTGAATTTAAGGAACCATCAATGAAGTGTTTTGAGCATCTTGACTTGCTAGTTTACTTGGGAGGCGCATTATTTTAAGTTCTCCCCTGGATGTTACTTAGCTATTTACTAGTAAATGATTATTGCTTCCTTGAGTTTCTCAGATCTAACTCTTGCAGTTCACCAGGAAGAAACATTGCATAAAAGAGTGGTTTCTTGGGTTCAGTATGAGGAGCTGAATGGAGACCAACCACTGGGAAGTGGTCTAGGCCAGGATGCTTTGGTAGGAAGGGGAGTCAAACTCTGTTCTGAACTCCCACCTCTGTGGCCAAAGGTGTTCTCGTAACATGTCAACCAATCAATGGTTCATTTAGTTTTTGTTTCGTGTTCTTTTATCAACCTGTACATCTGTCATTATTATAAACTCAAAATCAATTCTGTGAACTTAAGCATGGTAAGGAACATCACTAGTTACTGAAATATCACGAATTCAGTGAGATACGGCAAATTTTAACTATAAAGTTTGTCCTCTCTTGACATTATGACAGGCTGTTTTCTTCTAAATTTTGACATATAATATTAATAACTGTTTCCAGGCATATTTGCTATTTTTCAGGCTGTCTTAGAGGGACAGGCCATGCCCAGCAGAGAGCAGGAAATGCACAGCAGAGGAGACTTTGTCATGGGGAAACACACCTGCAGAGTAACTTGATAGAGGATCAGACTTCGATATTGTATTGTCTCCTGATCCACTGAGTCCTTTCCAAAATGATCTGAATTTATGTGATCATCAATCCGTGGGAGGTAGGAGAGAAGATATTATGGTTATTCCTTGCTTCTAAGCAAGTTCAGTCGGTATGATCATGGAAACACAGCAATTACCTTTAACACTTGGAGCTTTTAACAACTCTGGCAAATACTGGACTCCAGCATGAGGTCCCTAAAATCCAAGGGAATGGTAAAGCTGTTGTGATGGACACAGCTATTCAATGAAAGATTTGTTTTCTCAGCTGCCTAAGTGCTATTGGCAGACAGTAGGGTACCCAGCCATTCTGGTTTGCTTGGGATTTTTCAGTGCTTGAAATCAGGATAGTCCTGGGAAATCTGGACACCTTATGAGACAGTCTTTAGCTGTCAGGACCTTCAGCAGTTCAGGTGCAGAGACCCATCCAGCATTAAGGATGTTCCTTTTCTGCATGGCTCGCATCCCACGACTGATCTGTGAGGGAGTACACAGACCTGGCCATCTGGTCCCCACTTAGGACATCTCTGAAGAACTTTTTAGCTCTGGAGGTTCCCTGTGGGACGATCTGAGCCTGTATCACAGCTAGACCTCTCCCTTTTCTCAATCTTGCTTCCTCCCCTCCCTTCCACACTTTTGAATCTCAAGAGTGCTTCTTAATAAACATCCTGGATGTTAGACTCCATCTCTGAGTTTGTTTCCCAGGAACCCAAACTGTATTGTGGTCCATTATCTAGGTTTCAAACAAAAGAGTGTATGAATTTATTAGCATTTATAGTGAAGGACGAGGAAGCTTGGTGTGCTGCAGTCCATGGGGTCACAAGTAGTCGGACATGACTTAGCAACTGAACAATGACAGTTTTTTCATAAGTAACCTCAAATATTGTTTTTGCCTGGAATGATGGGAATACCTTGATAACAGTGATTCTATTGAGTTGACCAGAAGCAATGATGAGTAATTAGGTATTTTCTCATTTATTTTCCATTTAAATGTTTAAATGTGGTTTTATACATATATTTTAAAATCTGTACTCCAAAGGTATGGTGAATATCTAATTTAAGAAGTCCTCGAATTAGCGGGTACTTTGGGTAAGACAAGGTGATGTAATGTGGCTGGCTCGAACTAATTTCACTTTGTGATTTTTGTGGGGGGTGAGAATGGCTGAATAGTTTGCAGAAGCCATCTGTTAAAGCCTCTTGCTTTTTTTAAAGGCTATATTTTCCATTTTTAATAGTTAAAAAATGTTTAATTTATACCCTAGAAAATATTTGCTTAAATTCAAATGTGGTCTTAAAAGAGAATCAGAGGACTAAAATAATAATGAGATAGAAAAAGAAAACCAGAATAACTGATATGATTCCAACCACATCAATAATAATACTTACAATGTAATGAACAGCAGAGACTGGATGAAAAATAACAATATCCAGTTGTATGCGGTTTACAGGAAATATACTTTAGAGTCAAAGGTACAAATTGATTGAAAATAAAAGGATAGAGAAAGACATATTCACGCATCAACCACAAGACAGAAAGTGTGACTACAGAAATGTCTTGTAAAATAGACTTTAAGACAACAAAATGTTACCAAGGCAAAAGAAGGACATTTTAAGATCATAATCAGGTCAATTCATCATGAAAATAAAATAATTATATTAACAACAGAACCCTAAATAAAACACATGAAACAAAATCTGACAGAATTAGAGGGAGAAACAGAAAATTCAACAATAACAGCTGGAAACTTCAATATCTTACTTTATATAATGGATAAAGCAATTACTTAGAATGTCAGCAAGGGTATAGAAGACTAGAACAATACTCTAAACCCACAAGACCTAACAAGTACAGAACACTACACCTAATACATTGCAAAAATATTCTTCTCAAGAATTCACGGAACATTCTCCAGAATAGATCACATATTAGACATTAAACAAACCTTTTTATACACAGTAAAGGACTGAAATATTACAAAGGAATAGTATCTTGCTTTGACTCTTCTGACTGCTAAGGTTACCTCAGGTTTATAAAATAGTGTTTTACCAGTAACTCTGGTAAGTAGGTAAATTCTTATCTATAACCTCTAACTCTAACCTTTCCGCTGCTGCTACTGCTGTTTATCCCCTCCCCTTGGTAGTAATTCCTAGTTCAAATTCCCAAGAGAGACCATGATTATAACATGGCCTGGATAAAAGATGAGCTGTATCAATATCTAGCTCTTGGATTGATGGCCCTTTCACTGGGTGTCCATCTTTGTGTACTCAACTGGCCATGTGATACCAAGCATGATCACCTAAAGCTGCCCAGTCATCATGGGCTATAAGTAGGGCAGGTACTGACATTTTCAGTAGATGAATTTGATACATGGTTTGAATTTCTTCTCTAATCCTAATTAAGTTCCAGCTTGGAACATGGCCTGAATTTCTAAAAGCACATGTCCATTAGGCTACATACCCTGGCCAAATTGAAGATTTAAAAAATACCTTCAAATGAGAAATGTAGCATGTTTTGAAATAAATATACCAAACTTTAGTCCAGTGAAGAGTGATGCTGGTACCATCACTCCTCTCCCCAATCTAGTACTGAAATAACATAGAAAGGAGCAGTAGAAAAGACTTTCTTTAGTGTTTGGAGCCCTAGAAACTTAGAAAATCTTATTGAACTCATGATACTCACAACACAAAGTAGGCAAGCAGGCTTGTACTTTCCCAATCACAAAAGGACCACCTTGCATTAATGAAGGAAGCCAAAATATTCTCTAATGCCCTAGCGTTAGGGCCAAACCTGATGGTAACATGTTATCTAAAATTTACATACCTGCTCCTTGGATTCTGTTTTATTTATTTATTTATTATTTTTAAATTTTATTTTATTTTTAAACTTTACATAATTATATTAGTTTTGCCAAATATCAAAATGAATCCACCACAGGTATACATGTGTTCCCCATCCTGAACCCTCCTCCCTCCCCATACCATCCCTCTGGGTCGTCCCAGTGCACTAGCCCCAAGCATCCAGTATCGTGCACCAAACCTGGACTGGCAACTCGTTTCTTACATGATATTTTACATGTTTCAATGTCATTCTCCCAAATCTTCCCACCCTCTCCCTCTCCCACAGAGTCCATAAGACTGTTCTATACATCTGTCTCTTTTGCTGTCTCGTATACAGGGTTATTGTTACCATCTTTCTAAATTCCATATATATGCGTTAGTATACTGTATTGGTGTTTTTCCTTCTGGCTTACTTCACTCTGTATAATAGGCTCCAGTTTCATCCACCTCATTAGAACTGATTCAAATGTATTCTTTTTAATGGCTAAGTGATACTCCATTGTGTATATGTACCATAGCTTTCTTATCCATTCATCTGCTGATGGACATCTAGGTTGCTTCCATGTCCTGGCTATTATAAACAGTGCTGCGATGAACATTGGGGTAGACGTTGGATTCTGTTTTAAAAGATCAAAAGATACTCTAGGCAGAATGAAGAAAGAGCAAAAAAAAAAAAAAAAACCCCAAAGCAATTAATCGAAAATAATTATGCAAATGTGTAACAATACATGATCATGAAGTGTGTGTTAGTTGCTCAGTCATGTCTGACTCTTTGTGTGTAAACCCATGGACTACAGCCCACCAGGCTCCTCTGTCCATGAGATCTCCCAGGCAAGAATATTGGAGTGGGTAGCCATTCTCTTCTCCAGGAGATCTTCCCAATCCAGGGATCGAACCTGGGTCTCCTGAATTGCAGGCAGATTCTTTACTGTTTAAAGCACCAGGGAAGAAAAATACAAGTTTTTTACTTTGAGGTAATAAAGTCAGTTTCTAAGCAGCGAATGAGAGAAAGTGAGGAAATAAAAATTTCTGTCTTGGGACTTCCCTAGTGGTCCGGTGACTAAGACTCTGAGCTTCCAATGCAGGGGCCCTGGTTTCGATCCCTGGTCTAGGGAACTAGATCCCGCATGCCTCAGCTAAAGATCCTGTATGCCAAACAAAGATCAAAGACCCCACGCGCTGCAGCTAAGATCCGGCACAGCCAACTAAATGAATTATAAGCTTTCTGTCTTGAATTCTTTCCAGTTTGGCATATATATTGGGTGTCTTTAGAATACTTTAGAAAAGCCCTCTATAACATTGGGCCTCTGCAACACTGTCACTAACGCTGTTTTTCAAATAATATTTCTCATTAGCTTTTAGTCTTTTCAGTTTTAGATATTTCTCACTTGCCACAAGTGTAGCCTAGGAAAGCTGACTAATACAAAAATTCCATTTTCTTTGCTGTAACAAATAATCCTATGATAGGCAATCTTATTCTGATGAGGGAGAAAAATAACCTCCAAAATTGGAGATTAACATTTTGGTGATCAATGTAGAGGTTAGATTTGTGGTATAAGGGACATTATGGTCCTGGTAGCGCCTTTCAACTTGTACTATCCCTAAAACTAGGCTCCTCCTTTACCTACCACCTCTGTTTCCCTCTCCAGAGGTGATTTTTTCTTGCTTGTGGATTCACTGGTCCACAATGCAGCTCTAGTAACACTGCAGGTAGAGTCCAAGAGTAAGACCTTGACTTTCTCCTTCTCTGGTCTGTTTCCTGTCTTTCAGTTGACACTGTCATTTCTCACCTCGGTTACTACAAAGCCTCTTTGAATAATCCTGCTGCTACTGTCAGAGAGACCTAGTGTGGGAGAAAGGCCCTTCAATGGTGTGGATGCCTCTCACTTCATCATTCTCACCTGGCACTCCTCACATTTGCTCCAGCTGCACTAGACATCCTGTAGTTCCAATGTGTCATTCAGGTTCCCCAGGATATGTGGCATGTCCTGCCTTGACCTGGTGTTTCACAATGCTGTCCACAGATCCTCTGTGTATGAGCCAGGGTCCCAGCAAATACAGATGGAAATTTGAGGCAAATTGAATCAAAGCACAATTTATTAGGGAGTTAGGCTTCCCTGATGGCTCAGTGGTAAAGAATCCTCCTGTCAATGCAGGCGATGCGGGTTTAATCCTGGAGTCAGGAAGATCCCCTATAGAAGGAAATAGTGGGAACAATTTCCCCACTCAAGTATTCTTGCCTGGAAAATCCCACGGACAGAGGAGCCTGGCAGACTGCAGTCCATGAGGTCACAAAGAGTTGGACACAACTTTCTGTCTAAACCGCAAGAACATTAGGGTGTGGACAGGTATACAGAAGTCACGTGGATAAAGTAATATTCTGATGGGGCATTGATACTGGCCCTAGGCTGGAAGGAGTGAGAGGAGGGAATGTTTATCAGAATCCAGAGACAGAAAGGGTTACAGAGAGCCAGCAAAACTGCAGGGTGGTAATTCTGCCTGCGGGTGAGTTGGGGGACAAAGTCTCAGCTCCGCAGTCTCCTCCTTTCCATCCCCTCATCTTACAGCCTTCAGGAATGCCCACCTTTGCCTGAACCCCACTTGAAGCCACAGGCAAAGAAGCTTCCATCTGCTCCGTGGAGCACAGGGTGACCCAAGGTGGAACGTACCAGCTTGGGAGAGTAAATAGAAAATATTCGGAGAGCCCTGTATCGTGTGGGACTTACTGAGGCCCATGTGCCTACTACATCAGAATCCCTGGGTGGTTGGAGGAAGCTTCCCAGGAAGCCACCTGGGGCAGAGACAATGAACCATCCATTAAAGAGCTTTACCCCATTTTCTTAGTGTAGAAGCTGGAAGTGACGGTGCCCTCAGGAACTACTTTGTATCTAGATGAAGCCAAAGGACACCTTTTTTGCTAATGGGATGTCCTTGAAAATGAGCCTGTGAATTTCACTGCTCTCTTCTTTCCTCTACCCATTTAGATGCAAAGAACTCACAGGCCCTATGGTGCAGCAGAACCACAAGATGAAAGCATTATCAGGAGAAAATCAACCCACCGACATTGGAAACACAAGCAATGAATTTGGGGAGGGCGGGAGGGTTATTACAAAACATTTTAAACATCAACAAAATTAGAGAGAATAATGAATTACAATTACCCACCACCCTAATTGAACAATTATCAAAGTTTTCCATCTTAGCTTAACTATCCCTTTTGTCTTTTTCTTTGCCAAAGTAGTTCAAAGTAAGCACCAAGCATTGTGTCATTTCTCCTTTGCATACTTTAGTTTGCAGCTCTTCACCACAGTACAGGATGATACCTAATCAAGTTATTAATAATTCTTTGGCATCAGATATAAAGTCTACATGTCACATTTGATTGCTGTCTTTTGCATATAGTTGTCTTTTTCCCAACTTTTCCCCATCGTATTTTTTGCAGAAAATGAGTCAGTTCCTCAAAATGTTCCCTGTTTTGGATTCATCTGTTTCCTTCTGTTGGTGTCACTTATTCCTTTATCCTTGTACTTCCTTTAAATAAGGCCTAAGACAGTATATATGGTAGAAATACATGGTAATTAAGTACATATTTAATCCTTTGGACCTGGATCTCAGACGAATCTGCTCCCTGCTTTGTCAGTTCCAGAGTACTGTAAAACCAATACCTGTACCTGTGCACACTGAGGAGAGGAAATAATCTTTCAAAAGAGTAATCACTGAACAATATTCACTGGTGAGAGTGAGTTACTTGTCAGTGATAGTAGAGATTTCTCCAGCTGTTAATCAATCTCTTTATATTTTCCAGATGTAGTACTGATAGGATTTTAACTTCTAGCCCAAAGTCATAAGATAAGCAATTAATTTTGGAACATCCCTTAAATGTATTTCCCTCTGAGATCTTAGACAAGGCCTAGCAAGGGAATCCAAAGTGCTGTTCATAGCATGAGAAATGTTAGGCTTGGTACGTCTCTGAGGAGTCTTTATCTCTAACTTCAGACTGAGGTAGACTGCTATAAATATTCTCAATGCACATGTGTGAGCACTGTGAACCCTGCTCTGAGCATTTTGGGGTCCTAGTTTTCTCCCTTGTGAAATGAGGATTGGCCCAGTTGATGAAGGTCCTTGAGTCCAGCAGATTTTATCTGATCATCTTTGGCTACTCTTGGCCAGTTATATTTCTTCAAGGAAGTGAAAGAAGATGTATGACCAAACTGACCCTGCTAATGAGGTGAGAGGTTAAATGTGTCAGTCCCACATACTCTACTGCCTGGTTGACTTCCAGAGCCGACGTCCATCATCCCTCTTGGCATGGGCAGCCACGTCTGGAACTTGTTTCCAAGTAACTTGTAAGGAATGTATATGGTTAGTTTGTTCTGGGAGCCTCAGATCAAGGGTCTGAAGCTCCACACACCATCCCTGGAGCACTGTGCCATAGACTACACTGAAGATCCCCTTAAGGGATGCAGCCCTTTTTACCTGGGTGATCATACTCTGGTCAGAGGACCAACCATTCAGTAGCACATTTTCTTTTGACCAAGACGTTAAAGGCTTAAGCAACTTTGTCTATGAATTTGATTTTTTATTTTCATATTCCTCAATGACAAGGGGATTAATTAGCCAATTTGTTTCTTCTTAATTTATTATTTTCTCATTTGTTTCACCTCAGACCAGCTCCATCTATTGGCTCAGGGTAGGGTAGCATTAATACAATTTTAATAACAAAATTTGTAGATTTTAGAAATTAAAAAAGAGAATCAAATAGTAAATCCCATAATTCTACCATCACATATTGCTATTATTATCATTTGCATCAGTTTGATAGGGCCACCGTAACAAAATACCACAGGAGGAGTGGCGTAAATAACAGAAGTTAATTTTCTCAGAGTCCTGGAGGTTCGAAGTCCAAGATCAAGGTGCTGGCAGGGTTGTTTTTTCTGAGGCCTCTCTCTTTGGTATGTAATTAGTTGTCTTACCCTATGTCTTCATGAGGTCTTCCTTCTGTGTGTATCTGTATCTAAATTTCCTCTTCTTATAAAGACACCTGTGGTTTAGCACCCACTCTAATGACCTCACTGCTAAGTCGCTTCAGTCGTGTCCGACTCTGTGCGACCCCGTAGACGGCAGCCCACCAGGCTCCTCTGTCCATGGGATTCTCCAGGCAAGAACACTGGAATGGGTTGCCATTTCCTCCTCCAATGCATGAAAGTGAAAAGTTAAAGTGAAGTCGCTCAGTCGTGTCTGACTCCCAGCGACCCCATGGACTGCAGCCCACCAGGCTCCTCCATCCATGGGATTTTCCAGGCAAGAGTACTGGAGTGGACCTCATTTAACCTTAAAGTGAAAGTGAAAGTCACTTAGTCATGTCCCACTCTTTGCAACTCCATGGATTATACCGTCCATGGAATTCTCCAGGCCAGAATACTGGAGTGGGTAGCCATTCCCTTCTCCAGGGGATCTTCCCAACCCAGGGATTGAACCCATGTCTCCCGCAATGCAGGCAGATTTTCTAGCAGCTGAGTGACCAGGGTAATACCTCTCCAAATACAGTCACATTCTGCAGTACTACAGTTAGGACTTCAACATATAAATCTGGGAGGGGACACAATTCAGTCTATGAAACTAAAGTATATATTCCTGTATATATTCAATCATACATAAACATTTTGAGTTTATGAAATTGGATTGTGCACCAGATAACATAAGTGTGTGCATGTTAAGTCACTTCAGTTGTGTCTGACTCTTTGCGACCTCATGGACTGTAACCCACTCCTCTGTCCATGGGATTCTTCAGGCAAGAATACTGAAGTGGGTTGTCATGCCCTCATTCAGGCTATCTTCTCAGCCCAGGGAACGAACCCGTGTCTCTTATGTCTCCTGCATTGGCAGGCAGATTCTTTACCACTAGCACCATCTGGGAAGCCCAAATAACATACATTAATACACTAAATAAATTTTTTCTATGTTAAATATTCATGAAATACATTTAGTGACTAAATGCCAACATAATCTAAAATAGACCTTCATACTATTAAGTGTTTTACATGGTAAAATATGATGTATGTCTTAGCTTAATCCTAAGGCTGGTGATGGTGCTGACTAAAGGTAAATAAAAAGGGGAAATGATAGGAAATACATTGAAGGGGGAAAAGTCTGTGGTAACTTGAAACCTGGATAAAGTGACACTGACTTGTACCCATTCATTCAGCAAATCTACAGATTTATTACACACTTGGCACTCAGCCCAGGTGCTAAGGCTTAGAGTGAGAAAAGACACAAGGTCCCTGGACGGATGGTGTTTATGTAAGATGATGTAGGCAAAGACAGTGACAAGCAAAGCGATAAGTAAAACTGAAGACTGGGGTTCATATCAGAGAGGAAAACCGAGCTACAAGAGAAACCAACAGAGAATCAGCTTAAGGAATCAAGGGAGGTCTTTCTGAAGAAGCAGTCTTGAAGCCAAGACTCGAAAAGAGCCAGCCACGTGGGGAAACAAGCAGATTGGTTGTAGAGCTATTTTGTTTGCTTGCTAGTCAAATATGAAGAGTTTGACATGCTAACAATGCTGACAGAGGTCAGTGGGGCTGAAAATGGTGACCAATTTTGTTTCCTTTCGTGAAAGAGGAACTTTGGCAAACAAGACCCTAAGGATGAATGGAAGAGTGGGTAGATACACTGCTCGTATTAAACACTTTGGATACATTTCACCAAAGAAGAGAATCAGATGGCTACTAAGCCTATGAAAAGATGCCAACAGCATTAGTCTACAGGGAAATGCCAATGAAAACTACAAAGAGATAGTACTACACACCTATGAAAAACAGCTATGATATCAGATGCTGGTGGGAATATGGAAAGACTAGACGACTCACACATTGCTGGTGGGGAGATAAAAGATACAACCACCATGGAAAACAGTTTGGCAGTTTCTTTGAAAAACTAAATATGCAACTACCATATAACCCAGCAATTGCACTCCTGGGCATTTAATCCCCCCAAAAGGAAGGTTACGTTTACACACAAAAACCTGAATATGATGTTTATTATAGGTTTATTTGTAATAGCATGAAACTGGAAACAACCAGATGTTCTTCAACTGGTGAATGGTTAAACAGTGACACATTCACACCATGGAATACTCAGTTCAGGCCAGTTGTGTCCGACGCTTTGCCACCCTATGGACTACAGCACGCCAGGCTTCCCTGTCCTTCACCAACTCCCTGAGCTTACTCAAACTGATGTCCAATGTGTCGGTGATGCCAACCAACCACCTCATCCTCTGTCATCCCCTTCTCCTTCCACTTTCAATCATTCCCAGCATCAGGGTCTGTTCAAATGAGTCAGTTCTTCCCATCAGGTGGCCAAAGCATTGGAGTTTCAGCTTCAGTATCAGCCCTTCCAAAGAATATTCAGGACTGATTTCCCTTAGGATGGACTGGTTGTATCTCCTTGCAGTCCAAGGGACTCTCAAGTCTTCTCCAACGCCACAGTTCAAAGCATCAATTCTTTGGCTCTCAACTTTCTTTATAGTCCAACTCTCATATACATACATGACTACTGGAAAAACCATAGCTTTGACTAGATGGACCTTTGTTGTCAACGTAATGTCTCTGCTTTTGAATATGCTGTCCAGGTTGATCATAAGTTTTCTTCCAAGGAGTAAGCATTTTTTAATTTCATGGCTGCATTTACCATCTGCAGTGATTTTGAAGCCCACAAAAATAAAGTCTGCCACTGTTTCCCCATCTATTTCCCATGAAATGATGGGACCAGATGCCATGATCTTATTTTTCTGAATGTTGAGTTTTAAGCCAACTATTTCACTCTTCTCTTTTACTTTCATTAAGAGACTCTGTAGTTCTTCTTTGCGTTCTGCCAAAAGGGTGGTGTCATCTGCATATCTGAGATTATTGATATTTCTCCTAGCAATCTTGATTCCAGATTGTGCTTCATCCTGTCCAGCGTTTCTCATGATGTACTCTGCATATAAATTAAATAAGCAGGGTGAGAATATACAGCCTTGACAAACTCCTTTCCCGATTTGGAACCAGTCTGTTGTTCCATGTCCAGTTCTAACTGTTGCATGCATACAGATTTCTCAGGAGGCAGGTCAGGTGGTCTGGTTTTCCCATCTCTTGAAGAATTTTCCACAATTTGCTGTGATCCACACAGTCAAAGGCTTTGGCATAGTCAATAAAGCAGAAGTAGATGTTTTTTGGACCTCTCTTGCTTTTTCAATGACCCAACAGATGTTGGCAATTTGATCTCTGGTTCCTCTGCCTTTTCTAAATCCAGCTTGAACATATGGAAGTTCATGGTTCACATACTGTTGAGCCTGGCTTGGAGAATTTTGAGCATTACTTTGCTAGCATGTGAGATGAGTGCAATTTTGTGGTAGTTTGAGCATTCTTTGGCATTGCCTTTCTTTGGGATTGGAAACAGTGGAAACAGCATCAGACTTTATTTTGGGGGGCTCCAAAATCACTGCAGATGTTGACTGCAGTCATGAAATTAAAAGACGCTTACTCCTTGGAAGGAAAGTTATGAACAACTTAAACAGCATATTAAAATGCAGAGACATTATTTTGACAACAAAGGTCTGTCTAGTCAAGGCTATGGTTTTTCCTGTGGTCATGTATGGATGTGAGAGTTGGACTGTGAAGAAAGCTGAGCGCCAAAGAATTGATGCTTTTGAACTGTGGTGTTGGAGAAGACTCTTGAGAGTCCCTTGGACTGCAAGGAGATCCAACCAGTCCATCCTAAAGGAAATCAGTCCTGAATATTCATTGGAAGGGCTGATGTTGAAGCTGAAACTCCAATACTTTGGCCACCTGATGGGAAGAACTGACTCATTTGAAAAGACCCTGATGCTGGGAATGATTGAGGTGGGAGGGGAAGGGGACGACAGAGGATGAGGTGATTGGATGGCATCATGGACTCAACAGACATGAGTTTGAGTAAACTCCGGGAGTTGGCGATGGGCAGGGAGGCCTGTCATGCTGCAGTCCATGACTGAGTGACTAAACTGAACTGAACTGGGATTGGATTGAAAGTTGATTTTTCCAGTCCTGTGGTTACTGCTGAGTTTTCCAAATTTGCTGACATATTGAGTGCAACACTTTCACAGCATCATCTTTCAGGATTTGAAATAGCTCCACTGGAATTCCATCACCTCCACTAGCTTTGTTCATAGTGATGCTTCCTAAGGCCCACTTGACTTCGATTCCAGGATGTCTGACTCTAGGTGAGTGATCACACCATGTGATTATCTGGGTCATGAAGATCTTTTTTGCATAGTTCTGTGTATTCTTGCCACATCTTCTTAATATCTTCTGCTTCTGTTAGGTTCATATCATTTCTGTTTTTTATTGTGCCCATCTTTGCATGGAATGTTCCCTTGGTATCTCTAATTTTCTTGACGAGATCTCTAGACTTTCCCATTCTATTGTTTTCTTCTATTTCTTTGCTTTGATCACTGAGGAACGCTTTCTTATCTCTCCTTGCTATTCTTTGGAACTGTGCATTCAAATGGGTATCTTTCCTTTTCTCCTTTGCCTTTTGCTTCTTCTTTTCATAGCTATTTGTAAGGCCTCCTCAGATAACCATTTTGCCTTTTTCCATTTCTTTTTCTTGGGGATGGTCTTGATCACTGCCTCCTGTACAATGTCACGAACCTCTATCTACAGCTCTTCAGGCACTCTATCCGATCTAATCCCTGATGTATTTGTCACTTCCTTTGCATAGTCATAAGGGATTTGATTTAGGTCATACCTGAATGGTCTAGTGGTTTTCCATACTCTCTTCGTAAGTCTGAATTTGGAATACTACCATGGAATAATGCTTAGTGATAAAAAGAACAAACTGTTGATTTACAACAACCTGGGTGAATCACCAGAGAATTATGCCAAGTGGAAAACACTGATCTCAAAAAGCTTACTTACTGTATGATTCCACTTAAATAAGTTTCTTTACATGACAAATAATAGAAATACAGGACAAATGAATGGTTACCAGGGGCTAAGAAGGGGGTGGGGCAAGAAGTAGTATGTGTGGTTATTTCAGGGCAACATAAGGGACCCCTGCCGTGATGGAAATGTTCTGCATCTTGACTGCATCCGTGTTAGTATCCTGATTATGATATTGCACTATAGTTTTGCAAGATATTATCACTGAGAGAAACTGGACAGCATGAGATTTCTACTATTCTTTTAGCTGCATGTGAATTTAGCATTATCTCAAAATACAAACTTTAATTTAAAATATATACCTCTGAGAATGGTGGGGAGTTTGAGTTGGGACCTATTTCAGCTTTGTCATAAATTTCAGAAGTCCAAGCAGTGTGGACCTTAGATGTGTCACTTACCCCCTCATTTCCAATTTCCATGCCTGTAGAATAATGGGGTTGGGCCATAAATAGGTCCTAAATATCTTTTTGCTCCTATAATCTCATACCTGCTGCTGCTGCTGCTAAGTCGCTTCAGTCATGTCCGACTCTGTGCGACCCCATAGACAGCAGCCCACCAGGCTCCCCTGTCCCTGGGATTCTCCAGGCAAGAACAAATCTCATACGTAGAGTGAGTTATATATGTTTGTGGACCCTTGTTTTCAGGACTTTCATATTTATTGATGACCTTCTGAAAACCTTCATGGAAACAGCAGTTTCTTTCTAGTATTATTCCAGAAGAAGTAGATCTCGCCTTCTTACCCTCAAAGACTGCTTTGCATACTGTGGCAAGATTACTGCAGTTGTAAAAGGGGAAGCACTGACCAATTTCTTTCCTGTTCCAAGAGATCTCTCCACCCATGTTGTCCTCACAGTATCCTCTTCCAGAGGGAGTGAGCCAGGAACAGGGAGGAAAGAAGTGCTTTCTGAGGACACACACAGTTTGGTCAAGAACATTCATTTGGTCAAGAACAGGAAGAACTGTGGGTTATTTTAGGGACTCTGTTCTAAATTCAATTATTTATTTATTTTTAAGCCCTGGGTGCACCTTGAATAACAGTTTTATAATATACTATTTCTTCTACATTTTCATAAATTCCATAATATACTTCTTTCCCTGTTAAGCATGCCTTTCTAATTAAGCTTTATTTGTGTATACAGACTTAGTCCTCAGATCTCACTCTTGTGACCTGTTATTTTCCAAACAGGATTGCAAAATCTTTCCCACCCCTCATGCTTTTCTTGCAGTCTGACCTTGATATTTCTTCCATAAAGTGTTGGCATCTCTATTCTGTCTTGTTGAATCTTCACAGAGCTTTGTGTCTGCCTTGACCAACAGATGGAAGTGGCAGTGTGCAACTCCCAAAGATAGAATATAAAAATACCATGCCTTCTATCTGTTTTTTTTTTTTTTTTGTTAACACCAAAAGCATTTTGTATTGGGGTATAGCCAATTAACAAAGCTGTGATAGTTTCAGATGAACAGTGAAGGGACTCCGCCATACATATACGTATATCCATTCTCCCCCAAATATGTTTCTATTTTTTTAGGATCCTCATTATTGGAACCCAGATGCTATACTGTGAAGAAGCCCAAACTCACCCAGGTGGAGAGGTCAATGGTGAAGCAATATGGAGGTATTTTGGCCATACATTCAGCTGAAGTCCCAGCCAATAACTAATATCAGCTGCTAGACACATGAGTGGACATATCTTTAGATAATAAGCTCCCAGCTGTGAAGCCACATTAACCACTGAGTCCCAAATAAGACCGTAAACATAGTGGAGCAGAGACAAGCCATCCCCACTGTGCTCTGTCTGAATTCCTGATTCACAAAATTAGTGAGCCTAATAAAATAGTAATTTTATATCACTAAATTTGGGATTGTTTGTTAAGCAGCAATAAATAACTCTAGAGCTTGTTAGAATAAATACCCTGGCTTCACCCTCTTCCCTGAATCTTCTGCCCCTACCCACCCCTGCAATGGTCAAACTCTATTGGAAATCACAAGGCAAGGGATCCCATTGAAGCAGCCTATGTACATCAGCTTCCTGGGGCAGTAAGCAAGGTGGAATGTGCATCTGGGGAGATTGGCAGACAACCAGCACAGTTGGGAGTCTCATTTACACACTGCCTTCTTTCAGTAATGATGGAAAGTAAACAGGATGAGAGTTGGGATGCCTAAATTTGAGCCAGGATAGGATAAATAGTAAACAGCAGTACTTTCACCATCCGTTAGTTGAATCTATAAAATGAGAGGTTTGAAGCAAGTAACTTCAAAGTTATCTTTCAGCTCTGGCATTTATCATGAAAACCTACCAAAGCTTAATCATTAACAGCATAGACTCCATACTGCCCAAAGCCATCCCACAGAATCAGTACAATCTCTTTCAAAACTCCAATGACATTTTCATAGAAAACAACAACAACAATCCTAAAAGTCATATGGAACCACAAAAGACCACCAATAGCCAAAGCCATCCTGAGAAAGAATAGAAAGTTGGAGGAATCACACTACCTGGTTTCAAACTATACTGCAAATCTTTGGTAATCAAAGTAATATGGCACTGGCATAAAAATAGACACATGGACAAATGGAAGAGGACTAAGGGACCAGAAACAAACCCTTACATATATAGTCAACTAATATTTGACTTAGGAGCCAAGAATATTCAAGGGAAGGGATAGTCTCTTCATAAGTGGTGTTGGGATAATCACATGCAGAAGAATGAAACCTGACCCCTGTCTTACGCCACTCACAAAAGCTAGCTTGAAATGATCAGAGAGAAAATAAAGAAATGCCTAGAGATAAACGAAAATGAAAACATTTTGATCCAAAATGTATGGGACACAGCAAAAGCAGTTCTAAGAGATGTTTATATCAATACAAGCTCACCTCAGGAAACAAGAAAAATCTCAAATAAAAACCTAGCCTTACACCTAAAGCAACTAAAGCTAGAACAAACAAAACTCAAAGTCAAAAGACAGAAAATAATCATAAAGATCAGAGCAGAAATAAATGACATACAAATGAAGAAAACAATAGAAAGGATCATTGAAACTAAAAGCTGGTTCTCTGAAAACATAAACAAAATTGAGAACCTTGAACCTTTAGCCAGACACAAAAAGAAAAAAAGGGAGGGCCCACATCAATAAAATTAGAAATAAAAAAGAAGAAGTTACAACTGTTATTATATAAATACAAAGGACCACAAGAGACTACTACGAGCATCTACATGCCAATAAAATGGACAACCTGGAAGAAATGAGCAAATCTTTAAAAAAGTACAATCTCCTCAGACTCAGCCAGGAAGAAATGAAATATGAACAGATCAATCATAAATAATCAAATTCAAATTGTGATTTTAAAATTTCCAACAAACAAAAGTCCAGGGCCAGATGGCTTCAAAGACAAATTCTATCTGAAAGTCTTCCAAAAAACTGCAGAGGAAGGAACACTTCCAAACTCATTCTATGAGGCCACCACATAATAAAATCAAAACTAGACAAAGATACCATAAGAAAAGAAAATTCTAGGCCAATATCACTGATGAATATAGATGCAAAAATCCTCAACAAAGTACTAGCAAATCAAATCCAACAATATATTAAAAGGATCATACACCATGATTAAGTGGGATTTATCCAAAGGATGTAAAGATTCTTCAATATACACAAATCAATCAGTGTGATACACCACATTAACAAATTGAAGGACAAAAACCAAATGATCATCTCAATAGATGCAGATAAAAGTTTTGACAAAATTCAACACCATTTATTATATTAAAAAAGTGTCCAGAAAGTGCTCATAGAGACCACATACCTCAACCTAATAAAGCCCATATATGACAAACTCAGAGCTGACATCATACTCAACCATGAAAACCTGAAAGCATTTCCTCTAAGATCAGGAACAAGACAAGGATGTCCACATTCACCACTTGTATTTAACATAGTTTTAGCAATAACAGTCAGAGAAGAAAAAGAAATAAAAGGAATTCAAATTGTAAAGGAAGAAGTAAAATTGTCACTGTTTACAGATAACATATTATACATAGAAAATCCTAGAGATGCTACCAGAAACTACTAGAGCTCATCAATGAACTTAGCAAAGTTTCAGGATACAAAATTAATACACAGATATCTGCTGCATTTCTATATACTAACAACAAAAGATCATAAAGAGAAATTAAGGAAACACCCCACTTATTATCACATCGAAAAGAATAAAATATCTAGGAAAAGCCCGCGAATTGCTAGAGCAATCCTGAGGGTTAAAAAGCAAAACAGGAGGCATAGCTCTTCCAGCCTTGTTCAAAGCTACAGTAATCAAAACAGTGAGGTACTGGTACAAAAACAGGCGTATGGATAAATGGAACAGAATAGAGAGCTCAAAATAAACCTACACACCTACAGTCAATTAATCATTGACAAAGGAGGCAAGAATAGAAAGCAGGAAAAATACAGTCTCTTCAGCAAGCGGTACTTAAAAAGGTGGACAGTTGCAGGTAAATCAATGAAGTTAGAACACAGCCTGACACCATCTACAAAAATAAACTCAAAATGGCTTAAAGATTTAAACATAGGATGTGACACCATAAAACTCCTAGAAAAGAGCATAGGTAATACATTCTCTGACATAAATTGTACCAATGTTTTCTTAGGTCAGTCTTCCAAGACAATATAAATAAAAGCAAAAATAAAGAAGTGGGACCTAATCAAACTCACAAGCTTTTGCACAGCAAAGGAAACCATTAGAAAAAAGAAACCGAAAAGGTAACCTACAGAATGGGAGAAAATATTTGCAAATTTTGCAATAAACAAGGGCTTCATCTCCAAAATATACAAACAGATCATACAGCTCAACAACAACAACAAAAGCCCAATTGAAAAATGGGCAGAAGACCTTAATAGACATTTCCCCAAAGAAGACTACAGATGGCAAGTACGTACCTAAAAAGATTCTCATCATCACTAATCATTAGAGAAATGCAGATCAAGACTACAGTGAGGTACCATCTCACACCAGCCAGAATGGCCATTATTAAAAAGTTTACGAATAACAAATGCAGGAGGGGGTGTGAAGAAAAGAGAACCCTAATACACTGTTGGTGGAAATGTAAGTTGGTTTAGCCACTATGGAAAACAGTAAAACTAAAAGTAGAATCACTATATGATCCAGCAATCACACTCCTGGGCATATACTTAGACAAAACTACAATTCAAAAAGATACATGCACCCCTATGTTCGTAGCAGCACTGTTCACGATAGCCAAAACATGGAAACAACCTAAATGTCCATTGACAGGTGACTGGATAAAGAAGCGGTATGTATATACAATGGAATACTACTCAGCCAAAGAATGAGTGAAATAATGCTGTTTGCAAAAACATAGATGGACCTAGAGATTATCATACTAAGTGAAGTAAGCCAAAGAAAGACAAACACCACATGATATCGCTTGTATGTGGAATCTAAAAAAAAAAAAAAAAATTCACATGAACTCATACAAAAGAGAAATAGATCCACAGACACAGAAGACAAACTTATGGTTACCAAAGCAGAAAGGGAGGAGAGATAAATTAGGAGTTTGTGATTACCATATACACATTACTATATAGAAAGTAGACAACCAACAAGGATCTATTGTATAGCAAAAAAAAAACAGAACCACTTTGCTGTATACTTGAAACTAATACAACATTGTAAATAACTGTACTTCAATACATTTTTTAAATTAAAAAATAATAAATTAACTTGAAATGAGCTAAAAGCTTAAAACGTAAGACCTGAAATCATAAAGACCCCAGGAGAAAACATGGGGAACAGCTCCTTTACATTGGTCTTAGTAACAATTTTTTATATAACATCACAAGCAACAGAAATTAATAAGCATAACTATATCAGAAGAAACAACCAACAAAATGAAAAGGCAAACTATAGAATGGGAGAAAAATATTTGCAAATCATGTATCTTGATAAGGAGTTAATGACCAACACATATAAAAACTCATACAGCTCAATGGCCAAAACCCAAATAATCTGATTTTAAAATGGGCAAAGAACCTGAATAGATTTTTGTTTTTTCAAATAAGATACACAAATGGCCAACAGGTACATGAGAAAGTGCTCAAGTAATCATCAAGGAAATGTAAATCAAAACCATAGTGAGATATCACGTCACACCTGTTAGATGGCTGTCATCAAAAACCAATAGATTAGTGTTGGAGAGGATGTAGAGAAAAGGGACAGCTTGTGCACTGTTGATGGGAATGTAAACTGTTACAGCCACTATGGAGAATAGTATCTGTCTGGCTGATCCTGTCCGCAATGCCAATTGTCTTGCTGTTCACACTGTTGCTGAACCCAGGATAGGCAAGGCTTGAGCTAAGAAGCTGGAAGAAGACTCGAGGAGCCATAGGAAATACAGGCACCTTTATTTTCTCCTGGCTGGCACAGCAGCCATAACACAGCCTCTTTCCTGGCTGACACAGCAGCCATAGCATAACCATAAGGTGGCCATAACATGGCCATAACATAATTTCATATAATGTAAGCATGATGTTGCTCCAATGTAGCTCTGATGCAGCAGCAGCCAGGGCTTTCATGGTGACACTAATACAGGTGTACCGCACAGAGTAGCCCATGAGCAAGCAAGTACCTCGTGACACACATGTACTGTGCTATAAGTAATCTCATCTGTTACATAACCATGAGGGCACGGCAACCCATGCCAGTATTCTTGCCTGGAGAATCCTAAGGACAGAGGAGTCTGGTGGGCTACGGTACATGGGGTTGAAAGAGTCGAACATGAAGTGACTTAGTCTGTGTGCTGCCAATATTAATGGTGATGTTCAGTATTTGCCAAGCTAGACACTGTGCAGGTCTGAAGCTCAGTTCAGTTCAGTTGCTCAGTCATGTCCGACTCTTTGTGACCCCATGAATTGCAGCACGCCAGGCCTCCCTGTATATCACCAACTCCCGGAGTTCACTCAAACTCACGTCCATCGAGTAGGTGATGCCATCCAGCCATCTCATCCTCTGTTGTCCCCTTCTCCTTCTGCCCCCTATCCCTCCCAGCATCAGAGTCTTTTCCAATGAGTCAACTCTTTGCATGAGGTGGCCAAAGTATTGGAGTTTCAGCTTTAGTATCATTCCTTCCAAAGAACACCCAGGACTGATCTCCTTTAGAATGGACTGGTTGGATCTTCTTGCAGTCCAAGGGACTCTCAAGAGTCTTCTCCAACACCACAGTTCAAAAGCATCAATTCTTCGGCGTTCAGCCTTCTTCACAGTCCAACTTGCACATCCATACATGACCACTGGAAAAACCATAGCCTTGACTAGACGGACCTTTGTTGGCAAAGTAATGTCTCTGCTTTTGAATATGCTACCTAGGTTGGTCATAACTTTCCTTCCAAGGAGTAAGCGTCTTTTAATTTCATGACTACAGTCACCATCTGCAGTGATTTTGGAGCCCCCCAAAATAAAGTCTGACACTGTTTCCACTGTTTCCCCATCTATTTCCCATGAAGTGATGGGACCAGATGCCATGATCTTCGTTTTCTGAATGTTGAGCTTTAAGCCAACTTTTCCTCTCTTCTCTTTCACTTTCATCAAGAGGCTTTTTAGTTCCTCTTCACTTTCTGCCATAAGGGTGGTGTCATCTGCATATCTGAGGTTATTGATATTTCTTCCAGTAATCTTGATTCCAGCTTGTGCTTCTTCCAGCCCAGCGTTTCTCATGATGTACTCTGCATAGAAGTTAAATTAGCAGGGTGACAATATACAGCCTTGACGTACTCATTTTCCTATTTGGAACCAGTCTGTTCTTTCATGTCTAGTTCTAACTGTTGCTTCCTGACCTGCATACAGGTTTCTCAAGAGGCAGGTCAGGTGGTTTGGTATTCCCATCTCTTTCAGAATTTTCCACAGTTTATTGTGATCCACACAGTCAAAGGCTTTCGCATAGTCAATAAAGCAGAAATAGATGTTTTTCTGGAACTCTCTTGCTTTTTCGATGATCCAGTGGATGTTGGCAATTTGATCTCTGGTTCTTCTGCCTTTTCTAAAACCAGCTTGAACATCAGGAAGTTCATAGTTCACATATTGCTGAAGCCTGGCTTGGAGAATATTGAGCATTAATTTACTAGTGTGTGAGATGAGTGCAATTGTGCGGTAGTTTGAGCATTCTTTGGCATTGTCTTTCTTTGGCATTGGAATGAAAACTGATCTTTTCCAGTCCTGTGGCTACTGTTGAGTTTTCCAAATTTGCTGGCATATTGAGTGCAGCACTTTCACAGCATCATCTTAGGATTTGAGATAGCTCCACTGGAATCCCATCACCTCCACTAGCTTTGTTTGTAGTGATGCTCTCTAAGGCCCACTTGACTTTACATTCCAGGATGTCTGGCCCTAGGTGAGTGATCACACCATCGTGATTATCTGGGTCGTGAAGATCTTTTCTGTACAGTTCTTCTGTGTGTTCTTGCCACCTCTTCTTAATATCTTCTGCTTCTGTTAGGTCTATACCATTTCTGTCCTTTATCAAGCCAATCTTTGCATGAAAATGTCCCTTGGTATCTCTAATTTTCTTGAAGAGATTTCTAGTCTTTCCCATTCTGTTGTTCTCCTCTATTTCTTTGCATTGATCACCGAAGAAGGCTTTCTTATCTCTTCTTGCTATTCTTTGGAACTCTGCATTCAGATGCTTATATCTTTCCTTTTCTCCTTTGCTTTTCGCTTCTCTTCTTTTCACAGCTATTTGTAAGACCTCCCCAGACAGCCATTTTGCTTTTTTGCATTTCTTTTCCATGGGGATGGTCTTGATCCCTGTCTCCTGTACAGTGTCACGAACCTCATTCCATAGTTCATCAGGCACTCTATCTATCAGATCTAGGCCCTTAAATCTATTTCTCACTTGTACTGTATAATCATAAGGGATTTGATTTTGGTCATAGCTGAATGGTCTAGTGGTTTTCCCCACTTTCTTCAATTTAAATCTGAATTTGGCAATAAGGAGTTCATGATCTGAGCCACAGTCAGCTCCTGGTCTTGTTTTTGCTGGCTGTATAGAGCTTCTCCATCTTTGGCTGCAAAGAATATAATCAATCTGATTGCGGTGTTGACCATCTGGTGATGTCCATGTGTAGAGTCTTCTCTTGTGTTATTGGAACAGGGTGTTTGCTATGACCAATGTGTTCTCTTGGCAAAACTCTATTAGTCTTTGCCCTGCTTCATTCCATATTCCTAGGCCAAATTTGCCTGTTACTCCAGGTGTTTCTTGACTTCCTACTTTTGCATTCTAGTCCCCTCTAATGAAAAGGACATCTTTTTTGGGTGTTAGTTCTAGAAGGTCTTGTAGGTCTTCATAGAACCGTTCAACTTCAGCTTCTTCAGTGTTACTGGTTGAGGCATAGACTTGGATTACTGTGATATTGAATGGTTTGCCTTGGAAACAAACAGAGATCATTCTATCGTTTTTGAGATTGCATCCAAGTACTGCATTTCTGACTCTTTTGTTGACCATGATGGCTATTCCATTTTTTCTAAGGGATTCCTGCCCGCAGTAGTGGTGGAAGCATGGGTGCAGGAGGGCCAAGAGGAGCTACTCCATGTTCAAGTCAGGAGGGGCGGCAGTGAGGAGATACACCTTGTCCAAGGTAAGGAGCAGCGGCTGCACTTTGCTGGAGCACCCGTGAAGAGATACCCCACGTCCAAGGTAAGAGAAATCCAAGTAACACGGTAGGCGTGGCAAGAGGGCATCAGAGGGCAGACACACTGAAACCATACTCACAGAAAACTAGTCAATCTAATCACACTAGGACCACAGCCTTGTCTAACTCAATGAAACTAAGCCATGCCCTGTGGGGCCACCCAAGACAGGCAGGTCATGGTGGAGAGGGCTGACAGAATGTGGTCCACTGGAGAAGGGAATGGCAAACCACTTCAGTATTCTTGCCTTGAGAATCCCATGAACAGTATAAAAAGGCAAAATGATAGGATACTGAAAGAGGAACTCCCCAGGTCAGTAGGTGCCCAATATGCTACTGGAGATCAGTGGAGAAATAACTCCAGAAAGAATGAAGGGATGGAGCCAAAACAAAAACAATACCCAGCTGTGGATGTGACTGCTGATAAAAGCAAGGTCTGATGCTGTAAAGAGCAATATTGCATAGGAACCTGGAATGTCAGGTCCATGAATCAAGGCAAATTGGAAGTGGTCAAACAGGAGATGACAAGAGTGAACGTCAACATTCTAGCAATCAGCGAACTAAAATGGACTGGAATGAGTGAATTTAACTCAGATGTTTGAAGCTCAACATGGCTTAAATGAGGATTGACAAACACAAATGACCATCTTTCCTGGTTCATTTTATCTCCTCTTGGAGACAGAAAGCCAACTCAGACGTATTTTGTTTTGCAGCTGTTTCTCTCCATCCTCTGCAAAAACTGGGATGTTCGTTCTTTTTCATCATGTTTTCTTCTCTATTTAGATCTTGAACACAAAGTTTCCATGAAATTGAATAACACTGAACACACAGTTCATTCACTAGAGAGGGAAGCAGACAGTAGCATGAGAGTGACCCATGCAGGCTTTTCCTGGAAGGAACAAGGAAAGACTTTCTCTAGATCACAGCACGATTCCACTCTCCCCCGGTCAGCAACACAGTCATTCCTTCCATTATTGGGCAGTACATTCTTGGGCTTGGTTCATGGCTGACTTGGGTTGCCCTGGAAGCTTTCATAAAAAGAGTCTGTCCCTGCTCAGTCTTATTAAACATTTTCTTATGACTCAGTGAAGAATGACTCATGACTTTGTTTACCCTGAAGATGTAACAGTTGAATTGCTGAGAGATTCATTTGGTATCTTGTGCACTTTTTTGGTTTTTCTTTCAGGTCTCTAAGAGTTGGACACGACTGAGTGACTTCACTTTCGCTTTTCACTTTCATGCATTGGTGAAGGAAATGGCAACCCACTCCAGTGTTCTTGCCTGGAGAATCCCAGGGACAGGGGAGCCTGGTGGGCTACTGTCTATGGGGTCACACAGAGTTGGACACGACTGAAGTGACTTAGCAGCAGCACCAGCAGCATGGACTCTTCTTGGAAAAAATAAATCAGAAAATATTTACTTTTCTCTGCATCCAGTCTCAACCTTCTCCCCTGAACTGCAGAAGCCAAAATGTATAAGGATAGCTAATTTGAAGAGAAAGATAAAGGCTCTGTGCTTTAGTGAAAGTGTTAGTCACTTTGTCGTGTCTGACTCTTTGCAACCCCAGGGACTGAGCCCATTAGGCTCCTCTGTCCTTGGGATTCTCCAAGCAAGAATACTGAAGTGGGTGCCATTCCCTTCTTCAGGGCTGTGCTTTATAAGTAGGAGAAAAATACTCCGGTTCACTCTAATGAAGTTCACTAAAGATGATGGAATCCCTGGTAGAGATGGTTGCCTGGATACCCAAGGAAAGCACTAAGCATCTCAGCCTTACAGTCTCCTGTGGAGGGACCATGTCTCAGTTCAGCAATGGGGGAGGGAACAACAAAGTTTCACCAAGGCTGGCAGCTTTTCACTGAGCCATGTGGGCCTGGGCAAAGACCAATGGCAATGACATCCCAAAGTACTAAGAACCAACAGTCTCCACCATTTTTCCTGACCACTGGGGCAGGAGGGTCATAAAAACAGAGAGTATTGGTACTCTTATAATCTTGATGAGAAAAGAAACTAACTTGCTATTACTTTTTGGAAAAGTAGGCACATATTTCTTGCATTCAGTGTTACAGAGAAATTGCTATCTCCCTTAGTTTTGTGTGATTTATGTGGCCAATCCTAATGTAGCTATAAAACAAAACACAAAGTACTCAATAGAATGAGTAAGAGTACAGCCAAATCCAACTATTTGCTGTTTACAAGAAATCTACCATAAATAATTTTGGCAATTTTGGTAAAAGGATTAAAAATTTATACCTTGCAATGTTTATTTTAAGAAAACTAGAGTGATACTCCAGGATAAGAAATATTATTAGAGATAAAAAGAAAAATCTCAAAAGGATAACTGAATCATTTCACTATAAATGTGAAATAATAATCATAAATGTGCATGTAAAGTTATAGTTTCAAAAATACACAAAGCAAAAACTGACAGAACTGAAATAGAAATAGATAGACTTACAATAACACTTGGAAAATTTCAGCTCTCTTCTCTCAGTAATTGATAGAATATAAAGAAAATTCCATTAGAAGACAGAGGAATTAAGCAGTAATATCAAGCAACTTGATCTAGATATTTATAGAACATTGTAGAACACTCCACCCAAAACAACAGAATATATATTATTTTCAGATGCACATGGATCAGTCACCAAAACAGACCATATATTGGACCATATAGAGTCCGAAGATATTTAAAGCATTGAAATCATATGGAATGTGTTCTTTGACCACAACAGAAAAGTTAGAAGTCAATAACAGAAGGATATTGAAAATGCACAAATATTTGTAAATCAAACAACACACTTCTAAATAACATATGTATGATACAATATATCACAAGGACTATTAGGACATATTTTACCTGAATAATAATGAAAATGCAACACAACATAATTTGTAGGATATAGATAAAGCACTAATTAGAGGGAAATTTAGAGCTTTAAGGGCTTATATTAGAAAAGAATAGAAGTCTAAAATCAACATGCAAGATTTCACATGAAGAAGCTAGGAAAAAAGACTGAATCAAAATTAAGTAGAATATAGGAAATAATAAGAATATGAGTGGAATCATGAAATAGAAAACAGACCAGGGGAAAAATATCAATGAAACCAAAATCCAGTTTTTTGAAAAATTATTAAACTTCTAATCAGACTAGCAAAGAAAAAATGAAGATACAAACGATCAAGATCAGGAATGAAAGAAGAAACGTCACTGTAAGACCTTAAAAGGATAAAAGGGAGCTATTCTGAACAAATTTATACAATTGGACAACTTAATATGAAATGGACAAATTCTCTGAAAGACACAGCCATAAAACATAAAAAGAAACAAACAGTTTTAATAGTCCTATATTTGTTAAAGGAATTGAATGTGTCAAAGTAATTCAATGACAAAAAGATTGTTTTTTCAACAAGTAGTGCTTGAAAAATTGGATTATCTTATAAAAAACATGAACTTCAACTCTTAGTTCATGCCAAGTGTAAAAGGTAATTGAATTGAATATAAATTGAAATGTAAAAGCAAAAATTAAAAAAATTTTACAGCAAAACATAGAAAAACATCTTCACAAACTGGGTAGACAAATATTTCTTAGATATAACTGTAAAGAACAAAATATGAAAGATTAGTGGACTCTATAAATATTAAATAAACACTTCTGTAATTCAAATATCACCACTAAGAAAATGAAGAAAGAAGCACATGGACTAGTAGAAAATATATTCTTTACATATATCTGATAAAGGACTTGTGTCAGAATATATAAAGAATATTTACAGCTGGATAATCAGAAGATAATGAACCAGTTTTTTAATCAAACTAATAATTTGACCCTTAAAAAAGATATAAGAATGGCCAATATATATATATGAAAAGGTGCACAATAGTTCTAGGCATCAGGGAAAAACATGTTAACCCATGACATATTATTATAAATCCATAGGAAGGTTAAAAACAGAAACAAAAACTGAGAATATCCAATGATGAGAATTTAGAGCAACTGAAACTCTTACACATTTCTGATTCAAATATAAAGTGGTGCAACCACTTTGGAAAACCACTTGGCAGTTCTTTATAAAGTTAAACTGAAATTTCCCATGTGACCCATCATTCTACTTCTAAGTAAATACCAACAAGAAATGAAAACACTTGTCCACACAAAGACAACTGTACATAAATATTCATAGCAGCTTTGTTCACAGTAGCCTAAAGCTAGGGACAACCCAAATGTCAACTAACAAATGGATGGGTAAACAAATGGTACATCCACACAATAGAAGACTGCTTGATAATAAAAATCAATGTGTATGTTGACGCACACTCTGTGGATTTAAAAAACAAGCTGAATGAAGAAGCCAGACACCAACAAATAGGTACTTCATGATTCCTTTTATGTGACCTCTTAGAAAACTATAGTGACAGAAAAGAGAGCAACAATTACTTGTGTCTGGGTGGATGTGGATAATAAACAGGCATGAGGGAACTTTTGGGAGTGATAGAAATATACCATACCTTGATTGGAATAGCTTCATTGGGTGGTAGATACACAGATGAATATATATCATACTATACATTAAAATAGATATTAAAGCTGATTTTTAAAATCACTGCAAAAATAGGCTTACAAAATCCTAAAATATAAAGTTGAAGGAATCTTTCATATTGTACAGACATAAAATATGAGAAAATTTAAAGATGAATCTAGAAGATTCTTACCATCCTAGTCAATGGGAAATGGAGGTTCCCTACAATGGCAAAGTAGGGACACGTGAACTCACCTCCTTCTGCGGGCACACCAAAACTACAACTACTTACACAACAACTATCTATGAGAATGATCTGAAGACTAGCAGATAAGATTTTCCGTAACTAATGATATAAAGAAGGATACACAACAAAATGGGTAGGAGAGGCAGAGATGTGAGACACACACCCCAGGGCTGATGTCCCAGACAGAGGAGGAATATTACAACTCCAACAAAACAAATGTTGACGAGGGTGTGGAGAAAAGGGAACCTTAGTGCACTGTTAGTGGAAATGCAAATTGGTGCACTCACTATGGAAAACAATATGGAGGTTTCTCAGAAAATTAAAAATAGAACTACCATATGATCCAGCAATTTCACTTTCAGGTACCATTACGAAATAAGTCAGAGAGAGAGAGAGAGAAATACCATTCAATCTCACTTATATATGGAATACAAAAACAAACACAAAAAACAAAAACAGACTCATAGACACAGAGAATATATGGATGTTTGCCAGACAGAAGGAGGGTCCAGGGTTGGGAGAAATAGGTGAAGGGAATTAAGACATATAAGCTTCTGGTTATAAAATAAGTAAGCCACAAGGATATAATACACAGTTTACGGAATATGGTCAATAATATTACAATACCTTTGTATGAGCAAAGAGGGTTATTAGATTTATTGTGTTGATTTTCTTAATGAAAGCAAATGTCAAATCACTATGTAGTATGCCTGAAGCTAACATAATGTTGTATGTCAACTACATTTCAAATTTTTAAGAAAAGGGAAATCAAAGAAAGAAATTTTAAAAACATGATTTTCCTGCATATTAGGAAGATACAAATCTTTAGTCTGAAATGTTGATTTATCCATTGAATCCATTTATTACTTGACTCCCATATAGCTCCATTTTTAATGGAGAAACGATGATGCTTCTGATCTCTGGGCATCATATTAACTCAGAGCCTGTCCAGTGGTCCTCTTTCATAAGGTACATTTGTTTATGTAGTGACCTGGAAAGATTAGGGGAATCATCACTGCGTGCACTTGTCATGGTGTTGCAAAATTGTTAGTATCTGACCTCTTTAGCTTTTGGGTTCCAGGCCTAAAAAATGGTTCAGACCTGGAAACTGGGTGATGGATCATGACTACACTGGAGAAACTGCTGTCAACCTTGCAACAAGTCAACCTTGACTTCTATTGATTATACAGTTTGAGTACTTGTAGTCAGACACGACTGAAGTGACTTAGCAGCAGCGGTAGTGCCGAGGACCAGCCCCGGTCCTGGGCTGATCCAGGGTATTCGAAGGGGAGACGGCGTCGGCGACCTATTCAAATGGTAATTAGAGATATAAAGAGTAATAGAATGAGGATAGCTCAGTAGGAAAATTCAGTGGAGAAAAGAGGCTGAGTAGCTTGGTTTACGCAGAAAATCAATATAACCCGTGACACCAGGTTAGCTCTGACCACGGAGGCCGCAGGCGCCCTCTCGAATAGCAGAAGGTGCCCCACCTTAGACACCTTCTCGAGTGGGTCTTAGAAGCCCAGGCAAATAAGTGGTCGCAGAGGATATCCACGCTCAGATGGAGACTTCAGCCGGAAGTTAAGGAGAAGAATGACATGGGGAGACCAAGCATTGGTGAGCAAGGCCCATAGCTTTATTTTTAACAGGGGCTTTTATACCCTAAGTTACACATAGAGGATAATAGGGGATGCAAAGTCAGCAGTCTTTGATTCTTATCAAAAACCAGGGTTTCTTTCCTGCAAATTTACCGTATACAAATGGTTTAGGTGATTTACATCATCTTCTGGCCAGAAGGCCTACTAACATTTTATGACTCTTGACAAGGACTTATCAACAAAGACTTATTTTCTCTAAGAGTAATTATTTTAAGGTTTGGCGCCATCTTCTGAAGATAAAATTGCATTCCTATAGGGCGGATGTGTAATGGGTTTACAGCAAAGAAAAGAATTTATTACCTTAAGGGTCTAAAGTTACTAACACCAAGGCCACTACTTATTTTTTCTACATACCAACTATTAATTAATACATATTCAAGGATACAATTCAGGGGATGTGAAAAACTTGGCAACAAGCATTGGCTCATCAATGAAATCCTTTACTAGTTTATTCTGACAGTTTCTAACTCTCTGAGAGGCTCTTAAACTATTTGAATATCTTAAGCTTCCCGTGCCTCCTGAGGCTGGGAGACTGTAAACAATCGTATGCATAGCTGTAGGAGTCTGGGTAAACTTGTCAGGCGAGTTAGAGAGCCATCTGAGGGGTTTGGATTTAAACACTCCTAATTGCCCAGGAACTTTATTAATTGGAGCTGTAAGTTAACTCTTTGACAGAGAGAGTGAGATGGTGGTAGGGGACAGCCCCCAGTAAAGTCAGAGGTGAGAGCACAAAGCAATAAAGTAGGCAGACTCTGGTTTTTTGGGGGAAAATGCTCGAGAATATCCAGGCGGACTCCTGAGGCTCGATCCCGCCTTTGCGTATGCCGAGCCTCCTTCCTCATGACCTTTGTCACGAGCGGAATGCCTCACTGGCTCCCGGCATCTCCCCCTTTTTTATTTCTTAAAACAGCCAGATGTAGCTCAGTCGCGAGCCTCTGAATGCTCTGCCGAAGAATCCTGACAATACAAGGAAGAATGATTATTAGAAGCAAAATTAAAACAGCCATCGTAGCATAGCCAAGGAAGGTAGACAGAATATTTTTTCCTGAAATGTAGTTAGAGAAAGTATGGAAGAAATCATTTGCTGTTCCAGCGGCAGTAAAATCTAATCGGGAGTGTTTCAGGGTTGCTATTTGATTGTGAAGTTTCCCTAAGTCTAAGCCAATGTCAGAGCTGTTCCAGATACCTGAAATATGGTTTTTAATCTTTTCCCATTCAAAATCTGTCTCATTTACTTTCAGGGGTGTTACACATATCCACCGGTAGTCAGCATGACAGGACAATGCCATTTTCACCTTTAAAGCCTGCAATTCAGTCCCAATATGTATTACTGCTTCCTCTAGGGCGTCTACCCTCATCTCTAATTTTCTGTCTATAGCTTCCTGTGTTTCCAATGCTAAAGAAACATTTTTGGACATAGAATCAACATATTGAGCAGTATGTACTTGTTGAGTCAATGATATTGCTGCCACAGTAACAGAAGTAATTGCACTTATCAAAGCTGCTATTCCCAAGATAAGTAAGCCCACAAACCGTTGTGTTCGCATTAAATCCTGCAGTTGTTGCAATACAGCCAAACCGTAATTATCATCCCAATAAGAATCCACAGACACAGGTATCATGAGATAGGGTGGGCGTTTCAACACAACAAAAGAACAAACATTATGTTGGGGGTTCAAACAAGATGAAAGCATACATTGTTCACAAGTTACTATATTAGGTCCACCTGAATAATTCATGTATACATTTAGTCTTTTGGAGTCATTAGTAAAGAGAAAAACATAAGGTGAGGGTACACAAGCTAAAACAGAATAAGTAGAATTGCTATTTGGACGGAGTAAGGAAATGGGAGCAGTGGCAGCAAGGGCCCTCCAAATTTCTGGCTGCCAAAAGGTTCTGTTCTTAGTGGTATAAGACAATATAGGTGAAACAAATCGATTATTATGCCATCTAGTAATGCTTAATGGCTAAGAAACCAATTCTTTCTTCCAATTATAAAATCTGCTGGGAAAGTCATCAAGGGGCAATGGGCTCCTATCTAGGTCTGAGTTACTCCAATCTTGAATCATGTAATTCCCTCCTCCCGGTATTCTATAATCAGCTCTTAAACGATAAGTACAAGATTTCCAAATCGGATACCCTGTACGATCATCTATAGTGTTCCATACGGCATCTGAAGGCTCGGTATTATAACAACTTGGATATCCAGGAGGGGGTCTATGGATTATAAGTTCGTGGGGATCAAGGGCCCCGGGCATACGAGCCTGTAAAACCCAAAGCGCTAGACGCCCTTTGTGTTCAATACCTGAGGCTGGAGAATGAGTCAGAACTGCCTTTTTAGAGGCTCCGACACATCCTTCTTTAGGGGGAATAATAAAGCTTTCTATATCACTGGGGAAGTTGAAACAAACAGGAAGATCATCTGCTAATCCCTTGAAGGTAAAATTGAAATTAATAGGATATCCGTCTGTGGTATAGGAAGTATATGACCCTCCCAGTAACTGAGGCTGGTTTGTGTGGACCCATAGCGGGTCACTGTTCAGGTAACTACTTGAAGGGTTGGAGGATCTGGGAAGTAAGCCCAATACTTTTCAGGAGTGGGGGAGGAGGAGCTTACCTGGCAAGATAATAAGGCAAGCATAGCAATAAACATCTTCTCAGGGGAGGTTGGAGAGCCCTGCAAAGAGGTTATTCCCCGTGCCTGATGGCAGAGTGTTTTTATTTGTCCCCAAGTAGGTATGGAGGCATTCCGGGTCGCCTGAGTCAGGCGGCCTGACCCCCTTTTGTGAGGCAAAGGATCGGGGGGAGCAATATCCTGTATGTGAAGTTGAGACATCTGTTTGGTGGGCGGATCCATTCCCTGCTCATCCGGGATCCCCGATGTCAGTTGCTCCGACGTCAGTGGTGTTTCCCGTGCTGGCGGGGGGAGCGAAGGCAGAGGAGGCCCTTTCCTCTTTCGGGGTCGCGGCGGCCGTGGAACCCGGTATCCGAGAGGCTGAGACATGGCGAATCAATCTATCTGGAACCCAAATTGGAGAATCTGCGTCCTGTGGAAAAATACAAGCATATCCTCGACCACTGGTTAACAATGGGTCGGGACCTTTCCATTGTCCAGAAAGGAGGTCCTTCCATTTAACTAATGGTTTTACATTCAATTGCTCCGGGCACCAATGGCGAAGCATTGCAGTCATTCCAGCTGAATCAGTATTTAAGATATTTATTACAAAAAGAGCATGTTGCAAGAGATGATGGGGAGAACTATATTTAAACTCCCCTTCTTTTAGTTTTTGAATTTGTGTTTTTAACGTTTGATGTGCTCTTTCCACAATGGCTTGTCCTTGTGGATTATAAGGGATGCCTGTATTATGTTTAATTTGAAACTTTAGACAAAATTCCTGAAAAGACTTAGATGTGTAAGCAGGAGCATTATCAGTTTTCAAGGCTTTTGGCAGACCCATATATGAAAAACAAGTAAAGAGATGTTGTATTACGTCTTTAACTGCTTCCCCTGTGCGAGCAGTTGCAACAATAACATGAGAAAAGGTGTCTACTGTTACATGAACAAAAGACAATTTTGCAAATGAAGAGATGTGAGTTACATCCATCTGCCAGAGTGCATTAGGTTTAAGACCGCGAGGGTTAACTCCCATAGGTAAACTGTTTATAGTAGTGGGACAATGAGAACAGGAACGAACAATCTCCCGAGCAGATTCTCGAGGAATCTGAAATTGATATCTTAGCGCAGTAGCATTTTGATGGTGGAGTGAATGGGAAGCTCAGGCTTCTTCAAAAGCAGGAGCCACTGTGACCTTAGTTAGTGAATCTGCCAGGTCATTTAAGGCACTTAAAGGTCCAGGCAATCCAGAATGAGCCCGAATGTGGCCAATAAAATATGCTCGGCTTCGTTTCCAAATTTGCTGCTGCAGTTTAGTTAACAAGTGAAATATTGCAGTTTTGTTCTCGGGTAGAACCGCAGTCTCAATGTGTGGAAACAGCCTGACCACATACTGAGAATCAGAATAAAGGTTGAATTCCTCCTCTGCAAACATAACAAAAGCCTCTATAACAGCTGTGAGTTCAGCTCTCTGGGCTGAAGTCTCCTGCGTATGTAAAACTTTACGCTGATCTTTTGTAAATATAGAAGCTCTGCCATTAGCAGACCTTCAGTAAAAACCATTTGAGCATCTGAGATGGGAGAGTATTTACACCTAACAGGGAAAATAACCGGGTGTTTAGACATAAAATTTAGCAAAACATGTCAAGGTAAATGATGCAGAATTTGGCCAAAATAATTTCCGATAGCAATCTGCCAATCCTCATCAAACATTAGAAGAGCATCAAGTTGTTCTTTATTATATGGAATTACAATTTCTGCTGGTTCTTTACCAAACAATTCAATGCTACGTTTTCTCCCTTTCAATATCAGTGTAGCTATCAGTCCTGGATAAGAGGCCACTACTTTTTTAGCCTGGGCGGGGAGATGGACCCATTCTAGGGGGCCGTTTTGCCATAAAACTCCCGTAGGTGGTGTTGGAGTAGCCAGGCAGAGGAATTGCCAATTTGTTTGTAAATTAACTCTTTTTACATAGCTATCAGATAAAGCTGCTTCCACTTTTTCTAAGGCCTCCTGAGCCTCAGCAGTTAATTGTCTCTTAGAAGTTGGATCAGGATCCCCGCGTAAAATGTTAAAAAGAGGCTTTAATTCAGCAGTGGTTAATTTTAAATAAGGTCTGATCCAATTAATGTCGCCTAAAAGTTTTTGATAATCATTTAAAGTAACAAGGTGATCTTTTCTCAATTTTAATGGGGCATGAGTCACAGTTTCTGAATTGATAACCCGTCCTAAGTAAGTTATGGGCGGATTGACTTGAATTTTCTCTGGGGCAATTTTTAAGCCTCTGTCTGTTAATGCCTGGGTCAAATCTTGGAGGACAGTTTGTAAATGAGCTCTATCAGGGTGAGCTATTAAAATATCATCCATATAGTGAATCATATACAGTTGTTCATATTTAGCCCTAATATCTTCTATAGCTGCATTAACAAATTTTTGACATAGAGTAGGGCTGTTTTTCATTCCCTGGGGCAACACTTTCCATTGAAACCTTAAATGAGGCTGCTTAAAATTTTCTGCTGGTAAACTAAAGGTAAATCGCTTTTTATCCTCAGCATTTAAGGGGATGGTGAAAAAACAGTCTTGTAAATCAATTACAATAATATTATATCCTTCTGGGACGGCTACTGGGGAAGGAAGCCCAGGTTGTAAGGCCCCCATGTCTTCCATAGTGGCATTAATAGCTCTTAAATCTTGTAAAAGTCGCCACTTGCCAGATTTTTTCTTAATAACAAAAATAGGAGTATTCCAGGGGCTATTGGAGGGCTCAATATGTCCCAGTGCTAGTTGTTCAGAAATTAACGCTTTGGCTGCCAGTAGTTTTTCTTTAGTCAGAGGCCATTGTTCTACCCACACCGGGTCCTGAGATTTCCAGGTAATGGGGTCGGCAGCAAAAACAATGGCCTCCATCAAAAATTTGGATACCCCAATCCAGCACGGAACTTTAGAGGAGCAGGGCAAATTGGCTCAGTTATTCCTGTCTGCTGTTTACCTAAACCTTTTGAAGGGTCATAGCCCATTTGTAGCATTTGAAAAGTTACTTTATCATCAGGGCTAAAAAGTAACATGCCCATTTGAGACAGCACATCTCTCCCCCACAGCGAGAAGGGCAGCGAAGGAATCATATACGGTTGGAATGTTCCACGGGTATCCTCAAATTGCCAGTCTAAAATTTTTGCACTTTGGGCTATTGCAGGAGCTCTCCCGATGCCCACTAAGTTATTTGCAGTAGTGTGTGTGGGCCAGGAATTGGGCCAGTCTTTCCCAGAAATACAGGAAACATCTGCTCCTGTGTCTAATAGCCCTTCAATAGACTTGCCACTGACAAGAATAGATTTCATAGGACGCTTTTTAGTAATTTCTGTTATCCAAAAAACCATGTCACTAGACCCAAATCCTTTGTCTTGTCTTTCATTTTGGATGGCTGTTTGCCCAATTGCATTATGATAAGGCAAGAGTAAAAGTTGGGCTATTCTCTGTCCTTGATGTATTTGGAAAGTTTTAGTTGGGGGTGAAATCATTATCTGAATTTCTCCTGTATAATCTGAGTCAATTACTCCAGGAATAATTGTAAGACCTTGTATAGCTAAGGAACTTCTGCCTAGTATAATTCCTACCAGGCCTGTCGGTAACGGACCTTTAACTCCTGTAGGGATTTTTATAGTGGGGCTATCTGGTGTTAATATTGTTGAGGTGGTGGAACTGAGGTCCAGTCCTGTGCTGCCTGGGGTTGCTCTGATGAGCTCTGCGACGGAACGAAGGGGATGAATGGGTTCAGTGAGTCTGCCCCAATCGTTGTCGGGGCCTGGGGCTGGCCCCTCAACCCGTTTCCCGACTGCTGGTCGGGGCCTAAAAGGGCTCCATTTCTGTGGAGTCTTGACCTGCAGTCCCTTGCCCAGTGATATCCTTTCTGGCAGCGAGGGCAAAGAGACCTAGCATTCATGGGCGGGGGGGCAGGGTTTTGCGGAGCAGACACAGCTGGTTGGGCCGGATTAGGTAGATAAGAACCGGGTGTTCTTTGAGGGCAATAACGAGAAGTGTGTCCCTCCTGGCCACAGGAAAAACAAGTTTTAGGGAATGCATTCTTGCTTTGGTTATTGGGATCACTTTGTGATGGCTTATTCTTGTTAGTAAAAAAGGACTGGACTGCCTGCTGGTAAGAATTCCCTGTTATTGCTGCAGCTATCGCAACACCCTGTAGCATTGATGGTCCTACATCTGCACACTGTTTCATATAATCAATTAAAGATCCAGTTCTTCTAAGAGGGCGCAATATAGCCTGGCAGGTAGAATTAGCATTTTCAAAGGCCAAGTGTTTTGTTAACAGTTTAGCTGCCTCAGAATCAGAAATTATTCTCTGGACAGCTTCTGAGAGTCGTGAGACAAAGTCTTCAAATGGCTCTTCTGACTTTTGTTTAATATCAGATAGAGCGGCACCTGATGCCGTACCATCGGGTAATGAGCGCCAGGCAGTAAAGGCACAATCAGCCACCTGTTGTATAGCAGTTCTGTCTAATTTCATCTGTTCGTCATACGAGGGGTAGTCGGCCTGACCAAGTAATATAGGTTCAGTGATATGTGTAAAGTCTCCATTTTGGTTAGAAAAAGCATATATACGAGCGAGATCATCATATTCAGATTTCCAAAGTATAAAATATCCTCCGGACAGGCAGGCCCTAGCAATTGATTTCCATTCTCGAGGTGTTAAGCATTGACCTGCTAGATTTTCTACTAGCTGCATCGTATATGGGGCTTTAGGCCCATATGAAATACATGCATTTTTAAGTTCTTTTACCAATTGAAAAGAAACAGGCTCCCAGTCGATAGCCTTTTGTTCTCTTTCATCATTGTCAAAAATTAAAGGGAAACAAGCCTGAAGCTGGGGATCGAATTTCTCGCCAGGGGCAGAAGAGGCCCATCTCCGTGGGATCGATTTTGGAATTTTCCCACTTCGATAGGGAGGTGGCGGCAATAATGTGGGTTTAATAGGACCTGTACGGCTTGGTATGGGGGGTGGTATGGGGGGAGGTGGCAATGGCATAGGTTCTATATTCTCTGCTCTGTACTCCGGAGCTCTTTGAACTGTTTGGTATGCAGAAGTTACATATGGATTAACTGGGAAGGTCTCTTGGGAGTCCCTGGGGGCATATAGCCTGATGGGAGACGTTTCCCTTAAACTCTTTGGAGCTGATGGCCTGACAGGGGAAGTTTCTCTTAGGCCTTTTGGGGCATCTTTGTTTAAGAGATGCCGATCTTCATCGGAGTGATATTTAGCTGTTATCTCGTCTAAATTCTCTCTTCCTTTTGGGGAAGGCTGATCTTGTTTCTCATCCCTATCTTTAAGTTGTTCCTGAGTAGTCATGGCTGCTAACATTTTTCTTAGTTGCCAATAGTCAGGCGGGTCTTCGTTTTTCTCATTTTCTACAGGTTTAACTACAATTTCGACTTCATTTTCCTCTTTAAAGGTTACTTTTTTAGATTCAGGGGTAGGTTTAACTACAGCATTTTCTTCACTATCCCTTTTAAGATGTACTTTTTCTGAATCTGGGACAGGGTCTAAGACATCTCTAATAATATTCCATAAGGAAAAGGCATCATTAGGCACCTTTTCTGAGCCATGTTCTGCATGGTAAGTTTTTAGCTGTTTTCCTACTTTCTCCCAGACATCTAAGTTAACAGAGCCTTCGTCTGGAAACCAGGGACAGTGCTCTTGTACAAAGGAAAAAAATGATTGAATGGCAGATTTTTTAACTTTAATTCCTCTTTTACCTAATAACTGTAAAATTACTCCTATAAAGAGCTGTCTTTCATTTGATTCAGTATTACCCATGTCAGAAAATTAAGTATAGTAAAAGATTTTGCTTTTAGCTATCAAAAGATTAGGCCTTTTTTGTCAGCCTTTTTAGAAATCGTTTTTTCTCTCTAATTCTTCAACACTTTCAACACTTCCCACTCCTCTCTCCCTGTCTATTCTACAGGGGGGTCTGCAGCACCCTAAGTGGGGTCCTATCCGTCCCGAAAACTCAACACTGGGGGAATGGGGTTGGGGATTTACCTTCGAAACGCCTGTATCGGGCGCCACCTGCTGAGGACCAGCCCCGGCTGATCCAGGGTATTCGAAGGGGAGACGGCGTCGGCGACCTATTCAAGTGGTAATTAGAGATATAAAGAGTAATAGAATGAGGATAGCTCAGTAGGAAAATTCAGTGGAGAAAAGAGGCTGAGTAGCTTGGTTTACGCAGAAAATCAATATAACCCATGACACCAGGTTAGCTCTGACCACGGAGGCCGCAGGCGCCCTCTCGAATAGCGGAAGGTGCCCCACCTTAGACACCTTCTCGAGTGGGTCTTAGAAGCCCAGGCAAATAAGTGGTCGCAGAGGATATCCACGCTCAGATGGAGACTTCAGCCGGAAGTTAAGGAGAAGAATGACATGGGGAGACCAAGCATTGGTGAGCAAGGCCCATAGCTTTATTTTTAACAGGGGCTTTTATACCCTAAGTTACACATAGAGGATAATAGGGGATGCAAAGTCAGCAGTCTTTGATTCTTATCAAAAACCAGGGTTTCTTTCCTGCAAATTTACCGTATACAAATGGTTTAGGTGATTTACATCATCTTCTGGCCAGAAGGCCTACTAACATTTTATGACTCTTGACAAGGACTTATCAACAAAGACTTATTTTCTCTAAGAGTAATTATTTTAAGGTTTGGCGCCATCTTCCGAAGATAAAATTGCATTCCTATAGGGCGGATGTGTAATGGGTTTACAACAAAGGAAAGAATTTATTACCTTAAGGGTCTAAAGTTACTAACACCAAGGCCACTACTTATTTTTTCTACATACCAACTATTAATTAATACATATTCAAGGATACAATTCAGGGGATGTGAAAAACTTGGCAACAAGCATTGGCTCATCAATGAAATCCTTTACTAGTTTATTCTGACAGTTTCTAACTCTCTGAGAGGCTCTTAAGCTATTTGAATATCTTAAGCTTCCCGTGCCTCTTGAGGCTGGGAGAATGTAAACAATCGTATGCATAGCTGTAGGAGTCCGGGTAAACTTGTCAGGCGAGTTAGAGAGCCATCTGAGGGATTTGGAGTTAAACACTCCTAATTGCCCAGGAACTTTATTAATTGGAGCTGTAAGTTAACTCTTTGACAGAGAGAGCGAGATGGTGGTAGGGGACAGCCCCCAGTAAAGTCAGAGGTGAGAGCACAAAGCAATAAAGTAGGCAGACTCTGGTTTTTTGGGGGAAAATGCTCGAGAATATCCAGGCGGACTCCTGAGGCTCGATCCCGCCTTTGCGTATGCCGAGCCTCCTTCCTCATGACCTTTGTCACGAGCGGAATGCCTCACCGGCTCCCGGCACGGTAGGACTATGTAAGTTGCCCCTCTTTCCCCCCAGGGATACAGTTTTCCTTTTTGGCCATGCCCCATGGCTTGTGGGCTATTAGTTCCCTGATTAGGGATAGAACCATGCCCCCCACAGTTGGAGGGCGGAGTAGGCTTTAGATGGTGAAGTGCCACCACCGGTCCTCCACAGTGAGCACGTGGGAGTTGGAGATGTCCTATTATCAGTGAGCATAATAATTCTGTAATGGCATTTCCAGCATTACATACTGTACCCACTCTGGCATTTGTAGTTCTCTCAGCCTTTTATTTTATTTGTCTACCAGCTTCCATGACAACTCTGGTATTTCTTTGCCCACTCAGTGTGAGCTATTATTTTTTTTCACGCTTTTCAGAGCTACCCTAGGATAGTGTTTGCACCATCTCATGCTATTCCTTGCCATAATTTTAAATCACATATCCTAGAAGAGTCTCTCCAATTGATAAACTCTGGGTTCAAGCAATATTCCAGCATCCACTGAAACCAACCTCATCTATAATCTTCCAGTTTCATGTTTATAGGACTTCCCTGGTGGCTCAGATGGTAAAGCGTCTGCCTACAATGTGGGAGACATGGGTTGAATCCCTGGGTCAGGAAGATCTCTTGGAGAAGGAAATGGCAACCCACTCCAGTATTCTTGCCTGGAAAATCCCATGGATGGAGGAACCTGGTAGGCTACGGTCCATGGGGTCGCAGAGTTGGACACTACTGAGTGACTTCACTTTCTTTCACTTTTCATGTTTATACAAGATGACTACATCCTGCAGATCCTTTGAGATATAGTCCCTTTCCTCCCTTCTCGTGCCCGGCATGCCTCTGGCTGTGTTGGCTGCAGCCTATAGTTGTAGACCTAGTGGCCAAGCGGGTCAGGAGGGCCAGATCCTGAGGTGCTGTCTTGTAAGGAAAAAGCTTCTGCATCATTTTTGAAAAAGAGAAGGTGCTAACCATGGCTAGGGATGAGCATACTACTTCTGTAGGGCTCCTGGGACTCTGGAGTTGAGATTGGGAGGGGGGAGTGTATCAGTCCAATGCATTTGCCCATCCCACACGTCAGGGTCTTATTTTCACTCAAGCAGGGCCCTGACCAGGGCATAGCAGATCTGCCTTGGTTGAGAATTTAACCTCTATTGAAATTTGGCTACTCTGATGAACTAGCCAGTTCCAGGGTCTTGTCTTCAACTTTCTCAGCTCTTCTGTTAAAAGACATTAGAGCTTCTCTATATGAGAAACTCTCCCTTTCATCCCGAGTTTATCTTTTTTCCAAAGCCTCAACAGTTAGAAAAGTCACCCACTTCTATTGTCTTTAAAATCAGTATTTCCCTCATATTTCTCCAATGGTGGAAACTGGTACCAGCTAATGTATTTTCTTGTGTCAGTATATCAACCAAATTCATTAGCTGTGATCATCTTGATACCTACACTCCCACCTCGTATGTAACCAAGAGCTACATACCCTCCAGTTATCACCAGCAGTGCCCCCTGTCATAGGTTGATTTTCCAGCAAGCAGACTCTAAGATGGAGATGACCGTACAGGAGGTTTATTAGGGAGAGCCCTTTGGTGCATCACTTGTGGAAGGGAAGGAAACAGAATTGGGAAGGAAACAGAATTGGGAAGAAGGAGGAACTGAGATGTGATGCCATCTAAATGAAGCTTCAGTCAACCCTGTGGAAATTTCTGAAGATAGACTCATGCTTCAGGGTTCTTCACAGTTGCTCAGCTTACTTCCCTGCACCAATAGCCACTGGATACGGACCACCCAAGAACAGGGTGTGACTGTGAGCAAGGTGGCTTTCCTTGGCTAGAAGGAACCCCTAGTGTGGTGGGGCAATACCATCTTTATTCCTGAGGATTTGGGCAGCACATCTAGCAGCCATTCACCCACCGTTTTCTTCTATGGAAGGATTAAAATGTATGTGGGCAGGGAGGGGGTGTGTGCACGCACGTGATTGATGAATAAACTGAAGCCATGTGCTTCTAGGTATCTCGGTACTCCAGTCTTTGTGACCCCCTTCACCTCCTAGAACTTCCTGGTCATAAGCACTGCTGTGACCGCAATGGACATGACTTTAGTGACTTAAGCACAGCACACAGCTGTGACCACAATGAGGTTTCTTTCTTCTTTTTAAAAAACTTTTGCTGGCCTGTTTCCTCTCTGCTTTGGTTATGCTGCTTCTGCTGCTGCTGCTGCTAAGTCGCTTCAGTCGTGTCCGACTCTGTGTGACCCCATAGACGGCAGCCCATGTTACGTACTATTAAAAATATGATTTTTCATACACTGAATATAAACCAGGCCCTGTGCTCAGGAATACACATGTACGACCTCTCACAAATTATCTCATTTAATGATCATTACAATCCTATTTAGAAACATGAAATCATCATTTTATGGATAAGAAAGAAGATGCAGAGTGAACAGTGTTTCCAAGCCACACAGCTACTTCTTACTGAAATCAGGGTGTCAACCAAGATCTGACTCCAATGTTCACATTCTTAGTGTGATACACCTATTGGCCACTTGTTTCTTGACCTCTGCCTGCCTCAGCTGAAGGTCAGTAAGTGCATTGTGGGCTGCAGTTCAAAAGTAAGCCCTGTTACTGACATCATCGATTCCTAAACAATGCCTTGAGGCACATTTTCTAAAACCATTTTGTTAGTTATGACCATTTCCCTATGCATTCCCATTTTGAACCCAAGACTCACCTGTCCTCTGAAGCCTCAGTTGAAATCCCCCTTCCAACTGTACTTTTCCTAGGTATTCCAGACCAAAATACCCTTCCTGTGCCTAACAAAACTCTCCTACTTAGGAGAACTATCTATTCACATTTTTACTGCTTAGTTTTTGCGTGGGTATCTCTGTTCCCCTCAACAGATTATAAACATCACACACATTCTCGTACATAACTACACCACATAATGGATGGTACATAGGAGACATCTCAAAGCACACTGCATTAATTTTGGATTAGTGTCATGGATTGCTTAGAAATAGGCCTTTGGGCTTTCTTCCTTTTCCTCATTCTCTAATAATGATGCAATTTTTTTCCCTTAAGTTTCCCATAACACTGAAATCCTTATCTATCCTATATATTTTTCATTCTGCACTTCCTCTCTTGTGTAACACTGCCCTGGGAACCCCAGTTAAGTTTATAGTGGTGATTAACCCAGCTGGTTATGTTTCATATAAGGCTAACAGCTGTCACAAACACAATCAAACTTTTTCTTCTTTTTTTTGCTATGATGAAACTCAAAGGATTCAGAGAAAACATTTTGCAGTTTACTACATATAGTGATTAAAAAGAACTTTTAGAATGGTTTAAAATCTTACTGCATAAGCTATGGTCCATGGAACAGCAGTATCCGTATCACCTGGAAGCTTGCTAGAAATACAGAACCCCATGCCCTATCCAAGTATGCTGAATCAAACTCTCCAGTTTAACAAGATTTTCAAGTAAATGCTATGAATGTATTAGTTTGAAAAACACTCGTTTAAAAACAATTTAATGACAACTCTCGATAGAAATGGTTATGTCTGATGCTTCATACATTTCTAATCACCCAGATCACCCTAAAGGTAGGTTAGTGGTGATATTTCTATTTTATAAATGAAAAACAGGCTTGTGTGCTAACTTACTCCATGTCATTCTGCATCTAATTAGTAGTGCTGATCTTGGCACCCAAAGCTGTCTGCTTTCCAATTTTCTCTTGCAATGTAGACTCGCCTTCCAACTTAATATTGAGTATGTAGCAGATGCTGCCAGCATCTGCCTGTCCCTGAGACCTTTCCCATCCCGGAGTGCCCTGGCTGCATCTAGCCCAGACCCCCTCAGCAATTCTCAATCAGTGACTGATGGGCGTTGAGTTTAAAGGCCCTCAGGTGAGATAATTCGGTGGTCCATGGTATCTCATTGGTAAATCATTGGATGTGATTCATTTCTAATCAATCGCTGGGATAGCTGGCTTAATTAACTTTTTTGGGGCTGCCTTCTCTTCCCTCTTTTGCTGCCTCTCCCAATAAACTATTGATAATTAAATCCTTATCTCAGGAGAGGGAGATAAGGATTTAATCTGCCTCTGGGGGGAGTCACCATTAAGAGCAGTAGTGTCAGCTCAGTTCCTATGAGGCTGTCTCTCATAGCACAGTGAAAAAAGTACTGACAATGAACAGCCAACCTCTTCATAAATAACGAGCAAATAACACCTTTAAGAATAGTGAGATCATGTTCTGACACCGGGGCCAGCTGAAGATGAGATTCTGGGGTGTTCATTGAAATGAAATGTCACGAGACAATCCAAGAAAAAGAGCTGAGCTCTTTCCCCAGCAGAGAGAAAACATCATTTTCTTAATTCTATAAGAATCTGTCATCTAGATCTTTAGATAAACTCTCTTGCCTCTTGTTTACAACTATTTTCTGTGGAAGGAATAAACAAGTGTTTTGTATACACACACACATATATAATATCTATATGCTTTCTGTCATTCAAGCTTTCATGCATAAAAATCAGGGAAGTCTCATTGTGTAAACTGAATATCCCATCTGGACTGTGGCATAAACAAAATAAAGGCTTTCAAGATGGTGGCGTTTGTACTCAGGGTCTGCTTCACGGACATGCAACAGAAGGGCCCTGCACTTGATTTAATTCTCTGCGGTCATTGCCTTCAAATCCTTAATTATTGTGAACAAGCCACCCCAGGCTCCCCCTTGGCACTGGGTCCTGAAATTGTTTAATACAAGTTTAATGATACAAGAAAAAGAAGTCCAGCTCAAAGAACTACTGTTCCTGGTGAATTTAAGGTTCTTGCCTCTATGTAAAAGAATTTGGAGACAAGCAGGGAGATTAAGAAAGTAAAGTGAGAATTTATTTAAGCAAGGATACGGTGTCAGAGGGCGAGCAGGCAGAAGAGGTGAGGAACAGCTGCTCCAGGCTTCTTTGGCAAGCTGGTCGTGAGAAGTGTACAAATGAAGGGGTGGAATATTCCCCGGGGAAGGAGGAGATGGGGGATTGTATTCCCTGATTTTCATCCCAGCTCCATCATCCCAAGGGGATGAGAGATTTTCATCATTTAATTTAGATCAGAAGTATCATGGCGTCAGTGCCTGATGGGTACTTCTTAGCTGCAAGGGTAAATTTACTGTAATGAGAGCATAATGAGCAACAGGATACACTCATGAGTCAAGAGGATCCCACCTTTCTTCACCTTTCTTTTCTGCTTCCAGGAAAATTATCACCCAAAATGTGTGGTTTCCTGTCAGTCTGGAGGTTCCTGCTTTTCCTTGTCTGCCCATGGACCCTGGCTGTGACACTATAAAGGTTGAATAACAAAGTATCTTTGGGGAAATCTAGAACCAACAAGGGCTTCCCTAGTGGCTCAGTGGGTAAAGAATCTGCCTGTGATACAGGACATGTAGGTTCAATCCCTGTGTTGGGAAGATCCCCTGAAGGAGGAAATGGCAACCCACTCTGGTATTCTTGCCTGGAAAACCCCATGGACAGAGTACAAAGGGTCACAAAGAGTCAGACACGACTAAGCACACAGGCGCTATAGAACCAACAAAAGCTGGAGTTGCTCGAAGTTTCTGGGAGTCGTCATTAAAGATTTGCTGCACAGAGAGCAGGAAGAAAGCAGTGGCCCTTGATGAGCTCTGATGCTTCTCAAACTGATGCATGCATGGGAATACACACAGCTGTGACTGCTGCAACCACACGTTTGGCTTGAAGCCAGCAAGGAAGGTCAGGTGACCCAGAAAATTAGGAGCAAAAGAAACAAGCCATGTGAGCTACTTTTTCTGCATCATGCAGGCAAATGAACTGCGCTCCTAAAGGTATTGAGGCAGGAGGTAGATTTTCTAATTGAGGCAGGAGGTAGATGGGCCCCCCAGGGTTCATCTCCTGTGAGTTGAAACTCCAACATGAGAGAATAGCAGAACAATTAGGGCAAGGAGGCTGGGCCCTGTCCAGACCACATATTTCTCGTTCATGAAGTCAGGAGCCCTCTGACCACACATGTGCAGAAAGGCTTCTTGGAGGCCACAGAAGAGTTCTGTCAAGGGATGCTCTACCCAGATGCCTTTTCTGTAAAATCCATCTCGGCTAAGAGATGCGTGTGCATACATGGGAGGATCCTGAGATATACCAAACGTGGACTGTGAACCAGGTAAATCATAATGATTGACCAAAGGAATCCTAGAAGAAATACGCCTTAAAGTGATTCAAACCACCATGAGGGTGAGACTCAGGAACTCTCCCTCTTAGCCTGCCCGTGTATCTATCCACAAGTACTATACTCTTTTGCCTCCTAATAAATATTTTACTTGCCTCACTACTTTTCATCTTTGTGGAAATTCTTTTCTACAAAGCCAAAGGACCAGGGCCTTTGTCACTGACCACTGGTCAAGTGGCTACAATTTGGTGCTTTCACTGCTGTGACCTGGCCTCAACCTCTGGCTGGGAACCCAAGCCCCGCTCCAAGCCGTTGCAGGCTGAAGCCACCTAAGATCAATATCTAGCATTTACCAAACATTTACTCTGTGCCTGGCTCTGTTCCAAGGTTTTTACAGTCCTTGCCTTCTTTAATCCTTACAACAACCCTACAGACCATGTACTATTACTGTCCCTATAGTGAACCGTATTCTTGCCTGGGAAGAAATCCCATGGACAGAGGAGTCTGGCGGCCTACAATCCATGGGGTCGCAAAGAGTCAGACGTGACTGACTCAGCAACAACAAAGTGGCAAATTTAGGACAAATTGAGAGTGAATGCAGTGCTTATGCTCCAGCACCCAGCAAGTCCTAGAGCCCGGAGGCAGACTCAGAGCCTAAATTCCTAATTACAACAGAGAGCTCCCGTCCCCAGAGAAATAACTGACTCCGAGAGATGTGATGAGCAGAACCTGTGCTGAAAGGCCCCCAGTGGAGGAGGGGCAGGGGAAAGGCTGTGTGGCCGTGATGCAATCCTGCGCCCACAGTTCCGCATTCCCCAGAGTGGGGGAGGGGCAGCAGAAATGCAACAGCTCTAGACCGTGCGGAGCCTGTGTGGGGTTTTCCTGGGTCCATTCTGCTTTATAAGCATATTTTCCCTGGATTTTTACCAGGTTGCATCAGGTTGTCCGTGGGCTTCCAACTGTTGCGCTGAGTCTGCGTTTCAGCTGATGCGGCTCAAATGCCTTGGGGGCAGGGAGGAGGGTGGGGCTGGGCTCCTGCTGCCACCTGTGCAGCTGCACTTCCACCTGGCTTAAGCTTCCCTGGTGGCTCAGACCCTAAAGAATCAGCCTGCAATTCAGGAGACTCGGGTTCGATCCCTGGGTAAGGAAGATCCCCTGGAGAAGGGAATGCCAACCCACTCCAGTATTCTTGCCTGGAACATTCCATGTTCAGAGAACCCTGAAGGGCTACAGTCCATGGGGGTCACAAAGAGTCAGACATGACTGAGCAACTAACATTATCACTATCAATCTAAATACAGGGATTGTGGGTGAAAATTTGTTTGCAAAAAGATCCAGTTCTGCAGCAAAAGATAAAAGTTTAAAAACCACTGTCGTAGCTGGACTGTCACTTCAAACACAACTCATGTTCAACCTGGGTCATTAGAGAGAATGTAATACTGGTGTTTGATGATTCTGGAGCTCTGGGCAGAACATATTTGAATCTTTCCTATGCCAAATGCTTGCTCACTAGCTGAGTTTGTTCCCAGCATAGTGGGAGAATAAGAGAGTAAGATGAAATGAGAGAATAGCATTGAAACATATATATTACCACATGTAAAACAGATAGCCAGTGGGGGTTCCATGCATGACACAGGGAACCCAAAGTCAGTGCTCTGTGACAACCTAGAGGGGTGGGATGGGGAGGGAGGTGGGAGTGGGGTTCATGAGGGAGGGGACTCATGTATACCTAATACCAATTCATGTTGATGTATGACAAAAACAATCACAATATTGTGAAGTGATTATCCTCTAATTAAAAATAAATAAATATATAAAAAAGAACAATGTAGATAAAAATCTCCATGATCTTGAAACTGAATAGAAAATAGCAGTATGAACAGGTGATGTATTTTATCTTAAAAACAAAATAAAATTCATATTCTCACCCTGCCTACTGGAAAAAAAGAAAAGAAAAAGAAACATTTCTCTTACTTGTTTGTACCAGGTCCTTCCAGAAAAAAAGAAAATCCTTACAGGGCCGACTCAGAAGGCTTTTCAGGAAAAAGTGGCTCTGACCTTCCATTCACACAGGAGCTGAAATGAATTGTCCCTTCCTCTAAAATGGCAACCCACTCCAGTGTTCTTGTCTGGAGAATCCCAGGGATGGGGGAGCCTGGTGGGCTGCTGTCTCTGGGGTCGCACAGAGTCGGACATGACTGGAGCGACTTAGCAGCAGCAGCAGCTGCTTTCTTACAGCACCAACAAATAAATATTTGACCATCTCGTCTGTGTAAGACACAAAGGAGTCTGTCTTCAAAGGACTCACAGTCTAGTATATAAGGGGAACTAAGTAATTCTCTGTACCTGTCCTGGCAGTTGTCACTTTCTAACTTGTGTTGGGGAATTAGAAGAAAGTGCTGATGGTCATAAGATGTGGGGAAACTGATGAAAGAATGGTACCCAGGTTTGGCCTTAGATAAATTATAGTCCACTAAGTGGATATGTATGTTTCTGAAGAGAAGATGAATCTCAGTGGTAAAAAAAAAAAAAAAAATCTGCCTGCCATTGCAGGACACTTGGGTTCCATCTCTGAGTTGAGAAGATCCCTTGGAGTAGGGAATGGCAACCCACTTCAGTATTCTTGCCTGGGAAATTCCATGGACAGAAGAGCCTGGTGGGCTACAGTCCCTGGGGTTGCAAGGAGTCAAACACAACTGAGCACACACACACACACACACACACAGAGCTTCCAGTAAAATGAACAAAACCCACTAAACTTGAAAAGACTTCTGTGAGGATGGGAACGTGGTTTTTCAATATCTTCCTGGAAATCCTTCCTATCCCACATACTCTTCAACATCTGGGCCTATATGTCAAATTCATAGACCTTTGTTTATGATTCAGATGGACTTCTGCATAGTTCAGCTCAAGTTTGATGAAAGCCCACCTTTCTTATTGATATAGTTCTATTAAAATATGTGTCAGCAGTGTTTATGGAGAGCCAAAAGTGTGTGGCCATCTGGGTCAATCTAATTATTTACTAGAAAATGTACATTTAGAATTTCCTAGAACATCCAGGACTATAAATGTGTCTCCCTATCTCTTGTTTACCAGTCCATTCAGGGGATTAATAAGCACACCTGTTATAACGATGAACCACTGCACAAAACTGACTCACTAATTGGCAATGTAGCTTCAGATAACATAGACTGGAAAAGAGACCAAGTATAATGCAAAACATTGCTGTTTCTTTTTCCAATACCATACCTTCCCCCCACTTTAAAAACTTATTGTGAGAAAATAAAAATAACATAAAAATTACCATCATAACCTTCTAGAAAATTATAAAAATAAGTTCCTAGAATGTGAAATGTGAAAATCAAGGCCCTTGAAAGTTCTTCAATTTGTAGCTTTTGTTTTCCCCCTAGCACATAAAATACCCAAAACTATATCAGAGTCTTCTATTCCTCCATCTCCCAATCTTAGAGCATGTTTCCTCATTCCCCTTTATCCTAAATAAATCTCTTAGATGGCAGTGAATAAAATGTATCAACCAATCACCCGTGAACCCACAAACACAATGGCTAGAGTGGTTGTAGACATTCAACTAGTTGTATTACTAACGATACCTCTTGAATTAGGTTACAAATTATGATTTTAAAGGAAATTTGGGAACTCCAGCGAGGGCATATCCCAAGTTTTGTTATTCAGAATAGTAACCACTTTTTACACAAACACTTTTTAGCGTGGTTTTTAATCCATTCAGAGGAGCCTGGTGGGCTACAGTCCAGGGAGTTGCAAAGAGTCAGACTCGACTGCACACACACACACAAGCCTCCTCTTGAATCTGCCACCTAAAGTGTGAACAATCTCTTAGGTACAGAGCAGGGCAATCTTCCTCAGCTGCAGGGCCCTGGGTACCCTTGCAGCATGAAAGGACACAGGTTGGTAGCCAGTCCTGGGCTGTAGTCACTGGAAGGCTACCTGACCATTGACAAGTCACTTATGCCTCTGTATTCTCAAGTATGAACCCAGCAGACAAGGCTGGATGCCTTCTATGTTATGAGATTATTCCTTGCCACCTTCCCTTTCTCCTTGGGCAACAAAACTTGTGTAATATTCTGTTTCATCTAGTTTCTGGTCAAAGTGCCCTCATTTCTCATGCTAGCAAGGTAATGCTCAAAATCCTTCAAGCTAGGCTTCAGCTGTCTGTGAACCAAGAACTTCCAGATGTACAAGACTGGTTTAGAAAAGGCAGAGGAACCAGAGATCAAATTGCCAACATCTGTTGGATCATAGGAAAAACAAAGGAATTCCAGAAAAACATCCTCTTCTGCTTCATTGACTACTCTAAAACCTTTGACTGTGTGGAATACTACAAACTGTGGAAAATTCTTCAAGAAATGGGAATAGCAAACCACCCAACCTACCTCCTGCAAAACCTGTATGCAGATCAAGAAGCAATAGTTAGAATCGGATATGGAACAATGGACTGGTTCAAAATTGGGAAAGGAGTATGTCAAGGCTGTATAGTGTCACCCCGTTTATTTAACTTGTATGCAGAGTACATCACGCAAAATGCTAGGCTGAATAAATCACAAGCTGCAGTCGAGACTGCCCGGAAAAATACAGTAACCTCAGATATGCAGATGACACCACCCTTATGGCAGAAAGTGAAGAGGAACTAAAGAGCCTCTTGATGAAGGTGAAAAAGGAGAGTGAAAAAGCTGGCTTCAAACTCAACATTCAGAAAACTAAGATCATGGCATCTGGTCCCATCACTTCATGGCAAATAGATGGGGAAACAATGACAGACTTTATTTTCTTAGGCTCCAAAATCACTGCAGATGGTGACTGCAGCCATGAAATTAAAATATCCTTGCTCTGTCTTTTAATTTCATTGTCATAGAAAGCTATGACAAACCTAGACAGTGTATTAAAAAGCAGAGATATCACTTTGCTGACAAAGGTCTGTATAGTCAAAGCTATGGTTTTTTCAATAGCCATGTATAGATGTGAGAGATGGACCATAAAGAAGGCTGAGTGCTGAAGAATTGATGCTTTTGAATTGTGATGCTGGAGAAAATTCTTGGGAGTCCCTTGGACTGCAAGGACATCAAACCAGTTAATCCTAAAGGAAATCAACCCCGAATATTCACTGGAAGGTCTGATGCTGAAGCTCCAATCCTTTGGCCATCTGATGCAAAAAGCTGGCTCATTGAAAAGCCCCTGATGCTGGGAAAGACTGAAGGCAAAAGAAGAAGATGGCAGAAGATGAGATGGTTAGATAGCATCACCAACTCAATGGAAATGAACCTGAGCAAACTCCCAGAGATAGTGAAGGACAGACAAGCCTGGTGTGCTGCAATACATGTGATTGCAGAGTCGAACATGACTTAGCAACTGAACGACAACAACCTCTTAGGTGTCATGTACCTTCCTCTTATCTCAGGACAAAAACTTTATAAACCTCCAGTTTCCTTCCACTGCTTCTTCCCCTTCAGTCTATAGGTTTTTCTGTCTCTATCATCATAAAAAATTTCATTCAACTAAACAATTTTCTGTTGATTCTGCTACTTACTCAAGTTGGTGGCTTTGTCTCTCCTCTTTTTTACCCACAAACTTGTCAAGTACTGTCTATATTCACTGCCATTTCTTTACCTCCTACTCCTTAAACTGCTCGCAGTTTTGGCTTTTATTACTTTACTGAAACTTGCCTATTAAACATCACTAGGAAAGAGAAGCAAGTCATCAAATCTAATGCCCTTTTCTCAATTCTCACTTTTCTCAATGCTTTGCCATTTTTTCTGCCTGGAAAATGTAGAAAAATAGAAAAGAAAAAAAAAAGCTATCATCTACTCCCTTAACATAGTAGTTTTAAAACTCTGTGGAATGTGGGCTTTCTTTTGTTTTTCCAGTCAGAATGCTTCTGATATTTCGAAGATCTCCCTCAAGAACTACCCCCCTCCCTGTATATATTGAGGCTGACCCACTCATTCATCAAATGATAAACCAAGCTAAGCCCTGTGGAGAAGAGGGTAACAGAGAATGAGATGCTTGGATGGCATCACCAATTTCAATGGACATGACCTTGGGCAAACTCCAGGAGCTGGTGAGGGACAGAGAAGCCTGGCCTGCTGCAGTCCATGGGGTCACAAAGAGTTGGACACGACTTGGTGACTGAACAACAACAACAAGCCCTGTTTTCATAGAGCTTGTAATCTGGTGGGTTATTGGATGAATGTATAATTTCCAACTGCCGAGAATTCCAAAAGAAAGAGCATGGTTCTTAGAGACCACACAACAATAAAGAAAGTGACCTAAAAGGAAGTGGGTGGCAGGATCAGAAAAAATGTTCCTGGGGAAGTTGTGTTTGTTCAGTTTACTTCTGCTCATCCTTCACTTATCCTCTCATAGAAAGTGAAGGGAGAAGAGAGAGCGAGAGAGCATTCCACGTAGAAAAAAATCCCAGAATGTGGGAAGCATGACAGAGGGACAAAGAGAATACAAAAGGATGCTAGATAGATTAGACAGGGTCTTCCAGGTCATGGTAGGAGGTTTTTTTTTTTTTTTTTATCCTGAAAGCAATAGCAAGACATTAAAAGTTATAGATGAGAGATGACAACATCACATCAATATATTTTTTCAAATGGTTCTGCTGCATTTTGTGGAGTAATGGTACAAGAGCCAGTGAAGAGAGAGAGGCTCCAGTTAGTAGCCCATTAATATAGGACAGGTGAGAGTTTATGGTCACCAGATTCCATAAAAATTTAGACAGTGAAATCAACAGAAGGAACGTAGAGTGTGAGACGTGATCCAACCATCAGAAAATCTCAAGGCTTTCTCCCCATTCCCCCAACACTCAAGAAAGGTATACAATCATCCCTTGGTATCCATGGGGCATTAGTTCTAAGACACTCCCCGTCTCACCCACTCCCCCAACAGAGACCACAATCTGAAAATGTTCAAGTACCTTATATAAAAGGGCATACTATTCACATATAACCTATGCACATCTTCCTGTATACTTTAAACCATCTGTAGATTACTTATGATCCCCAATACAGATGTTACATAAACAGTTGCTGGCAAGCCGCAAATTCAAGTTTTGCTTTTTGGAACTTTCTGGAATTCTTTCTCTGAATATTTTCAATCTGCAGTTGGTTGAAGCCATGGATGCAGAACCCACAAGTACAGAGAGCCAACTGTACTCATATCTAGGTCATGGCTGAGGATACCGTCAGTCATGGTATTGTCAGGTGGGAGCTTTTGATGCAAGGAACAAAGGCTTGAAAAACTTCTCTCCAGATGCATGGAGTACTCAGACTGTGACAGATTCGTTCCTTAGCTCTCCCTAGGTCAGAAGACCAAGAAAGAACCACAGTTGGATTAAATAGGCCATTAGAAAAGCATCCAGCTTAGGCTGTGATCTGGAAGAATAAGAGTTGCTCTTACAGCTCACTTTTGGTCCATCTGGACCATCTGGCTAGGTTTCAGCCCAAATCTCAGCCCTTTGGGAATTGAACAGGGATGAATGCAGCTTGACAGGAATATAAAGTCCCTGAGAGATGCCCTTCTGTCCTTTATCTGCCAGTTTTTTCCTGGCTCCCTTGTTCCTGCCACCTTCATGACTTGAGAAACATTAATCAAGTATACACTGTTCAAGCCATTGCCTCAGACAGCAAAGACAGGAAAGTAAGAGATGAAATAATAATGTTCCTGTCTGTGCCCCTCAACCTCTACAGAAGGAGCTGCTCCTTCCCCTTTATCCCTTTAGCACTTTAGTCCGGCCCCTTTGGACAGCACTTCTTGTGTACCTGGTGATACTGAGTTGTCCCTTCCTTGGACACCAGAGGCAGTTGCGAAAAGGACTCAAAGGCTATAGGGCTTTGCTGTTATTTTCCCAGATCAAATGGCATACAAATTATGATGGAGCATTTGTGGAGCATCCCACCTGACCAGCCGAGAAAGCACTAGGCAGTCACTCCCTTGAAGACCCTTTTAGGCCATGATGGGAAGGCACCTGGGAAAAGTAATGTAGGCACCGAGGAGAGCCACCAACCCGAAATGTACTCTTCAAAGGCAAGGCTGCGTGTTGCTATTTGTTGTTATTATTTATCTGTGTTGTCTTTCTTGCTAGTTTGTTCTGGTTTCTCTTGCACTGTTTTGAGTTTCAGTAAACCCAGCTAAAGAACTACGCAGCACACCCTCTCCCCTTATTTCCCACTTTCTGCCTTTAAGTAAGTGGCAGCCAAGGTAGGACACACGAAAAATGGGCCAAGAATACCACTGAGATTGATTTAGTTTGGGTCCTATGGTGAAGGGCCATCCCATGTCACTGATTCAGGATACTACGTTCCAGTTAAGAGCCAACATAGAGGCCAATTGATTGAGCGACTGAACTGAACTGAACTGAACAGACCAATAATACTGTTCCATGACCTTGGTGTTCGTGTTAGTTGCTCAGTCATGTCCAACTCTTTGTGACTCCATGGACTGTAGCCTGCCAGTCTCCTCTGTCCATGGGATTCTCCAGGCAAGAATACCGGAGTGGATTGCCAGTCCCTTCTCCAGAGGATCTTCCTGACCCAGGGATCAAACCCTGGTCTCCTGCATTGCAGGCAAACTCTTTACCATCTGAGCTACAGGGTAGAACTTAACTACAGGGAAGACCTTTCCTTGACCATGGAGTCTTTATATATTATTACTCAAAACCTGGTGTGGCCACAATAGACGGCTACTCAGAATTTGTATTCCAACCACTTCTCTAACTACACAGCTCTGTTCGTATCACCTGTTTAAATCCACTAGCGTACCCTGTCTTTATTAGACAGCTGATGAAACTGAATATGGGTTAAGAATAGGGAAGAAGGCCATTCCAGGCCTTCTATAATTTTATTGTTCTAGTATGATATTGTTCTAGTATGCAGAGAATATAGAAATTAATACTCTTTCCTTACTTGCTAACTGAAATCAAAATAACCTCACAATTTGAGAGAAAATAAAGTTACTCTAAATAATTCCAATGCCTTCTAAAAATCTGAGTTATCTTTAGAAGATACATTTTTAACAGTATGGAAAAATTTACTGGACAGAAGCCATGGCTTAAATTGACTTTCTGGGGCACAAGAATGCTGAGGAATCAGCTGAGAGAGGGGAGGGGAAGTATTGTTATTGGCTCAGAATATCCAGTGTACTGATGACCTAGGAAAGCTGTGAGCAGGAAAGGACTGCCTGAAAGGAAATGGAAAATGCAGTCAAGGACGTCTACATTTGAGGCGCATGGGAGGACACGAGTAGGATGCTCAGATCTACTTTCTTTCCTCTGGGTTTAACTTAACAGCAATAGTAAGATATACTAGGCATTGTAATCCAAGCATCTCAAATCTAATCACCCTGAATCCTAAAGCTGCTTTAATGACAACTATTATTTATACCTGTCCCAAACCTAGTATATGCTCTAAAAATTCTTCCTCTCCAAAGACTTCAAAATGAAAAGACATGTAGCTGGCTGAGCCCATGACTTCTTGCAAGCTTTCCAAAAGAGTGCCTTTAGTCACACGTATTGGGGCACCAGCCTGCAACATCACTGTACCCCAGAATTCCCTATTGGTTCACTAAAAGCAGAGGCTTTGCCAAAGCTATTGGCTTCTTTATTCAATGAAACTCTCAATCTTAGTATTCTGGCTATTTAAAATCTCTCTCCAAGCATGGATGTGAAGGGGCCATAAGGTCATGTGGGTCAGAAATATTTAAAGAAAAATAACTTTTAAAAAATGTTTACTTAAATCCTGATAAATCCCAAGGTCTGCAGAGCAGTCTAGTGCTCATACCATTCAGTTCAGTTCGGCTCACTAGCTCAGTCATGTCTGACTCTTTGCAACCCCATGGACTGCAGCACGCCAGGCCTCCCTGTCCATCACCAACTCCCGAAGCTAACTCAAACTCATGTCCACTGAGTTGGTGATGCAATCTAACCATCTCATCCTCTGTCATCCCCTTCTCCTCCTGCCTTCAATCTTTCCCAGCACTGGGGTCTTTTCCAATGAGTCAGTTCTTCGCATCAAAACATCCAAAGTACTGGAGTTTCAGCTTCAGCATCAGTCCTTCCAATGAATATTCAGGACTGATTTCCTTTAGGATTGACTGGTCAGATCTCCTTGCAGTCCAAGGGACTCTCAAGAGTCTTCTCCAAAACCACAGTTCAAAAGCATCAATTCTTCGGTGCTCAGCTTTCTTTATTGTCCAACTCTCACATCCATACATGACTACTGGAAAAACCATAGCTTTGACTAGATGGACCTTTGTTGGAAAAGTAATGTCTTTGCTTTTTAATATGCTGTCTATGTTGGTCATAAATTTTCTTTCAAGGAGTAAGAGTCTTTTAATTTCATGGTTGCAGTCCCCATCTGCAGTGATTTTGGAGCCCCAAAACATAAAGTCTGTCACTGTTTCCACTGTTTCCCTGTCTATTTGCCATGAAGTGATGGGACCAGATGCCATGATCTTATTTTTCTGAATGTTGAGTTTTAAGCCAACTTTTTCACTCTCCTCTTTCACTTTCATCAAGAGGCTCTTTAGTTCTTCGCTTTCTGCCATAAGGGTGGTGTCATCTGCATATCTGAGGTTATTGATATTTCTCCCACCAATCTTGATTCCAGCTTGTGCTTCATTCAGTCCAGTATTTCTCATGATGTACTCTGCATATAAGTTAAATAGGCAGGGTGACAATATACAGCCTTGATGTACTCCTTTTCCTATTTGGAACCAGTCTGTTGTTCCATGTTCAGTTCTACCTGTTGCTTCTTGACCTGCATATAGATTTCTCAAGAGGCAGGTCAGGTGGTCTGGTATTCCCATCTTTTTCAGAATTTTCCACAGTTTGTTGTGATCCATACAGTCAAAGTCTTTGGCATAGTCAATAAAGCAGAAGTAGATGTTTTTCTGGAACTCTCTTGCTTTTTCAAAGATCCTATAGATGTTGGCAATTTGATCTCTGGTTCCTCTGTCTTTTCTAAATACAGCTCGAACATCTGGAAGTTCATGGTTCATGTAGTATTGAAGCCTGGCTTGGAGAATTTTGACCATTACTTTGCTAGTGTGTGAGACGAGTGCAGTTGTGCAGTAGTTTGAACATTCTTTGGCATTGCCTTTCTTTGCTTACACCATTGGCTACTATTACTGTCCAGGAAACTGTGGTACTGATTCCTAAACATCCTGGGGCACATTTTATGAGCTTTTCCCATAATGCACACCAAAAATGATAGCTAGGTAGTCTAGTTAACAGAGTCTTTGACACTGATGGTGGGGGAAATTCTTCATTTGCTCCATCTCCCTTGCATTCAAGTGCAAAGGGTCAGGAGAAGAGAAGTTGTCACATCCGGTGAGCACCAGATCTGCAGCATTTAAACCTAATCCATGACTAATGATTGCTAATAATTAGATACTCATTCTCAGGTGGCACGAGTGGTAAAGAATCTGCCTGCAAATGCAGGAGACATAAGAGACACAGGTTCGATCCCTGAGGTGGGAAGATGCCCTAGAAGAGGACATGGCACCCCACTCCAATATTCTTGCTGGGAGAATCCCATGGACAGAGGAGCCTGGTAGGCTACAGTCCATGGGGTCACAAAGAGTCAGATACGACTAAGCGTCTGAGCACTGCACTCACTAGAAGAATATTTTCTTAGAACTGGACATTTACGGTAAAATAACTGGCAAACAAGGTTACAAAAACAGAGTGTATTTTAAGTTTTTATATTTAATAAATTAATACATGTAAAACATATAAACAATACAATATAACTGTACTGTTCATGAAGTGGTTGATAAGAATTATTCAGGTTCTGTAGTATCATAATGAGACAATTGCATAGTTCCATGAAAAAGAAAATGGCTTCTTTCACTTCTGTCCTGGGTGTCTGTGACAAGGATGTCACAGACAAGGATGTCACTTCTGTCCTGGGTGTCAGTTGAAGTTAAGGTGAAAGTCTAAAGGACACATTTTGTAACATGAGGCCCAGGCCAGTACCAATGGCCTCCTAGATGACTCACCCTGGGCTAGGCTTTGCTCTTCCTGCTCCCGAAGGGACACAATGGAATCATATTTCCAAGTTTTTTAAAGGAACAAGATGATTAAATTTGGTGAGTGAAGTGAAGTCGCTCAGTCATGTCTGACTCTTTGAGACCCTATTGACTGTAGCCTACCAAGCTCCCCTGTCCATGGGATTTTCCAGGCAATGGTACTGGAGTGGATTGCCTTTTCCTTCTCCAGAGGATCTTCCCAACCCAGGGATTGAACCCTGGTCTCCTGCATTGTAGACAGACGCTTTACCGTCTGAGCCACCAGGGAAGTCAGGGCTGTTATTAAAACCAAAATGTTGGCAGCTTTCTTTTTTTCATCTAAAGTTTTTAGTTTAGTTTCAGCTAGGGTTTTTAGAATCTCTGGTCATGCAATGTCATGCAATATCATGGTCTGGTTTTTACACAAGGCTTATTGTGTATCTCATGCCAAGTCAACTGAATATGAGTTTAAGAGAATTTAACAAACAGGGATTTAAATCCCTGTGTACCAGCTGACTTTTCAGCAAAAACTTTGCAGGCCATAAAGGAGTGCCATGATATATTTAAAAGGATGAAAGTAAGAAACCTACAACCAGGAATACTCTACCCAACAAAGCTGTAATTCAGATTTGAAGAAGAGATAGAGTTGTACAGACAAACAAAGCTAAAAGAGTTTAGTGCCACTAAACCAGTTTTACAAGAATGTTACAGTAAGGATCAAAGAGATTATTATAGACAATTATAACTAATAAATTGAACAACATATAAGAAATTGATAAATTTGTAGAAATGTATGAAACTTCTAAGAATAGAGAGTCTAGTTCATAAAGAAATAGAAAATATAAACAGACCAATTACCAGTAATGATTGAGTCAGCAATTAAAAAAAAAACAAGAAAAACCTCCCATGAAACAAGAGCCTAGAGCCAGATGGCTTCACAGGTGAATTCTACCAAATATTTAACAAGAGGTTAACACTTATCCTCCTCAAACTATTCCAAAAAACTGAACAGTGAGAAATGCTTCCAATCTTGATCTATGAGTATCATTACCCTGATACCAAAACCAAGCAAAGATACTGCTAAGAAATAAAATTACAGACTGATAAACATAATACAAATTCTCAAAAAATAAATTAGCAAACCAAATTCAATAATACATGAAAAGAATCACACGCCATGATCAAGTAGAGTTTATCCCAGAGATGCAAGAATGTTTCAATATCAGCAAATAAGTTGATGTGACACACTGCATTAACAAACTGAAAAATAAAAATTATGATCATCTCAATAGATGCATAAAAAGCTTCTGACAAAGTTCAATATCCATTTATGATAAAACTCTCAACTAAGTGAGTATAGAGGTAACATACTTCAACATGACAAAGTCCATGTATGACAAACTTACAGCCAACATCATACTCAACAGTGAAAAGCTGAAAGTATCCTCGAAAATCAGAAACAAGATATCATGCCAACTCTCACTATGTTTATTCAAAATGGTATTGAAAAGCCTAGCTATAGCAATCAGACAAAAAATAAAAAGAAATTTTGAAAACTCCAATTTGGAAAGGAAAAAGTAAAAGTGTCACTGCTTGCAGATAACATGATGCTACAATATAGAAAACCCTAAAGTCTCCACCAAAGACTATTAGAAGTAATAAATAAATTCAGTGAAGTTGCAGGATACAAAATCAATGTAGAGAAATCTGTTGCATTTCTATACACTAACAGCAAACTATCAGAAAGAGAAATTACTTTAAAAAATCCCATTTACAATTGCATAAAAATTACCTCGGAATAAAATTAATCAAGGAGATGAAAGATCTGAATTCTAAAGGCTGTAGGACATTGATAAATTAAAGATGACAGAAACAAATAGAAGGATATATTATGCTCATGAATTAGAATAATTTACTACCCAAGGCAATCAATATGTTCAAAGCAATCCCTATCCAAATTCTAATGGCATTTTTCCAAAAATTAAAACAAATAATTCTCAAATTTGTGTGGAAACTTAAAAGATCTTGAATAGCCAGAGCAATCTGAGAAAGAAGAACAAAGCTCAACATATAAAACTCTCTGATTTCAAACTATATTACAAAGCTACATAAATTAAAAAAAAAAAAGTATGGTACTGGCACAAAAACAGATACACAGATCAATGGAACAGAATAGAGAACCCAGAAATAAATCCACACTTATATGGTCAATTAATCTACAACTACCTGCCTTCAATCTTGCCCAGCATCAGGGTCTTTTCCAATGACTCAGTTCTTCGCATCAGGTGGCCAAAGTATTTGAGCTTCAGTATCGGTCTTTCCAATGAATATTCAGGGTTGATTTCCTGTAAGATTGATGGGTTTGATCTGCTTGCAGTCCAAGGGACTCTCAAGAGGCTTCTCCAACACCACAGTTCAAAAGCATCAGTTCTTTGGAGCTCAGCTTTCATTATGGTCCAGTTCTCACATCCATACATGACTACTGGAAAAACCATGGTTTTGACTATACAGACCATTGTCGGCAAAGTAATGTCTCTGCTTTTGAATATGCTATCTAGGTTTGTCATAGCTTATTTTCCAAGGAGCAAGCATCTTTTAATTTCATGGCTGCAGTCCACCCTCTGCAATGATTTTGGAGTCCAAGAAAATAAAGTTTGTCACTGTTTCCATCATTTCCCAATCTATTTGCCATGAAGTGATGGGACAGGATAACATGATCTTCATTTTTCAAATGGTGAGCCAACTTTTTCACTCTCCTCCTTCACTTTCATCAAGAGGTTCTTTAGTTCTTCTTCCCTTTCTGCCATAAGGGTGGTGTCACCTGCATATCTGAGGTTATTGATATTTCTCCCGCCAATCTTGATTCCAGCTTGTGCTTCATTCAGTCCAGTATTTCTCATGATGTACTCTGCGTTTAAGTTAAATAGGCACAGTGACAATATACAGCCTTGACATACTCTTTTCCCAGTTTGGAACCAGTCTGTTGTTCCATGTCCGATTCTAACTGTTGCTTCTTGACCTGCATACAGATTTCTCAGGAGGCAGGTCAGGTGGTCTGGTATTCCCATCTCTTTCAGAATTTTCCACAGTTTGTTGTGATCCACACAGTTAAAGACTTTAGCATAGTCAATGAAGCAGAAGTAGATGTTTTTCTGGAATTCTCTTGCTTTCTCTATGATCCAAAGAATGTTGGCAATTTGATCTCTGGTTCCTCTGCCTTTTCTAAATCCAGATTGAACATCTGGAAATTCTCGGTTCACATACAGCTGACGCCTGGCTTGAAGGATTTTGAACACTACTTTACTAGCATGTGAAATGAGTGCAATTGTGTGGTAGTTTGAAATTTCTTTGGCATTGCCTTTCTTTGGGATTGAAATGAAAACTGACCTTTTGCAGTCTGTGGCCTCTGCTGAGTTTTCCAAATTTGCTGGCATATTGAGTGCAGCACTTTCACAGCATCATCTTTTAGGATTTTAAACAGCTTAGCTGGAATTCCATCACCTCCATTAGCTTTGTTTGTAGTGATGCTTCCTAAGGCTCACTCAACTTCTCACTCCAGATATCTCCCTGGTGTCTCTAATTTTCTTGAAGATATCTCCAGTCTTTCCCGTTCTATTGTTTTCTTCTATTTCTTTGCATTGATCACTGAGGAAGGCTTTCTTATCTCTCCTTGTTATTCTGTGGAACTCTGCATCCAGATGAATATATCTTTCCTTTTCTCCTTTGTGTTTCACTTCTCTTTTCTCAGCTATTTGTAATGCCTCCTCAGACAACCATTTTGCTTTTTTGCATTTCTTTTTCTTGGGGATGATCTTAATCACCCCTTCCTGTACAATGCCACAAACCCCCGTCCATAGTTCTTCAGGAGCTCTATCAGCTCTAATCCCTTGAATCCACTTGTCACTTCCACTGTATAATTTTAAGGGATTTGATTTAGCTCATACTTGATTGTTCTAATGGTTTCCCCTACTTTCTTCAATTTAAGTCTGAATTTTGCAATAAAGAGTTCATGATCTGAGCCACAGTCAGCTCCTGGTCTTGTTTCTACTGACTGTATTGAGCTTCTTCATCTTCGGCTGCAAAGAATATAATCAATCTGAAATCTACATTGGACATCTGGTGATGTCCACATGTAGAGTCATCTCTCGTGTTGTTGGAAGAGGGTGTTTGCTATGACCAGTGTGTTCTCTTGGCAAAACTGTTAGCCTTTGCCCTGCTTTGTTTTGTACTCCAAGGCCAAATTTGCCTATTCCTCCAGATATCTCCTGACTTTCTACTTTTGCCTTCCAGTCCCCTATGATGAAAAGGATATCTTTTTTTTGTTATTAGTTCTAGAAGGTCTGGTAGGTCATCATAGAACCATTCAACTTCAGCTTCTTCTGCATGAGTGGTTGGTCATAGACTTGGATTACTGTGATATTGAATGGTTTGCCTTGGAAATGAACAGAGATCATTCTGTCATTTTTGAGATTACATCCAAATACTGCATTTGGACTCTTTTGTTGACTACGAGGGCTACTCCATTTCTTCTAAGGCATTCTTGCCCACAGTAGTAGATATAATGGTCATCTGAACTAAATTCAGCCATTCCAGTCCATTTCATTTTACTGATTCCTAAAATGTCGATGTTCACTCTTGCCATCTCCTGTTTGACCACTCCAAATTTACCTTGATTCATGGACTTAACATTCCAGGTTCCTATGCAATATTGTTCTTCACAGCATTGGACTTTACTTTCAACTTCAGTCACATCCACAACTGGGTGCTCTTTTCACTTTGGCTCCCTCTCTTCATTCTTTCTGAAATAATTTCTCCACTCTCCTCCAGTAGCATTTTGGGTATCTACTGATGTGGGGAGTTTTTTCATTCAGCGTCATATCTTTTTGCCTTTTGATACTGTTCATGGGGTTCTCAAGGCAAGAATAATGAAGTAGTTTGCCATTCCCTTCTCCAGTGGACCACGTTTTGTCAGAACTCTCCACAATGACCCATCCATCTTGGGATGCCCCTACACAGCATGGCTCATAGCTTCATTGAGTTAGACAAGACTGTGATCCATGTGATCAGTTTGTTTAGTTTCCTGTGACTGTGGTTTTCATTCTGTCCGCCCTCTAATGGATAAGGATAGGAGGCTTGTGGAGACTTCCTGATGGGAGGGACTGGCTGTTAGGGAATCTGGGCCTTATTCTGATGGTCAGGGCCATGCTCAGTAAATCTTTAATGCATCTTTGGATTAAAGATTAAAGATGCAACAGTGGAGTTGGGTAATTGGTAGAATAATGGCTTAAAGGAGGGAGACCGGTACCTGCTTAACTGGAATCTTCACAAAGGCTGCTTGCTAGCTATGCCAGGCACTGCATTAAATACTTCACTTCAGCTCACTTAATTTTTCCATGACTATCATTTTAAAAGTCATAAAACCAAAGTGTCAAGAAAGCAAGTAACACACCAAAGGCCATGAAAACTAATTAGTGGCAGAACCAAGATTCAAGTCTAGCTCTGTCTTTTCAAATCTACTGATACTCCTCGCCAAGGACAAGGACCATGAAGTCCCAGTCCAAAGGCCTGGGGAACAGGGTCATGTAAGGGGATGATGGCAGTGTAGGGGGATCTAAGGGGATGGAAGGCCAAGCCAAGGAAAACTTCTGTTCGTGGTTGCAGAGGAACTGGATTGAGGAGGCAGCCCTCAGTTAGGACTGGCATAAGCACTTGTGTCTACCTTCTCAGCCCCATCTCCACTCCTGAAAGGGTTTTAAAGTGAGGTAGGGCACCAGGACGGATGACTGGGGTGGGGGGAGGGTGTTTTGTTTCCTTTTCATAATCTCTATTTCCTATTTTCACCCTTGATTCCAACATTAATTTTCCAAGAAGGCTGTTCCCCCTTTCCATCACTGTAGTCTTTATAGAAAATATTCTAGTGAACAATCAAATTCTACTGTTAATCTGGGTGCATACTTTACTGTTTCTTACCCCTAAGGCAAACTACAATTTGGAAGATGGGTCAGTATGTTTGGGGCAGGTGGGGGAAGTTGATTGGTCCCAACCCCCAGGGATTCTGGTACCAAACCTGCTGCCCACCTCTGAGAGTCACTTCTGATAACTAAGCATCATTAGGATTTCCTACCCCAGTCAGCTTACTTCGGCCTTATGGATGTTCAACCTTATACGTTATATGACGGTAATACTCGTGCCAACTGAGAGGACACACCAGAAGAATTATTTCTAAGCCTGTCCTCTCTTATTTGTCCTTGGCACATGCATATGTCAACAAGGGAGTTTCTTCCCCGAACTAACTGCCTGGCTATTCTGTCCTTTGAGCTCTGGGTTCTCTCTAGCCTGGAATGTGGATCTGGCTTCATTCTCATTCTCTTCATCTGCTCTCATGGAGCCTCTTTTTCCATTTCTTTGCTGGGGATAACTTCATAGGTTCTGCTCACCCCCAACCCTCCCATCTCAAACATATATAAACAAAAGCAAAACTGAACACTCTATGCAATCATGGCTTACCACCCTTAAAACCACTAAATGAAGGTGTAGGTAGGTAAGTCAATCACATGACGATCAGGTTCCCTTTTACAATGACCAGAATGGAAAACTATCCCTCATGGTTTAAGCAATTTCCTCTAAACCACTTTTACTTTCAATCTGTCTAAATTTCTATTTAATACTCATGTGGCTTGAAAGGCTGCTGATTATCATAGACCATATACATTTTGAAATTTACAGAAGTGCTTGCATGAGCCTGACTTTGCTCATTGGTGCGGTCGAGGAAATAGTTGAAAGTTGTATCACAGTTCTACTTGTTGACCTCAAGGTCAAATAGCAACTGCTTGATATGGATTTGGCATTTGGCAGATATTTCAGGGTGACTGTGTTTTGGAGCCTTAAAAAGACTGACAGAGTAGCAAGGAGAGAAAAGAAAGCACCTTAAATGAGCCATGCATAGAAGTAGAGGAAAAACAGAATGGGAGAGACTAGAGAACTCTCCAGGGAAACTGGAGATATCAAAGGAACATTTCATGCAAGGATAGGACAATAAAGCATAGAAATGATAAGGGCCAAGCAGAAGAGATTAAGAATAGGTGGTAAGAATACACAGAACCATACAACAGAGGTCTTAATGAACTAGATAACCATGATGGTGTGGTCACTAGCCTAGAGTCAGACATCCTAGAGCATGAAGTCAAGTGAGCCTTAGGAAGCATTACTATGAACAAAGCTAGTGGGGGTGATGGAATTCCAGCTGAATTATATAAAATCCTTAAAGAGGATGCTGTGAAACCACTGCACTTAATATGTCAGAAAAAATTTAAAACTCAGCAGTGATCACAGGACACAAAAAGGTCAGTTTTCATTCCAACCGCAAGGAAGGGCAATACCAAAGAATGCCCAAACTACCACACAATTGCACTCATTTCACATGCTGGTAAGGTCATGCTCCAAATCCTTCAAGCTAGGTTTCAGCAGTACATGAACTGAGAATTTCCAGATGTTTAAGCTGGATTTAGAAAAAGCAGAGGAATCAGAGATCAAATTGCCACCATTCACTGGATCAGAGAAAAAGCAAGAGAATTCCAGAAAAACATCTACTTCTGCTTATTGACTACACTAAAACCTTCGACTGTGTGTATCACAACAAACTGTGGTAAATTCTTAAATGATAGGTATACCAGACCACCTTACCTGCCTCCTGCGAAACCTGTGTGCAGGTCAAGAAACAACAGTTAGAATTGTACACGGAACAACAGACTGGTTCCAAATTGGGAAAGAAGTATGACAAGGCTGTATATTGTCATCCTGCTTACTTAACTTATATGCAAATCATGGAATGCCAGGCTGGGTGATCACAAGCTCCAATCAAGATTGCCAGGAGAAATATCAACAATATCAGATATGCAGATGATACCACTCTCATGGCAGAAAGTAAAGAGGACTAAAGAGCCTTTTGATGAGGGTGAAAGAGGAGAGTGAAAAAGCTGGCCTGAAACTCAACATTCGAAAAAGTAAGACAATGACATCCAGTCCCATCACTTCACGGGAAAGAAAAAGGGAAAATATGAAAGGAGTGACAGATTTTACTTTCTTGGGCTTCAAAATCACTGCAGACGGTGGCTATGGGCATGAAATTAAAAGATGCAATGGCACCCCACTCCAGTACTCTTGCCTGGAAAATCCCATGGATGGAGGAGTCTGGTGGGCTCCAGTCCATGGGGTCGCTGGGAGTCTGGCAGGACTGAGCGACTTCAGTTTCACTTTTCACTTTCATGCATTGGAGAAGGAAATGGCAGCCCACTCCAGTGTTCTTGCCTGGAGAATCCCAGGGACGGGGGACCCTGATGGGCTGCCGTCTATGGGGTCGCACAGAGTCGGACACGACTGAAGCAACTTGGCAGCAGCAGCAGCTCCTTGAAAGGAAAGCTATGACAAACCTAGACAGCCCATTAAAAAGCAGAGACATTACTTTGCTGACAAATGTCTGTATAGTCAAAGCTGTGGTTTTTCCAGTGATCATGTATGGATGTGAGAGCTGGACCATAAAGAAGGCTGAGTGCCGAAGAATTGACACTTTCAAATTACGGTGGTAGAGAAGACTCCTGAGAGTTCTTTGGACAGCAAGCAGATCAAAGCAGTCAATCCTAAAGGAAATCAACCTTGAATATTCATTGGAAGGACTGATGCTGAAGCGAAAGTTCCAAAACTTTGGCCACTTGATGTGAAGAGCTGACTCACTAGAAAAGACCTTGATGCTGGGAAAGATTGAAGGCAGGAGAAGAAAGGGGTGATAGAGGATGAGATGGTTGGATGGCATCACCATCAATGGACATAAATCTGATAAACGCCGGGAGATAGTGAAGGACAGGGGAGCCTGGCATGCTGTAGTTCATGGGGTTGCAAAGAGTTGGCCATGACTTAGTGACTGAACAACTACAATAAAGAGTTTGATAAATGTTCACGTTTTCAACTGGCTTAATCTCTTCCATCAAATAGACATAGGAATTTAGGGAGACGTTCATTCAGTTCAATAGATAACATGCAGATACTTACCAATGCCTCTATCAGAACAGCACTCTTCACATTTTTCTTCTCTTAAACACTTGCCTATACATTTCCTGTATTCAGATTTTTCATATATACCACAAGCTGATGGCTCATTTTGGTACTCTGTGCAATTTATTAATATTTGAAGCACATAAATGACAGTTTTTATTCAAGTGTGATCACAATATCTGGGATTTGCAGGGAAGTTCCAAGTCAGAGACCTTTATATTGAGTGGCTCCAGGATAGGTAAGATACATTTTTAAAGCAGAAGAGATTAACCTCCAAAATTTATATATAAACTTCCAGCTACTTACCATACATGTGAGAAATGTCCTTTCAGAGAATTTCTCTACTTTGTCTTTAGAAACCAGTTTCTAAAGGAGGAAGAAGCAATCTAAGGTAAAGCGTAGTCTTTTTCTTCCAGCAGAGCAATGTGTGGGCCAAGGTCAAAAGTGCTTAGTCAAGTTACCATCCCACTTCAAAGAAGCTGATGGCGTGGGGGATTCACAGAGGCAATTTATGGAAAGTTTGAACCGTTCATTAATTTCAGCCAATACAAGCATTATTCCTCTTTTTAAAAAAATAAATGATTCAAAATAGAATTGCACATGGTATAATAATTTAATAAAGCAAAACACAGGATCAAAATGTTGATCATAAATTTGCCTCTGGAAAGCATAAAGAATGTATTTTCCATGGACACAGGCACACTGCAATTCCCTCCTTTTCTGTTACTGGGTTTAAAACCAAACAGCTAACATAAGATCAGTTGGCAAGACGTAGCTAAAGGATTATCCCCTCTCCTGTAGAAATCACATACACTAATTCAGTGTGTGGCTGGACTAAGACAGCAATGGAAATGCAGGACTTAGCATATGTGCAGTCCTACTCTCCACGCCCCAGTTGCTGTGGTTTAGTTGCTCAGCCATGTCCCACTCTTTGTGACCCCATAGACTGTAGTCTGCCAGGCTCCTCTGTCCATGGGATTTCCCAGGCAAGAATGCTGGAGAGGGGTTGTCATTTCCTACTCCAGGGGATCTTCCTGACCCAGAGATCAAACCCACATCTCCTGCATTGGTAGGCAAGTTCTCTACCACTGAGCCACCAGGGAAGTCCCTGACTCCCAGTACATGGGCAGTATTTTTGTTTTATGACTGAAAAGGTCATATTAAAAGCTATATCATACCTTGTGAAGTGTACCCATAAGAATGCACCCTGCCTCATACTATTACTATGTATTTACACTCATACTCAGAGAAGGTGATGGCACCCCACTCCAGTACTCTTGCCTGGCAAATCCCATGGATGGAGGAGCCTGGTGGGCTGCAGTCCATGGGGTCGTGAAGAGTCGGACACAACTGAGCGACTTCCCTTTCACTTTGCACTTTCATACATTGGAAAAGGAAATGGCAACTCACTCCAGTGTTCTTGCCTGGAGAATCCCAGGGATGGGGGAGCCTGGTGGGCTGCCGTCTGTGGGGTCACACAGAGTCGGACACGACTGAAGTGACTTAGCAGCAGCAGCACACTCATACTATTTATGGCTGGTGCTACAGTATTAGGGTGGTGTGTGTGCTCAAACGTGTCTGACTCTTTGCAACCCCATGGACTGAAGCCTGCCAGGCTTCTCTGGCCATGGAATTTTCTGGGCAAGAATACTGGAGTGGGTTGCCATTTCCTACTCCAGGGGATCTTCCCAACCCAGGGATCGAACCCGCATCTCCCATGTCTCCTTCATTGGCAGGCAGATTCTTTACCAACAATACTAGGAAGGAGTCTCAAATACTGGCAAGCACCAAGATCATCTGGGGAGCTTATTAAACATGCCACTTCCCTAGTCTGACCCCCAGACATTCTGACCCATAAGTGGAACCCTGGAATCCACATGTGTGTAAGTGCTCCAATGGTCCTGATGCCTTCAGGGTCCTGATACCACACTCTGCACAGCCCTGCACTGGTTTCTTCTCTGTGTTATCAGTACCAGGTCTCTCATATCAGCAAGAGCCTGGCACATAGTCAGAGTGCAACACATATATGGTGAATGATAGACTTTGGAATCAGGACACCTAGATTTGAGGGCTTGTTCTTCTTTAACCAATCAGTTAAACTCTGAGCTCCAAATGTGCTTATCTATAAAAAGAGAATAGTATCTGTCTACACAGAGGTCTAAGCTGTCAGTAACAAATATACACAGTAACAAAAACAATCCTCGCTGTCTTGAATAGAAAAGAAATCATTGAAAGGACCTTGAAAGGTCCTGGAATCCAAAGAAGGCTGTAGAACCGGGGGACAGCTATGAGGAGCTGGGCAGCAGGAGCCATGATAAGGTCCTGCCACAGGAACAGTCCAGGTAAGTCACAGACTTCGAATCTCTCAGGACTCCAAATTATGGGTGGAAATAGTATGATTGTCCTCGTGGGTCTTATGCCCTGAGTACCAGACCCTTTTTAGATTCTAGAGTGGAAATGAGACCTTACAGCCCCCCAAGACTCACACAATAGAGGCTTTCTTCAAAACAAGGAATTTTGGAGGCTGAGCAGCTAATTGTACATTACAGTATCATCAGCTCTACTTTAAAGATGAAGAAATCCCGTTGTCAGTCACTCAGTCATGTCTGACTCTTTGCGAGCCCATGGACTGCAGCACACCTGGCTTCCCTGTCCTTCACTATCTTCTGGAGTTTTCTCAAACTCAAGTCCATTGAGTCAGTAATGCTATCCAACCATCTTGTTCTCTGTCACCCTCTTTTCCTCCTGCCTTCAATCTTTCCCAGCATCAGGGAGCTTTCCAATGAGTTGGTTCTTCACATCAGGTGGCCAAAGGATTGGAGCTTCAGCTTCAGCATCAGTTCTTCAAATGAATATTCAGGACTGATTTCCTTTAGGACTGACAGGTATGATCTCCTTGTAGTCCAAGAGATTGCTAAGAGTCTTCTCCAGCACCACAGTTCAATTCTTCAGTGCGCAGCCTTCATTACAGTCTAACTCTCACATCCATACATGACTACTGGAAAAACCATAGCTTTGACTAGACAGACCTTTGTCAGCAAAGTAATGTCTCTGCTTTGTAATGCACTGCCTAGGTTTGTCATTGCTTTTCTTCCAAGGAGCAAGCATCTTTTAATTTCAGGGCTGCAGTCACCATCTGCAGTGATTTTGGAGCCAAGAAAATAAAGTTTGTCACTGTTTCCATTGTTTCCCCATCTATTTGCCATGAAGTGATGAGACCAGATGCCATGATCTTAGTTTTTTGAATGTTGAGTTTTAAGCTAACTTTTTCACTCTCCTCTTTCACCTTCATCAAGAGGCTCTTTAGTTTCTCTTCATTTTCTTCCACAAAGATGGTGTCATCTGCATATCTGAGGTTGTTGATGTTTCTCCTGACAATCTTGATTTCAGTTTGTGCTTCATCCAGCCCAGATTTTGCATGATGTACTCTTCAAAGAAGTTAAATAATCAGGGTGACAATATACAGCCTTCACATACTCCTTTCCCAGTTTGGTGGTGTGTGTGCTTAGTTGCTCAGTCATGTCTGACTCTTTGTGACACCATGGACTATAGCCCACCAGGCTCCTCTGTCCATGGGGATTCTCTAGGCAAGAATACTGGAGTGGGTCGCTCTGCCCTCCTCCAGGGATCTTCCCAACCCAGGGATTGAACCCAGGTCTCTTGCATTGCAGGTGGATTCTTTATCATCTGAGCCACCAGTGAAGCCCTAGGAACCATTTCATTTATCTCTGTCCAGTTCTAACTGTTGCTTCTTGACCTGCATACACATTTCTCAGATGGCAGGTAAGGTAGTCTGGTATTCCCATCTCTTTCAGAATTTTCCACAGTTTGTTGTGATCAACACAGTCAAAGGCTTTAGCGTAGTCAAGGAAGCACAAGTACATGTTTTTCTGGAATTCTCTTGCTTTTTCTATGCTAGAATGGAAGTTGGCAATTTGATTTCTGGTTCCTCTGCCTTTTCTAATTCCAACTTCTACATCTGGAAATTCTCGGTTCACATACTGCTGAAACCTAACTTCAAGGATTTTGTGCATGACATTACTAGCATGTAAATGAGTGCAATTGTGCAGTAATCTGAACATTCTTTGACATTGCCCTTCTTTGGGATTGGAGTGAAAACTGACCTTTTCCAGTCCTGTGGCTACTGCTGAGTTTTCCAAATTTGCTGACGTATTGAATGAAGCACTTTCACAGCATCATCTTTTAGCATTTTAAATAGCTCAGCTGGAATTCCCTCACCTCCACTAGCTTTGTTTGTAGTGATGCTTCCTAAGGTCCACTTGACTTCACACTCCAGGATGTCTGGCTCTAGGTGAGTGATCACACCATCATGGTTATCTGGGTCATGAAGATCTTTTTTGTACAGTTCTTCTGTGTATTCTTGCCATGTCTTAATATCTTCTGCTTCTGTTAGGTTCATACTGTTTCTGTCCTTTATTGTGCCCATCTTTGCATGGAATGTTCCCTTGGTATCTCTAATTTTCTTGAAGAGATCTTTAGTCTTTTCCATTCTATTGTTTTCCTCTATTTCTTTGCATTGTTCACTTAGGAAGTCTTTCTCATCTCTCCTTGCTGTTCTTTGGAACTCTGCATTCAGGCGGGTATATCTTTCCTTTCTTTTTTGCCTTTTGCTTCTCTTCTTTTCTCAGCAAATCCAGAGAGGTTCATAAATTACAAACACGTGGGCAGAGTTCAGGTTTTCACCTAGATCTTTCTCTCCTATCTCCAGGCTCTATTCATCATTCTCTTGGGTTTTTGTGATCTCAGGCAACTCTTTGCCTTCATCCATTCTTCCCAATTAACAAAGCAAGAAATTCTTCACTAGAGGAGATTGGGAGGAACTGAAAGTTTGCTCCACTTCCCTGGTGGTGGCTGTTATGAATCACTTGGTGACAAAACAAAACTGTTTCAAACCTCAAACACTGTTAGCACCAACTAGGCTTGAAAAAACAGAGAGAGAATCATCTTCAATTTACAGTTAAGAGGGAGCACTAACCACTGCCTCACATCATCTTCTGGATGTGCCCTCTGTGGGGCATCACACCAAAATTGGGGATTTGTCTAATGCTGTCACAATGAATGGGTGGATAGTCCCTTGAGATCTAACTTTCCAAAGCAAGGCTGACAAACTCATGCAGCTTTGAGGAAGCTGACCTCAGGAATTAAAGTTAATGGAAATGTCTAAGTGGAGCAATGAAAAAGAGAGTAAAACATGCAACATTTAAAACCATTTTATATTTTATGAAGCACTTTCACATATATTAATTTTTTATTTTTTAATAAGATATCTTTAAAATATTTTGTTTGGCTAGGCCAGGTCTTAGTTGTGGCATGCATGATGCAGTTCTCCAGTCAGGGGTCAAACCCAGGCTCCCTGCATTGGAAATGCAGTATCTCAACCACTGGGCCGCAAGGGAAGTCCTGTAGTAATTTCTCATCCCATTCCTGTTCTTGTTGTTATTGTTCAGTCACTAAATCCTGTCTGACTCTTTCTGACCCCATGGACTACAGCACGCCAGGTTTCCCTGTCTTTCACTATCTCCCAGAGTTTGCTCAAACTCATGTCCATTGAGTCGGTGATGCCATCCAACCATCGACTCTGTCACCCTCTTCTTCTCCTGCCCTCAATCTTTCCCAGCATTAGGGTCTTTTCCAGTGGGTTGACTCTTTGCGTCAGGTGGCCAAAGTACTGGAGTTTCAGTATCAGTCCCTCTAATAGACATTCAGGGTTGATTTCCTTTAGTATCAACAGGTTTAATCTCCTTGCAGTCCAAGGGACTCCCAAGAGTCTTCTCCAACACCACAATTCAAAAGCATCAATTCTTTGGCAGTCAGCCTTCTTTATGGTCCAGCTCTCACACTTGTACATAACTACTGGAAAAACCGCAGCTTTCACTATGTGGATCTTTGTTGGCAAAGTAATATCTCTGCTTTTTAATAGGCTGTCTAGGTTTGTCATAGCTTTCCTTCCAAGAACCAAGAATATTTTAATTTCATGGCTGCAGTCACCACCTACAGTGATTTTGAAGCCCAAGAAAATAAAATCTGTCACTATTTCTACTTTTTCCCCACCTATTTGCCTTGAAGTGATGGGACTGAATGCCATGATCTTAGTTGTATGAATATTGAGTTTTAAGCCAGCTTTTTCATTCTCTTTCACCTTCTTCAAGAGGCTCTTAAGCTCCTCTGTGAAGATAGGTATTATTCCATTTATAGTAGATGAGAAAATTTGATCAGAGCTTAAGTAGTCAGTTCAAAAACCATGAGCTCTCACATCTAAATCTCCTGGTTCCAGTGAAAACCTTGCCATGTTTGTAGATGAAGGGTATCCTTGGATAAAGGAACACATGTCATCATGGTTATTACAAGCTGGGCAAAAAGCTCTGTCTGCAACGAGCAGGGAGTGGGGAGGATCAGTGCTGCCCCAGAGGTGGGAGCAGATAGACAGGTGCTTGGAAGTAAGAGGACAGGGATCTTCCTAACACTTACTGGGGGTTGGACTGAACCCAGAGATAGGTGCTTCCCTAGTGGCTCAGATGGTAAAGAATCTGCCTGCAATGCAGCAGACCCTAGGTTTGATCCCTAGGTTGAGAAGAACCCCTGGAGAAAGGAATGGCTACCCACTCCAGTATTCTTGTCTGGAAAATTCCATGGACAGAGGAGACTGTGGGCCTCAGTCCATGGAGTCAAAAAGACCAGAGATTGGGCTGGGAAGGGGATCAAGGAGGAGTGTCACTCTCTGGAGCACCGGCAAAAGGTCTGCCTCACCATTGTGTGACATGGGATTCATACTGAAGACCACATCATAGCAGGCAAGGCTGCCTTTGCTTAAGACCAACATCAGCCTCCTGGCAAACCCACTGTAGCACAAGTGCTTGGGGGCTCAGCCTAATGGTTAGGGTGCTGGATTTTGAGTTAGAGAGGTTTGGTTTGAGTATCTTGGGAGACTCCAGTGAGTCATGAAGAGGAGCAGAGCAGTGAGCTCTTCAACAATTGGCTTTAGGTTCACAGAGGCCACGCTTCTCCATCTGCCCTGGAACCTGGGTCCTAGGAGCTCAAGGCAAAGGCCCTGGGAAGCACCATGTCTCTGGAGAACAAGATCATGAGGTTTGACTTGTCTCTGCCACAGAGACAGCAATAAAAAATGTTGAGACAGTGGGCTGATCAGAGACTCCACTGACGCTTGAATCAAATGGTCCAGTTTGTCAGCTTTGTCACAGCACTATAGGCAGTGGCACAGCTTCAGAACTTCCCTCTGGCCGTCCACCTTCAGAAAGAAGCACAGCCTGCCCAGGCCCTGCTAAGATGAATGTCAAAGCACAGAATAGGGACTTCCTTAGTGGCCCAGTAGCTAAGACTCCACATTCCCAGTGCAGGGAGCCTGGGTTCAATCCCTAGTCAGGGAACTAGATCCCACATGCCAAGACTAAAAATGATCCTGAGTGCCAAAGCTGAGACTCAGGACAGCCAAATAAATAAATCAACGATCTTTTTTTTTTTTTTTTTAAGGTACAGAATAAACACTTCATTTCCAAAGCTAGAAACAAACAGTTCTTGGTTTTGTGGACAGGCAGCTGGGCAGATGCTCCAATGGTGCTTGTCAGTCCCCACTCCACTTCTGCCACCTCCCTTGGGTAGCTTGAAATTGACCATGGTGGGAGTATCTACATCATGGAAACTGGCAAACATCACAAATCAGAACTTCTAATTTTCCAGAATGTTTGTTTTATAACACTGACCAACACATTCCTTTTATTTTTTGGTGCCCATAAAACAAAGCCTTTTTTTTTTTTGCGTATCACTGAGGCGGGTAGAAAGTCCTCAGATGTAACTCCAATTTCTGCTCACTTAATCTACTGTGGGCAGCAGCTGCTTTTGAGTTCTCTGCTAAAAGTGCTTATCCTTTATAATTAAGAAAACATGTTGGAATTAGAACATTTCAACCCCCCCGAGACATCCTGAGTGAGAGTAATCCAAGTTTATGCTCTTAGATTCTTCATCAGGACGCACTGAGCTTAGTGCATGCAACAGAGGTGCTAAACTTGGGGCTGATTTTCACAAGGTATGGACCACATGTCTTTCGTGCACATTGCATCGGGCCCAACATAGACACTTGAATCAATGACGATGACTGAGTTCACCCTAAATAGAAAAGAACCAAGAGGTGATAGCGATTAAGCTTCTCTTGTTCATGACCCATAGACAAGTTTAGTATAAAGATGTGAAAGCCAGCGCCTCTGACCATAAACACAACGGTGCACATGTCAGTACTCCTTTAACCCTGCCACGTGTCTACAGGGCTGCTGCCCCACAGAGCGCCCCACTGGCTTCAGGGAGATGTGCAAAAACTGTTGCAATATTTGTTCTGGACTTTGATCAAGATGCATCACTGCTGTCCTGCCAGGACCTTCTATGAGGATACTGGTCTGTCATCCTGAGCCTTCAGAGTCTCGGAACATTACAACTGTCTGCAGGGCATTTAGAGGGACTGGCCCTCTCCCCAGTCCTCCATTCCACTTCTTAAGACAGTTTCCCCTGGGCTCCAAACAAGCATGCTTGTATCCAAAGTCATTATCACACAGTCTCTTCAACTTTGGTGGTTCAGATGGTAAAGAATCTGACTGCAATGCAGGAGACCGGGTTCAATCCCTGGGTTGAGAAGATCCCCTGGAGCAGGAAATGGCAACCCACTCCAGTATTCTTGCCTGGAGAATTCCATGGACAGAGGAGCCTGGTAGGCTACAGTCCAGGGGGTTGCAGAGTCAGACACAACTGAGCGACTAACAGTACTCCTTAACTTGGCATTCCAACCCTCTTAGTCATCCCAGTCTTTCAGCCTGGGTAGGGATGAGGAATTGACCACGCCATGCTGCCCCTTTTATTGACTTTCTCACACTCAAAAAATCATTGCATATTTTTTAGTGAAAAAAGCAAGCTTTTGCATATCACTGACACAGGCAGAAGGTACCATAACAAGAAATACTGGGGCATTTTCTCTGGTGTCCTGGACGTGGGCTAAGATCTAAAGTTGGCAAGCAAAAGAACATGGGTCCATCAGGATATGTTTTTAAGAAGCCAAAGATGCAGCTAAAAATGGCTCTAACAATAAATAAAGATTTTTGTCTCAAACAGTAAGAATGTCTTCGTTCTTTTGATAAGGAACTCCTCCATGTGTTGTCTTTGTTAAATCTGGATATGACACCTGGAATAGCCTACTCATGAAAGGATCTCATGAAAAAGCCTGAGGACAACGTCCTAAGGCAGGAAGAAGCCACCACTCACACTATCTCGATTTTAAGAGTTAAAATGTCTTTCTCAGGCCCCAGATTTAGAAAAGTAGAATCATCATGACTGGCTTAAGATAAGGAAGCTTTTCCCCTAAGGGCCAGTATAGCTCATCTGGTGAGCATGGCTATGTGGAAGAGGTTGAATACTCTAATTCAATAGGGTTCTGTTAAAAAATGGAAATACAAGAGTGAATGTTGGGTGGGCAGCCTGCAGGATCCACTGTGTAGCTCCATTCTATGTCCAGAGTACCACCAGCATCATGGTCAACCACCTGATCAAGGGCTACCAGGAAGAACATAATCAAAGAACACTCTCTCCTCCTCTCACCTCCAGTGAATTTAAGGGGAAGACCAGGAGAGAGGAGAGAACTTCAGAAGGTTGCCAGGTATATTAAAAACGCTCTTCCCTCTCCTCTTTTGAACACTGGCAAGCCACTAAACAGACAGGGTGCTTGATGCTGTTGCAGCTTAGAGAAAGGGGAAACACGATGCTGAAAGAGGAGGTACCAGCAAGGCAGCCTGCTTTCCCACTGGTTGCCATGGCAACAGCCTTTAACCTTCTGCAGGTTGAGTGGACTCTGCAGCAGACAGCCAGGCTCAGTTGTCTCACCAGTATGCCACCTCCAAAAGGGCTGGCGTGGGATGAGGTGACTCCAGCAACAAGTGGCTATGGAGTGTGACCCTGTGGTAGAGGCTGAAGAGTTGTGGAAGGAGTTAATTCAGAGTCAGCTCTGCTACGTCTGTGCATGAAGGAGATTCCTCAGGGTCTCCCTGAGAGAGCCAGCCCTGCCACACAGCGGGAATCTACAATGAGAGAAGCATCCATAACAGAGACGCAGTGATGAATAACAGGCTGGGTGGGGACTGCCGCCCTGCCATGGAAGATAAGGGTTCCAGCCTCCATCTGCCTTTCCTGACAAGGCACACAAGCCTGGAAGAGGAATGGGGGAGGTAAAGGACGTCCAGACTGTGCCTCGCTTACCAGACCAAGCCCCTCTAGTCAAAGTTTTCACTGTCTGGGAGAGAGCAGAAGCACTTTGAATTGTGCAAATACCGAATTTTTTCAATACACAGAGCAAAGATTATTTGAATAACAAAAAAGTGGCAAAAAGATGTTATGGAGTCTGAGCAAGATGCCTTACACAGCAAGAAAGAGAGCATCAGTGCAGTAGAGTTGGAAGCTGGTGACAGTGATGGTGGGGCGGTGACAAGTTGACACTCCACCGTGAACATAGAAGGAAGGCAGGGTGCTGCCGACTCTAAACTTCAAAAATATCCACATTCCACATCCTCACACCGTACACAAAAATGATGCAAAATGGCTTAAAGACTTATATATGAGATAAGACACCATAAAACTCCTGGAAAAGAACACAGGCAAAAGATTCTTTGACATAAATCGTAACAATGTTTTCTTAAGTCAGTCTCCCAAGGCAATAGAAAAAAAAAAAATATATATATATATATATATATCCATATTCCTGTTAGGACTTCCCTGGTGGCTCAGATGGTAGAGCATCTGCCCACAATGTGGGAGACCCGGTTTCGATCCCTGGGTCAGGAAGATCCTCTGGAGAAGGAAATGGCAACTCACTCCAGTGCTCTTGCCTGGAAAATCCCGTGGATGGAGCAGCATGATAAGCTACAGTCCATGGGGTTGCAAAGAGTCAGACACGACCGAGGGACTTCACTTTCACTTTCATAATCCTATTATCTATGTCTGGACATAGTGGAGGAAAGAGAGGGTGTAATGAATTGAGAGAGTAGTATTGAGATATATACATTACTATATGTAAAATAGATAGTTAATTGGAAGTTGCTCTATAGTGCAGGTAGCTCAGCCTGGTGCTCTGTGACATCCTAGAGGGTGGGATGTGGTGGGAGGGAGGTTCAAGAGGGAGGTGACATGTGTATACCTACGGTTGATTCATGTTGATGTGTGGCAGAAACCAACACAACATTGTAAAGCAATCTCCTTCCAGTTAAAAATAAATTAAAAATGAAACAAAAAGCCTACAAATAATAAATTCTAGAGAGGGTATGGAGAAAAGGGTATGCTCCTACACTGTTGGTGGGAATGTAAGTTGGTATACAGTAACTACTGAAAACAGGATGGAGATTCCTCAAAAAACTAAAAACAGAGTTGCCATTTTATCCAGCAATCCCACTCCTAGGCATGTATCTGGAGAAAGCTCTAATTTGAAAAGATACATGTATCCCAAAGTTCATAGCAGCACTATTTACAATAGCCAAGATACAGTAACAACCTAAATATCCACTGACAGACGTTAGATAAAGAAGATATGGGGTATATAAATGATGGAATATTACTCAGCCATAAAAAGAATGAAATAGTGCTATTTGCAGTGATATGGATGGACCTAGAGATTAGCATACTTAAGTAAAGTGAGTCATAAAGGGAAAGACAAATATCGTATAGTATTACTTATATGTGGAATCTAAAATATGACACAAATTAACTTGTTTACACAATAGAGACAGACTTACAGACATAGCAAACAAACCTACAGTTATCAAAAGGGAAGGGGGGAGGGATAAATTGGGAATTTGGGACTAGCAGATACAAACCACTATATGAAAACAGATAAAACAAGGTCTACTGTATAGCACAGGGAACTATATTCAATATCCTGTAATATACCATAATGGAAAAGAATATGAAAAAGAATATGTATGTATAACTGAATTACTTTGTTATACACCGGAAACTAACACAACATTGTAAATCATTTCCAGCCCTGGTACAACACACTGTTATTGAGAATAAATATAACTGAAGCCATAGGAATAGGGCCAGAGAAAAAAACTTTTAATATCCAGGTAGAGCCGATGATGAAGGAAGTATTCATTTGGAATACAAAATTAAAATCTTTAAAAAGGTGTTAACCTGTGAACTTCAGACTCCTAGTGGTGGGGGGGTGGTGGTGAAAGGGATTGCAAGGGGTCCTCAAGTCTGTCTTTTGAAAGGTGGGGTGGAGAGCGAGGGAGTGAGGCAAGAGATGGAACTGCAGAGAATGCCAGGATCCACAGAAGGGCTGATGCATATAAGGACAGTGAGAAGCTACTAGAATACCAATGACATAATCAATTTTGTGTCCTGAAAAGATGATTCCGGCTGCAGTGTAGGAAATGGGTCAGAAGGGAGATGGAAAGAGAGCAGTTAATGGGCCAGGAGATCAGCCCTGGGATTTCTTTGGAGGGATTGATGCTGAAGCTGAAACTCCAGTACTTTGGCCACCTCATGTGAAGAGTTGACTCATTGGAAAGGACTCTGATGCTGGGAGGGATTGGGGGCAGAAGGAGAAGGGGACGACAGAGGATGAGATGGCTGGATGGCATCACTGACTCGATGGACGTGGGTCTGGATGAACTCCAGGAGTTGGTGATGGACAGGGAGGCCTGGGGTGCTGCGATTCATGGGTTCGAAAAGAGTCAGACACGACTGAGCAACTGAACTGAACTGAACAGGAGTTCTAACAATGGTGGTTTGGAGTAAGGGGTGGCAATACAAGTGAGGAAAGTAGGCAAAGCCAGATACAAGTGGCTGCTCTTAGAGATAAAAATGGGGATTAAAGGTTCATATAGTCAAAGCTATGGCTTTTCCAGTAGTTGTGTACAGACGTGAGAGTTGGACAAAAAAAAAGCTGAGTGCCAAAGAATTGATGCTTTTGAACTGTGATGCTAGAGAAGACTCTTGAGAGTCCCCTGGACTGCAAGAAGATCAAACCAATCAATCTTAAAGGAAATCAACCCTGAATATTCATTGGAAGGATTGATGCTGAAGCTGAAGCTCCAATACTCTGGCCACCTGATTTGAAGAGCCAACTCACTGGGAAAGACCCTGATGCTAGGAACGATTGAAGGCAAGAGGAGAAGTGGGCAGCAGAAGATGAGATGGTTGGATGGTATCACCAACTCAATGGACATGAGTTTGAGCAAATTCTGAGAGACAGTGAAAGACAGGGAAGTCTGGCATGCTGTAGTCCATGCGGTCACAAACAGTCGAGCAGGACTTAGCGACTGAACAACAACAAGGGAGAGGAAGGAATTAAAGATGACTTCTTGGTTTCTGAACAACTAGGTATCATTTACTCAGACTTGGAATACTGCAGGTAAAGCAGATTTTAAACTAAGTTCAGTTTGGGATATGATTGGTTAGAGGAATCTCAGCAGCCTCTATGTAGCCATGACCACCAGGCTATTGAATAGATACTGATGTGAGTGGACGTCCATCTAAATTGGAAGTATGGAAGAGACAAGCTTGCCTTGGGGGAGACTGCACAGTGAGAAGAGAATCTTAAAGTCTGGTTAGACAAAGAGGAGACACTGACAAAGGAATACAAGGACAAGAGGATTATCTAGAGACACCTGGGGCTGTAGAACAGTAGACATTACAGAGTGATACACCAAAACCTTCTAAGTTAAATAAAGGTGCTCTTTCTGGAAACCGTTGACTTTTATTCTTAGCATCCAGAACCCCATCCATACATGGCGATAACATAAATGTATTGATAGCTAAGATAAAGGCCTTCCCTGGCGGCTCAGTGGTAAAGAATCTGCCTGCTAATGCAGGAGACACAGGTTCAATCCGTGAGTTGGGAAGATCCCCTGGAGAAAGAAATGGCAACCCATTCCAGCATTCTTGCCTGGGAAGTCCCATGGACAGAGGAGCCTGGTGGGCTACAATCCATGGGGTTGCAAAAGAGTTGTGCATGATTTAGCGACTCAACAACAACAAGCTAAGATAAAAAAGCAGATGATGAGTTAATATGTTCATTATAGAATCTTTACAGCAGAAAGAGAATGACTTTTTTGTTACAGCTTACTGGGCTGAGCTGGAAAACTTGACCATCACTTTAACATCGGTAGGGGGTAGCCTCACTGTTCTCAGAAAACTTTCTAATCACAGAAGCTTCACACTCAGCTGCTGCTGGGCCTAACGTGACTGCAGGCCAGAGAACTGATGCACAATCTGATTTTGCAATCTCAGGGCCAAGAAGTTGGACAGGGCCCAGAATTTGTTGGATTACTTCAGAGTTTTAGGGGTTTTTCTCCCCTCTCTGAGGAACATTTCAACCTAATGAAGAAAGTCTCAAAACCCACAATATTTAATTTCTTTAAAAAGCAATCAACCAAAGTCAGATAATGCTTTGAACACAGAAATAACAGGCAACACAGCCCTCTTGTCAGTACGGCAGGATCTTTACTGGTGGGCCTGCCTTTCCCTTTCAGCAGGCTGGTTTTGTAAGTAACATCGCCACCTAGCAGTCTTCTTCTGGAAAAATCACCAGCCGAATACAGAGGAAAGAAGCTTTAGACAGTTTAGATTTGTCTGGGATTCACTATGTGTGAGATGAATTTGAGCAAAACTTGAAATGTGAATGTAATTACCTTTGAAAATATCTTTTCCTCAAATACGGGTATTGAAATGATTCTCTGATAAACAACCTTATAACAGGCTGTAATAAGCAATTCCGTCAAGATGAAAATGATGGCAAAAGGCAAAACAGTCAATTGATAAAACCTCAGTACATTTGTAGCTAATACAAGCCTCCACTGGTGGCTTCTTAGGGAAAAGAGATCAGTATTTTTGTTCAAAGTGTATAGTGGGGAACAGTTTCTTGGCAAGAGAACCTTTATATAAGAAATCACATGTATCCAATGGAAACCTAAGTGACATTTTAATTCATGTCAGGAGCTTGACTCACAAACTAAGCCAAAGTTGCTTCTTAAAAAAGACAAATAAGCACTTGAAAATCTGCTGGGCCAGATTGTACCTATAGTCAACACTAATGTATCATACACGTAAAAATTAAGAGGATAGATTTCACGTTGTGTTCTTATCACAATAGAACAAATTGAAAACAATAAACTTTTGTGTTTTCACAAAGGTAAAAAACCTAACATTTATTGAGCGCTTACTGTTTGCCCAAACACTGAGCAAAGCACTTTTCCATCACTGGTAGGTTCCCTGTGTTGCTGTTGTTCAGTTGCTAAGTTATGTCCGACTCTTTGCAACCCCATGTACTGTAGCCCACCAGGCTCCTCTGTCCATGGGATTTCCCAGGCAAGAATACTGGAGTGGGTTGCCATTTCCTTCTCTGGGGAATCTTCCTGGTCTAGGGATTGAACCCGGGTCTCCTGCAGCTGAGCCACCATGGAAGCCCCAGGGAAGCCCCTATAGGTCTCTCCAAGAAGGTATCACTGCTACTAGTGCCAATGGCACAGAGGAACTGAACCATGGGGACAGCATAAGGCAGTAAGTCTTGGAGTGAGGATGCAAACCCAGATGAGTCTGATTTCAGAACCTGAGCTCTTACCTGCTAGGCTGCAATACTTTCCTGCTATGCTAAATGTCAGATGTGCAGCAAGTTAAAACACTAGTTAACAGAATAGAGAAAGTTTCTCTTTTCTAGTCGAGTTGCTTTTGAAATGGCATGAAAGAAAATGCTCTCAATTTGATCACAATGGCATTTGTCTCCTATGATATTACAAGCTACTTAAAAATTACCAGAATTTTATCCCTTGAATCATTTTAAACTCTGCCCTGGATCCTCTGATCAATGCCTTTAACTAGCTAGACTGGTAGGTACTTTGACCAATCATGCTGTCTCTTTAGTGACATTTTGCTATTTTTTAAAGATTTTTTTTTCTTGATGTGGACCATTTTTAAAGTCTTTATTGAATTTGTTACAATATTGTTTCTGTTCTCTGTTTGATCCCAACCAGGGATCAAACCCACACCCCCTGTACTGGACGGTGAAGTCTTAACCACTGGACCACCAGCCAAGTCCCTCATTTTGCTTTTTGATATCTTGAGAGAGAATTCCCTTCTTGTACCTGTCAGTGATGTGCCTTTAGCCATCAGTGAGTCTGTCTGTCCTGTCCACTTTCACTAAGGGATCTGAGTATCATACCCTGAGGAGAGGATTTGTGCAAACATTTCTCTGCAGGTAATTTGTATATTGCATATGGCTCATGCAATATAGATCAGTGCTTCTCAGACTTTAAGGTTGCATTTAAATCACCTAGGAATCTTGTTAAAATGTAGGATCTGAGATTCTGCCTTTGTAACAAGCTCTTAGACAAAGCGAATGATGCTAGTCTGTGGACCACAATTTCAGTACCAAGGGGCTCAAGTATTCTTGCTGGGAAATCCTTGGACAGAGGAGCCTGGCAGGCTACAGTCCATGGGGTCGCAAAGAGTCAGACATGACTAACTGACAAGACAACAATAACTCAAAACTACCCAGTTTTCCTTGGGTCTGAGAGAAAATCTGGTTTGATTTCAAACTCAGGGAGAAAAAAAAAAAAAACCCTCCCTATCATTTTCTCATTTTCCCTAAGTTTGTATATATATGATCATAAGAAATCAGGTTTGATATAAACCGAGTTAGGTTTTTATGTTTTCAAACAAAGGTATCTACAAAAATTACTTTTTAAATAAAAAATTTTCACGTGGGCCCTAAATCTATGGTTTCAAAACATTTTTTCTTCTTGGCTTCAAAGTTTTTGAAATGTATATCCCTGTTGTAAGTGAGATCATGGAGAATTTGACTTGAAACTTCTAGAACCATCTGGCTACTAAAGAGCTGCCCATTCTCCAATCCGATCTAGGGACAGGCAAGTAGAAAGTTTCTTTGGTCAGTATACACTAAATCCCAAACTCTGGACAATAAAAGGAACAAAATCAGGTTTTAGAACTGTTGTGAAATTAGCTCCTTGACAGTCCTTTTTAAATAAGAGCCAACTGTGGAATTTCCTAGATTTATTCAGAGTTCTCTTTCAGTTACCTTTGTTCCTACGCTCTTCCTGTTACTGTCAGCATCACTCATTTTTGTTCTGACAAGGAGATATACAATCTCTATAACAGGGGCAAATGGAAAACTCCTACATTGGGTCCCAAATTCAAATTGCACAAGTGGCCACAAGTGAAATGAATGAGACATAGTTAGAAATTGATCACGTCAAAAGAGAAACAAATAATTCCCTGAAAATTCAATATAAATGACCAGAATAATGTTATTCAGCCAAGGGATGCAGTAGTAGAAGAACAATGCCTATGACAAAGGAGGTGATGGGTTTCCTCTGTTTTGTATTGGCAAAGCTATATTTGGGCTAGTGTGGTGTTTAGATGTGTGCATGCAAGAGTGTGTGTGTGAGAGAGTCAGACATGCAAGAGTGTGTGTGAGTGAGACAGAAGGAGGGGCAGTCATGATTTTAGGAGAAACAAAGAAAAAGATGAATAGATTTCAAAAAGATAATCCAGCTGGTGGTTTATCTTTCTGAAGATAAATGATTGGAAAAAATATGGTGAGAAAGCTTCAAACTGTCATAGATTAAAAGGATATTTACCTTTGAAATGTGTTGATTTGGGTTTTAGAGTGAAAGTTAAACCTACTGATAATGGATGAATGGGTGGATGGATGGGTAGACAGACAGGCCATTAACTGAACACATTCTAGGTGCCACGCACTCTGTCAAGAATTCTAAATAGACTACATAATTTTATTCTCCAAAAAAAAAAAAATCCTTTACAATTAGTATTATCCTCATATGAAAACTGATAATTCTGAGGCATAGCAAACTAAAGTCATTGACCAGGTGACTCCATACTTTGTACTCTTAACATCCAGTTCACAGCCCTGTGGAGTGATCATTGGAAGTTCACTGCTCAGATCTCCCTCAAAGAAACACCTTGCTGGCCACCTGGGAGAAGTGCAGTCAGCCAACAATCTCCAGCTGCCAACATCCTCAGGCTCTGCTTCAGCTTTCTACCAGAGACTGTGCTGCTTCTGAGAAGCCCCTGCCAGTGACATGGTAGTGCCATGTGTCAGGGTAGAGGGGATGGTAGGGCTGGATCTCTGCCCACCATGGAGCTCATCTGATGGGCAGTCTATTCTTGGGATCTCCCGTTGAGTTGTCCCAGACTGTTAGATCAGTGTTGCAATCAGACGAGTGTTGCCTCACTGGGCAAACCCACTCCTGTCTCTTCCCCACTTTGATCTATCCTAGGAGTTAGTCGGTCTTCCCAGGTGGCTCAGACAGTAAAGAATCTGCCCACAGTATGGGAGTCCCAGGTTCAATCCCCAGGTCAGGAAGATCCCCTGGAGAAGGGAATGGCTAATCACTTCAGTATTCTTGCCTGGGAACCCCATGGACAGAGGAGCCTGGCAGGCTACAGTTCATGGTGTTGCAAAGAGTCGGACATGACTGAGCAACTAACACACACATGTAGGAGTTAGTCAACAAGGGAAAAAAAAGGAAGAAAGAAATTTCTTCTTCTCCAACATCCATCTCAGCATCTGTTTCCTGGGAGGCCCAATTCACACACTGGATCTTCAAATATTTGGAGTCCCAACACATGAAAGAGCAATTGTTTTCATACAGTGATAAGCGGTTGAATTAGTATTATAAAGTGACTGGAATAGTAGGGAAGTGGCTTTTATATGCACAGAAGGAAGAACTTTTTAACTGTTGTTGTTTAGTCACTAAGTCGTATGTGATTCTTTGCAAACCTGTGGACTGTAGCCCGCCAGGCTCCTCTGCCCATGGGATTTTCCAGGCAAGGATACTGAAGTGGGTTACCATTTCCTTCTCCAATTCTAACTACTAGAACTGCCCAGACAGTGAAATGGGCTGACTCAAGACTGATGAGTTCCTGGTCACCACAGTCATTTGGGCCAATTGGAGGACTGCTTGGCATACAAAGGCTGTATGTCATTACTATTATCCCCATCCCATACACTCTGGGGCATCTAACATGATGAACATCCACAGAGCTGAGTAGCAAAAATCAAATTAATTAATTAGGAAGCCACACCAGGAGGACCAAACCTCTGAGTTCTCAGTGGCTCCAAGCTTCTGGGTTCACACATCCACACTTGTAGACTTCCAAGGCAGCCCAGAGGTGCTCCTGGACAGATCAGCCTTTGCCCACATATTTTTCTTTTTCTTTTCTTTAATCAAAGCGCTCTAACAAGTGAGTTAAAGCTGTGGGTTCATTAGGCCCATGGGCTATTTGGCCAGATCAAAACCAAACTGCACACATGCTTTATTAAACAGACTGTAATATGAGGTTCAGTTACTTGATGAAATTCTAATGATGCCCTCCACGGACACCCGGTTCTCAAGGTCAATACCTTGCATACCAGAGCTAGAAAGATTCTCCTTTTCAGAGCTGTTATTAAAATTCTCCTCCCTTCAAGACACACCCACATCTATGAGGGGATACCCACTTGTCCTCTTCCAGGACTTCTATGATGGTGAGATTACATAAATAATCATATATTTCAGATAGTGAAATAAGGTGTGGGAAAGTCTGATAGAAAAACAGTAACCTAGTCAGCATAGGGATTTGTCTATAAGGAGATATTCATTATGTCTACAAATATTTACTGAGCACCTATCAAAGGTTAGAGAAGCTTGCAGGTGCTAGAAACACAATGATGTGCCTGACAAGTTTCTGATTTCCTGGAGGATATATTCAGATGCCATTGAGACAGCCCACTGACCCTTCACTGACAGCAGCAAGCAAAGCCACAATCCCTGATTGTGAGCCTACAGAGAGAGTGCCGGGGAGTCTCCAAACTTCCCTCTCTTCCATCTCCAAATTCCTGCAGCATCCCTGCCATTTAGAGTCCACATTTTCAAGAAATACTTTATTATACTACTAGTGCTCTGAAGCAAATGCATAAAATTTGCAAGAGGGGTTTAAAAAAAAAAGCAAGCTCAGCATATTGGGGAGCTTTTAAAACTGATGATGCAGCTGACCTCCTGGAGACAAAGGCAGTGGGAGGGCTTTACTGGTCTAAATAAATAGGAGTCTCTGGGCTGAGAACCCACAGTGTGGATCTGAAGCTGAAGTCTGAACTCCACCTTGAGGCAGAATGAGGTTCACCCCTGGAGCTCTGATTCTTATGCTGCTGGCCTTCAGCCTCTCTCCTGTCCATGGTGAGAACCTTCGCTTGTTATCATTTGTGCTTGGAGCTCAAGTGGTCTTCAGCCATTTCAATTTTTTTTCCAATCAGATAATGAGGGGAAGTGTGAATGAAGTGGGGGAAACTGCTCAACTGCTCCTAGATTTCTAAAAGTAAGGTGTTCAGAGATTTAACTCTTAGAGGCTGGAAACATTTGTATTGTTAAGACTGTCGTCCAGAGAAGGCGGAGATGCTGGAGGTCCCAGGTCCGTGGGACTGACACTCAGCAGCCTATTTCTGGCCTTTTTCAGATGCCTCTCTGCCTATAACTCATTTTTTCCAGATATCTCGTCTTCACTTTGCCTCTCAACGCTACCCCTTTTTGACCAAATGCTATTGACTCCAACCCGTTGGTCTCCTGCAGGGATAGTCTAATACAATGTTTTAGGGTCAGCTCTGACATGAAACATTGTAAGTACAACAGGAGTCCTCAAGTACACACTTCTGCCAAGAAGCAGACTTCCAAGTCTAAACAGGGAGGATTTCTTTGTGTAAATAGGTAAATATCTAGCTAAAAGATAAATTTTTATGCAACTGAAGGGATCATCAGATTCCACCAGGAATTATCATGTGTAGGATGAGATACTTCGTTCAGGTGCAGAGGACCAGTTTTTGTTCTTAAAATGTGGGGATATTTTTTCCTGATTTTAACCCTGTTTCATGTCATTTCATTCTTTAAGACCCTCGTCTCTTTCTCCTTCCATGAAGCTTTTCCATGGCTGCTGGCAAAGTCCTCTGTTCTCATTCATGCAGTTTGGACCTTGGGGGAAATACAGCATTCTGTGATACTTTAGTTTTTGTTTCTTTGTTTCCCCCACTAAAGTGTAACACCTTTAGAGCCTGGTTCCTTTATTTGCAATTCTGTGTCCAGCGGAGTGGTGGGCACTAGGGTTAAAGAAAGTAGAATTCCTTGAAATGCATAAGACAGGTTACCTATTAAAGTAATGAGTACATTTTTTGTTGTTGAATACAAACAGTTGAATGTTTATAATTGGTAGTTTTTGATAATGATTTGCAACTGAGTTAGAGGACCAACAGATTAAACAAAAACAAAAAATATCTTCATGGTATTTCCTTAGAGAAAGAGGGCGGGTTCGGAGAGTAGGGGGTAATGATAAGAAAGAGCTCGATAGGGTTAAAACTTGATAATGCTCTGGGAGACTCAGTTAACTAGTTCATTTCTGGCTTTTTATGTATTAGGAGTGAAGATTGATCAATTTTATGTTGCATGAATTATAACTGAGTTATTAGTTCCCACAGTGGCCGTTCTCAAATTTTATTATATGGGCAACCACCTGAGTACCAATATAATGATGTCACAAATTTTAATAGGTATTGTATTTTTAAAAAGCTGATTTTATTTTTAAGGTTTTGATAGAAAATGTTTGAAAATAAGCCAAGACAAGCAGAAATTCACAAACTAAAGGCATATGGGTGGAAGTATTGACTTGAAATATTTAAATCTTCAAATGCACAGTATGAAAGATTACCGATTAATTCTAGTTGTGAATTATATGCCAAAGGGATTAAAATAACTGATTCTGTGTTTATAGGTGTTCTGGAGACCAATAACACAAACTTAAAGTGTAAATGCATTCGAAAGACTGTCAGCTTTTTCCCCGTTAATCTCATTGAAAGACTTAATATCATCCCCCGTGGGCGTGGATGTCCAAACACAGAAATCATGTAAGTTGCAATAAAAAATAATGTATGCTTCCTTGAAGTGATTAACTTGGAGTATTACTAGCAATTAATTCTCAAACTAATAATGAGAATCAGTAAAACTTGTTAAGTACATACTTTGCAGGGGTATGGGTGAGGTCCTAGCTAACTCACATGCTTCGCGAACATTCACTCACTGTATTCTTTCAAGAGCCCTTTCAGGTATATCTGTTGTTACCATTCCTTTACAAATGCAGAAACTGAGGCTTAGGGAAGCTAGCTAACTGCCCTGAGGCATACCACTAGACAGGGCCAGAACCAAGATTCTTCTCTATTCCGTCAAACTCCAATTGCCAGCAGAAACAGAAAATTTGTTCCCCAGAAGTTAAAGAGCAAGAGAATAAGTACCCACATCAGTCCTTTGTCAGAATGTGTGTCTATCTTATGGAATCATCCTTTAGGTTCTGTCAACTGTGAACCCCTAACTCTGCTTTAAAAATTAGGCTAAGGGGACAGTAATGGCTACAAGAAATTTAATAGACATTTTCTTTTATTGTGATGGTATATCCTCTTTCAATAAGCCCTTTTCTGTACTCCCAGAGACATCTGTAGATTCCTTTATTAGGGCATTTTCCATGGCATATCAAATGAGACAAACATTGCATGTAAAGCCCCTAGTACAGTGCCAGACAGAGTAATAAATGTTCAGCAACTGTTAGTTGTAATTATTCGGCATCATTGTATTGAAAGATTCAGGTTGGTTTGTCTGTTTTTCTCTTTCATTCCATCAGAAAATAAGTTCTTTACAGATAGAAATCAGACATTATTCATTTCCCTATTCCTGATGTTTATCCCTTTCTTTTCAGATGGGAGAGGGTCAGCAAATGTTGGATTGACTATTTTTAAAGGAGCTTGTAGATCTTTTAACTATCACTGCCTAGAACTGTGATTTCTTCTTCCTGGATCCACCTTGAATGAACCAAGGTGCCCCGCAGCACCTTGAACTACAGTCAGAGCATCCTTCTCAGGGCAGCCCTGGCTTGGCTTTCATTAGCAACTCTTCCCTTGGCTGCTTTAACCTTTGGAAATATTTGTAAGCAGCTACTTTTTGTTTGGGCTTCCCTGGTGGCTCAGATGATAAAGAATCTGCCTGTAATGGGGGAGACCTGGGTTCAAACCCTGGGTTAGGAAGATCCCCTGGAGGAGGGCATGGCCACCCACTCCAGTATTCTTGCCTGGAGAATCCCCATGGACAGAGGAGTCTGGCAGGCTACAGTCCATGGGGTCGCAAAGAGTCGGACACGACTGAATGACAAAGCACAGCGCTTTTTGTTTGTCCCATTTTGATATTAGGGCTTTGGGTTTCGGACTAGTTGTGCTTCACTTGTAATAAAGAAACATGGGGTATCAAAAATAAGTAGGGATTTTTCTTTAGAAAGACATTACATTTCACTACTATCACTGACAATAAAAATTCTGACTAAACCGTGATTGTTGCCCTCCAACTTGGAGATGTGAAGTATAGTCATGACCTATTTAGGAGTAATTCCTCTGGCTGTCTAGAGCAGCAGTTCCCAGTCTTTTTGGCACCAGGGACTGGTTTCATAGAAGACAGTTTTTCCACCGACCAGCATTGGGGGATGGTTTTGGGATGATTCGAGTGCATTACATTTACTATGCACATTATTTCTATTATTATTACATCAGCTCCACTTCAGATCATCAGGTATTAGATCCCAGAGGTTGGGAACCCCTGGTCTAGAGAACAGAGGCTTTCTTCTGTTTTTTTATTACCAGTTTCTCTGTTATGAGTCAAGTCTCTCATCTCTCTACCAGGGGAAGAAATACACTCTAATTTTCTCTACTTAAACCTTAATTGTTTTAAAGTGAAAAAAATTTATCTTCTCACCAGAGTCTACATTTCTGAATTTTAACCAGATATATAAGCAAAAGTTGCAAATAATTATGAAAAATTCATGGCAGTCAGTAGTGAAAATACTCTAGTCCAGACAGTCAGAAATCTGTATTTCTATCATGAATTCAGAAACCAAATTGGAAGGCTCTGGCCAAGAGCCCAACAGGTCTATGACCTCTGATTCTGTAGTTTTCAATTACAAGAGTAGAGTTTCAAAGCTAGATGGATGGATCTTTGCCATCTGTCATTTTATAGCTAAAATGAGACACATCAAGAAATCACGTTTTGTTCAAAGTCACCCCAATGGACAGTAGACTCTCCCAGTTTGCTGTAAACTGGTAAACCTCATTTCTTTCACTGCTGGTAAGATATTTTGGCACTTGGTAACCATTCAGATATGCCCAGGTGGAGAAGTGGCTAAAACTGGGGGTTATGGAGTCAGCCAACCTTTATTTGAATCCTGCTTTATCATGCATTTCTTGTACAATCTTGGACAAATTATTTAAAGTCTTCTTGAGGAAGCCTCAAGTTCCTCATCTGAAGGTGAGGAAATAGTATTTCCTTTAGCACAGGATTCTTGTGAGATTAATTGAGATAATTCATATTACCTGCTAAGCATAGTGGCTGGCACATTTTAAGTGCTTGATCAATATCAATGGATGATTATTCCCTACTGCCTTTCCCGTTGCTTAATTTTCAGAACATTGAAGTCTTGCTCACTGATGGTTCCATCAAATGCAGGTGTCACTCAGAGAAATTGGCTCTGTAAACCTCTCCCACAGTAAATTTCATTGGATTTTTTTTTCACATAAAAGGTCTTTAAGAGAGAGTTTTCTTTAGTCTATTTTGTTTTCCCAAGCTCAGTGGACAAACACATTTTAAAGATATTATGATATAGCTTTTGGAGAAAAATGGCAATCCACTTCAGTACTCCTGCCTGGAGAATCCCATGGACAGAGGAGCCTGGTGGGCTGCAGTCCATGGGATCACAAGAGTTGGATAAGACTTAGTGACTTAACGGGCTTCCCTGGTGGCTCAGCTGGTAAAGAATCCACCTGCAATGCAGGAGACCTGGGTTTGATCCCTGGGTTGGGAAGATCCCCTGGAGAAGGGAAAGGCCCACTCCAGTATTCTGGCCTGGAGAATTCCACAGACTGCATACTCCATGGAGTCACAAAGAGTCAGACACGACTGAGTGACTTTCACTTTAACTTTAGCGACTAAACCAACATCTTAAAACTTCAGGAGTGAGCCAAACTTGGAGTCTGTTATTTGTTCTGTCTCCAATTCATGCAAAGGTTGTCAGCAAAATACTAACCTCTGACAACTGAGAGTCTGTCAATTCATATTCAGTTCCACCAACTCACACAGTGAGTCTCAAATGGGGATTTTCTTAATGATCAGACTTCATGCTGCAAATAACCTGCTTCACATCTAAAACTGCCCACCTCCTAATATATCTCCTGTGGGAATCTTTTTTTTTATACTCAACTCTTTCCTAAAATGCAGGACTGATTGCTTTATTTTTATTTATTTCCCCCCAGAGTCTGGATGAAGAATAAGCTAGTTATCTGCTTGAACCCTCAAGCCAAATGGACACAAACACTAATCAAAGTGTTAAGGTGAGTCAGGCATAGCCACGGTTTGTAGATTTCAATTGTACTGGAGGGTTTCCTTTTTCCAGATAGTCAAAATGGGGGTCACTTTAAATTTATGAAATGTTACTAAGACAAATACCCATTCTTCACTATTATTACTTATCAGATGGAGTTGAGATGCCTCATTCTGGCAGCTCGGTGAACTAACCTGGAAACCAGTGGGCACAAAATTCCTTATTTGAAATCTCCAGGGGAAAGCCACAGTTTCTGGCAAGTCTTTCTCTAAGCCTGACTCTCTTGTCTTATTTTTGTCTTCTCACAGCAAACGTATTTTGTCAACTTCACCAGCTCCAGTGGTTAAGAAAAGGAGTGACTGATGCCAATATTCCCATCAAGGACACCTATGTTCCCCCAACATTCCTGCTCCGGGTTTTAGTTTTGTGTTTGGTTGAATCTTTTCCAGAAAAAAGATCTTCCCCATCTGCTTTATTTTAAAAATACAGTACCCTACAAACTCAGAGTTTGGAGGAGGAGTCATTAAGGAGGAAAGTTTCTTTAAGGCTAGTTCCTTCATTATAAATGATAAAGGTTACTTTCAATAATATACCTGTTGTTGAACGCTGAATTTTCCTACAAAACAAGTGGCTTGAATTAAGGAGGAAATGATGGAATGCATTTCAATCATTTTACACCCTAAGAATAGCAAGCTTCCATAAGAGATTTAAAAAGCTGCCTGGGAAACCCATGGAATTTTAGCCTTACAAGAAACAGAGTGTTCACATAATAGACATCCTTCATTTAAAAGCTCACTATTGAGAGAAAAAAGGTCCTTCTACTTTTAAAGATTTTCTTTATAAGATTTACTCTCACAGATAAAGCTAAGAACACTCAAAGACCCCCAGACTTAAATTCATAAAATTTTCAGGAAAAGCATTTAAAGGGTGATATTTAGATGTATTCTTTCATGCATTTGCTTTGATGAACTTTTTTTAAAAATCACATCTTGCACAGACTTTTTTTCTTTTTTTCGTCTTCAGTGTTCAATTCTTTAATGCTTTCTATTAATCTAATGCTCTTCAATAAACTTAAGCAAATGTTTTATTTAATTATGAGCAATTCATTCTTAATGGAGCATTTTTTCAGAAGTCTGCTCGTGAAACCATTTACCCCCAATTAGAACTTGAAGCCATGTGCTCGGACTCAAACCCAACCAAAACCCAGTTTGGGAGTGGAATTCACATGGCCAAGGCTTGAACCCAGACAAAATCCATGGTCTTCCAACAGAGATCACTGACCTGGTTTCAGGACCTAATGAAGTTCAGGTTCTTTGATGAGAGACAAAGTGATAGCTAAGAAGTGGATTTATTCAGAGAGAAACACACTCCATAGACAGAGTTTGGGCCATGGCAGAGGGTGAGTCAGTGGTCCCAAAATGTGTTTTATGGGATGGGTAATTTCATAGGCTAATGAGTGGGAGGATTATTCCAACTGTTTGGGGGAAGGGATGGAGATTTCCAGGAATTCAGCCACTGCCCACTTTTTGGTCTTTTGGTGGTGCCTTGGAACTGCCATGGTGACTCTCAGTGTGTCATTCAGCTTGCTAATTGAGGATCAAGGTCTAGTCGAAGTTGACTTGTCTGCCATTTTGGACCCATGAGATTCTAATTGGTTTGTGTTGTGTCCTGGGGCTATGTAATTCTTTCAAAACTTGTTCCCTGCCTCCTTCCCTCCTGTTTCACTCCCAGCATGCTCAGGTTCCAAGCTCTATTTGGTTCCCTCTTTCGTTTTTTGCTTTTGATTTTTAGATTTATTTTTACTAAAGGTTTCTTGGGAGGGAGTAAGGAGTATCTATAAATGCTACATTTTCTGTTGTCCACAACTCAATGTTTACTTCTTTATTCCTAACACACACACACACACACACACACACACACACACAAGGATTATAAAATGTCATCAAAATCCTGCATTCATTCTTTAGTTTTATTTTGATCTGTTTGAGAATGTAGCTAGCATTCAGGGCACTCAAAAAACAAAACAAAACAAAAAGCCAAATTTACTCTTGCAATACTAGGTGGGTTAACACCCTGGGTTTGCATATGTAGAAGCTGAGACTAGAGGGGTTAAGTTACATGCTCAAGGCCTTACAGCTACTAAACAGCAAGTCAAAATTTGAACACAAGCAGTCTGGCACCAGAATCCCTGCTTCTAACACCTCCACTAAACTGATTCCATATAGGGTAGGGTACCATCAGCTTCATTTTACAGAAGCAGGAACTAAGTCAAAGAGATATTCACAAGTCCCAAGTCACATAATTAGTAAGAGACAAAACCAGAATTTGAACCCAGGGCCACCTGACTCTTAAGCTAATGCTCCTAACTGTGACACTACACTGCCTAAAGTCTTCTTGCCCCCAAATGTATTTTTTCCTCCAATTCCTCACCTCCTCCCCTCCTTTCCAGGACCAATCAAAGCCAGAAAAAGGATGGGAGTTCCAGGATGTTCAGGCCTCCACCTCAGTTGGCATATCTATTGAGCGTGATTGAGGGGGATTAGACAGTGGGAGGGCAAATGCAGAATGAAATGCAAAAATCAGGGCCCTCGAGGGCTTCTAAACTTGCTTTAAAAAAAAACAACAACGACCACCTAAGCACCCATTCCTCAAAATTCACAGTAGATTTAGGGGTATTTGGCCTGATTTAGAACAGGAATAGTAACCCAAAGTTAGATGCAGGATAACTTGGTGAGTCAGTTAATTGAGTGAGGAAAAGGGATCCTTAGCTGATCTGAATGGGTTGGGGTCTAGAAGGGAGAATGGTGAAACAGTATGGCAGAATTTAGGCCATTTATGTCTATATAAATAAGCTGTTGTTGTAGTTTGGTTGCTAAGTCATGACCGACTCTTTTGCGACCCCATGTACCGGAGCCAGCCAGGTTCCTCTGTCCATGGGATTTCCCAGGCAAGAATACTGGAGTGGGTTGCCATTTCCTTCTCCAGGGGATCTCCATGACCCAGGGACTGAACCCACATCTTCTGCATTAGCAGGTGGGTTTTTCTTACCACTGAGCCACCAGGGAAGCCCACACACATACATATAAACACATGAATTATTTAAAATCCATATAAGATAGAATTGCAGGGAAAATACAAGCTAATCCTGACCAAAGCAGAATGTTCAACTCTGAAAAAATGGAATAAGAAGCTGTAAGGCCAAGCTACACAGGATCTTAGATGGAGAAAACAGGGAACCTTAACAAAGTGAGTTGAGCCCCTCTGGCTCTGTGGACACTCCTCTGAGCAGCAGAGGCCCAAGGGCGGAATCATCCTGATTCTCCAAGGGAAGCAGAATTCTCCTTTGTTCCAGCTGAAGGAGCTCAGCCCCACCTCACTGGGAAATGGGCTTCCCAAAAGAATGAGTTCTGTCCTAGGGTTTTCCTTTTCCCACTGCCTTCCTTTCTACAATTCTCCCCTCTCATATGACATTTTACAGCCCCCAGCTCTAGATAAGGATTAGCATACAGCCTAGGCTTTACTTGCTCTGAGATGACATTTGGAGGCACTTTGGAACAGAATGAGTGGTTGACAAAAAACCTGGTAGAACTGAGAAAAAGAGGAGGGCCGTGAATCAGAAAGGTGATATTTGAGAGACATGCCATTTTGTGACCCTCAAGGACTGAAGTTCTCTTGTGTAATCTCTTTGAAGAGCAGCATCTGCAACTTTTTAAAATATGTATTTCTCAAGCTTTTCTCCAAACCTAATACATAAGACACTCAGGAGTTGGGCCCAGCAATTTGTAGTTAACAAACTGTGGTATAATAAAAATTATATCTGGTCCTTGTCTCTGGTTCCTGGCACAGCACTCCAAAAACCCTTGGAATTGCCTGTTAGGAGTGTTTTTGTTTGTCACAATGAGCCCTGTTCAAACACATCTGAGTTTATTCTATTGAGGTGACTATTGGTGAACTCCTGAATAACTTCAAGGGCAGGGATGGTTGCCAGAAGAACCAACCACATGATTAGAGGGTTGGAACTTCCTGGTTGAGTTCAATCATCAATGGCCAATGGTTTAATCAAGCATACCCCATAATGAAACCTCTGTAAAAACTCCTAAGGAACAGCATTTGGAGAGCTTCTGGGTTGGTGAACACATTGAGATGCTGAGAGGGTGGTGTGCCCAAAGAGGGTATGGAAGCACCTCCTCCCCCACACCTTATCCTAGGCAACTCTTCTATTTGGTTATTCCTGAATTGTATCCTTTGTAATAAATCTATAACAATAAGTAAAGCACTTTCCCAAGTTGTATATGTCATGCTAGCAAATTATCAAATCGGGGACAGGGGAGAAGTCATAGGAATCTACAAATTTGTAGTTGGCAAGGCAGAAATGTGGGTAGCCTGAATACCCCATTTGCAACTGGTGTCTGAAGTAGGGGCAGCCTTGTCAGATTGAGCCGTCAGGATGTATGGTCTATGCTAACTGCAGATGATTAGTGTCCGAATTGAATTGTTGGACACCCAATTAGTATCAGAGAATTAGAAAGGTGGTTGATGTCAGTAAACACTTACAAAAAAAGTTTGACACACCCTCCAGGTGGTTATGATGCCTGTAAAATTTGAAAAGCACTGTTCTAGGGTAAGCATTTCCAATGCTTACAGTATATTAGAGCCATCTAGGGAGCTTTCTTTTTTTAATATTTTTTAGGTTAATTGTTATAACTTACATACAGTAAAATTCACCCTCTTTAAGTTTTCAGTTCAATGGTTTAGTTTGAATAGTCCCTTAGTCAGCTTGGGCTGTCCTAACAATGTATCACACATGGACTGGATGGCTTATAAACAACAGAAATTTAATGTTCACAGTCTGGAGGCTAGAAGTCCAAGATCAGAGTGCAAGTATGACTGGATTCTGATGAAAGCCGAGAAGTGAGTTCTCTGGTGATCCTTGTAAGGGCACTAATCCTATTCAGGAGGGCTCCGCCTTTATGACATCATTGTAATGCTAATTACCTCTGAAAGGTCCCACATCCTAGTATTATCAGAATGAAAGGTACAGTTTCAACACATGAATCTGGGATGAGACTACCCAGTGAAGAGTGATGAGACTACCTGCAATGCAGGAGACCCAGGTTCAACCCCTGGGTTGGAAGATCTTCTGGAGGAGGACATGGCAACCCACTCCAGTATTCTTGCCTGGTGAACTCCATGGACAGAGGAGCCTGGCGGGCTACAGTCCGTGGGGTCACAAGAGTCAGACCCAATTCAGTGACTAAACCACCACCACAAACATTCAGTTCATTGCAGGCCCAGCCCCTGTTCTGTTCCTATAATCTTGTCATTTCCAGAATGTCATACAAATGGAACCATACAATGTACAGCCTTTTGTCAATTTTCACTTTGCATAATGGTTTTGAGATTCATCTGTTGTTGACGGTATCAACAGTTTACTCTTTGCTGTCCCTAACTACTGTTCTGCTGCATGAATATGCCACGATATGTTTATTCATTCACCAGTTGACAGTTCAGTTGTTTCCACTTTTGATCTATCGTGGATAAAAGGACTGTAAAATATTCATGCACAAGTCTTTATAGAAACATATGATTTTGTTTCTCTCAAGTAAATATTGAGAAGTGAGATTGCTGGGTCATGTGGCATATGCATATTTAAATTAATTAAGAAGCTGTCAAACTGTTTTTCAAAATAGAATTCCAGATAATCAATAGGCAACTCTTGTGCAAACTGAAGACTATCTTGTACAAGGTATCATCTGGAATATTTAGGAAATAATTGTCTTTGTCCTATTAGCTAGAACACATGACTAGGAGCACCTAATCACGTATTTTTAACTGCCATCATGCCATGAACATGCCAGTGGGTTTGAATTAATTGATAATTGTTATTAAGATTTAATGGCTTCCCGGGTTGTGCTAGAGGTAAAGAACCTGTCTGCCAATGCAGGAGATGAAAGAGACCCAGGTTTGATCCCTGGTTCAGGAAGATCCACTGGAGAAGGAAATGGCAACCCAATCCAGTATTCTTGCCTGGGCAACCCCATGGACAAAGGAGCCTGGCGGGCTATAGACCATGGGGTCACAAAGAGTCAGACATGACTGACTAAGCACACAAGAGCACATTAAGATTTAATACAATTTCAAATTATTAAGATTTTCAAGTTAAATTGCACTAAAATTATTTCATGATATTGATACCATGCAGGGCCCTGTGGGGCTTCTGGGCACAGAGCCTTTCTGTTTTCCCAATTTCTTTGATTATAGGAAACAGCCTTCATTCAGCCTCCATGACCTTTGTGCTGTGCGCTTAGTCTCTCTGTCACATCCGACTCTTTGCGACCCAATGGACTGTAGCCACCAGGCTCCTCTGTCCATGGGATTCTTGAGACAGGAATACTGGAGTGGGTTGCCATGCCCTCCTCCAGGGGATCTTCCCAACCCAGGAATCAAACCCAGGTCTCCTGCATTACAGGCAGGAGATTCTTTACCATTTGAGCCACCAGGGAAGCCCTCCATGACCTTGGCTGCATCCCAATGGGCAGATCCAAGCAGCTGTTAATTAGGGAAGGGAGGGGATGCGAGACCAACAAGAAACAGTCAAGAGCAGCCTTGGGGCAAGGCCCCGTTTCCCCATCCATGGATACACACAATATCTGAGCTATTTTGCAGATACCGAAACCCCTCCCAGGTGAGAGAAGTGAACAATTAATGATGGTATACTGTCCACAAGAATGTGGACCTCAGGCCAGTTGGACCTGAAGGCTGATGATGCTGACTCCTACTTAGCTCACCATAAATCCATCAGAAGAATGTCCATGAGCTGCTCACACCCTCTTTGGAAAAATTACCAAAAAACTTGTTTCTATCTTCCACACATGGCTTTGAGGGCATTACCCCACTGTGTCCCCCTTTGCCTGGCAAAGCAATAAATCTATCCTTTTCTACTTCACCCAAAACTCTGACTCTGAGATTGATTTGGCACTGGTGTATACAGAACCTGAGCTTTCAGCATCAACATTAGGGCACTAGTATATATTACTATAAAAAGCAAAATCAAGAATGTGTCCATCAGCAGATGAATGGATAAGAAAGCTGTGGTACATATACACAATGGAGTATTACTCAGCCATTAAAAAGAATACATTTGAATCAGTTCTAATGAGGTTGATGAAACTTGAGCTGATTATACAGAGTGAAGTAAGCCACAAAGAAAAACACCAATACAGTATACTAACACATATATATGGAATTTAGAAAGATGGTAACAATAACCCTGTATGCGAGACAGCAAAAGACACACAGATGTATAGAACAGTCTTTTGGACTCTGTGGGAGAGGGAGAGGGTGGGCTGACTAGGGACAATGGCATTGAAACATGTATAATATCATATAAGAAACAAATCACCAGTCCAGGTTCAATGCAGGATACTGGATGCTTGGGGCTGGTGCACTGGGATGACCCAGAGGGATGGTACGGGGAGGGAGGAGGGAGGGTGGTTCAGGATGGGAAACATGTGTACACCCATGGTGGATTCATGTTGATGTATGACAAAACCAATACAATATTGTAAAGTAATTAGCCTCCAATTAAAATAAATAAATTTAAATTAAAAAAAATAATGTATCTATTCTCACTGGAAGTTTAAGATGACCAGCATTTATTAAATTCTTACCTGTGGTATTATTTAAGGTTCCACTAGGAGAAGGCACGGAGAAGGCAATGGCACCCCACTCCATTACTCTTGCCTGGAAAATCCCATGGATGGAGGAGCCTGGTGGGCCGCAGTCCATGAGGTCGCTAAGAGTCGGACACGACTGAGCAATTTCACTTTGACTTTTCACTTTCATGCATTGGAGAAGGAAATAGCAACCCACTCCAGTATTCTTGCCTGGAGAATCCCAGGGACGGGCGAGCCTGGTGGGCTGCCGACTCTGGGGTTGTACAGAGTCAGACACGACTGAAGCAACTTAGCAGCAGCAGCAGGAGAAGGCAATGGCACCCCACTCCAGTACTCTTGCCTGGAGAATCCCAGGGATGAGGGAGCCTGATGGGCTGCCGTCTATGGGGTCACACAGAGTTGGACACGACTGAAGTGACTTAGCAGCAGCAGCAGCAGCAGCAGCAAGAAAAGCACAGTCAGGTGGGACTTAGAAGAAAAGTCATGAAGGCACTGTATCAGATGTGTGGAAGGAACCAACTAGGAACGTTAAGGCACCCAAGGACTAGCGGCCATGATTACATCTGAAAGAGAAGGGGAGGAAAGTGTTATGGAAGAGTGTTTGGAGAGCTGCTGCTTGGAAGCTAAATTTCCTGAAAGGAACCCTGGCCACTGAGGGATCAACCCCAACCAGAACTGAGTATAAACAAGGGGAGGAGGGAATAAATTCTTCCACCTCTGTTTTCTCCCACCCTCTCATCTTCTCCCCTGCCCCTGCGCCCAGGACAAGGAAGTGTTCTTAAATGACTGGTTTTTATTTGTCTGTTTGTTTTTGGCCATGCCACAAGGCCAATAAGATCTTAGTTCCCTGACCAGGGGTTGAACCTGGGCCCTCAACAATGAGCATGGAGTCCTAACTGTAACAGGAGGGAAAGGAGCAGGGCACAACTTTTGAAAGGATGACATAGCCCAAGGACACAACATAAACTGATTAGAATCAAATGGGACCAAGATGGCAGACAAGACTAGACTTGGTCCTCAATCAGCAAGTGAAATGACACATCCAGAGGTACCATGACAGTTCCAAGCCACTGTTAAAAGACCAAGGAGTGGGCGGTGGCCCAAACCCTGGAAACCTCTGCCCCTTCCCCAAAACAGTTGGAATAATCCTCCCACTCACCAGCCTATAAAAATAACCATGCCAAACTTCAGGCTGTGCTGGCCTTCCTCAATGGCCCACACTCTGTTTGTGGAGTGTGCTTCTCTCTGTATCTGAATAAACCCACTTCTTACCTATCACTTTGTCTCTCACTGAATTCTTTCTGCAATGAGACATCAAGAACCTGAGCTTCAGTAGGTCTAGAAACTATGGGTTTTGGTTGGGTCTGAGTCCCAGTACGTGGAATTGAGTCCCAATCTGTGGTAAATGGTTTCATAACCACTGACCTGGCAAGGAATTCCTAGCAAGCATTTTTTCCCAGTAAAACACCTGCAGCATAATTTTCTCTCTTCAAAACAGAGAGCCCTATAAAATACAATCTCTATTTGTATTTACCTAGGGAAATTAGCAGCTGGAAGGGGGTTGGATTGGGAGAAAAGCCAAGGCTAATTCTATTTTAAAATGCAAGAAACTGCATTTATTTTATTATTATTATTTTTTATTTACTAAAACCTAGCCTGAAATATTGGGATATTGTGTTCATTTTGGGATATCACATTTAAAGTACATTGATAAGTCAGAGTGTATCCATAGAAATTTTAAATAAAGAAAAGAGGGCGTCAAAGTACCAGAGTTCAAGAGTATGAAGAGCTGTCATGTAACACTGTTTACACTATTCATATGCAGTGGGTAGTGTTAGAGTGAATGAATGGGCTTGCTCAAAGCAGGTTTATACTTTCTATGACAAAATAATTAAGTGATTAGATCTGCCTTTTTTTTTTTTTTTCGTTTCATACATGACATTTCACATGTTTCAATGCCATTTTCCCAAATCTTCCCACCCTCTCCCTCTCCCACAGAGTCCATAAGCCTGTTCTATACATCAGTGTCTCTTTTGCTGTCTCATATACAGGGTTATCATTACCATCTTTCTAAAAGGCTGTGAAAAGAGACAAAGAAGGTCACTACATAATGATCAAAGGATCAATCCAAGAAGAAGATATAACAATTATAAATATATATGCACCCAACACGGGAGCACCGCAGTATGTAAGACAAATGCTAACAAGTATGAAAGGAGAAATTAACAATAACACAATAATAGTGGGAGACTTTAATACCCCACTCACACCTATGGATAGATCAACTAAACAGAAAATTAACAAGGAAACACAAACTTTAAACAATACAATAGACCAGTTAGACCTAATTGATATCTATAGGACATTTCATCCCAAAACAATGAATTTCACCTTTTTCTCAAGCGCACATGGAACCTTCTCCAGGATAGATCACATCCTGGGCCATAAAGCTAGCCTTGGTAAATTCAAAAAAATAGAAATCATTCCAAGCATCTTTTCTGACCACAATGCAGTAAGATTAGATCTCAATTACAGGAGAAAAACTATTAAAAATTCCAACATATGGAGGATGAACAACACCCTGCTGAATAACCAACAAATCACAGAAGAAATCAAAAAAGAAATCAAAATTTGCATAGAAACGAATGAAAATGAAAACACAACAACCCAAAACCTGTGGGACACAGTAAAAGCAGTCCTAAGGGGAAAGTTCATAGCAATACAGGCACACCTCAAGAAACAAGAAAAAAGTCAAATAAATAACCTAACTCTACACCTAAAGCAACTAGAAAAGGAAGAAATGAAGAACCCCAGAGTTAGTAGAAGGAAAGAAATCTTAAAAATTAGAGCAGAAATAAATGCAAAAGAAACAAAAGAGACCATAGCAAAAATCAACAAAGCCAAAAGCTGGTTCTTTGAAAGGATAAATAAAATTGATAAACCATTAGCCAGACTCATCAAGAAACAAAGGGAGAAAAATCAAATCAATAAAATTAGAAACGAAAATGGAGAGATCACAACAGACAACACAGAAATACAAAGGATTATAAGAGACTATTATCAACAATTATATGCCAATAAAATAGACAACGAGGAAGAAATGGACAAATTCTTAGAAAAGTACAACTTTCCAAAACTCGACCAGGAAGAAATAGAAAACCTTAACAGACCCATCACAAGCACAGAAATTGAAACTGTAATCAAAAATCTTCCAGCAAACAAAAGCCCAGGTCCAGACGGCTTCACAGCTGAATTCTACCAAAAATTTAGAGAAGAGCTAACACCTATCCTGCTCAAACTCTTCCAGAAATTTGCAGAGGAAGGTAAACTTCCAAACTCATTCTATGAGGCCACCATCACCCTAATACCAAAACCTGACAAAGATCCCACAAAAAAGAAAACTACAGGCCAATATCACTGATGAACATAGATGCAAAAATCCTAAACAAAATTTTAGCAATCAGAATCCAACAACACATTAAAAAGATCATACACCATGACCAAGTGGGCTTTATCCCAGGGATGCAAGGATTCTTCAATATCCGCAAATCAATCAATGTAATACACCACATTAACAAATTGAAAAACAAAAACCATATGATTATCTCAATAGATGCAGAGAAAGCCTTTGACAAAATTCAATACCCATTTATGGTAAAAACTCTCCAGAAAGCAGGAATAGAAGGAACATACCTCAACATAATAAAAGCTATATATGACAAACCCACAGCAAACATTATCCTCAATGGTGAAAAATTGAAAGCATTTCCTCTAAAGTCAGGAACAAGACAAGGGTGCCCACTTTCACCATTACTATTCAACATAGTTTTGGAAGTTTTGGCCACAGCAATCAGAGCAGAAAAAGAAATAAAAGGAATCCAAATTGGAAAAGAAGAAGTAAAACTCTCACTATTTGCAGATGACATGATCCTCTACATAGAAAACCCCAAAGACTCCACCAGAAAATTACTAGAACTAATCAATGATTATAGTAAAGTTGCAGGATATAAAATCAACACACAGAAATCCCTTGCATTCCTATACACTAATAATGAGAAAACAGAAAGAGAAATTAAGGAAACAATTCCATTCACCATTGCAACGAAAAGAATAAAATACTTAGGAATATATCTACCTAAAGAAACTAAAGACCTATATATAGAAAACTATAAAACACTGGTGAAAGAAATCAAAGAGGACACTAATAGATGGAGAAATATACCATGTTCATGGATTGGAAGAATCAATATAGTGAAAATGAGTATACTACCCAAAGCAATTTATAGATTCAATGCAATCCCTATCAAGCTACCAACAGTACTCTTCACAGAGCTAGAACAAATAATTTCACAATTTGTATGGAAATACAAAAAACCTCGAATAGCCAAAACGATCTTGAGAAAGAAAAATGGAACTGGAGGAATCAACCTACCTGACTTCAGGCTCTACTACAAAGCCACAGTTATCAAGACAGTATGGTACTGGCACAAAGACAGAAATATAGATCAATGGAACAAAATAGAAAGCCCAGAGATAAATCCACGCACATATGGACACCTTATCTTTGACAAAGGAGGCAAGAATATACAATGGATTAAAGACAATCTCTTTAACAAGTGGTGCTGGGAAATCTGGTCAACCACTTGTAAAAGAATGAAACTAGAACACTTTCTAACACCATATACAAAAATAAACTCAAAATGGATTAAAGATCTCAACGTAAGACCAGAAACTATAAAACTCCTAGAGGAGAACATAGGCAAAACACTCTCTGACATACATCACAGCAGGATCCTCTATGACCCACCTCCCAGAATATTGGAAATAAAAGCAAAAATAAACAAATGGGACCTAATTAAACTTAAAAGCTTCTGCACATCAAAGGAAACTATTAGCAAGGTGAAAAGACAGCCTTCAGAATGGGAGAAAATAATAGCAAATGAAGCAACCGACAAACAACTAATCTCAAAAATATACAAGCAACTCCTACGCTCAACTCCAGAAAAATAAATGACCCAATCAAAAAATGGGCCAAAGATCTAAATAGACATTTCTCCAAAGAAGACATACAGATGGCTAACAAACACATGAAAAGATGCTCAACATCACTCATTATCAGAGAAATGCAAATCAAAACCACTATGAGATATCATTTCACACCAGTCAGAATGGCTGCGACCCAAAAGTCTACAAATAATAAATGCTGGAGAGGGTGTGGAGAAAAGGGAACCCTCTTACACTGTTGGTGGGAATGCAAACTAGTACAGCCACTATGGAGAACAGTGTGGAGATTCCTTAAAGAACTGGAAATAGAACTGCCTTATGATCCAGCAATCCCACTGCTAGGCATACACACTGAGGAAACCAGAAGGGAAAGAGACACGTGTACCCCAATGTTCATCACAGCACTGTTTATAATAGCCAGGACATGGAAGCAACCTAGATGTCCATCAGCAGACGGATGGATAAGAAAGCAGTGGTACATATACACAATGGAGTATTACTCAGCCATTAAAAAGAATACATTTGAATCAGTTCTAATGAGGTGGATGAAACTGGAGCCTATTATACAGAGTGAAGTAAGCCAGAAGGAAAAACACCAATACAGTATACTAACGCATATATATGGAATAAGAAACTGCATTTAAAAAGGCAACACTCCATACCCTCATTGACCAAACTCATCCAGACGGGATCAAATGAGGAAACTAAAGTTCTGAGGAATTAAGGAATTTTCCCAGAGTCACATAGCTATGAATGCCAATTCTGGTATTTGAATCCCAGCAGGCAAACTCCATATACCACAGTCTCATTATTTTATTTGCCCAATGAAGGACTGTCCCAATTACAGGTCATACAATAAAAGTAAGGAAGCCTACATATATAAATTTTTTTCATATATTGCACTCTTGGGGAAAAAATAGTTCACTCCTATGGTAGAAAATTGGTTTGATTTGCAAGCATTTTTTTTTTCTCATCTGGATGACAATGTCTCCATTGGAGATCTGAAGATCAAATAAACAAACATCTTGCTATATTTCTAAATTGAGTAGGTCTAGAAGCTCCAGGATGCATCCCTGACCCAGCCCTCTCTCCTGGTGAAGTAGACAATGGGACTAATATCTTTGTCCCTCAGAGGTGAAAGATAAAGAGGGATGGGGCCACAAATAATGCCTTCCTGGCCTGATTCTTTCTGGTCATCTCTGGGCAGTGCTCCCAGCAGGGACTCCAGCTCTGACACTCCTCTGGCCTGGAGGCCCTTCTGTTTCTCATCCACTCCTGAACAACTGCCCTCCCCATCAATCCAGAGGCCAACCTAGTGCCTTCTGGTGACCTCACACGGCTCTGCAGCTTTCAAGGAAATTCTTCAGCACCTCCAGGTGGCTGGTCTCCAAAAACACCACGTTCAAATTGGAGACTGGGACCATGAGGGTGGTGACATCATGCTGGGTACGAAAGCCCTGCTTCCGTCCCTAATCAGAATGAGACCCTTAATTGCATCTTCTGGGGGTTGCACACAAGTGTTAGTGCCCAAACTCAGGACCCTAGGGTCTTGCCTCTCAAAGTAGGGTCCCTCAAACAGCAATATTGGCATCATTTGAGAGCATGTTAGAAATGCAGAAGCTGAATCGGAACCTACATTTCACCAAGATTCCTGAATGATTTCTATGCAACTAATATAAATAAGGGCTTCCCTTGTGGCTCAGTGGTAAAGAATTTGCTGGCCAATACAGGACACCTGGGATCCATCCCTGGGTTGGGAAGATTCCCTGGAGAAGAAAATGGCAACCCATTCCAGTATTCTTGCCGGGAAAATTCCATGGACAAAGAAGCCTGGTGGGCTACAGTCCATGGAGTCACAAAAGAGTCTGACATGATTTAGCAACTAAGTAACAATATAATTAAATTCTTTGGGTCTCATTTTTCTAAGTTTTCAGATGAAAATAGTATCTACCTCTTAAGAAACTAAGAATAAAAACAGTTTTCAGATCAGCTACAATTAATTTGGGGTCATTTCTGTTTTGTATAAGTTTCAGGAAGCTGGGATTTTCCTTCTATTTCTAATGTCACTCCACTAGCCTTCGAGAAATGGTCATGGTCAACCCTCCAAGTTTAAACCAAAGTCCTCTACTGGCATCCAGTGGTCAGTGGTATAACGTGGCAACACTGACCAACCTCACCCAATATGAGAACTCAGTAAACCCGAGAGCTGACCCAGGAAAATGGAGCCCCAAACCAGCATGTGATTCACCACATGGCCTCCTAAAGAGAGACCAAACAGAGAAATGTGGTTACAAACCCATTGTCACCTAGGACCTGTGGCAGGTTTAGACTTATTCTTGGGAGCAAGAAAATATATTCCAATTTACTGTCAACTGCCAGGTGCCAAGCTAAAGAAAGGTGTGCTCAATCTTCTTTCATGCATCATCTCAAATTAGATGTGAAATAACCAAGGAGAGTTCAGTCAAGCTGAGACCCATTCGTCAGTCAATAACATTTCTAAAGTACTTTATAGCAAATGGCAAATTGTTCACTCAGCTTCCTTGCCTGATTCAGGAACTCCAGCTTTGTGTCTTTCCATTTTCTTATTTTAGTGGTAGTATAGTTGACATACAATATTATATTAGCTTCAAGTGTACAAATAATGTTTTGACATTCATATACATAGCTACACATGTACAAAATAATGATTTGACATTCATATACACTGTGAAATGATCACAATAGGTCTAATTAGTTACTATCTGTCACTATACAAAGTTAATACAGTATTGTTGACCATACTCCCCATGCTTTATTTGCATGCTCTGCCCTTTCTGCCTCCCACTTCCTTAAATTAAAAATGAAGATAAGCAAAGAAAGGCACTGCTGCTGCTGTTGCTAAGTTGCTTCAGTTGTGTCCGACTCTGTGCGACCCCAGAGACGGCAGCCCACCAGGCTTCCCATCCCTGGGATTCTCCAGGCAAGGACACTGGAGTGGGTTGCCATTTCCTTCTCCAATGCATGAAAGTGAAAAGTAAAAGTGAAGTTGCTCAGTCATCTCCGACTCGTCGAGACCCCATGGACTGCAGCCCACCAGGCTCCTCTGTCCTTGGGATTTCCCAAGCAAGAGTACTGGAGTGGCACACTGGTTCTCATTTTCAATAAAGGAGATATTCCACTTAATAGATATCCAAGCAAGAGAGTTCCAGAAAAACATCTATTTCTGCTTTATTGACTATGCCAAAGCCTTTGACTGTGTGAATCACAATAAACTGTGGAAAATTCTAAAAGAAATGGGAATACCAGACCACCTGACCTGCCTCTTGAGAAACCTATATGCAGTTCAGGAAGCCACAGTTAGAACTGGACATGGAACAATAGACTGGTTCCAAATAGGAAAAGTAGCACTTCAAGGCTGTATATTGTCACCCTGCTTATTTAACTTATATGCAGAGTACATCATGAGAATGTACTGGAAGAAGCACAAGCTGGAATGAAGACTGCCGGGAGAAATATCAATAACCTCAGATACGCAGATGATACCACCCTTATGGAAGAAAGTGAAGAGGAACTAAAAAGCCTCTTGATGAAGGTGAAAGTGGAGAGTGAAAAAGTTGGCTTAAAGCTCAACATTCAGAAAACGAAGATCACAGCATCTGGTCCCATCACTTCATGGGAATTAGATGGGGAAACAGTGGAAACAGTGCCAGACTTTATTTTGGGGGGCTCCAAAATCACTGCAGATGGTGATTGCAGCCATGAAATTAAAAGACACTTACTCCTTGGAAGGAAAGTTATGACCAACCTAGATAGCATGTTAAAAAGCAGAGACATTACTTTGCCAACAAAGGTCCGTATAGTCAAGGCTATGGTTTTTCCATATGGTCATGTATGGATGTGAGAGTTGGACTGTGAAGAAAGCTGAGTGCCGAAGAACTGATGCTTTTGAACTGTGGTGTTGGAGAAGACTCTTGAGAGTCCCTTGGACTGCAAGGAGATCCAACCGGTCCATTCTAAAGGGGATCAGTCCTGGGTGTTCTTTGGAAGGACTGATGCTAAAGCTGAAACTCCAGTACTTTGGTGACCTGATGTGAAAAGTTGACTCATTGGAAAAGACTCTGATGCTGGGAGGGATTGGGGGCAGGAAGAGAAGGGGACGACAGAGGATGAGATGGCTGGATGGCATCACTGACTCGATGGACGTGAGTCTCAGTGAACTCTGGGAGTTGGTGATGGACAGGGAGGCCTGGCGTGCTGCAATTCATGGGGTTGCAAAGAGTCGGATATGACTGAGTGACTGAACTGATCTGTGGATGAAATTCTATAGATACTCCCTTTCTACCATGGTTGATGTCCCTAGTGGACGATCATGATGTCCATCACGACAGAGGATATTTTTTATTTTGTCTGGCATCTAGTTTTGGGGATTGCATTGGGTTTTATCAATATCATTACTTGCAATTTGTAGACTCTCTGTCCAGGAGCAACTTCAAAAAATTCCATTTTGGAAATATTAAGCACTTAAAATTTTTTAAATTGGAGTATAGTTGATTTACAATGTTGTATTAGTTTCTGCTATAAAGCAAAGTGAATCAGGCATATATATACATATACCCACTCTTTCCTAGACTCCATTCCCATACAGGTCATTACAGAGCACTGAATAGAACTCCCTGTTCTATATAGCTTACCAGGTGGCACTAGTGGTAAAGAACCCACCTGCCAGTGCAGGAGACATAAGTGAAGTCGCTCAGTCGTGTCCGACTCTTTGAGACGCCATGGACTGTAGCCTACCACACTCCTCCATCCATGGGATTCTCCAGGCCAGAATACTGGAGTGGGTTGCCATTCCCTTCTCCAGAGGATCTTCCCAACCCAGGGATTGAACCTGGGTTGTAGGCAGACACTTTACCATCTGAGCCACCAGGGAAGTCCATAGCTTCCCTCATAGCTCAGTTGGTAAATCTGAATCTGCCTGCAATGCAGGAGACCCTGGTTTGATTCCTGGGTCAGGAAGATCCCCTGGAGAAGGGACAGTCTACCCTCTCCAGTATTCTGGCCTGGAGAATTCCATGGACTGCAGAGTCCATGGGGTCTCAAAGAGTCGGACACAACTGAGCGACTTTCACTTTCAAAAACCTGTAAAATTAGGATCTCTTATGCCAGGAGACGTAAGAGACACAGTTTCAATCCCTGGATCAGGAAGATCCCCTGGAGGAGAAATGGCAACCCATTCCAGTATTCATCCCTGGAGAATCCCCATGGACAGAAGAGCCTGATGAGTTATAGTCCATAGGGTCGCAAAGAGTTGGACATGACTGAAGCGACTTAGCATGCACACATGCTTTAGTTATCTGTTTTATATAGTAGTGCATATATGTCAATACCAATCTCTCAGTTTATTCCTTCCTTCCCCCTTAGTAACCATAAGTTTGTCTTTTATATCTGTGACTCAATTTCTATTTTGTAAATAAGTTCATTTGTACCATTTTTTAAATGTTATATACATAAAGAGATATCATATGATATCTGTCTTTCTCTGTCTGACTTTACTCAGTATGATAATCTCTAGATCCATTCATGTTGCTGCAAATGGCATTTCATTCTTTTTATGGCCGAGTAATATTCCTTGGTGTATATGTACCACATCTACTTTATCTATTTCTCCATTGATGGTCATTTAGATTGCTTCCATGTCCTGGCTATTGTAAATAGTGTGGCAACGAACACCGGGGAGCATGCTGCTGCTGCTGCTGCTAAGTCACGTCAGTCGTGTCCAACTCTGTGCGACCCCATAGACGGCAGCCCACCAGGCTCCCGTCCCTGGGATTCTCCAGGCAAGAGTACTGGAGTGGTGTGCCATTGCCTTCTCCAACTGGGGAGCATATATCCATTAAAATTAGAGTTATCTTTAGATAAATGCCCAGAAGTGAAATTGTTGGATTGTATGGAAGCTCTATTTTTAGTTTTTTAAGGAATCTCCATACTGTTCTTCACAGTGGCCACACCAATTTATATTCCCATCAACAGTGCTGGAGTGTTCCCTTTTCTCCACACTCTCTCCAACATTTATTGTTTAGATTTTCTAATGATGGCCATTCTAACCGGTGTGAGGTGATACCTCATTATAGTTTTGACTGCATTTCTCTAATGATCAGTAATATTGAACATATTTTCCTGTGCCTCTTGGCCATCTGTATGTCTTCTTTGAAGAAATGTCTATTAAGGTCTTCTGCCCATTTTTTTGGAGAAGGCAATGGCACCCCACTCCAGTACTCTTGCCTGGAAAATCCCATGGCCAGAGGGGCCTGGAGGGCTACAGTCCATGGGGTCACTAAGAATCAGACATGACTGAGCGACTTCACTTTCACTTTTCATTTTCATGCATTGGAGAAGGAAATGGCAACCCACTCCAGTGTTCTTGCCTGGAGAATCTCAGGGACCGGGGAGCCTGGTGGGCTGCCGTCTATGCGGTCGCACAGAGTTGGACATGACTGAAGTGACTTAGCAGCAGCAGCAGCCCATTTTTTGATTGGGTTGTATTTTTTATATTGAGGGGCATGACCTGTTTGTATATTTTGGAAATTAATCCCTAGTCAGTCACTTCGTTTGCAAATATTTTCTCCATTCAGCAAAGTTTATTTCTTTTAAGTTAAGGCATCTCCCCACATTCTCCCACCTAAGATAACCATATTTGCTGATATACTTTTCACTAAAGTCAATGAGAATCTGACAATCTCAGTCTCAATGAGGACATAAACTGAGGCTAGCAAGATTCACTGTGCTACAATTATTCTAACCTGGGTGCAAGTCTTTTACTTATTGTTAAAAATAAAAAAAAATTTAAATCTTCTTTATTCATGTCCCCTTCTTTACTATCCAACTACGCCTTTAGGATTAACAAAAGAAATTTGTTTCTAAGTACTTCTTAGAGCATGTGCGTAATGTGAAATGAGTGCTATGTGGTAGTTTGAGCATTTTTAGCATTCCCTTTCCTTGAGATTGGAATGAAAACTGACCTTTTCCAGTCCTGTGGCCACTGCTGCATCTTCCAAGTTTGCTGGCATATTGAGTGCAGCACTTTCACAGCATCATCTTTTAGGATTTGAAATAGCTCAACTGGGATTCCATCACTTCCACTAGCTTTGTTCGTAGTGATGACTCCTAAGGCCCACTTGACTTCACATTCCAGGATGTCTGGCTCTAGGTGAGTGATCACACCATCGTGATTATCTGGGTCGTGAAGATCTTTTTTGTATAGTTCTTCTGTGTATTCTTGCCATCTCTTCTTAATATCTTCTGCTTCTTTTAGGTCCATACAACTTCTGTTCTTTATTGAGCCCATCTTTGCATGAAATATTCCCTTGGAATCTCTAATTTTCTTGAAGAGATCTCTAGTCTTTCCCATTCTATTTTTTCCCTCTATTTCTTGGCACTGATCACTGAGCATTTTGAGTAATGCTCAAAATTCTCCAAGCCAAGCTTCAACAGTACGTGAACCATGAAATTCCAGATGTTTAAGATGGTTTTAGAAAAGGCAGGGGAACCAGAGTTCAAATTGCCAACATCCATTGGATCATCAAAAAAGCAATAGCATTCCAGAAAAACATCTACTTCTGCTTTATTGACGATGCCAAAGCCTTTGATTGTGTAGATCACAAAAAACTGTGGAAAATTCTGAAAGAGATGGGAATGCCAGATCACCTGACCTGCCTCCTGAGAAATCTGTATTCAGGTCAAGAAGCAACAGTTAGAACTGGACATGGAACAACAGATTGGTTCCAAATAGGGAAAGGATTATGTCAAGGCTGTATACTGTCACCCTTATTTAACTTATATGCAGAGTACATCATGAGAAATGCTGGGCTGGATGAAGCACAAGCTGGAATTAAGATTGCCAGGAGAAATATCAATAACCTCAGATATGCAGATGACACCACCCTTATGAAAGTGAAGAAGAACTAAAGAGCCTCTTGATGAAAGTCAAAGAGGAGAGTGAAAAAGTTGGCTTAAAGCTCAACATTCAGAAAACTAAGATCACAGCATCTGGTCCCATCACTTCACGGCAAATAGACAGAGAAACAGTGGAAACAGTGGCTGACTTTATTTGGGGGGACTCCAAAATCACTGCAGATGGTGACTGCGTCCATGAAATTAAAAGACCATTACTCCTTGGGAGAAAAGTTATGACCAACCTAGACAGCGTATTAAAAAGCAGAGACATTACTTGGCTGACAAAGGTCTGTCTAGTCAAAGCTATGGTTTTTCAGTAGTTGTGTATGGATGTGAGAGTTGGACTATAAAGAAAGCTGAGCGCCGAAGAATTGATACTTTTAAACTGTGGTGTTGGAGAAGACTCTTAAGCGTCCCTTGGACTGCAAGGAGATCAAACCAGTCAATCCTAAAGGAAATCAGTCCTGAATATTCATTGGAAGGACTGATACTGAAGCTGAAACTCTAATACTTTGGCCACCTGATGCAAAGAACTGACTCATTTGAAAAGACCCTGACGCTGGGAAAGATTGAGGGCAGGTGGAGAAGGGGACGACAGAGGGTGAGATGGTTGGATGGTATCACTGACTCGATGGACATGAGTTTGGGCAAGCTCCAGGAGTTGGTGATGGACAGGTAGGCTTGGCATGCTACAGTCCATGGGGTTGAAAAGAGTTGGACACGACTGAGCAACTGAACTGAACTGAACTTCTTAGAGAGACTCTTGAGTATGTGATCTGTAGATTCCTCGAAGGAGCACCCTTAATGGCTTGTGAGGCAAGTAATTGTGTGTTTATCCACTAGTGTGATCAAGTCAAAAAGTATTAGCTGCTCAGTGGTGTCCAACTCTTTGGGACCCTATGGACTCACCAGACTCCTTTGTCCATGGAATTCTCCAGGTAGGAATACTGGAGAAGGTAGCCATTTCCTTTTTGTGGGCATCTTTCCAACCCAGGGATTGAACCCTGGTCTCCTACACTGCAGGCAGATTCTTTACCGTTTGAGCCACCAGGGAAGCCCAAAAGGCAGGTAGGGGGATTCACTTTCTATGAATGCCTGTGGTTCCTGGAGACTCTGGCCAGTTCTAAATCCTACTGACTGAGAGGGACCTTGAAGTTCCCTCTAGGTCTCTTTTGTCACAGTGAGAACAAGAAAGGTGGTTTTTTCCTAGCAAGAACTAGAATTCCAAGGAAGATTAAAATTGAGGAAGTCTCCTCACTCCTTTTTGCTCCCTTCATTGTCTATGTGCTCCAGCTCCACACTCTTGAGTTCCCCAGAACAGAACTGGGACCTCAATGTTAGCCCATGACTAATAAGCCCATCCAACCAATTTAAAGTAAAACGTTTGTATAACTTTGGGAAAATCTTGGCCAAAATCTGTGTTGGTTTTTGGCAGTGCTAAAGTCAACATGTATTAACCACAAAAACACTGTTTTGTGTCCTGCAACTTTGGGGTTTTGACATCTAGCATTCGTGTTCATATCTAGCCCGTGAAGTTGGTGCAGTGTGGCATCTAACCCAATGCAAAATAACTAGTTTGTTGTGTACCTGCCTGACTTATAGCTTTAAAAATAAAAATCTCCTTATCTTGCAAAATCGTGGAAGCAATTTTTCTACTCTTTGCTTTGTCTGTCAGTGTTCCAGTACCAGCAGGACAAGAACAATGTCTCCAGGATCCCACTGCATCCTGTCTATTTTTGAAACAGATAAACTGAAAGGAAGTGAATCCAGGAAAAAAGCATGTTTGCTACTCTCTAGCTACATACACTGGAAAAACTTTTTTTTAATTGAAAAAGTAGTTGATTTCTGAGTCTTGGTCTCCTTATTTGTAAATGGGAAGAATAACAACCACTAAGGCATCTTCCAGTCCTTAGGGTCATGCTGCTACCCTCCCGGCAGCCTTTCCTCCTCCAACATTCCTGTTGGTACTACTACTCATTAAAATTAAACCCAAGTGCCATTTTTGACACCCTCTCTCTGCTTAACTTTCCTCTTTCAGTTACTCAGCAAGAGCAACTGACCCCACTTCCTTAACACCTCTGGGATCTGGCCACTCCATTTCCACCACTGTGTTTGGCCATGTGAATGAACTTGTTCCTCATTTGAATAAGTGACTTTGTAAGTCAGGAAGGCTTAAAATTACATTTAGAGATGATGGAATAAATCAAACTCATGTATTTGTAAAGTCTGAAAGAATTTGGCCTCTCAGAGAAATAGGACTTCAATTTGACATGTAGGTATTTTAAGCTATTGTATGATTTTCAAGCTGAAAAGTTTAGTATCAATTTTAAGTGTATTAGAGTATACAAGAAAATTTGGTATGTACAAATTCATCATTGTATATATTTGATTACAAGATTTTCTTAAATAGTCAGGAAGACCTGTTAAGGTTGTGATTTTTCTCAAGTATTTGAAATACCTAGAAAAAATGGAATATATTAATATTATATTAAGATATTCTACAATCTCAAGAGGAATTTATTCATGTTTGTAAATGAGCCTATTGTTTAAGATGAGTTCTATTTATTGGACTGGAGTTGAACATTAAAATAAACTAAAATGGATTAATATTTATATGAATCTTAGAATAAGATTTAGAGGTTAAACTTGATAAAAATGTAAATTTGAAAACCTAAACTTTAAAACAGCATTAGTTTTAAACCCAAGCAACTGTTAATAATAGTCCTCTCTGCTCTCAAAGTTCCCCCTCCAGACACTGACTTAACTGACAATAGTAAAAAGAGTTCTTTTATCACGGAACTGCTAATGTATAGGGATTTCATCTGAAACACCATAATATGTATTTGGTCTCAATTAAATACATGGGTGCAAAGTCAAACCAAGTTCCAGAGCAGACACCAATTTAAATACTTTGGTTCCAGTATAACTTTTTGTGATTCATGAAGAGAAAGCCACAAGGTATCTCCTGGGGTCCTACTGAATTGCTGCACTCCAATGTATTTCAAAAACAGATAAAATACCTTAGCCACTTGATTTTCTCCAAACTATGATACAGGCTTTACTAAAAACTTGTGATTCATTCTATGAAGCTAGAGCAGCATCTAGGCTGCTTCTTTTATCTGGCTGGGAGTTGCTACTGGTCAGATGATAGTCCCTAAAGCACAGCTGTCACAGATGGATAAAATTTATAATACAAATTTGGTTAACCTATAAGCTGTTTGCCAGGTCTCTGGGCAGCATGAGGAAACTTCTCTGTATTCACTTTGCTGACATCCCCACTCTTATCATCGGCATTTTACTTTGATTCCCCTTGAATGTACTTTATCATTTTAAACTCAAAATAAATAAGCTGTGAGGGAGTGGGGGTGGGATGAATTGGAAGATTGTGATTGACATATAGCCACTACTATGTATAGTGAAAGTCACTCAGTCGTGTCTAACTCTTCTCAACTCCGTCCATGGAATTCTCCAGGCCAGAATACTGGAGTAAGTAGTCTTTCTTTTCTCCAGGGGATCTTCCCAACCCAGGGATCGAACCCAAGTCTCCTGCATTGCAGGCAGATTCTTTAGCAGCTGAGCTATCAGGGAAGCCCAACCACCATGTATAAAGTAGATTAATGAGAACTGATTGTACAGCACAGGGAACTCTACTCAATGCTCTGTGGTGACCCAGATGGGAAGGAAATCCAAAAAAGGGGACATATATACATGTATACATATAGCTGATTCACCTTGCTGCACAGCAGAAACTAACACAACATTGTAAAGCAAGTACACTCCAAAGAAAGTTAATTTAAAAAATAAGCAGTGAGAACTGAATGAAGGGTTCTGCTACTTTACAGATTATCTTTTCCTTCGCTTTAAGAAATTTTGGAAGAAATACAGCTTGCTACACTCTGACTCATAGCTGAGTACAACTTTATAAAGCAGGAAAGTTTGTGGGGAGGATTCCAGAGCCAAGTCTTCACAGAGCCCGGTAACCATGTGCTGAACTGAATGTGAACAGACCAAGCATGAATCTACATAGAAAGAAATCCACAATGTGGCTCACCTCTACTTTCTTACCCCCTCACACAACCTTGCTCCACAGCCCATTGGATGTACCTTTGATGCTATTCCTTTATAGAAGGTAGAAAGTGAGAAGACTCAAGGGTTATCTTTCTTTGGTTTTTCAACAGGAGAACCGTTGGCATGCTGAGTCCTGGACTGGGTGTGTCCTCTGCATGGGAAATGCTCTCATCTCTAGCCCCTGGCCACTAAACACTACTAGTCATTGCAAATCTATGGGAGTAGACTTGTTTGCCAACAGCATCCCACCTACGAGGGCAATTGTCTTGCCCCATCTCCAAGAACCACTGACCTCAGTAGAACAGAGAAAATTTTCCACTTTATTTTTAACCCTTTGAACTCTGTGTAGGGGCCAAGCTCTTTGCCATGTCTCTGGTTTAACACAATGAGTAGCCTCATAAACAAAGGAAGTAGTAAGGCTCATCTGTGCAGACATCTCCTACCCCATCCTTCTGTTGCTGGGCACAGAGCCCGGGAACAAGGAGAGGAAGGAACTTATGTGGTGACATGAGCAGGAAAGGAGATGGTAGAACATTCGAGTTTGAGGGAGCTTAATAATCATCTATTCAAACACCATCACTTTAGAGATGAAGAAAGGTTGTGACTTGTTGCCTATAATAAGTATTCCAAATGTGATTTATTATTGCAATAGCTATCTTAAAATTGCCTAGCCACATGCAAGGGTGTTTTAATTCAAAAGTTCTCCAATCCAAGGATTTGGGTGAAAGAACCGTAGCTAGAGATGATCCAGGCAGCCAGTGCAGTGAGGATTGGGGAAGTGAGATGGGGTGTGAGGACTGTGCTGGGCTGCCAGATCCACCCTCGGGGCTGAAGCACTTACTTCCCCCAGTTGCAGCTGGCTGCAGCTGACAGTCTTGGAATTGCCTTCACCCAAGACTCCCTTCTCAAGACTGGTCAATGCGAAGGGATATATGTTCCGCCCTCACCTCCCTACTCCCATCAAATCTGAATGGTGACCCAGCTTCAAAGCTGCCTTTGGGGCACTGATGCCTTTGCTGTAACTGCCTCATGTTCAAAGCCTCCCACTACCTAATCTGGCTTCCCTCTCTCCCCCTACCAGGGTTAATCCTAAAACACTCCCAAATCAATGTTCTGCTTGCTAATCTCCTCATCACTATGATTAGCTGGGGAGCCTACCCTGCAAAGGTGGGTACCAGATGTTGTTAGAGAAAGCAGAGGCTAAAAAGGGATTCTGGAAGTGAATTCCCAGCCAGCCAGCGGGCAATAAGGACCACATCCCTGGGAGCCTGCCTGGCTCCTGCCCTGGGTAGTAGTGCAGTTGTGAAGGCTTCGGCCTGTTGTGAACGGGGATGGATGGCAAGCTGGTAAAGAAATGCATTAGGAAGTGGATCTGAGAAATATTGGGAAATTATAATTCTAAGAAAAATGGAATTGGATGGCTCTGCCTGTAGGCATTAGATAATTTGGAAAAAGATCATAGACGGCACAAAATGATTAATCAGCAAGTAGACTAGATATGAAAGGCAGACAGCCTCCTTGGAGCACATCAGATCCTCCTCTTCCCACTGGCAAAAGGCAGGGAAATCTAAGGACCACGTCCAGAACTTAATCATAATAGTTGCAGAGCTCCAGAGAAGGTTGAACTCTTAGCCTAGCCAGGTCTATAATCATGGGACCCTACAAACTGAGATGACCACATCTGGATTGATGCACTAGGACACATTAACCTCTCAGAATCCACAGGGGGCCCTGAGCCTGCAGAAGCGGGCAGCACTGTTGAAGGCGGCACATTCCCACTGGTGTGCATGAGGCCTCCTTTGGTCTCTGCCCCACCCCACCTCCTGCCACCAGATCAGCAAATAGAGTGAGTTCACAACACAAATGCGAAGGAAGCAAAGGAGTAAACCCCAAAGGACCTGCAGCACCAAGAGAGGACATGGGAAAGTCAACTCCAAGATGTCAAATCAAGGGGCTGGCTCATAGGACGCAAGGCAGGGTTAGAAAGAGTTTAGCAATATGGGAACACACTCTTGGGATAAAAGATTTAACACCATGGCAAACACCTCAAGGCAGACACGTTTCTGGGATGGTTTAGTCTGGGCCATCACTTTCTCAAGCTACTAAACGAAACAGAACTGTCAGATTTACTGTAGCAGACAGTGAAAGGGGGGATGAAAAGGTTCAGGAAAATGGGTGTGCTAAAATGGATATGCTATAACACAGGAAACCTCATCACATAACTATGTTTATTGGGAGGGCCTTCAGTTTACTGAAACAGTAAGGGATACTGCCAAGCAGGCCCCTAGAATCCCTGAGATGCCTCCTCTGTAGGGCAGGGCACTTATAAGAGAGGCCACTACACAACTAGTCTCCCTGATAAAAAAAATGAGGTTGAAAATATATACAGTGGAATATTACTCAGCCATAAAAAGGAATTAAATTGTGCCACTTGCAGAGTATGGATGGACCTAGAGCCTCCTAGAGTCTCTCATACAGAGTGAAGTAAGTCAGAAAGAAACAACAAATATCATATATTAATACATATATGTGGAATCTAGAAAAATGGTACAGATGAACCTATTTGCAAAGTACAAATAGAAAAATAGAGATGTAGACATGGACACATGGGATGAATTGGGGGACTGGGATTGGGATTGACATATATAACTATTGATACTACATATAAAATAGATACCTGTTAATAATAAAAACCTACTCTATAGCACAGGGGAGAAAATAAGGTACAATTTGCTTGTAGGATAAATATTGTTAAGCTTAAAAATTCATTCCAATATATATTAGGTACAGACAAATACTGCTTGATTCCACTTATACAAGGTACTAGATCTTCCCAACCCAGGAACTGAAACTAGATCTCCTGCATTGCAGGTGGATTCTTTACCATCTAAGCCACCAGGGAAGCCCAATCCTTGGCCTGTAGGATAAGAGCTATTATATCATGAAAACTCAAGTGGAATGATTGCTTTTTTATAGTCAGACAATATAGTAAATACAAAAGTATTGTATCATTTGGAAAATGGCAAAGATTAGGACCACTCTTAAAGACCTAAAGGATGCAGGCATGATGGTCCCTTTAACTCACCAGTGTGGCCTGTCTAAAAGCCAGCTGGATCCTGGAAATAGCCTACTACAAGTTTCACCAAATATGTGGGGCATCCCAGGTGGTGCTACTGGTAAAGAACCCACCTGCCAATGAAGGAGATATGGGAGATACAGGTTTGATCCCTGGTTTGGGAAGATCCCCTGGAGAAGGAAATGGCAACCCACTCCAGTGTCCTTGCCTGGGGAATCCCATGGACAGAGGAGCCTGCCTGGCTAGGCTCTAAAATCCAGATGGATCCTGAAAATAGCTTATTACAACCTTCACCAAATATTTACATTAATTGTACATTGACCAAGGTGTGGTATCTTTTAATAGAGCAGATTAGCAAATTCTCAGCTACATGGTACACAATCATTAATCTGGTAAATATTTTTTTCTATTCTCATCAAAAAGGAAAATAAGAACAGCTTATGTTCACTTAGAACAGACTGTAATGTACTATAAATACTATAATTATAGTCTTGCCCCAGGACTAGGCTTAGTTCTTGTCCTCTGTCATAATATAATCTCACCCCCAGCCTAGAATTTCACCCTGGCCCACACTGTGGATGACATCATGCTAACCTGACTAGATAAGTAACAAGTGGCAAGTGTGTGAACAACCTAAGTAAGACACATGTTCTCCAGAGAGAGTAAGACAAAACCTATGAAAATTTCAGATTTCTATCAACGAAGTGTTTAGGGATTCAGTGGTCTGGGGCTTGTCAGGACTTCCCCTCCAGAGTAAAAGATGAATTTTTGCATCATGCACTTCCCATCATGAAGAAGACGCACAATGCCCAGTGGGCTTCTAGGGTTTCTTGAGGAAGAACAGTCCATTTCTGGAATACTACTTCAACCAGTAAATTGAGTGAACGAATGGCTGTCAGCTGAACATGAAAATGTTCAACAACAGCCCCCTGCTACAGTCACATGGCCTAGATTTTTGCCCATGTGACCTAGCAGAACTTAGGTATTAGCAGTATCTGTGTGGAGTTTATAGCAAGCCTTAGTTAGAGATCATAATGTAGACCTTTAGGGTCCAGGATCAAAGTTATGCCATCTAAAGTGAAAAGTTACCCTCTTTCTGGAAAAAAAAAAAAAAAAAACAGTTTCTAATGGGTGGCTTAGATGGTAAAGAATTTGCCTGCAATGTGGGAGACCCAGGTTCAATCCTGGGTTGAGAAGACCCCCTGGAGAAGGGAATGGCAACCCACTCCAGTATTCTTGCCTGGAGAATTCCACGGACAGAAGAGCCTGGTGGGCTACAGTCCATGGGATTGCAAAGAATCGGACACAATTGATCGACTTTCACTTCCTGTTAGCAAGGGAGCAACAAGCTATCATGTGGCCAGAGCTGTCATCATTAGTCAGGTTCTATCAGACCCATAGATTGTAAAGTCAAGCAACAATCCACTGTGAGATGAGAGTGTCATATCTGATACCGGGCACGGGTGGGTGGGGCTAGGGGTGGGGAATAAGAAAGCAGTATGATCAGGTGTCCCAGGCCCCCTTCTCATCCACGGCTAATCCACCAGTACCTCACCCTCAGCTCACACCTATGGCCACACTCAAAGTGGGGAGCTTCTCTTACAAATAGCTCATCAGTTCAGTTGCTCAGTCATGTCCGACTCTTTGCAATCCCATAGACTGCAACATGCCAGGCTTCCCTGTCCATCACCAACTCCCAGAGCTTACTCAAACTCATGTTCATCCAGTTGGTGATGCCATCCAACCATCTCATCCTCTGTCATTCCCTTCTCCTCCTGCCTTCAGTCTTTCCCAGCATCAGGGTCTTTTCCAATGAGTCAGTTCTTCGTATCAGGTGGCCAAAGTATTGGAGTATCAGCGTCAGCATCAGTCCTTTCAATGAATATTCAGGACTGATTTCCTTTAGGATTGACTGGTTTGCTCATGGAGAAGGATAAAAGCTGAAGTGAGTCCATACATTGTCAACTCAATACACCCAAATTGACAGCAGCTGCACTTAAGCTTGGAGAAGGCGATGGCACCCCACTCCAGTACTCTTGCCTGGGAAATCCCATGGACGGAGGAGCCTGGTAGGCTGCAGTCTTTGGGGTCATGAAGAGTCGGACATAACTGAGTGACTTCATTTTCACTTTCATGCATTGGAGAATGAAATGGCAACCCACTCCAGTGTTCTTGGCTGGAGAATCCCATGGACGGGGGAGCCTGGTGGGCTGCCGTCTCTGGGGTCGCACAGAGTCGGATGAGACTGGAGCGACTTAGCAGCAGCAGCAGCACTTAACCTTGATCTTGGGTGGCTTTGAAAGACAGGAGGAAGGGGAAATCATCTCAACATCCCAATGAAGAGAGCTTTGAATAGTGCACTTGGTCATTCGCTTTGTGTGGAAAGACAAGTGGTCTGAAGTTAAAATATACATAAACTGCTATAGATTGAATGTGCCCCACCCCCTCCAAATAATATGCTGAGGCCCTAATCCCCAAGGTGATGGTATTTGGAAACGGGTCTTTGACAGGGATCCAGAGGTGGATCTGGCCATTGTAGCTAAGCCCTGATGTTGCTTTTTCTTTATGTAATGCAAGTGCCTGACTTAGGCAGCACCACCACCAAGGGCTTATAGAGTATTTGTTCCACATCGCATCACACCAGGATGAGTGATTCCCTTTACAGAAAAGGAGATGTGGCATTGAACACATGACCTCTGGATATACTGGTACTATCCTATACCATGCCAGGCAGATGCTGCTAGTCTAATATTGGGATGAAAGGCCTTTTGAAGGTACAGCTTAGGTGTCTTAGGAGACAACAGACAGGGAGGATGAGGCCCACTCAAGGATTCAGTGCACATTCTAAATCAGTGACCACTTTATGGTGCTGTGTCCTCAACATGTGAATATGTGGTTCCAGAAAACAAGGGGTAGGAGCAGGAATAATATTTATCATTATTTCTAGTGACCCCCTTTGGAATATTTTGCTTCCCATCACCCTGGCATCTCTAGGCCCTACGTGTTGAGGTATACTGGTTCTGGAAAAGAAAAATGTTTCTACTTGGGGATAAATCAGGAACCCCATTAAGCTTTATGCTATAGCAGCCACCAAGAATTTTGGACTACTCATTCTGAAGGATAAGCAATCAGGAATTGTCAATCAACCAACCACTCACTCACTCAGAGTCAATTTCCTGGCAGATCACTGGAGGGAAGTCAGGCTTCCTTTACATGCAGAGAGGCATACATAAATATGTTAGGCACCGAGCAATTCACTTAGGCATCTCTTGGTATTATTCCCTGGCCCAATTTTGCCTGTAAATGAATAAGTGCAGCAGCCACAGCTTGAGAATGGAATGGAACCAGCCCTCAAGAATGAGTTAAGCAGAAGTGCCAGCTGAGTGTCAGGGAAATCCACCATGGATAGCAGAAGAGGGAGGAAATGGGCATGAGTCATGACTTTGAGATGAGCACCAGTAATGAGGCTGCAGCTCATCCATCTAACTTTCCTCTTAGTTTACCCCTACAGTAAACCAGAGGCACACCAGAATTCTAAAGATCTGCCCCAGAACTTAGATGAAGGGAATCGGAGTGGCGCAAGGGGCACACTGTAGTGAACACTGATTGCTGCCCAGATCTGCCTCCATGATGGAAGGGTCCACTCCCCAAGCTGCTCAGTTCAGTTCAGTTGCTCAGTTGTGTCCAAATCTTTGCAACCCCATCGGCTGCAGCACGCCACGCTTCCCTATCCATCACCAACTCCCAGAGCGTACTCAAACTCATGTCCATCGAGTTCGTGATGCTATCCAACCATCTCATCCACTGCCGTCCCCTTGTCTTCCCACCTTCAATCTTTCCCAGCAGCAAGGTCTTTTCCAATGAATCCGTTCTTCGCATCAGGTAGCCAAACTATTGGAGTTTCAGCTTTAGCATCGGTCCTTCCAATGAATATTCAGGACTGATTTCCCTTTCTGATTGACTGGTTGGATTCCCACGCTTCTAGGAGTGCTGGAAAATACCCTCCTCCTCAGCTGCCAGCAGACTCCAAATACTGCCCTCAGCTAAAAGGACCTGTTTCACAACAGGTCTCTGTCTCTTAGGGACAGAGTGAATTTGGTAATAACTTGTCCATGCAGGGGTATCATGGTCTTAGCCCTTTGATCCAACTCAGACAACTTTGAAGACTGATCTCCCTAAGGGGTCGGTGGATGCTTTTCTAAATTACATGACTATTTAACTTCTCCCTTGGCTCAGCCCTCCCTCCTTCTTACCTTCCTTCACATGCACTTATCCTGAGAGCGCTTTCCAGTAAATTCCCTGAATGCTAATCTCATTCTCACAGTCAACTTGCTGGGGAGCCCAATCTGCAAAAGACAGAAGGAAGGTGAAGAAGCAGGTACCTACTAAGAAGCATGTAACTATTGTGAATGACTGGGGCTCAGACTCCCTCGAGTCCCTTCAGAGGCTGCTGAACATGTCTTGGAATTTCCCCATTGAGGAATGAGGGGGTCAGAGTATTTATCCACAAGTTCCTACCCTTCACTGCTTGAGGGGGACTCTCTGGGGGCGTTTCACACTCTGACACCTCCTTCCTGCTCTGTGTGTGAGCTGAGGAAGCCCCAGCAGCTAGAGGACACCATCAGGTAGAATATCTTAGGAAGCCAGTGGTCTATGAGGGGGCTGTCCACAGGGTAGGTGTAGTGGTTACAAGAGGAACATTGTAACATCATTTGCAAGAAGTCACATGAAGCCATGCACTCTATTTCTACTGAGACAGAAAAAAGCTAAATCATGCTTGTGAATGATGATAGAAATGGACCCAAGAGGACAGCCGGAATAAAGCAGCACAGGTTGAGGCCGTGAAGAGGGAAAACATGGAATGACTCTCTGTCATCACGTGTCTTCAGGATGGGGTGAGTGAGACAGCACCAGTAAAGGGTGGGTGTGACGGGGAGCTTGGGAGGGAAAGGCACGTTATGACCACATTTTACAAATCTACAAGCATTTTACTGGTTCCTGTCTTGAAGCAGAGACAAAGCTCTTGAAAGGAACCATCATGTTCATCTTCAATGTGTAGGAATGGCAAAGGTTTGGGGGCCATTCTTCCCTCACTGCAAAACGTCATGATTGATGTCATAGAGAGAAAAACTGTGGGCTTAACTCTGCTACTGAAACTCTTGAGATCAGTATTATCTCACTTATAAAATGGAGATGATAATATCTATTTCATGGGGCTGTTGAGAGGAGTCAAGGAATATGAAACGACTGACACGACTCTCAGCAGATAAGGATGCTTAATAAATGCCCACTGCCCTTTCTTCAGAAAAAATTTGGGAGTGAGTGAATGAATGAACCTAAACTTACCTGAAAAAGTAACATTATATAAATTCATAAGTTGTCATAAAAGGATTAATGAAAGACTAATGTCATGCTGATTGCTGTCATGACGATTCTTGAGTTGTCATGGAAAAGACAAATTTGTGTTAGTTCTGATTTCAGTGAAATTGTCAGAGAGTTTCTAAAAGACTCCAATATGGATAGTATTTAATTTTCAAACTAGAGTATGTCTAAGTGAAAACAAAGTGACAGCCACAGTGGTGATTGATTAGCTCATTAGGAATCTGTTTATTATTAGAGTCTTTAAAATGCCTTTTTGAACCAAGGCCACTCTACTCAACTTGATCTTTTTATGACAGCTTGAAATTTAAGAGAGCATGTTCCATTTCTCCAGAGCTGTTTTTTTTTTAAACTATTTTTTGATGCATTATACCCTAAGTGGGAGAACAAAAAAAAAAAAAACCACTTAATACTTAATCCCACTAATTTTTCCTCTGAAGAGTATAATTCATCTTTCTAACCATTCCCCATTCATTTTACCCACTCAGTGATACTCAGCATGACAAGGAATAAAATAACTTATTCAAGGTCACTGGGTGAGAGAGTTTCAGGATAAATTTGGGTGGTTTTTATTCATCTTCCTGAAACTTCAAATCCTTACAGTTGCAGGTACACCCCAAATCCCTGAATCTGTCATCACTAGATATTTAAAAGAGAAAATACAGAAAGATCTTATGCTTTGAGGATTGAAAGAAATAGTCTCAACTGATGGAAGTCTTCAGAAAATCACACACACCAAAAGAAACGCAGTAGATCTGGGGAAGGATGCCAAGGGAGCCGGGGAGGACAAGGCAAGCAAAGGTGATTTGTGGTAAGAACTGAGAGGGGGAGTTGGTTTTGCAATCTGCTAATCACTGTTTCAAATTAATTAACAGTCAGAAGTGGCTTAAAGCCATCTCAATTTATTTGCAGATGGCAAGCAGTAACAATGATAAAAAATAATGATAGCTAATTTTGCTGAGTCAGTAGTCAATGCTTTGTATTAATAGTCAGTATTAATACTTTGTGACATTAATACTTTTGTATCAATACTCAGTAAACTACTTTGCACTAAGCGTGTACTTAGTAAATATTAAGTACAGTGTCTACTGTGTGTATTGGGGATTGCCAGGTGGCTCAGTGGTAAAGAATCCACCTACCAATACAAGAGAACCAGGAGACATGGATTCAATCCCTGGGTAGGGAAGATCCCCTGGAGTAGGAAATGACAACCCATTCCAGTATTCTTGCCTGAAGAATCCCATAGATAGAGGAGCTTGGAGGGCTACAGTCCATAGGATTTCAAAGAGTCAGACATAACTGACCAACTGAGTGCATGCACGCGCGCACGCGCACACACACACACACACACACACACACACACTACTGTGTAGTTAGTTCTTTACAAGGGTTATCTCAATCCTACTCCTGCTCAATGAATTGAGTTCTTTTATTACTGTTGCTGTTTAATTGCTAAGTCATGACCCACTCTTTGCAATCCCATGGACTGTAGCCTGCCAGACTCCTCTGTCCATGGGATTTTTTCAGGCAAGAATACTGGAGTGGGTTGCCATTTCCTTCTCGAGGAGATCTTCCCAACCCAGGGATCAAACCTGAGTCTCCTGCAATGGCAGGCAGATTCTTTACCAGTGAGCCACAAGGGAAGTCCCTCTTTTATTAAACCCATATTATAACAGATGAGGAAAATGAGGCTTACAGAGGTCATGTCATTCAGGGTTCTGACAGGGAAAAAAATGATCTCCTAATGGGTTTAAATAATGAAGCTTCTCTTTGGCCTCCTTTATACAATTGTGTAAGAACTGACTCATTGGCAAAGACCTTGATGCTGGGAAAGATTGAGGGCAGGAGGAGAAGGGGATGATAGAGAATGAGCTGGTTGGATAGCATCACTGACTCAATAGACATGAGTCTGAGCAAACTCTGGGAGCTAGTGAAGGACAGGGAAATTTAGTGTGCTACAGTCCATGGGGTTGAAAAGAGGCACGACTTAGCAACTGAACAACAGCAACACAATTGTGGGCAGAGCTAAACGAAATCAACAAGGGAACCAGCAAGAGCTGCAACCATGAAAGATGTCCACTGCCAAAATCCTGGCCCCACAGCAGAGGGGGGCCCCAACTCCTGCCCTCAATCTATCTGGTCTTCCCATTGGCTAAATCATCCAGATACCAAAGGCAAGGTAGTCTAATTGCTGTACTTGGTGGAGGTAAGCCTCCCAGGGCACAGACCAAGAGGGAGAAAGATGGAGAACAGATCCAGGAGCGCAAATGGTGAATAACTTTGCTACATGGCCACCTGGTTTGCTCATGGTCACTTGGCAAGAGTGACTTGAAGATTCATGCCATGTGACGTATGGTAGGTCCAAAGGAACTGCTTCATAATTGTTCGCAGCACAGGCCCTAGAAATGGAGTTGAATATCTTACCCAGCCATACTCTACCTGGGACAAATTCAACCTCCATTCTTTTGAGCCTGAAGAGAGACTGGAGACCAGAGAGGGAGCCAGCTGACCCCAGAGCCCTTAGAGGTAGATGGGCAGGCCTGGCCTGTGTGGGTTACCAGCTTGGGGACTGAAGAACAAAAGTGAATATCTCCCTACATTCTCTCAAGGCAGTGATATCTCGGGTTCAACAGACAAGACAAAGTAATTTCATTAGTGTCACCACCATCCTAGTTTAAACTTTGTCCCTTCCTAACATCCTTAACAGATGACATAAGGTGCAAATACAATTGCCATCAGATCCTTTAGACCTGGAAAGTATATTCAGATTACAATAATAACAACATTACATTTCAACTAAGCCAAGGCTCCTGCAGCCTTTTTAGTTTATTTATATTCAAATGCATTAGTTTAAGGAACTTTTAAAGCAGTCCTATGAAGTGTCAAGGCGATATAAGCCTCCTTTAGAGGTGGCCCTTAAGTGGCAAAGGAGATCAGTCCTGGGTGTTCTTTGGAAGGAATGATGCTAAAGCTGAAACTCCAGTACTTTGGCCACCTCATGAGAAGAGTTGACTCATTGGAAAAGACTCTGATGCTGGGAGGGATTGGGGGCAGGAGGAAAATGGGACGACAGAGGATGAGATGGCTGGATGGCATCACGGACTCAATGGATGTGAGTCTGAGTGAACTCCAGGAGTTGGTGATAGACAGGGAGGCCTGGCATGCTGCGACTCATGGGGTCGCAAAGAGTCAGACACGACTGAGTGACTGAACTGAACTGAACTAAGTGGCAGAGATGGGGTAAGACCTATAAAATCACTTTTACTGAAATAAATCAATCTCTCTCTGTTTCTGTCCCTATCTGTTCCATGCCCCTCTTAATCTTTAGGGACTCATTAAATATATGTGTACATATACTGCATATATAGAGGTATCCCCATTTTTCAATAGCTTGCTTTATGCCAAATGGCTTTTATAACATTAGTACCTACTACATTAGTACCCATTCTCACTATCTGAAAGAAATTCAAAGAGAATTTTCACTTTTAGGAAAAAAGGCAAAATGTGAAAACAGTGCTCAGCATTTGCTTTGCAGCAGCTAGTATGGAGGCAGCTCCCAGACCAGCAGAGAAGGTGCTTCCTCCCCGGGAACTACACTCAGCAACTCAGCATCAGGCTGCCAGAGCTTTGAACTGTCTGTGAGCATCTGTGCTTTATTTTGACTTGTTTTGAGCATCCATTAGGAAGATATGCCTTAAGGTAACTGCTTCTTTGCTTTAACCCATTTCTGCTTACCAAGAGTTTGATACTAACAGTCTGCTTTGGCCTAGCAGGGGAAAGGGATGTGTGTATGTGTGTGTGTGTGTGTGTATGTGTGTGTGTGTGTATGTGTATGTGTAAAAACCTTAGGATTGGACTTTGTCCTCTCTAAAGTTGAAGATGTAGGTACCTTCCACAACCATCAAGGCCAGAGTATAGCTATCCCAGTCAGGTGAGAATTTCTATGCACAAATCCTGGAGGAAGTAGAGAAAGACTTGTGAGCAAAAGACACGTTTCAGAAGAGAAATGCTGCAAAAGTCACCCATTCCCGGTTCCTCACTACATATATCTCTAAGACACACCCGAGCTAGGGATATTTAACTTGGATTGGAGATTTAAAAACTCCAGTCCCTTCTCATACAAGCATTTCAATCTCCTAAAAAAATTCAATCTTCATTAATCCCTGAGAGTAATCAGAAACATTATGGTATCTGCCCAAGACTTTGTAAAAGTTCTGAGAAGGACAAATGGTAACAAGAAAGAAAGCTGCTTTCTGCTCCCCCTGCAAAGTTCTGTTTATTCCACAAAGGAGACACTGAGGTCAATGGTGACACATGCGGGGCAGGGAGGAGGGGTGGTTGGGGGAGGTGGTCTGGTAGCAGAGCCAGCTGGACTGGGTTAAGGAATGAGAGGGATTGAGGAAATAGAGATGGTAAGAGCAGAAATGCACCGCTTTTAAAATTCCCATTTGAGTAGTTTGGTTGTGAAGGTAAGAAAAGAGATTAGGCATCAGCTGGAGGTGAATGGGAAATCAGTGAAGTTTCTTTTCTTAAGGAGAGAAAAATGGAAACATGTTTAAATACCATGGGGATGACCTAATGGAGAGACAAGGGTTGAAGACAGAAGATAAAAAAAAAAAAAAAAAAAACTAACAGGAAATGGCATGAGTTCAGTTCAGTTCAGTCGCTCAGTCGTGTCCGAGTCCTTGTGACCCCATGAACTGCAGCACACCAGGCTTCCCTGTCCATCACCAATTCCCGGAGTTCACTCAGACTCATGTCCATCATGTCGGTAATGCCATCCAGCCATCTCATCCTCTGTTGTCCCCATCTCCTCCTGCCCCCAATCCCTCCCAGCATCAAAGACTTTTCCAATGAGTCAACTCTTCACATGAGGTGGCCAAAGTACTGGGGTTTCAGCTTTAGCATCAGTCCTTCCAAAGAACACCCAGGACTGATCTCCTTTAGAATGGACTGGTTGGATCTCCTCGCAGTCCAAGGGACTCTCAAGAGTCTTCTCCAATACCACAGTTTAAAAGCATCAATTCTTTGGCGCTCAGCTTTCTTCAGAGTCCAACTCTCACATCCATACATGGCTACTGGAAAAACCATAGCCTTGACTAGACAGACCTTTGTTGGCAAAGTAATGTCTCTGCTTTTTAATATGCTATCTAGGTTAGTCATAGAAATGGCATACAATTCCAAATTGGGGGGTGGACGCAGGGGCGGTACTGGGGTGAAACTGATCTTGGATGGGGAGGAAGGACAATCACTCCATTCAGCAGAAAGGAAGGAGGAAAGAACAGGTAAAAACAGGAGAGGTTGTGTAGATCTGGAAGTGGGAATGTAAGGTATTTTTCAAGAATAGTTGCCATTAACATGGATGGACATAGAGATTGTCATATTGAGTGAAGTAACTCAGATCAGATCAGATCAGATCAGTCGCTCAGTCATGTCCGACTCTTTGCGACCCCATGAATCACAGCACGCCAGGCCTCCCTGTCCATCACCAACTCCCGGAGTTCACTCAGACTCATGTCCATTGAGTCAGTGATGCCATCCAGCCATCTCATCCTCTGTCGTCCCCTTCTCCTCTTGCCCCCAACCCCTCCCAGCATCAGAGTCTTTTCCAATGAGTCAACTCTTCGCATGAGGTGGCCAAAGTACTGGAGTTTCAGCTTTAGCATCATTCCTTCCAAAGAACACCCAGGACTGATCTCCTTTAGGATGGACTGGTTGGATCTCCTTGCAGTCCAAGGGACTCTCAAGAGTCTTCTCCAATACCACAGTTCAAAAGCATCAATTCTTCGGCACTCAGCCTTCTTCACAGTCCAACTCTCACATCCATACATGACCACAGGAAAAACCATAGCCTTGACTAGATGAACCTTTGTTGGCAAAGTAATATCTCTGCTTTTGAATATGCTATCTAGGTTGGTCATAACTTTCCTTCCAAGGAGTAAGCGTCTTTTAATTTCATGGCTGTAGTCACCATCTGCAGTGATTTTGGAGCCCAGAAAAATAAAGTCTGACACTGTTTCCACTGTTTCCCCATCTATTTCCCATGAAGTGATGGGACCGGATGCCATGATCTTCGTTTTCTGAATGTTGAGCTTTAAGCCAACTTTTTCACTCTCCACTTTCACCTTCATCAAGAGGCTTTTTAGTTCCTCTTCATTTTCTGCCATAAGGGTGGTGTCATCTGCATACAGAGAAAGAGAAATATCGTAGGACATCCTTTGCATGTGGAATCTAAAGAAAATGACAGAAATGAACTTATTTACAAACTAGAAACAGACTCACAGACTAAGAGAACTTACTGTTACCAGTGAGAAAGGGTGTGGGAAAGGAACAGTTAGGGAGTTTGCTATCAACATATACACACTGCTATATTTTAAGTGGATAACCAACAAGGACCTACTGTGTAGCACATGGAACTCTGCTTAATGTTCTGTGGCAGCCTGGATGAGAGGGGAGTTTGGGGGAGAATGGATACATGTATATGTGTGGCTGAGTCCCTTTATTGTTCACTTGAAACTGTCACAACATTGCTAATCAGCTATACTCCAATATAAAGTTGTTTTAAAAAGAAAAGTCATTTTCCTTATGAATTTAAAAATTGGTCCTTATTCTCAATTCTTACATACCAGTTGCCAAAAGATATTTGAGAGTTCAATAAATGGATAAACTTGAGGATTCTTTGTGTTTGTATGATTGATTCTGTGTTTAGCAACATTGCTGCAAAGAAGGTTTTAAAAATTCCAGATGATCACTTCCAGCTAGCTTTTTGGACCACCTATAAATGCATCATTTCACAGCAGCTACAGTGAAGTTTGGAAGTCCCCTGCTCAACTGTAAACAGAACACTCTCTGCAATTCACTTTTCTCTTTTCTTTTTTTAACCTAAGTTAGGAGGGCCCAAAACTCCCTTCACTCTGAGTGTGCAAATTAGAGGGAAGCAGTGCCTATGTGTATAAAGACCCTGATGCTAAGAAAGATTGAAGGCAAAAGGAGAAGAGGGTGGCAGAGGATGAGATGGTTAGATGGCATCACCAACTCAATGAATATGAATTTGGGCAAACTCCGGGAGAGAGCGAAGGACAGGGAAGCCTGGCCTGCTGCAGTCCACGGACTCGCCAAGCGCTGGACACGACTTAGTGACTGAACAGCAGTGTGCCTGTGTGTAGCCCCTGTGGATGGATGCTGTTTCGCATTTACAGTCTCTAATCTTCACTGAGTCCATAACATTGCTCATGATCTTTTTGCTTTTTTGAAGGAAAAAAAAGTAGATAGAAAAAGTATAGAGGCTAAAATAATAAATTTCCATGTACCCATCACTAGAATCAACAAATCTGAACACTTACTTATATTTAGTTCAAATCTTTTTTCTTTTTACTAAGAGGCATAAAACATAACTGATAAAGCTGAAATTTCCTTGAGTGTGGAAAAGCCTCAGTACAGCAAGGGGATAATCAGTTGACCAAAATTCCCAGAAGGGAGATTGGTGGTTCATGGCAGTTTTGAGGAGAAAACTGTTTTGAGGAGAAGCACGGGTGAAGATATAAACCTAGGAAAGCAGGGGCCTCCTCTCCACTCTAGCAGGAAGGGAGGAACAAAGGGCGGCTGTCCATTCTGAGCTGGTGGTGGAGAGTCCAGAGAGTTTTTGTCTTAGAGTTTGTTTTTTTTTTTTTTTTCTGTGATCAAAGCCACTTAAGTCCATTCATTTCTTGACAGTGAAGGGAAGTTGTTGTGTTCAGGAATTTGGGGGAAATGGAGATTGGAAAGAGCCCTTGGTGCAGGAGGCAAAATGGGACTTGATATGGTTCTAGGTCAGCATATTGCTTCCTCTGGGTCTTTAATCAAATCTCCAGAATTTCTTCTGCCTTGATTTCCACATAAAATGGCAGATTTAAAGTAAATGCTTTCTAAGGTCTCTAGGTTGGGACTCATAAAGCCTACTATCACATTGACCCAAACTGTTATTGACCTAGGTTCCTGGTGTGCGTGTGGGTGTGCTCAGTCGTGTCTGACTCTTTGCAACCCCATGGACTGTAGCCCACCAGGCTCCTCTGTCCATAGGATTTCCCAGGCAAGAATACTGGAGTGGGTTGCCATTTCCTACTCCAGGGGAATCTTCCCGATCTAGGAATAGAACCCACGTCTCTTGCATCTCCTGCATTGGCAGGCGACTTCTTTACTACTGTGCCACCTGGGAAGCCTGGGCTTTTTAATTAATAGAAATTGAGAGGAGGCCAGAGGAGAAATCCAGGGAAGGGTTTACCAGGACTTGTGCTGCAGCACGAGGGAGCGAGAACAAACAGGCTTGTTTTTTCCCTGAGACAACAGGTTTTGCTTCTTCCCTGAGAAGCGGGTGAGCTGGTCCCTTAAATGGGGTAAGGGTAGGAGCAGGTTCAGGGGTCTGGCAGGAGGGGTGACTTGGGTGGTTTCCCACCCGCTTGGTGGTGCTGTGTGCAGGGATCATTTTTGCTTTTGCTCCTGGAACCTCAGAAATGGCAGTTGGATTTTGGTCTTTTTGTATCTTATTGTTCATAATTTGTTGCAACTGCACATGCAGGTGGTTATTTTTAGGCCCTTATGGTTTGTATTCTGTTGATCCCAGGAGAAGTTTATCCAGATGCAAGCACCATAGTAAAATGTCCCAAGTCCCGGGTCCCAGCCTGTCTGAAAATGACTGGAAAGGCTTCTAAAGATTTCACCCAGAATTCTCAGATTACGAATGTTCCAGGGCTCAATTAATCTGCATAATATGATTGATTCTATTTCATGGGCTGGAAGGCTGGCTGGTTGAAAAATGTCAATATACGTCTCTTCCTTTTGAGATAGGCCCTCAGTTAGAAAAACGGCACTTGGCCAGCATTAACTTCATTGTTCACAGAAACACTTTTTTTGAAAAGGAAATGATGACAATCAGTCCAAAGCCTTTAGTATTTTCTGCCATGTCAAAAATGTATGAAATCATCAAATATCACAACTTAAAAGGATTTTAGCAATCATATCATCCTCACATTCATCCAGAGTAGACGGTCATGTAGAACACTGCACGAACTATGCTGACCAGTTTTGCATCCTCTGTGATTCATGTGCCCTGTATTGTTTTCTTAACCTATGACAAAATAGACTTCACTATGATAAGTATAATCTACCAGGAATATTGTGACAATATGAACACTATACTGTCATTGTCAGTATGACAGCAAATAGATTTCTTACACATTTTAGGGGCAACTCAGAACAACATCGGCTTTCTTACAAACTTTCGTTAACAATGGTAAAAAACTATGGAGAACAGTGTGGAGATTCCTTAAAAAACTGGAAATAGAACTGCCTTGTGATCCAGCAATCCCACTGCTGGGCATACACACTGAGGAAACCAGAATTGAAAGAGACACGTGTACCCCAATGTTCATCACAGCACTGTTTATAATAGCCAGGGCATGGAAGCAACCTAGATGTCCATCAGCAGATGAATGGATAAGAAAGCCGTGGTACATATACACAATGGAGTATTACTCAGCCATTAAAAAGAATACATTTGAATCAGTTCTAATGAGGTGGATGAAACTGGAGCCTATTATACAGAGTGAAGTAAGCCAGAAAGAAAAAGACCAATACAGTATACTAACGCATATATACGGAGAAGGCACTGGCACCCCACTCCAGTACTTTTGCCTAGAAAATCCCATGGATGGAGGAGCCTGGTAGGCTGCAGTCCCTGGGGTCGCTAAGAGTCGGACACGACTGAGCGACTTCACTTTCACTTTCATGCAATGGAGAAGGAAATGGCAACCCACTCCAGCGTTCTTGCCTGGAGAATCCCTGGAATGGGGGAGCCTGGTGGGCTGCCGTCTATGGGGTCGCACAGAGTCGGACACGACTAAAGTGATGCAGCAATGCACATATATGGAATTTAGAAAGATGGTAACAATAACCCTGTATACGAGACAGCAAAAGAGACACTGATGTATAGAACAGTCTTTTGGACTCTGTGGGAGAGGGAGAAGGTGGGATGATTTGGGAGAATGGCACTGAAACATGTATAATATCATATATGAAACGAATCGCCAGTCCAGGTTCGATGCACGATACTGGATGCTTGGGGTTGGTGCACTGGGACGACCCAGAGGGATGGTATGGGGAGGGAGGAGGGTTCAGGATGGGGAACACATGTATACCTGTGGCAGATTCATTTTGATATATAGCAAAACCAATACAATATTGTAAAGTCAAAACATAAAATAAAATAAAATAAAAAACTGCTTTGCCAGTTTTCCTTTCCCCAGTTACCTTTTGGATGGCTGAAGTTTGCCCTACAGTAGACTTCTTAAGATAAGGCTCCTGGGAACATTAATTCATGATTTCTTACATGTCTAAAACTTTAATTGCCTTTATCCTTCAATGGCTGTTTGGCCAGCATTACCCAAAACCACACATGATCACAGGCAGGTGTTTCCGATCCTTGCCTCACTGCATCCTTTCTTGCTTTGAAGAAAGGTGGCATTGCCAATTATTCATGAGGGTAGTTAATATTATTACTTGAAGGGCAAAGAGAATTTTAAATTAACATTCAGTGCCATTATATTCCACACCCCTTCTGAGTATGCCTTTGGGGAAAGTGGTATCTGTTCTTTGAGACCTGGCTGGAAATTACACCTCTAATTTGTTTTATTGTTTGAGAAACAAAATAAACTACTTTGTGAATCTTAAGATTTGACCACTACATATTTGGTTAATGTTCAGCAGTAATTATTAACATTCCACTCCTATTTGCCAGTGAATATTGACTGTAGGTTTTCTATGTTGAACATAAGAAACCCTAGAAGTCCTCTTTATGAAAAAATTTATATGACAGTATAGTATTGTTCTGTATTACTGAGATGATGATAGAATAGCTCTCTAATTGGGACATTTTTCTTTACATTTCAGCATGAGTTAAATGAGCAACTAGCTTTGTTTTGTTCAGGTTGAGGATCTTTTTCACAGGAACCTCATATAGGAGAGAAAGTGAAAGTCAATATATTTCAGTGTGTCAAGACGTGTGACTTCAACCAAGCTATCTATCATTTTTGGTCTTGGGCTCACTCTAGCCTAAGAAATGCTTCCTTCCCCTTATTAACCTTTCTCAATAGAAACTGAGATACTTAGAAGCTGACCTTCGGTTGGGTGAAGGAAGCATGATGGGACCACAGACTTTCAGAGTCGTAACAGACAGCAGAAGTCATCCAACCAAATTATTTCATTTTCCAGATGGAAAAGAGTAATGCAAGCTAGTTAACAGCCTTGCCAAAGTCAGGAAACTAGCAGATGTCAGAGTAGAAGAGAGCCAAAAAGGGTCATTCAACAGTTCTGTCACCTGATCCTAAACTTGGGACAGACAACAAAAAGATACATGACTCTAATTAGTTGATTAATTAATAGAGTTTACGATCAAGTGTCTGAAGTGTCTCCATTACAAGATTACAAGAGTCAGCAAAAGAGAAGTTCCAAGAAAGCTTAGTTGAAAAAATAAACATTAGAGAAAGTACATAATGAATTACATATTTCAGACACCACAGTGAATATATCACTACTACAAGGCAGAGAATTTTTTAAAATTTTGCTTGCATCCCATTTCACAGGTTATAAATAAAGCCCCAAAAAGCTAAGCCCTAAAGAATATCCTCGGCATAGCCAACAGGAAGAACCCCAGTCCTCTGATAACTTGTCAGCTGCACCATATTAAGCAAACCCTTTTTTAACCATTCTCTATACCTCAATCTCCTATAAAATAGTTTTATAATAGCATTATCACCCTAAGCTTGTTAAGAGGGCCAAAGCATGAATATGTATTATATACTAATTATAATATAAAAATCCAGATATTATATAATTATATCATATATAGATTCACAAACTGTGTGGCACATAGTGAAACTATATAGGTGTTTGCTATTCTATTTTGTAAATGTATCTTAAAGGATTGTTTTCAACATAACTCATTTTGAGGAATGAAAGCTTGAAAGAGAAGTTTGAACTAATACTTACCAGATAGAAGTAGGAAAAACAAAAATTCCCTGAGGGTACAGAATTGCACAACTGTGTTTGAGAGTAGGAGGAGGTTAAGGGGGAAAGGCCAGAGTGTGGTTCCAGGAGATCTCAGGGCACAAAGCTTGTCTCCTAAAACTCATCACCTTGCTGCTGCTAAGTCGCTTCAGTCGTGTCCAACTCTGTGCGACCCCATAGACAGCAGCCCACCAGGCTCCTCTGTCCATGGGATTCTCCAGGCAAGAACACTGGAGTGGGTTGCCATTTCCTACTCCAATGCATGAAAGTGAAAAGTCAAAGTGAAGTCGCTCAGTTGTGTCCGACTCCTATCGACCCCATGGACTGCAGCCCACCAGGCCCCTCCGTCCATGGGATTTTCCAGGCAAGAGTACTGGAGTGGGGTGCCATTGCCTTCTCCAAAAACTCATCACCTTAGGCACTAATATTTTCAAGAGACACCACTACCCTCTGCCACAATGGAGGCTAAGCTTTAACTGAAACTCTCGCAGTACCAAGCAGATTGAACAATCTCAGGCCTCTTTCTGAATCCTATGACTTTAAGGGACTTACCTGAGGCTACACAGCTACTTAGGAGAAGAAATAGGATTGAAATTCACATTTACTGACTCATTCATTTTCATTTCTTCTTCATTCTTGCTCCTATCACACAACTATTTTTGTTTCTACCGGGTCACTCTTTACTCTCTTTAAAGTTGAATATTATTAAATTGGATAAATGTTTTATCCTAATTTAAATTAACACATTCAATTTCAGTCACACGTCAAAATTTGAAAAGCAGCAGGCTGTGTGTGGTTAATAATGAGTTAAGAGAGTGAGTGTACACTCAGTCACTAAGTCATATCTGACTCATTGTAACGCCATGGACTATAGCCGGCCAAACTCCTCTGTCCATGGGATTTTCCAGGCAAGAATACTGGAGTGAGTTGCCATTCCCTTCTCCAGGGGATCTCCCCAACCCAGGGATTGAACCCATATCTCTGGCATTGGCAGGCAGGTTCTTTACTGCTGAGCCACCAGGGAAGCCCAAGAGTTAGACAGACTTGGTTCAAATTCTGTTATTTAAGAGCCATATGAGTCTGGCCCAACTACTCACCTTTCCCGGTTCTCAGTTTCTTGTTCTAAATGATGGACTGGATAATATCCTCTTCTCAGATTTGGGTGAGGATTAAGATAATGTATTTTTAAGGACAGTCTACATCTCCTCCCTTGTGTCTGCCATACTCTCAGTAATGAGTAATAAAGCTTTTTTTTAGCTGAACTATGAAACACAATTTCATTTGTGCCATGTAACTCAAGGGTGGATGGTAGAGGTGTGCGGTGTGGACAGGAAGCCAGCTGCAAGCCCGGAAGTCAGACTGCTTGCAGGTGAAGGGAGTTGAAGTGAATGCCGAACCAGAATCAGAGACAGCTGAGGACAAGAGGCGCTGACATAGGGGTTAAGAGTCCTGTGATCAACGTGGCTCCCCAGGGAGAGAGAGCGAGTGAGAAATGCCATGCAGGCACCTCAAGTCCACTATTCCCCCGCTGTGAACACCGCGATCTGATTTGTATCACAGGCAGTCTGTTGTGAATGCATGTCTTAGGCCAGATACACAGCATCGAATCAATCCTGGCTCATTTCAGTAATATATATTTCCAATATTATGCCTCACCCACCTTGACCTTATCATCCTAGACTCCAACTTGACTGGCCATAATCTGGTTCACCTGTCTCATTTCCAACTATTTTTCTCTTTTTCGCTATCTCAATATTCATTGATATGGAGTTCCATTTTGGTCACGTAATCTATTTGATCTTGCCTCCAAAGTTTCATTAGCCTAGAAAAATATCATTTTTCAAAAAGTTTCCACACATGGTTCAGCTATATTTATCCACACATAAATCTTTGAGTGAGTAAACAAATGGTCAAAAACACATCTAATCATCTGATTACAGCACATGAAAACAGTTATAAAAATTGCAATGTTTCTGAGCATTTATTTACTTAAAGTTCAGAATAGGAAACACATGTTTAATTCAACCTGTGCCGAAGATTCTAATATTCAGTAAACAATAGTTTACCATTGTAAACAATAATTTACAGGTCTACTGCATAGGAGCCAAACTTTAGGCACCATATTCGAATCTAGCTCCACCATCTCTCAGCTTCTGTCTTACCTTACTCTTCTCTTTAATTCTTAGCACAGTTAGAAAAAATTCTCTTCATGTCCTATACTTGGAAGCTCTGTCTTCACTTGGACCTTCTTCAGATCTTTGTTTTTCAAATGGCTTATCAATAAATGTCTTCTGAATAAAAATAAAGTGCTCTCAATGAAAGATTCCATGTAATTTCTTCCACCTCATTTCAAAGCACATTCAAATCGACAGAGCAATATAAAGTATAAAGCTTTATATCCAGATATTGATAATGATTGTCATCAGAAAAAATTTTAAAATTTTAGGCATTGATCAAAGATGTAGGAAAACTTTGGGGGGGGCCTCTAAAAAAGTCACACCACTTATTAAGTAGAATCTGCTTTCATGTAAATAACATTGGTCCAGAATTCCCCCTTCATTCATACTTTCTTCAGTGCAATGACTTAGCTGTAGAATCTTCTTCCTGAGTTTCAGATGATGAGACTGTCTTTTCTAGGTGTTTCCTGAGGTCATTGGGGCCAGGACTGAAAACTGAGCAATTTGTTATAATAGGTTTCTGTAGTTTTTAACAGTTGACAGTTTCTACATAGGATAGCCTAAAAAGCATTAGCTACTCCTTCCCTACTTCTTCTGCCAAACTTCAGTGTCTCCATTGTTCCAAGATTTTGAGGCGCTATGCCCAAGAGTTTGAAGACACCCAGCACACCTTTTTTGCCATCTTTCCCTACTGAAGCATCAGCAGCAACTCTTTTGAAAGACCTATTGAAAGTAGCTGAGGGCATGTCCATAAGCAACTGAGAGTCAGAAAATCAACCTCATAGTTAAAACTCAGTTTCCTCATCTGAAATCAATGACCTTGGAGATCCTGGCCTAGCATTTCTGAGCTCCTCCTTATGGGACTAAAGGAGAAATATATATTAGGAAAGCCCAGTCCCTATTTGTAAGTTGCTCATCATTTCACTAGGAATTAACTACAATGCCAGGCAAAATGTAACTAGAACTGTGACAGCAGTATCAAGAGAAGAACTTGATTCTTACATGGACAAGGAAACATCTGCTGAGCTTTGAAGATTAAGCAGTACTTTGGTCACCAGATATGAAGAGCCAGCTCATTAGAAAAGACCCTGATGCTGAGAAAGATTGAAGGCAGGAGGAGAAGGGGATGACAGGATGAGATGGCTGGATGGCGTCACTGACCCAGTGGACATGAATTTGAGCAAGCTCCAGGAGATGGTGAAGGACAGGGAAGCCTGGTATGCTGCAGTCCATGGTGCTGCAAAGAGACAGACATGACTGAGCAACTGAACAACAAATACTTGGGAATATAAGATAAAATGACATTTTAGGCAGAGGAAAGAACTTGTGCAAAGGCATGGAGACCTACAAGTGTGTTGTAAAGAGATGGAGCTGGGAGAAAGGCCTGTCATAGAAGGGCAAGTCTCCTAGGGAACCATGTGCTGCTGCTGCTGCTAAGTTGCTTCAGTAGTGTCTGACTCTGCACAACTCCACAGATGGCAGCCCACCAGGCTCCCCCGTCCCTGGGATTCTCCAGGCAAGAACACTGGAGTGGGTTGCCATTGTCTTCTCCAATGCATGCATGCATGCTAAGGTGTTTCAGTCATGTCCAACTCTGTGCGACCCCATGGACGGCAGCCCACCAGGCTCCTCTGTCCACAGGATTCTCTAGGCAAGAATACTGGAGTGGGTTGCCATCTCCTTCTCCAAGGTAACCACGTGGAGCCACCCAATAGGCCGTGAAGTAAGTGAAAGTCACTCAGTTGTGCCCTACTCTTTGCGACCCCATGGACTATACAGTCCATGGAATTCTCTAGGCAAGAATACTGGAGTGGGTAGCCTTTCCCTTATCCAGGAGATCTTCCCAACCCAGAAATCAAACCCAGGTCTCCCACAGGTGGATTCTTTACCAGATGAGCCACAGGGAAGCCCAAGAATACTGGAGTGGTTAGCCTATCCCTTCTCCAGCAGATCTTTCCAATCCAGGAATTGAACCGGGGTCTCCTGCTTTGCAGGTAGATTCTTTACCAACCGAGCTATCAGGGGTCCCTGTTCATTTCCTTCATAGCACCTATCACAATTAGTATATAAACGTTCATTTATTTACTTGCTTATATTTTCTAATTTTTTTATAGCTTTATGGATTTCTCACATAGTTAAAGCATCATGTGCTTAATTAATTTGTGTGTGTTCCCATGTGATGCTAGTGGTAAAAAACCTGCCTGCCAATGCAGGTAGATGTAACAGACGTGGATTTGATCCCTGGGTTGGGAAGATTCCCTGCAGAAGGTCACAGCAACCCACTCCAGTATTCTTGCCTGAAGAATTCCATGGATGGAGGAGCCTGGTAGGCTACAACCCATAGGGTCGCAAAAGTTGGCCATGACTGAAGCGGCTAAGCATGCACCACGCACATATATGTGTATATATATGTACATAGATACAAATTATTGTCACCCTACCAGCCATTTACCACTCACATTGCTTTTCATTTTCCAGCAATAATTCTTATGTTAAGAGCTATAGAAGGAGAAAAATAATTTAGTCATCTTTACTAAAATATTTGTTGTATATCACTCTTGCCAATTTTTCCATTTTAATAGTTGGAGCGGTTGTCCTGAGAGTACCGTCTTTTCAGACAAATCACTTCCCTCCGGCTCCCACTGAGACATCCTACCTGTGTCACGGCTTTGAAGCCAGTGAACAGAATCTCCTTGCACTGATTTTACTTGTGCAATGCTGACACTGAATCACTCTCACCTTTGTTCACAAGAGGCAAAGGGAAGCGGTATTTTTGCTCTGCCTTCCTTAGAAGTGGTAGAGCAGCCATAATTCAATCCAGGACCATACAAGAGATTTACAAATTCAGCTGACTAGAAGGATCTTTTTCCAAGTTCTTCTTTTTTAAAAATGCATAAGAAGTTTTCGATTGTCCTCAGAGATTATGTGACTCTGATACCATGACTGTACATAGCATTGCTTTGGGGCTATTCAACCTTGATTTAACCCTCTGAAATCAGAGCCTTCTGTCCCTGCCTCTTTAACTGTAAATGGAGTCTATCATGCTGACTTCATGAAAGAATGGTTTAACAACGTGGCTGAGTGACACAGTTACAGCATTTGCTACTCTGTCACCAGCATCAAAGAAATACAATAACCATGGTAAAATAGGAAAGTGTCTATCAGAACACTTACATAAAGAAGGATAGAATAATCAACTCAGACACCCAGTATCCATCTGTCCTGATACAATTCTGAACTTTTTATTATTTAGAAACCTTCATGGAAGAACATATGCACATTGGATAATTACGTGATGAATTAAGTAACATTTTCAGCAGTTATTTTCATACTGCTTCTAAATATTCAGTTAAGGACTAAAGCCCTTTAAGGAGACAATTGATCATATCTGTGTCTGTGTAACTTTTTGAAATTGAGTATAGGTATTCAAAACCTGATTTCAGTATTGACGATTTAGTGATGTCCATGTGTAGAGTTGTTTCTTGTGTTGTTGGAAAAGGGTATTTGCTGTGAACAGCATGTTCTCTTGACAAAACTCTTTTAGCCTTTGCCCAGCTTCCTTTTGTACTTCAAGGCCAAACTTGTCTGTTACTCCAGGCATTTCTTGACTTCCTACTTTTGCATTCCAATCCCCTATGATGAAAAGGACATCTTTTTCTGGTGGTAGTTCTAGAAAGTCTTATAGATCTTCAGAGAACCAGTCAACCTCAGCTTCTTTTGCATCAGTGGTTGGGGTATAGACTTGGATTACTGTGTTGTTGAACAGTTTGCCTTGGAAACAAAGATCATTCTGTTGTTTTTTGAGATTGTACCCAAGTACTGCGTTTCAGACTCTTCTGTTGACTGTGAGGGCTACTCCATTTCTTCTAAGGGATTCTTGCCCATGTAGTAGATATAATGGTCATCTGAATTAAATTCACCCATTCCAGTCCATTTTACTTCACTAATTCCTAAGCAGTCGATGTTAACTCTTATTATGTCTTGATTGACCACATTTAATTTACCTTGATTCATGGACCTAACATTGCAGGCTCCTATGCAAGATTGTTCTTTACAGTATCTGGTTCCATCACTTTATGGCAAATAGAAGGAGAAAAAAGTGGAAGCAGGAACAGAATTTATTTTCTTGGGCTCTAAAATCACTGCAGATGGTGACTGCAGCCATGAAATTAAAAGACGCTTGCTCCTTGGAAGAGAAGTTATGATGAATCCACAGTTTATTGAAAAGCAAAGACATAACTTTGCCAACAAAGGTCTGTCAGGTCAAACTATGGCTTTTCTAGTAGTCATGTACAGATGTCAGAATTAGACCATAAAGAAAGCTGAGTGCCAAAGAATTGATGCTTTCAAACTGTGGTGTTGGAGAATACTCTTGAGAGTCTCTTGGAGAGCAAAGATATTAAGCCAGTCAATCCTAAAAGAAATCAACCCTGAATATTTTTTGGAAGGACTGATGCTGAAGTTGAAGCTCCAATACTTTGGCCACCTGATGCGAAGAACTGACTCATTGGAAAAGACCCTGATGCTGGGAAAGATTGAAGACTGGAGGAGAAGGGGGCAACAGAGGATGAGATGATTGAATGTCATCACTGACTCAATGGACATGAATCTGAGCAAACTCCAGGAGATAGTGAAGGACAGGAAAGCCTGGAGTGCTGCAATCCATGGGGTCACAAAGAGTTGGACACAACTGAACAATAGCAACAAATTCAAAACCTGAAAGAGAGAGAGAATGAGCATTTATGTTGTCCCACAGGGAAATTTTTCTACAATGTTAAATAATACGCTCTTGACGGTTTCCTTCACTTTTTAAATATTTTTTAATAATTTTTTAATTAATGTATTTATTTCTGGCTGTGCTGGGTCATCACTGCTGCACAGGCTTTTCTCTGGTTGTTGAGAGTGGGAGCTGCTCTCTAGTTTTGGTGCACGAGCTTTTCTTTGCAGGGGCCTCTTATTGCGGAGCGCTGGCTCAAGGGCATGCGGGCCTCAGCAGTTGCAGCTCCTGGGCTCTAGAGCACAGGCTCAATAGTTGTGGCTCACAGGCTTAGTGGCTCCGTGGCACGTGGGATCTTCCCAGACCAGGGATGGAACCCATGTCTCCTGTATTGGTAGGTGGGTCCTTTACCACTGAGCCACCAGGGAAGCCCAGGATTTCCTTAACTTTTAAAGAAGATTCTGCTTTCTCTGGTCCACCAAGTCAGTTTTCACTTTTCAACTTGTGATATAGCTTCCTTTTCCTCTCAGCATCTTTGATCTTGGGATTTTGCCTTTTTAAAAGGTTTTTAACGTCATTTTAGTGGAAGCTGAAGGTTTTGGTCTCTGCTGATGGATGGGCTCCAGTACAACTGGATGGGGGTGGTGCTTGTCTTCCGGAGCCCAGGACAGACTGGCGAGCACCCCTCCACTCTCAGAGCCAGGCTCCCCTTGCTCTATGACTTTTAGTGAGGCCTGAGGCCTCCGAGTTCTGTGAGGCAGAACCAGGACACTCCATTTCCGGGCTGAGAGAGGGCCAAGGATGCCCAAGCCAAATTAAATGTTGACTGTTCTTTAGGCATTTCCACCACAATATTGGAATTGAGCACATTGGCCAAATAAAGTTGATTTTTTTTTTAAAAGCAGGATGAGAAAAAGAGGGACATTGTTCAGTCTTGAAATCTCTGGGTTCAGCCCCCAAAGCGCTGGAATCACTCTTGCTCAGAGAACCCAAGGCAGCTACAGTTTTTTCTTGGTCAGTGGTTCCAAATATTTTTGTTATCATGGTCCCCTTTTATTGTATATATGTCCTCTTGCTACCTGAAATTTTTGCTCCCCCCCCTTTTTTTTTTTTTTTAATGAATCCATCCGTTTTCATTTATTTATTTAACTGCTGCTGCTGCTAAGTCGCTTCAGTCGTGTCCGACTCTGTGTGACCCCATAGATGGCAGCCCACCAGGCTCCGCTGTCCCTGGGATTCTCCAGGCAAGAACACTGGAGTGGGTTGCCATTTCTTTCTCCAGTGCATGAAAGTGAAAAGTGAAAGTGAAGTCGCTCAGTCATGTCCGACTCTCAGCAACCCCATGGACTGTAGCCCACCAGGCTCCTCTGTCCATGGGATTTTCCAGGCAAAAGAGTACTGGAGTGGGGTGCCATTCCTAAGCAAAAACAAAAACACCCCTGTATGCTCATTACATTTTTCTATTAGTGTAATCAAACCAAGCTGTTAACAAGGTGAAGAGTCGATATACAAAATATTCAATGAAAATTATACAAAGTCACTCTAAAAATACCATTAGTGCAAGTTCATTTGTGATTCATATTCCAAATAACTGGTGAAACTCATCAATCAGAACTTCTCTGCAACCATACTAAGGATAGACTTACTGGCAGCTGACTGAAGACTGTGGCGTGCACTACCATAGTGGATTTAGCTGGATGGCATATTCATCAGCTTCCCCCTGAAGGATGCTTTTCCCTTGGAACTGTTTTCCCTCCCAGAACAAACTGCATATGTACAGAGAGGGGACCTTCCCAGGTGGCTCAGTTGTAAAGAATCCACCTGCAATGCAGAAGACAGGAGTTCAATCCCTGGGTTGGGAAGATCCCCTGGAGAAGGAAATGGCAACCCACTCAAGTATTCTTGCTGGGAAATCCCAAGGACAGAGGGGCTGTGACACTGTGACACTGACTCTGTCTCTCACAGGCTTCAGTGAAGGTATCAGAAAGACTACAGTCACCTGAAGACTTGACTACAGAAGAGCCTTCTTCTCAGCTCACGTGCATGGTTGTGAGTGGGATTCAGGTCCTGGCAAGCTGTTGGAGTGAGGCCTGTCAATGACAAGTTGGTGCTTGACAAGGGCATGTGCCCTCTGCCTCTGAGGGCGTTGAATCCTGCGCTGCTGCAGCTGTTGACCTTTGACAGGCCCTGAAGGGAGTTGAGGGTGGAGAACGAGGCACTTTGTGTGCCAAGAAAACTGGCAGAACAGGTCTTCTGATAGTTAAGTATTTTCAGGAACTGATTTTATGAGCCCAACCCGTATCTCTCCTCATGTGTAGAAAAGCACTAAATCCCTTCATGGTGACATAACTCCTTGTGACTAGCAGAAAATCTTTTGTAAGATAAGTGCCTGGTTGCATGAAATCCCCCTTCACCAAAATCACATATATTGACCTTCCCCATCTTCCTCTTTGGAGAAGTTTCTCAGAGCAATCTGAGGTGCTGTGTCCTGGGCGGGAGTCCTCATTTTGCTTCAAATAAAACTTGACTTGCCACTTTCATGTTGTACACCTTTTTTCAGTCGACAGGGTTTCAGCGCCTTACTAGCTGACTAGCTGGTGGCCAGAAGACAACCAGTTTCTTGCCACATGGCCCTCTCTGTAGGGCAGCTCACAACGGCAGTTTGCTTCATCAAATAAATGCATGAAAAGGGTCAGAGAGAGAGGGAGGGCAAGCCAGACAGAACTCACTGTCTTTTATGGCCTTGTCTCTGAAGTGACAGCCCATCACTTTTTCTGTATTCTATTAGTTATAAGTGAAAACATTGGTAACCATTAGTTAAATCCACATCAGCTACCTTCACTAATCAAGACTGTTTTAAGACTTGCATGTCCTCTAAGTGGCATGATAGTTAAGCCAGTTTTTAAACCCCGGTAGTATGGTTCTACCGGAGAAAGCAATGGCACCCCACTCTAGTACTCTTGCCTGGAGAATCCCATGGACGGAGGAGCCTTGTAGGCTGCAGTCCATGGGGTCGCTAAAAGTTGGACACGACTGAGCGACTTCACTTTCACTTTTCACTTTCATGCATTGGAGAAGGAAATGGCAACCCACTCCAGGGTTCTTGCCTGGAGAATCCCAGGGACAGGGGAGCCTGGTGGGCTGCCGTCTATGGGGTTGCACAGAGTTGGACACGAGTGAAGCGACTTAGCAGTAGCAGCAGCAGCAGTATGGTTCTATGGGCTTCCCAGGTGCCATCAGTGGTAAAGAACTCACCTGCAATGCAGGAGATTTAAGAGACACAAGTTCGATTCCTGGGTTGGGAAGATCTCCTGGAGGAGGGCATGGCAACCCACTCCAGCATTCTTGCCTGGAGAATCCCATGGACAGGGGAGTCTGGTGGGCTACAGTTCATAGAGTCACAAAGACTCGGACATGACTGAAGCTACTTAGCAAGCACACAGTATGGCTCTACAACCCTTAACCATCGCAGTGTTCACCTTCTTATTAAAAAAAGGTAGAACACTAGAGAGCAATAGATTTATAGTTAGATCTAGACATTGTAGAGTGCCCACTAAATAAATAACTCTAGAGCAATTTTCTTTCTTCTGAGCTTTTCATTGTGCTGTTGTAAAAGAGACAGGATAATAAATAACTCTATATTAACTTTAAATTTTCATAAACATTCTTTTCATGGGAAAAATTATGATTGGAGAGATTTGAGTGACTTGCCCTAAGACAGTACACTGTGTGCTGCTTTTCTCATATTCATAAATCTTTTTCCATGTCATCAATCATTCTTGAAAAATATGACTGCTCATATTTGTGCTTCTTGAGCTTTAATTTAATAGTCATATTACATGCTTTATTCTGAGAGTGCTTGAGACATCTGGATTAAATCCTTTAAAGTCACAGTGTGTTGCTATGTACTATTACAAACTCTGGAGAAAAAAGAACATTTCAAGCACATTGATAAAAAAACATTGGAGTGCCAGGCAATATGGCAGTTGGCTCTTCCCTGCCCTTTGAAATTCCCACTGCATTCCAAGGTGTGGACAAACACTGTTTGGTTCCACAAACATTACCTGGAGGTGACTACTGAGGTACCTGGAATAGTCGGATTCATAGAGTCAGAAAGTACAGCTTTTTCATGAAGATGGCGCCGAAGGCGAAGAAGGAAGCCCCTGCTCCTCCTAAAGCTGAAGCCAAAGCAAAGGCTTTGAAGGCCAAGAAAGCAGTGTTGAAAGGTGTCCACAGCCACAAAAAAAAGAAGATCCGGACGTCGCCCACCTTCCGGCGGCCCAAAACACTGCGGCTCAGGAGGCAGCCCAAATACCCTCGGAAGAGCGCGCCTAGGAGAAACAAACTTGACCACTATGCCATCATCAAATTCCCCCTCACCACCGAGTCAGCCATGAAGAAAATAGAAGACAACAACACACTGGTATTCATTGTGGACGTCAAGGCCAACAAGTTACAGTGGAGGAGGCCAGGGGTAGAAGTGTAGTGGAGGGGAGGGGCAATGGGGGCTTAGTGTTTAATGGGGACAGACTTTCAGTTTAAGAAGGTGAAAAATTCGGGAGATGGATGATCAGTAAGAGTAGCACAACAATGTGAGACTACATAGTGCCACTGAACTGTACAGTTAAATATGATTAAACTAGTATATTTTATATTATGTGACTTTCACCACAATAAAACATCATTAAAGAAAGAAATTTCCATTGAAATGGGGGGCCTGTTATAAAACTAGGGGAGCACAGTACCAACTCCGGAACCACTGCCCACATATAGGACTCTGAGGAATTTCTGTTAGATGCTACATGATGAAAATGGATTTTTATAGCACTGATTCCCTTTTTAAAATTATTACACAATAATATTAAACCTTGAAGAAAAGTACACATACTCAGGAGATCTGTAGTGTTGCTGGAGACATAGCTAGCCTGCAGTCATAGCTCCTCAAATTTCATCTGTTGGGCCAACCATGATTTTGGGGGTGCTGGGGCAGGGGCCACTGGAGGAGTCCAGGAGCATCTCCATCCATGTGGTCCAGGCCGGGCATGGAGGGCAATGCCTGCTGGGAGCTCTAATTCCTAGGGTACCACATCCCAGCCAAAGGCACCGCACCCAGCGATTAGGTGCTGGAGTGTGACAAAAACTAAACCACCTTCAGTGAAATGGGGGCCGTCTTCATGGCCCTTTCAAATACGTGGGGTAAGAACTGGCAGGTGTAGGCAGCTATTCCACCATGAGCAGCTGATATCTGGTGAGGAAGATGCTACCAACAGCTATGCCAGAAGGCGACTACACAGAGGGCTCCCTACGAAGTAGACCATCAGACGGGTGTTGGAGTCAATCCTGAAACTGGTGAGTGGACCAAGTGCCCTTAGTACCAGCAGGAGATCACTGCATTTTTAAACCTCCCTCCTGGTCCTAGGAGGCTGGACACTTGTGGAAGAAAGGAAACCATAGGCCTGTGGCTACGGTTAGTGCCTGTGATGTCCACGTGGTTCCTCCAGCCTGTCCCTCCACTCCTCTTCCCCTAGGGGGAGCTGTGTGTCTTGGTGTGGATCTAGGGTTAGAAGCCGGCTCTTGCCCTGAGTCTGTGGACGCTAGGCTTCTGCCCTGCTGGGTCCTCGCTTAGCCAGGCCTGCTTGTCTGATCCAAGCCGCCCTTGAATTTTTTTTTTAATTGAAGGATAATTGCTTTACAGAATTTTGTTTTCTGTCAAACCTCAACATGAATCAGCCACAGTTATATACATATCCCTTCCCTTTTGAACCTCCCTCCCATGTCCCTCCCCATCCCACCCCTCTAGATTGATACAGAGCTCCTGTTTGAGTTTCCTGAGCCATACAGCAAACTCCCGTTGGCTATCTATTTTACATATGGTAATGTAAGTTTCCATGTTACTCTTTCCATACATCTCACCCTGTCCTTCCCTCTCATGTCCATAAGTCTATTCCCTATGTCTGTTTCTCCATTGCTGCCCTACAAATAAATTCTTCAGTACCTTTTTTCTAGATTCCATACATATGCGTTAGAATATAATATTTATCTTTCTCTTTCTGACTCACTTCACTCTGTATAATAAGTTCTAGGTTCATCCACCTCATCAGAACTGACTCAAATGCATTCCTTTTTATGGCTGAGTAATATGGAGGCCTGGCGTGCTGAGATTCATGGGGTCGCAAAAAGTCGGACACGACTGAGCGACTGAACTGAACTGAACTGAATATTCCATTGTGTATATGTACCACAAGTTCTTTATCCATTCATCTGTCGATGGGCATCTGGGTTGCTTACATGTTCTAGCTATTGTAAATAGTGCTGCAATGAACAATGGGATACGTGTGTCTTTTTCAATTTTGGTTTCCTCAGGGTATATGCCTAGCAGTGGGATTGTTGGGGCATATGGAGGTTTTATTCCTAGTTTTTTAAGGAATGTCCATATCGTCTTGCATAGTGGCTGTATCAGTTTACATTACCACCAACAGTGCAAGAGCATTCCCTTTTCTCCACACCCTCTCTGGCATTTATTGTTTGTAGACTTTTTGATGATGGTCATTCTGACCCATGTGAGATGATATCTCATTGTAGTTTTGATTTGCATTTCTCTAATAATGAGAGATGTTGAGCATCTTTTCATGTGTTTGTTAGCCATCTGTATATCTTCTTTGGAGAAATGTCTGTTTAGGTCTTTTTCTCATTTTTTGATTGGGTTCTTTGTTGTTCTGGCATTCAGTTGTATGAGCCACTTGTATATTTTGGAAATTAATCCTTTGTCAGTTGTTTCATTTGATATTATTTTCTCTCATTCTGAGGATTGTCTTTTCACCTTGCTTATAGTTTCCTTTGCTGTACAAAAGCTTTTAAGTTTAATCAGGTCCCACTTGTTTACTTTTGTTTTTCTTTCCCTTACTCTAGGAGGTGGGTCATAGGGAATCTTGCTTTGATTTATGTCATCAAGTGTTCTGCCTATGTTTTCCTCTAAGAGTTTTATAGTTTCTGGTCTTACATTTAGGTCTTTAATCCATTTTGAGTTTCTTTGTGTATGGTGTTAGAAATTTCATTCTTTTACATATAGCTGTCCAGTTTTCCCAGCACCATTTATTGAAGAGGCTGTCTTTGCCCCAATGTATATTCTTGCCTCCTTTGTCAAAAATAAGGTACCCATAGGTGCATGGGTTTATTTCTGGGATTTCTATCTTATTCCATTGGTCTATATTTCTGTTTTTGCGCCAGTACCATACTGTCTTGATGACTGTAGCTTTGTAGTATAATCTGAAGTCAGGAAGGTTGATTCCTCCACCTTCATTCTTCTTTCTCAAGACTGTTTTGGCTATTCAGGGTCTTTTGTGTTTCCATATGAATTGTGGAATTGTTTTGTTCTAGTTCTGTGAAAAAAGCCATTGGTAATTTGATAAGGATTGCATTGAATCTGTAGGTTGCCTTTGGTAGTATTACCAAAGATTACCTTTGGTAGTCATTTTCACAATATTGATTCTTCCTACCCAGGAACATGGAATATCTCTCCATCTGTTTATGTCATCTTTGATTTCTCTCATCAGTGTCTTATAATTTTCTGTGTACAGTTCTTTTTTCTCCTTAGGTGAGTTTAATCCTAGGTATTTAATTCTTTTTGTTGCAATTGTGAATGGGATTGATTCCTTAATTGCTCTTCCTGACTTTTCATTGTTAGTATGTAGAAATGCAAGTGACTTCTGTGTATTGATTTTCTATCCTGAAACTTTGCTAAATTCACTGATTAGCTCTAGTAATTTTCTGATACTTTCTTTAGGGTTTTCTATGTATAGTATCCTGTCACCTGCCAATAGTGAGAGCTTTACTTCTTCTTTTCCAATCTGGATTCCTTTTATTTCTTTTTCTTCTCTGATTGCTGTAGCTAGGACTTCCAGAACTATGTTGAATAATAGTGGTGAAAGTGGACACCCTTGTCTTGTTCCTGATCGTAGGAGGAACACTTTCAGTTTTTCTCCATTGAGAATAACGTTTGTTGTGGGCTTATATCATAGATGGCCTTTACTATGTTGAGGTAGGTTCCTTCTATGCCCATTTTTTGAAGAGTTTTAATCATACATGGGTGCTAAATTTTGTCAAAGACTTTTTTCTGCATCTATTGAGATGATCATATGGTTTTTATCTTTCAATTTGTTAATATGGTTTAATCACCTTGATTGATTTGTATATATTGAATAATCCTTGCATCCCTGGAATAAACCCAACTTAATCATGGTGTATGAGCTTTTTGATGTGTTGCTGAATTCTGTTTGCTAAAATTTTGTTGAGGATTTTTGCATCTATGTTCATCAGTGGTACTGGCCTGTAGTTTTCTTCTTTTGTGTTGTCTTTGTCTGGTTTTGGTATGGTATCAGGGTGATGGTGGCCTCGAAGAATGAGTTTGGAAGTGTTCCGGGAGGAGCTAAGATGGTGGAGGAGTAGGATGGGGAGAACACTTTCTCCCCCACAAATTCATCAAAAGAACATTTAAACGCTGAGTAAATTCCACAAAACAACCTCTGAATGCCGGCAGAGGACATCAGACACCCAGAAAAGCAACCCAAGTCTTCAAAAGGAGGTAGGAAAAAATATGAAAGACAAAAAAAGAGACAAAAGAGGGAGGGATGGAGTTCCATCCTGGGAAGGGAGTCTTAAAAACAGAGAAGTTTCCAAACACCAGGAAACCTTCTCACTGCTGAATCTGTGCCGAGCTTTGGAAGCACAGAGGGCAACATAACAGGGAGGAAAAATAAATAAACAATTAAAACCCGCAGATTGCGAGCCCTACGGTAACTCCCCCAGCGGAGAAGCAGTGCAGATGCCTGCACACGCCATTAGTAAGCAGGGGCTGGGCAGGGAGGCGCGGCGCAGGCTGCATCGCTTAGAGTAAGGATCTGGCCTGAAAACCCTGAGCGCTATCTGAGTGAAATAATTTGGGCTAGCAAACCAGACAGTGGGATATCTACCACGCGAAAAGCCAGCCCTAACCTAAGACACCACCAGGCCCGCACACGGAACAAAGGACTGAACAGAGATAGCCGGCTGCAGACCTTCCCCCTCCGGTGACAGGCAGCCAGAGCCAGAAGGGGGCAATCGCAGCCCCAGAGAGACATTATCTATAAAACTGTAAGCAGGCTTCTTTGCTAACTAAAACTTATTGGGGGTCTGGATGGTCAACATCTGCCTGAGAAGGTGCACCGGTTGTACACCTAGATAACTGAGAGGCGGGGAGGCGATAAGTCACAGCAATCGTGCTCGCCAAACACCTCATCACCTGAGCTGCTCAGACCTGGGAAGGGCACAAAACGCAGGCCCAACCGAGTCTGCACCTCTGAGGACTACCCGAGGGCCTGAACCTGAGCGGCTTGGACCTGGGAAGTGAAGGCAGCCCAGGGCCGGCCACCGATGGTTCCCGGTGGAGCAACCTAGAGCCCAAGCAGTGTGGGCAGGAAGGCTACACGCGCCATGAGCGGGGGCAGACCCAGTGTGGCTGGGTTATTTGTTTGCAGCATCCCTCCCTCCCTCCCTCCCCACAGTGCGACTGAACAAGTGAGCCTAAAAAAAAAAAAAAAAAAGTGTCCTCCACCGTCCCCTTTGTGTCAAGGCGGAAACCAGACACTGAAGAGACCAGCAAACTGAAGAAGCTATAACAGAGGGAACCGCCTTGGAAGCTACAGGCACCCTGTGGTTACTACCGACTACATAGGAAAGGTCCTATAGATCTTGAGAAATATAAGTCGGACCAAGGAACTAGCCAAAAATGAACTGAACCCACAATACTCACAACAAAACCAGAGAAAGTCCTAGATATATTTTTACTATTTTTATGATCATTCTTTCCTTCTTTCTTTTTTTAAAAAAATTTTAAGTCCTCTATTATTCCTTTAATTTTCACTTTTATAACCTATTACTTTGCAAAAAAAAAAAAAGGCCCTATTTTTTTTTAAAGCAAACTTCATATATATATTTTTTATAATTTTTTTGACCTTGTTTTTTTTGTTTCTTCTTTTCTTTAACATTGTATTTTTGAAATTCCAAACTCTACTCTAGATTTTTAATTTTAGCTTTTTGGTATTTGTTATCAATTTTGTACCTATAGTTTTTTTTATAATTTCTGTGACTTTTTTTCCCCCTCTGTTTCTTTCTCTTCTTCTTTTATATAACATTGTATATCTGAAATTCCAAACTCTACTTTAGATTTTTAATTTATGCTTTTTGGTATTTGATATCAATTTTGTACCTGTATTTTCTTTATACTTTTTGCGACTTTGTTTGTTTTTGTTTGTTTGTTTTTCTCTCTTTCTTTTTCTTCTTCTTTTTTTTAACATTGTATTTTTGAAATTCCAAATCTACTCTAGATTTTTAACTTTTGCTTTTTGGTATTAGTTATCAATTTTGTACCTGTATTTTCTTTATAATTTTCACGACCTTGTTTGTTTTTGTTTATCTGTTTTTTTCACTCTTTCTTTACCTTCTCCTTTTCTTTAACATTGTATTTTTGAAATTCCAAACTCTACTGTAGATTTTTAATTTTTGCTTTTATGTATTTGTTACCAATTTTGTATCTTTAAGAACCCAATCTTCAGTACCCATTTTTCACTAGGGAATGAGATTACTGGCTTGACTGCTCTCTCTCCTTTTTCTCCACCAGGTCGCCTGTGTCTCCTCCCTAACCCCTCTCTACTCTACCCAACTCTGTGAATTTCTGTGTATTCCAGATGGTGGAGAACACTTAGGGAACTGATTACTGGCTGGATCTGTATCCCTCCTTTTCATTCCCCCCTTTTATCCTCCTGGCCACCTCTGTCTCCTTCCTCCTTCTTCTCTTCTCTGTATAACTCCACGAACATCTCTGAGCAGTCCAGTTGTGGAGTGCACATAAGGAAGTGATTACTGGCTAGCCCACTCTCTCCTCTATTGATCCCACCTCATCTCATTCGGGTCACCTCTAACTCCCTCCTCCCTCTTCTCTTCTCCAAGTAACGCTGTGAACCTCTCTGGATGACCCTCATGGTAGAGAAACTTTGCATCTTTAACGTAGATGTTTTACCAATGGTGCTGTTTTGAAAAGGAGAAGTTTTGAAACTACTGTAAAAATAAGACCAATAACTGGAAGCAGGAGGCTTAAGTCCAAATCCTGACTCCAGGGAACTCCTGACTCCAAGGAACATTAATTGACAGGAGTTCATCAAACGCCTCCATACCTACACTGAAACCAAGCACCACACAAGGGCCAAGAAGTTCCAGGGCGAGACATACCAAGCAAATTCTCCAGCAACAAAGGAACACAGCCCTGAGCTCCAAGATACAGGCTGCCCAAAGTCACCCCCAAACCATAGACATCTCATAACTCATTACTGGACACTTCATTGCACTCCAGAGAGAAGAAATCCAGCTCCACCCACCAGAACACCGACACAAGCTTCCCTAACCAAGAAAACTTGACAAGCCACCTGTACAAACCCACACAGAGTGAGGAAACGCCACAATAAAGAGAACTCCACAAACTGCCAGAATACAGAAAGGACACCCCAAACTCAGCAATTTAAACAAGATGAAGAGACAGAGGAATACCCAGCATATAAAGGAACAGGATAAATGCCCACCAAACCAAACAAAAGAGGAAGAGATAGGGAATCTACCTGATAAAGAATTCCAAATAATGATAGTGAAATTGATCCAAAATCTTGAAATCAAAATGGAATCACAGATAAATAGCCTGGAGACAAGGATTGAGAAGATGCAAGACAGGTTTAACAAGGACCTAGAAGAAATAAAAAAGAGTCAGTAAATAATGAATAATGCAATAAATGAAATTAAAAACACTCTGGAGGCAACAAATAGTAGAATAACAGAGGCAGAAGATAGGATTAGTGAATTAGAAGATAGAATGGTAGAAATAAATGAATCAGAGAGGATAAAAGAAAAATGAATTAAAAGAAATGAGGACAATCTCAGAGACCTCCAGGACAATATTAAACGCTACAACATTTGAATCATAGGGGTCCCAGAAGAAGAAGACAAAGAGAAAGACCATGAGAAAATACTTGAGGAAAACTTAGTTGAAAATTAGTTGAAAACTTCCCTAAAATGGGGAAGGAAATAATCACCAAAGTCCAAGAAACCCAGAGAGTCCCGAACAGGATAAACCCAAGGTGAAACACCCCAAGACACATATTAATCAAATTAACAAAGATCAAACACAAAGAACAAATATTAAAAGCAGCAAGGGAAAAACAACAAATAACACACAAGGGAATTCCCAAAAGGATAACAGCTGATCTTTCAATAGAAACTCTTCAAGCCAGGAGGGAATGGCAAGACATACTTAAAATGATGAAAGAAAATAACCTACAGCCCAGATTACTGTACCTAGCAAAGATCTCATTCAGATATGAAGGAGAAATCAAAAGCTTTTCAGACAAGCAAAAGCTAAGAGAATTCTGCACCACCAAACCAGCTCTCCAACAAATACTAAAGGATATTCTCTAGACAAATCTCTATACTCTATACAAAAACGGTGTATAAATTCAAAACCAAAACAATAAAGTAAATGGCATTGGGATCATACTTATCAGTAATTACCTTAAACGTAAATGGGTTGAATGCCCCAACCAAAAGACAAAGACTGGCTGAATGGATACGAAAATAAGACCCCTACATATGTTGTCTACAAGAGACCCACCTCAAAACAGGGGACACATACAGACTGAAAGTGAAGGGCTGAAAAAAGATTTTCCATGCAAACAGGGACCAAAAGAAAGCAGGAGTAGCAATACTCATATCAGATAAAATAGACTTTAAAACAAAGGCTGTGAAAAGAGACAAAGATGGTCACTACATAACGATCAAAGGATCAATCCAAGAAGAAGATATAACAATTATAAATATAAATGCACCCAACATGGGAGCACCGCAATATGTAAGACAAATGCTAACAAGTATGAAAGGAGAAATTAACAATAACACAATAATAGTGGGAGACATTAATACCCCACTCACACCTATGGATAGATCAACTAAACAGAAAATTAACAAGGAAACACAAACTTTAAACGATACAATAGACCAGTTAGACCTAATTGATATCTATAGGACATTTCATCCCAAAACAATGAATTTCACCTTTTCCTCAAGCGCACACAGAACCTTCTCCAGGATAGATCACATCCTGGGCCATAAATCTAGCCTTGGTAAATTCAAAAAAATAGAAATCATTCCAAGCATCTTTTCTGACCACAATGCAGTAAGATTAGATCTCAATTACAGGAGAAAAACGATTAAAAATTCCAACATATGGAGGCTGAACAACACCCTGCTGAATAACCAACAAATCACAGAAGAAATTAAAAAAAAAATCAAAATTTGCATAGAAATGAATGAAAAAGAAAACACAACAACCCAAAACCTGTGGGACACTTTAAAAGCAGTCCTAAGGGGAAAGTTCATAGCAATACAGGCATACCTCAAGAAACAAGAAAAAAGTCAAACAAATAACCTAACTCTACATCTAAAGCAACTAGAAAAGGAAGAAATGAAGAACCCCAGGGTTAGTAGAAGGAAAGAAATCTTAAAAATTAGACCAGAAATAAATGCAAAAGAAACAAAAGAGACCATAGCAAAAATCAACAAAGCCAAAAGCTGGTTCTTTGAAAGGATAAATAAAATTGACAAACCATTAGACAGACTCATCAAGAAACAAAGGGAGAAAAATCAAATCAATAAAATTAGAAATGAAAATGGAGAGATCACAACAGACAACACAGAAATACAAAGGATCATAAGAGACTACTATCAACAATTATATGCCAATAAAATGGACAACGTGGAAGAAATGGACAAATTCTTAGAAAAGTACAACTTTCCAAAACTCGACCAGGAAGAAATAGAAAATCTTAACAGACCCATCACAAGCACGGAAATTGAAACTGTAATCAGAAATCTTCCAGCAAACAAAAGCCCAGGTCCAGCCGGCTTCACAGCTGAATTCTACCAAAAATTTAGAGAAGAGCTAACACCTATCCTATTCAAACTCTTCCAGAAAATTGCAGAGGAAGGTAAACTTCCAAACTCATTCTATGAGGCCATCACCCTAATACCAAAACCTGACAAAGATGCCACAAAAAAAGAAAACTACAGGCCAATATCACTGATGAACATAGATGCAAAAATCCTTAACAAAATTCTAGCAATCAGAATCCAACAACACATTAAAAAGATCATACACCATGACCAAGTGGGCTTTATCCCAGGGATGCAAGGATTCTTCAATATCCGCAAATCAATCAATGTAATACACTACATTAACAAATTGAAAAATAAAAAACATATGATTATCTCAATAGATGCAGAGAAAGCCTTTGACAAAATTCAACATCCATTTATGATTAAAAACTCTCCAGAAAGCAGGAATAGAAGGAACATACCTCAACATAATAAAAGCTATATATGACAAACCCACAGCAAACATTATCCTCAATGGTGAAAAATTGAAAGCATTTCCTCTAAAGTCAGGAACAAGACAAGGGTGCCCACTTTCACCATTACTATTCTACATAGTTTTGGAAGTTTTTGGCCACAGCAATTGGAGCAGAAAAAGAAATAAAAGGAATCCAAATTGGAAAAGAAGTAAAACTCTATTTGCAGATGACATGATCCTCTACATAGAAAACCCTAAAGACTCCACCAGAAAATTACTAGAGCTAATCAATGATTATAGTAAAGTTGCAGGATATAAAATCAACACACAGAAATCCCTTGCATTCCTATACACTAATAATGAGAAAACAGAAAGAGAAATTAAGGAAACAATTCCATTCACCATTGCAACGAAAAGAATAAAATACTTAGGAATATATCTACCTAAAGAAACTAAAGACCTATATATAGAAAACTATAAAACACTGGTGAAAGAAATCAAAGAGGACACTAATAGATGGAGAAATATACCATGTTCATGGATTGGAAGAATCAATATAGTGAAAATGAGTATACTACCCAAAGCAATTTATAGATTCAATGCAATCCCTATCAAGCTACCAACGGTATTCTTCACAGAGCTAGAACAAATAATTTCACAATTTGTATGGAAATACAAAAACCCTCGAATAGCCAAAGCTATTTGAGAAAGAAGAATGGAACTGGAGGAATCAACCTACCTGACTTCAGGCTCTACTACAAAGTCACAGTTACCAAGACAGTATGGTACTGGCACAAAGACAGAAATATAGATCAATGGAAAAAAATAGAAAGCCCAGAGATAAATCCACGCACATATGGACACCTTATCTTTGACAAAGGAGGCAAGAATATACAATGGATTAAAGACAATCTCTTTAACAAGTGGTGCTGGGAAATCTGGTCAACCACTTGTAAAAGAATGAAACTAGAACACTTTCTAATACCATACACAAAAATAAACTCAAAATGGATTAAAGATCTCAACGTAAGACCAGAAACTATAAAACTCCTAGAGGAGAACATAGGCAAAACACTCTCCGACATACATCACAGCAGGATCCTCTATGACCCATCTCCCAGAATATTGGAAATAAAAGCAAAAATAAACAAATGGGACCTAATTAAACTTAAAAGCTTCTGCACAACAAAGAAAACTATTAGCAAGGTGAAAAGGCAGCCTTCAGAATGGGAGAAAATAATAGCAAATGAAGCAACCGACAAACAACTAATCTCAAAAATATACAAGCAACTCCTACGCTCAACTCCAGAAAAACAAATGACCCAATCAAAAAATGGGCCAAAGAACTAAATAGACATTTCTCCAAAGAAGACATACAGATGGCTAACAAACACATGAAAAGATGCTCAGCATCACTCAAAATCAGAGAAATGCAAATCCAAAACCACTATGAGGTACCATTTCACACCAGTCAGAATGGCTGCAATCCAAAAGTCTACAAGCAATAAATGCTGAAGAGGGTGTGAAGAAAAAGGAACCCTCTTACACTGTTGGTGGGAATGCAAACTAGTACAGCCACTATGGAGAACAGTGTGGAGATTCCTTAAAAAACTGGAAATAGAACTGTCATATGACCCAGAAACCCCACTGCTGGGCATACACACCAAGGAAACCAGAATTGAAAGAGACACATGTACCCCAATGTTCATCACAGCACTGTTTATAATAGCCAGGACATGGAAGCAACCTAGATGTCCATCAGCAGATGAATGGATAAGAAAGCTATGGTACATATACACAATGGAGTATTACTCAGCCATTTAAAAGAATACATTTGAATCAGTTCTAATGAGGTGGATGAAACTGGAGCCTATTATACAGAGTGAAGTAAGCCATAAAGAAAAACACCAATACAGTATACTAACGCATATATATGGAATTTAGAAAGATGCTAACAATAACCCTGTGTATGAGACAGCAAAAGAGACACTGATGTATAGAACAGTCTTATGGACTCTGTGGGAGAGGGAGAGGGTGGGAAGATTTGGGAGAATGGCATTGAAACATGTATAATATCATGTATGAAACGAGTTGCCAGTCCAGGTTTGATGCACGATACTGGATGCTTGGGGCTGGTGCACTGGGACGACCCAGAGGGATGGTATGGGGAGGGAGGAGGGAGGAGGGTTCAGGATGGGGGACACAGGTATACCTGTGGTGGATTCATTTTGATATTTGGCAAAACTAATACAATATTGTAAAGTTTAAAAATAAAATTAAAAAATTAAAAAATATATATATACATATAGTGGTAAAAAAAAAAAAAGGAAGTGTTCCTTCCTCTGCAATTTTTTGAAAGAGTTTTAGAAAGATAGGCATTAGCTCTTCTCTAAATGTTTGATAGAATTCTCCTGTGAAGCCATCTGGTCCTGGGCTTTTGTTTTTTGGGAGATTTTTGATCACAGCTTCAATTTCGGTGCTTGTAATTGGGTTATTCATAATTTCTATTTCTTCCTGGTTCAGTCTTGGAAGATTGAACCTTTCTAAGAATCTGTCTATTTCTTCCAGGTTATCCATTTGATTACCACATAGTTGTTCGTGATAGTCTCTTATAACCCTTTGTATTTATGCATTGTCTGCTGTAACCTCTCCTTTTTCATTTCTAATTTTGTTGATTTGATTCTTCTCTCTTTTTTTCTTGATGAGTCTGGCTAAAGGCTTGTCAATTTTGTTTGTCTTTTCAAAGAAACAGCTTTTAGTTTTATTAATCTTTGCTATTGTTTCTTTCATTTCTTTTTCATTTATTTCTGCTCAGATTTTTATTTCTTTCTTTCCTTCTACTAATTTTGTTTTGTTGTTGTTGTTCTTCTTCTTTTTCTAGTTGTTTTAGGTGTAAAGTTAGATTGTCTATTTGATGTTTTTCTTGTTTCTTGAGGTAGGATTGCTATAAACTTCATTCTCAGAACCGCTTTTGCTACATCACATAGGTTTTGAGTTGTGTTTTCATTGTCATTTGTTTCTAGAAATGTTTAAATTTCCCTTTTGATTTCTTCAGTAACCTGTTGGGTATTTAGAAATGTGTTGTTTAATCTCCATGTGTTTGTGTTTCTTACAGTTTTTTATTGTAATTGATAACTAGTCTCATAGCATTGTGGTCAGAGAAGATGCCTGAAATGATTTCAATTTTCTTAAGTTTATTGAGGTTTGATTTGTGACCCAAGATGTGGTCTATTCTGGAGAATGTTCCATGTACACTTGAGAAAAAAGTGCATTTGGATGGAATGTCCTGAAGATATCAATGAGATCCATCTCATCTAATGTATCATTTAAGACTTGTGTTTCCTTATTAATTTTCTGTTTCATGATCTGTCCATTGGTGTGAGTGGGGTGTTAAAGTCGCCTACTATTATTGTGTTACTGTAAATTTCTCCTTTTATGTCTGTTAGTGTTTGTCTTACATATTGAGGTGCTCCTATGTTGAGTGCATAGATATTATAATTGTTATGTCTTTCTTTTGGATTGACCCCTTGATCATTATGTAGTGTCCTTCCTCATTGCTTGTAATCTTCTTTATTTTAAGGTCTATTTTGTCTGATATGAGGATTGCTACTCCAGCTTTCTTTTGCTTCCCATTTCCCTGAAATATATTTTTCCATCCTCTAGCTTTCAGTCTATATGTGTCTTGAGGTCTGAAGTGGGTTTCTCGTAGACAGCATATATATGGGTCTTGTTTTTGCATCCATTCAGGCAGTCTGTGTTTGTTGGTTGGAGCATTTAATCTATTTACATTTAAACTAATTATTGATATATATGTTCCTATTGCCATTTTCTTAATTGTTTGGGGTTGATTTTGTAGATCTTTCTTCTTCTCTTGTATTTCTTCACTATATAAGTCCCTTTAGCATTTGTTGTAAAGCTGGTTTGGTGGTACTGAATTCTCTTAATTTTTGCTTTTCTGAAAAGCTTTTTATTTCTCCATCAATTTTGAATGAGATCTTTGCTGAGTACAGTTATCTTGGTTGTAGATTTTTCCCTTTCAGTACTTTAAATGTATCCTGCCATTCCCTTCTGGCCTGAAGAGTTTCTGCTGAAAGATCAGCTGTTAAGTGTATGGGGTTTCCCTTGTATGTTACTTGTTGCTTCTCCCTTGCTGCTTTTAATATTCTTTCTTTGTGTTTAGTCTTTGTTAGTTTGATTAGTATGTTTCTTGGTGTGTTTCTCCTTGGGTTTATCCTGTATGGGACTCTTTGTGCCTCTTGGACTTGATTGACTATTTCCTTTTCCATGTTGGGAAAATTTTCAACTACGATCTCTTCAAAAACTTTCTCATACTCTTTCTTTTTCTCTTCTTCTTCTGGGACCCCTATAATCCTAATGTTGACAGAGACCTCCCAGAGGTCTCTGAGACTATCTTTAGTTCTTTTCATTCTTTTCATTTTATTCTGCTCTTCAGAAGTTATTTCCACCATTTTATCTTCCAGCTCACTGATTCATTCTGCTTCAGATATTCTGCTATTGATTCTTTCCAGAGTATTTTTAATTTCAGTAATTGTGTTATTTGTCTCTGTATGTTTTTTCTTTAATTCTTCTAGGTCTTTGTCAATTGATTCTTGCATTTTCTCCATTTTGTTTTCAAGGTTTTTGATCATCTTTACTGTCATTATTCTGAATTCTTTTCAGGTAGTTTGCCTATTTCTTCTTCATTTATTTGGACTTCTGTGTTTCTAACTTGTTTCTTCATTTGTGTAGTATTTCTCTGCCTTTCTATTATTATTTTTAACTTATTGTGTTTGAGGTCTCCTTTTCCCAGGCTTCAAGGTTGAATTCTTTCTTCCTTTTGGTTTCTGCCCTCCTAAGGTTGATCCAATAGTTTGTATAAGCTTCATATAGTGTGAGATTTTTGCTGAGTTTTTGTTTGTTTGTTTTTCCTCTGATGGGCAAGGCTGAGTGAAGTGATATTCCTGTCTGCTGATGGTTGGGTTTGTATTTTTGTTTTGTTTGTTGTTTAGATGAGGCATCTTGCACAGGGTGCTACTGGTGGTTGGGTGATATGGGTCTTGTATTTAAGTGGTTTCCTTTGTGTGAGTTCTCACTATTTGATACTCCCTAGGCCTAGTTCTCTGCTAGTCTAGGGTCTTGGAGTCAGTGCTCCCACTCCAAAGGCTCAGGGCTTGATCTCTGGTCAGGAACAAAGATTCCACAAGTGGTTTGTTATGGCATTGAGATTAAAACAAACACCCAAAAATGAGACACCAAAGATGAACCCCAGACAAATGGCAGGTACAAAATCAGGCAAATAATAATTAAAATAATGGAATATACATAAATACATATACACCCATGAGCAAAGTCAAAACAGTCCAACAAAAATGAAGTACAGTAGATTGACCTGGTGAACAAAGGAAATCAAAACTTATATTTACCAGTTAAGAACAAAACTAACTAAAGTACAAACTGGAAACCAAAACTAAAGCAAGGTGTCAAGTGGGGAATAAAGCAATGAAAACAAAACTAACAAAGTTGAGAGGAAAGGGGGAATAAAGCAATGAAAACAAAACTAACAAATATGTTGAGAGGAAAGGAAAGAAAGAAAAGAAAGAAAGAATAGATATCCAAAGATAAAGAAGATTTGTATACATTAAAGATTAACTGCAAGAGGAAAAGAACAGTAGGAAAAGAAAACAAAGGAATAAATGTAGAAAAAATAATAGGTTTAAAAAATTAAAAATTACAATTAAGAAAGGAAAAAAAAAAAAAGGAAAAACTCCACAATACTGCAAAAGCCCAATGCAGAGGCAGAGGTTTATAACAACAGTAAAAAATGTGACTGAGAAAAGAAGAAAAAAAAAGCTCAAAAGTTTAATTAGATTTCATAGTGCCAATAAAATTGACAACTACAACAGAGGGAGGGGAAAAGGAAAAAAAGAAAAAAATCCAAAAGAATCTACAGAACAAGTCAAAGCATAAGAATAATAAATGCTTTTTCTTGAGTCACTGCTGTCAGAGTCCTTTCCTTCACTGCGAGTCACAGTCTACTCCACCTCCCTAGGATGCCCTCCAACGCTGTGCTGATTTCTGGACCTGCTGTGGGGGCAGCTCAGATTCTAACCTGGTCCTACTCCTGTGTGTTCTTGCTTCTAATGTCCACAGCTAGCAGAACTAGAGCATTTTGTTTTGGTTTGCTCCTGAGGCTGCCCTGGAGGACTTGGGTTTTCCCTTGTGAGGGCCAGGTGTGCAGGTGGTACAGCTGTTTGGGTTACAGGGGTTCTGGCAGCACCAGGTACTCAGGGGAGTTGGTGGCTAGGGAGCAGGAAATATAGTGCTCTAGAAGGGTATGGTAACCAGTATTGGCCAATATGCTCTAGTATTCTTGCCTGGAGAATCCCCTCCCTGGCAGAGAAGCCTGGCAGGCCACAGTCTACAGGGTCACAAAGAGTCGGACACTACCAAAGTGACCCTGCTCACATAGATGCAAGACTTTTTTGCCTGCAGCAGCTCTGTCCCAGTGAGAGTTGAGCATGAAGGTGGCACAGCTGCCTGGCTTGTGGGGACTGTGGTGTCGCCAAGTGTGCAGGGACATGACTGCCTCCGCCACAGGACTTACGGCCCTCTCAGAGTCTTTTTGAGCCTCTTGTAGCTGGCGATCAGAAGGCCTCTTTGGCCAGTCTTTCTCCATAGCTCCGGCCGTTCGGGTACTTAAAGGACTCCCTTGCCTGGGGTCCTTCTCTGTTGTTCAGCACGTCAGGCACATAGAGAAGCCCCCCTGGTTGGGATCCTACTCTGTACATCAGCATGTCAGGCACTTAAAGGGGCACCCTGCGTGGTGTCCTACTCTATAGTTCAGTGCGTCAGGTATTTGATGGGCTAGCCTCTCTATTGTTCAGCTGCCGGTGCTGACGTGTGGCCAGAGAGAAGATATGGTTATGGCTCCACCCCCTGCTCGTGACTCAGCAGTATCGCCTCACTTCTGTGCTGCCTGGCTTTCCACCACAGGCATTTCTCACCACAGTGTCTTCCCTCATATCCCCTGGATCTGTCTCTCCACAGTCAACAGCAACCCTCACTGTGGGACTGCTCCACAATCTCTAAATTCCAGCTCCCAGCTGCTGCACCTTCCAGGGGACCTGTGTCCCTGTCCGCGGTATGTATGGATGCAGCAAGGACTGTCTGATTCTCATTCCATTTAGGCTGCCACAGATCAGCTGTTTCACTCTCAGCCTTAAATATTTCTCCTCTGACTCAGACAACTGCCCCCATGTAGGGATTGGACCCCTGCTTCAGTTCCTCCACCCGCCGAGGGGTAGGTCCAGTCCTACTAACACTCCTGTTTTTCTTCCTTCATCCTACCAAGTTTTGCATGGTTCTATATATTCTTCCCCTCTGGTCAGGTACTCCTGTCCGCTCTCAGCTGGTGTTATGCATGCATTTCTGTGTCTGAAGGTGTATTCCTGATGTATCCGTGGAGAGAGATGTACTTCACGTCCACCTACTCCTCTGCCATCTTGTTCTATCTTCTTTGAACTTTGATCCATTTCTAGCCCCAGAATGTGGGAGGAAGCTGCCTGGCTGCTTGGACTCTTGTTTTAACATGGCTATTACACTTACTGTTCTTAGAATCCTACGTAGAACTGCCCAGCTGAGAGAGGCTCTTGCTTATATCTTTTAGTCTGTTTGCCACTTCACCACATCCCTTGCCCAAGAAACTGAGAACCAGAAGTGAGGCTGGATAGGAGCCAGCACTTGGGAGCGTTATGCTAAGTGAAATAAGTCAGAGAGAGAAAGACAAATACCACATAATCTCACCTAAATGTGGAATCTTAAAAAGCAAAACAAATGAAGGAAAACAAACAAACAAATAAATAAACATAACCAAATAGAATCGCAATCACAGATTCAGAGAATTGACAAATTGTTGCCAAAGAGGAGGGGTGAGGTGAGGTGATGAGTGAAATAAGTGAGGGAAATTAAGAGGTACAAACTTCCACTTACAAAATAGAGTCAAAAGGATGGACTGTATAGCATAGGGAATATAGTTAATAATATTGTAATATCTTTGAATGGGGGAGAAGGTGGTCAAAAAGTACAAACTTGCAGTTATAAGATAAATCAGTACCAGGGATGTAATTTACAACATGATAAATATAATTAACACTTGTTGTTGCTGTTGTTTAGTAGCTCAGTTGTGTCTGACTCTTTGCAACCCCATGGACTGTAGTCCACCATGCTCCTCTGTCCATGGGATTTCCCAGGCAAGAATACTGGAGCAGGTTGCCATTTCCTCCTCCAGGGGATCTTCCCAACCCAGGGATTGAACGTGTGTTTCCTGCATTGGCCGGCGGGTTCTTCACCTTTGAGCCTCCAGGGAAGCCCAAAGTGATGATTAAGACCAGTGGTTCCCAACTGAGGTGCCCTGGGGACTGTGTGCTATGTCCCTGCAGTCGTGTCTGACTCTTTCCAATCCTATGGGCTATAGCCCTCTAGGCTCCTCTATCCATGGGGATTCTCTGGGCAAGAATACTGGAGTGGGTTGCCACGCCCTCCTCCAGGGGATCTTCCCAACGCAGGGATTGAACCCACATCTTTTATGTCTCCTGCATTGGCAGATGGGTTCTTTACCACTAGCGGCACCTGGGAAGCCTCCAATTAGCCCTGATATGTGTTATATATGAAAGTTGTGAAGAAAGTAAACCCTAAGAGTTCTCACCACAAGGAAGAATATTTACTCTTTTATTTTGTATCCACATAAGATGATGGATGTTCACTAAACTTACTGTGGTAATCATTTCATGATGTATGTAAGTCAAATCATTATTTTGTACACCTTAAACTTATAGTGCTATATGTCAATTATCTCAATAAAACTAGAAGGAAAAAAGTAGGAGTTCTATTGAGAAAAGGGGGAGGATGAATCTGACAAGCACTCAGTATTCTCCTCAATGATATACAGCAGCAGGACACATTGGGACAAGTGTCTAACCATTCAACTTTAAACAAAACAGAACAGTTCATAAGTTTTCTTTTTAGAAAAAAATCACATTAAAATTTTTTTTTCAATTAATTTTTCCACCATGTAATGCCAATTCAGACAAAAGGTCATTTCCCATGCTTTGGCATCACTTCTGTCCTTCCTCAGCCTGTTACAAGCTTTACAAAAAGTGTGACTGCTAAGCAGCCCTGTGGAGAGAAAGGCTATTTATTTAATACCCACAAGGGGAAATGACTCCAGTAAGAACTAAATCTAATAAAATAAAGCATTTGAGATCATTCTTAACCTCAATCTTCCCTGAAATAGCATTTCATAAAACCTTAGAGGGATTCATACCCTGGAGTTACAGATTCTACAGAACTTTACAACAAACATATACTCGTATTCCACTTTGCTTTGTTTTGTTTTTGTTTCCTTTTCTCCCTGGGCGCTAAAAAACTATTTTGAAATCTCAACTGCGGTCAAATGTTGTCCAATATGGTTGTAGACACCAAAAGCATGAGCAGCAAAGCAAAGACAGACAAGTAGAACTCCATCAAACTAAAACGCTTCCCCCAGCAAGAGAAGCAGGCAGCCAAATGCAAAGACAGCCTACAAAACAGGAGAAAATATTTCCAAGTCATACATCTGATAAGGGGTAAATATCCAAAATATGTATATTAAAAAAAAAAACTCATACAGCTGAGTCACCAAAAAAAATCTGATTTAAAAAGTAAACAAAGAAATTGAATAGATATTTTTCCAAAGAAGGCATATAAATGGCCAGTAGTACCTAAAAATGATGCTCAACACCACTAAAGAGGGAAATCCAAATCAAAGCCACAATGTCTCTTCACACCTGTTAGAATGGCTATCACTAAAAAAACAAGAGATGACAAGTGTAGGCAAGAGTCTGAAGGAAACGGAACCCTTGCACACTGCTGGTAGGCATGTAAATTGGTGCAGCCACTATGGAAAAGTATGGAGGTTCCTCAAGAAATTAAAAATAGAACTATCATGTGATCTTATGGTTCAGACTGCAATGCAGGAGACATGGGTTTGATTCATGGGTCGGGAAGATCCCCTGGAGAAGGGAATGGCTACCCACTCCAGTATTCTTGCCTGGAGAATTCCATGGACAGAGGAGCCTGGCAGGCTACAGTCAATGGGGTTGCAAAGAGTCAGCCATAACTGAGCGACTAACACTTTTTATTTTCACATACACATATATGGGTTTCCCAGATGACTCCAGTACTCTTGCCTGGAAAATCCCATGGACGGAGGAGCCTGGTAGGCTGCAATCCATGGGGTCGCTAAGAGTTGGACACGACTGAGTGACTTCACTTTCACTTTTCACTTTCATGCATTGGAGAAGGAAATGGCAACCCACTCCAGTGTTCTTGCCTGGAGAATCCCAGGGACAGGGGAGCCTGGTGGGCTGCCATCTATGGGGTCGCACAGGGTCGGACATGACTGAAGCAACTTAGCAGCAGCAGCAGCAGGTGACTCAGTGGTAAAGAATCTGCCTGCAAATGCAAGAGCCACAGGAGACACTGGTTTGATCCCACGGTCTGAACAATCTCTTGAAGGAGGGCATGGCAACTGACTCCAGTGTTCTTGCCAGGAAAATCCCATGGACAGAGGAGCCTGGCAGGCTACAGTCCAGGGGGTCGAAAAGAGTCAGACACAACTGAGCGACTAACACTTTCACATGATCCAGCAATCCTACTTCTGGGTGAATAACTGAAGGAAATGAAAACAGAATCTTGAAGAGATATATGCACCCCCATGTTTGTGCTGTGCTAAGTCACTTCAGTCGTGTCTGATTCTTTGCAACCCCATGGACTGTCCATGGGAATTCTCCAAGCAAGAGTATTGGAGTGTGTTGCCATGCCCTCCTCCAGGAGATATTCCCAACCCAGGGATCGAGCCCAGGGATTGAACCCAGGTCTCCCACATTGCGAGCAGATTCTTTACCATTTGAGCCACCAGGGAAGCCCACCCCCATCTCTACTGCAGCATTATTCACAATAGCCAAGAAATGGAAACTACACAAATGTCCATCAACAGATAAATAGATAAAGAGGATAATGAGAACAGATGTGTAGTTGCCAAGATGAGTAAGGAGTGGGAGAGGGGTGGATTGGGAGTCTGGGGTTAGCAGATGGAAACTACTATATCTAGGATAGATAAACAACAAGGTCCCACTGTAGATAATAGGGAACTATACTCAATATACTGTAATAAATGAAAATGGAAAAGAATATGAAAAAGAAAATATATATATGTATAAACTGAGTCACTTTGCTGTACAGCAGAAATTAACACAGCATTGTAAATCAGCTTTACTTCAATAAAAGTTTTTTAAAAAGACATGAGATAGATAAATATTATTATTGTTGTATAGAATATTATTCAGCCATGAAAAAGGGAAACTCTGCCATCTGTTACAACACGGATGAAAGGAGAAGACATTATGCCATGTGAAATAAGTCAGACAGAGAAATACAAATACTATATGATATCACTTAAATGTGGAATCTGAAAAAGCCAAACTCATAGAAACAGAAACTAGAATGCTGGTTACCAGGGGCTAAAGACATGACATGCTCAGTTGCTCAGTTGTGTCCAACTCTTTGCTGCCCCACAGACGGTAGGTAGCCCATCAGGCTCCTCTGTCCATGGGATTTCCCAGGCAAGAATACTGGCTTGGGTTGCCATTTCCTTCTCCAGGGGGATCTTTTCAACACAGGGATTGCACCCACATCTTTTGCATTGCAGGCATATTCTTTACTGCTGAGCCACCTGGGAAGCCCTTACCAGAGGCTGAGGGGTGAGGGAAATGAGAAGATGTCAGTTAAAAGGCACAAACTTCCAGCTATGCAATTAAAAAATTCTGGGAATCTAATGTATAGGGTGGTGAATGTAGCTAATATTACTGTACTATATACTGGACAGTTGCTGAGAGAGTACATATGAAATGTTCTTACCACACAAAAAAATGGTAATTATGTGATGGGATGGAGGTGTTAGCTAAAACTATGGTGATAATCATTTTTGTAACATGTAAGTCTGATTGACTTACATGTACACATTAAACTTATACAATGAAAGAAAATGAAAGTGTTAGTTGCTCAGTCGTGTCTGACTCTTTGCATCTCCATGGACTGTAGCCCACCAGGCTCCTCTGTCCGTAGGATTTCTCAGGTAAGAATACTCCAGTGGGTAGCCATTTCCTTCTCTGGGGGGTCTTCCTGACCCAGGGATCGAACCTGGGTCTTCTACATTGCAGGCTGATTCTTTCCCGTCTGAGCCACCAGGGAAGCCCAGCTTATACAATGCTCTAGCTCAATACAGTCAGAAAAAATGCAAATATGAAAGTCTAAGGAAAGGGTCTTATAAACAACTTGTGGCAAAGACAATAATGGCTACAAATGGTACCTTAGCTTTCTTCATACTCAGCCTCCTAATCTCTTGGTTCACTCCATGTTCAACCCCTGGTCTGTAGATTCCACATGTGCTCAGTCCCTTTACAGTCAGGGAGGGGCACATGACTAGTTCTGACCAATGGGCTGTGAAGAAAGTAAATGTGTATTACTTCTGGGCCATGACAGTGAAAGCCCACGTGATCTCTCCAGTGCTCTTCCTCATTCCTCTGTGAATGCAGAGGATGCTCCTTATTCAGAGAGGGCAACCAGAGGATCAAAGCAGCTTAAAGGGCTGACTCATTGCTGGAAGACAGGTGCTCTGAAGAGCCATTTAGATCTACAGATGACTTTGCATTAGCAAAAAATAAACCCTTGTCTATCAAAAAAATATATATATATTTTGCTGTTGTTCTTTGCTATAAACCTAGCTTTTCCTAATATACAACCCAACAGAGCAATACAAATGTTCAACAATGGGGAAGGGTGATATATATAGTATGCCATCACTATTTGATGAAGTATTATTAGCATTGAAAATAATTGTTACAAAACTACTAACAATGTAAGTATTATTAAGCGGCAAAAAGCAAAAAACAAAAATATGGTCAGAAAGGTCGATGGTAATAAAAGGCAGGGCTTTCCAAGTAAAACTGACAGAGTGGATGAAATTGTGATCAGAATTCTCCTTAAAATGTTTTCCAGAAAACTATTGACAGATCAGAATATGTGTGTTTGTTGGGGAGGGATATGGAGATGAAGAATGGGGTGGTCCCAGCTGAGCCTAAACTCATATTCAGTCTTGTTCAGATATACATTGACTATCTGCTAAAGAAGGAACTTCTAAGAAAAAAAACCATTTTAAGGAAGGCAAGAGTAAAGACACATGTGTGTGTGCTTAGTCACTCAGTCGTATTCAACTCTTCACGACCCTACAGACTGTAGCCCACCAGGCTTCTCTGTCCATGAGATTTTCCAGGCAAGAACACTGGAGTGGGTTGCCATTCCCTTCTCCAGGGGATCTTCCTGACCCAAGGATCGAATCTCCTCTTACATCTCCTGCATTGGCAGAGCCACCTGGGAAGCCCACAAAGACACATATTTTGTTCGGTAACAATATATCAGTCTTTGGAGTGAAGGGGAACTCATTTCTGAGCACTTGAGTTTGTTCTCTGATCCAGACTCCTTGGACTCAAGTCAGCTCTTGAGAGCTGTTTGGCAACATGTCTCTGTGTGCAATGTTAGAAGCCTAAGGCTGTGCAACTTCAGGAAGTAGGGTGGAAGTTAGAAATTCAACTGAATTCAGTGAAGAGAAGCACTGACCCTTGATAATGTGGAGCCAGGACATAACAGAAGATGGCCAACATCAAAGGCACAGATAACACCAACACGCCCACTTCTGGGGGGCAGCAAGAGGGCTACATACACATGATAGGCTCAGCATGGTCCTGCATGTCCCTATGGCTTAGAGGGGCCAGCAAACTCAGAGAGAGGCAGCTTCTGAGCATTGGGAGCACTCCTGGTACAGACATCAGGGCCGTTGATGGCCACCCTTAGTTTTGGGATAGTAGGGACCATGGGCTTTCCTGGTGGCTCAGACAGTAAAGAATCCACCTGCAATGCAGGAGACCCAGGTTCAGTCCCTGGGTTGGGAAGATCGCCTGGCAAAAGGAGTGGCAACCGACTCCAGTATTCTTGCCTGGAGAATCCCAAGGATGGAGGAACCTGGCAGGTTTCAGTCCATGGGGCTGCAAAGAGTCGGGGCCGACTGAGTGACTAACACTTGCACTTCCAGGGACTTCAGTGGTCAGTGGGAGCTGCAAGAATTTATTCATGAGCTTTTATGAGTTGGATCCTGGAAACTCTCCGAAGAGAGGGCAGGAAATTTGCAACAGGTCAGTCTCTGCAGAAGAGCGCACGAGATCCCAAAGTCAGTGGAGAGAGCTAAGCCAAGGACAGATGGTTTATTGCTGTAGTGACCTGCATTATCTGCCCAGATTATACAGCTTTGGGCAGGTATGCCTCCAAACGACAAACAGAAGAAAAGAGATTAACCTGGAAATGGACAAAGGAAAGTTAAAGAGGCAGCATTTCTTAGAACTTCCCCTCCAGCACCATCCACTTTGATCTGGGGGAAAGGAGGCTTTAAGGTCACCGGAGAAGAGTTTGTCAGGGGCATAGGAACCCCCTCTACTAACACCCATTTTGACATCCCAGGTGCCCTGGTACTTGAAAGATGCTGCTCAGGAGAGTAACATGAATGTTTCAATCATTGTAAACAAACCCACTGGTAAGGAGAGTGCATGATCAGCCATAGTACAAAGTACATGGTCCCTTTCCTAATCGTTAGAAAATAAAGAGGCATTCTGGTTATCAGATCAGTCTCTTGGTGAAAAAGGACCTGTTCTCAAAAGACTGAATGCCCTTGGGTTACAGTCGTCAGATCGTTTTTGAACATACAAAGCTGACATTTGTGGCTCCAGAGTAATGTGAGAGATCTGATCACAGCTGCTGTCTAAATTGCCGATATTGTTGGCATACTCTAAAGCTGCCACAAAAATTGTCAAAAGAAAAAAAAGACACAATCATCAAAATATCACCATACTAAAACTTCTATAATAATAAATTGACATATATATGTACACATATATATAAGAACAAAGGAAAATGCAGAAAAGGACTGTGCTGGAGGCTGTTTCTCTAAATTTAATTTCCACCCTTCCCCACCCCAATTGATGCCCTTGGTGGATGGCTCCCAGTGACTATGTGAACCTAGTCTCTTCTCTATTAACTTTGTCTGTGGTGTCCTTCTAGAACAGTTGATAAGGTCAATTCCAGCAGTATTTCACCTACATTTTATACTTTTAGGCCCTGATTTTAAAAGACATTTCCTATCCCCAAAAATTACAAAAATATTCTCCTATGCCTTCAACTGCTAGCTCTATGATTTTATTTCACACTTATGTCTTTTTCTTTTTTTTGGCCACAACACACTTTTTGCAGGATCTTAGTTCCCTGACTGGGATTAAACCCAAGCTATGGCAGTGAAAATTCTGAGTCCTAACCACTGGACCACCAGACAAATCATGCAAATATGTCTTTCATCCTTCTGGGGTTTACTTTTGTGTGGTAGAAGGCAAACATCCAACTTTTTCTCTACATAGTGAGCTACTTTCTCCAAATTCATTTGGAAACATTATATAATTTTCTCATGGTTTGTGTTGTTCAGTCTCTAAGTCATGTCTGACTCTTTGTGACCCTATGGACTGCAGTGATCCCTTTAGAGAGAATTAAAATCTCTGTAATACATACTACGTGAAGTAAGTCAGAGAAAGACAAAAATCACATGATATCAGTTATATGTGGAATCTAAAAAAATTATACAAATGAACTTATTTACAAAACAGAAACGATTTAGACATGGAAAGCAAACTTGTAGCTGAAAGTGAAAGTGAAAGGCTCTCAGTTGTGTCCAATTCTTTGCGACTCCATGGACTATACAGTTCATGGAATTCTCCAGGCCAGAATACTGGAGTGGGTAGCTATTCCCTTTTCCAGAGGATCTTCCAAACCCAGGGATTGGTTACCAAAGGGGAAATGGCCTTGGAGGGGAGGAGGGATAAACTACAAGTTTCACATTAAGATCAGTTCAGTTCAGTCACTCAGTCGTGTCTGACTCTTTGCGACCCCATGGACTGCAGCATGCCAGGCCTCCCTGTCCATCACCAACTCCTGGAGCTTACTCAAACTCATGTCCATTGAGTCAGTGATGCCATCCAACCATCTCATCCTCTGTTGTCTCCTTCTCCTCCTGCCTTCAATCTTTCCCAACATCAGGGTCTTTTCAAATGAGTCAGTTCTTCACATCAGGTGGCCAAAGTATTGGAGTTTCAGCTTCAACATCAGTCCTTCCAATGAACACTCAAGACTGATCTCCTTTAGGATGGACTGGTTGGATCTCCTTGCTGTCCAAGGGACTCTCAAAAGTTTTCTCCAACACCACAGTTCAAAAGTATCAATTCTTTGGTGCTCAGCTTTCTTTATAGTCCAACTCTCACATCCATACTTGACTACTGGAAAAACCATAGCCTTGACTAGACGGACCTTTGTTGGCAAAGTAATGTCTCTGCTTTTTAATATGCTCTCTAGTTTGATCATAACTTTCCTTCCAAGGAGTAAGCGTCTTTTAATTTCATGGCTGCAGTCACCATCTGCAGTGATTTTGGAGCCCAAAAAAATAAAGTCCAACACTGTTTCCACTGTTTCCCCATCTATCTGCCATCAAGCGATGGGGTCAGATGCCATGATCTTAGTTTTCTGAATGTTGAGTTTTAAGCCAAATTTTTCACTCTCCTCTTTCACTTTCATCAAGAGGCTCTTTAGTTCTTCTTCACTTTCTGCCATAAGGGTGATGTCATCTGCATATCTGAGGTTATTGATATTTCTCCCGGCAACCTTGATTCCACCTTGTGTTTCATCCAGCCCAGCGTTTCTCATGATGTACTCTGCATATAAGCTAAATAAGCAGAGTGACAATGTACAGCCTTGATGCACTCCTTTCCCTATTTGGAATCAGTCTATTGTTCCCTGTCCAGTTCTAACTGTTGCTTCCTGACCTGCATACAGATTTCTCAAGAGGCAGGTCAGGTGGTCTTATATTCCCATCTCTTGAAGAATTTTCCACAGTTTGTGGTGTTCCACACAGTCAAAGGCTTTGGCAAAGTTATTAAAGCAGAAATAGATGTTTTTCTAGAACTCTCTTGCTTTTTTGATGACCCAGCAGATGTTGTCAATTTGATCTCTGGTTCCTCTGCCTTTTCTAAAACCAGCTTGAACATCCAGAAGTTCACAGTTCATGTACTGTTGAAGCATGGCTTGGAGAATTCTCCAAGTTTCACATTAGCGGATTCATACTACTATATATGACATGATAAATTAGCCAGTTATAAAACTGTAGTTTCAGCATTCTTTTCATTTACTATTTTGAAATATTTTCTTGTCTCCAATATATATTTGGTGTAATTTTTATTCATGGTACTTAATAAGAGGCCTTTATCTTTTGAAGTTTTAAGAATTTTTTTTTATCTTTGGTTTTTAAAATTTCACAGTAATTCCTGGTTGTCCAATGGTTAGGACTCCACGCTTTCACTGCCATGGCCCAGGTTTCAATCCCTGGTCAGGAAACTAAGATCCCGTAAGCCACATGGCATGGCTAAAGAAAAAGTTTTTTTCACAATATAACGTACCTGGGGACTTTTAGTAATGAATACTTTCAATCTGAGGTCTTTCACTTTCTTTAAATCTGGGGAAATTTTGGTAATTATCTCCTCAAATATTTTCTCTCCTTTGTTATTTATTCCTAGTATCTTTCTAGTTCTACAATAAAACAGATGTTTATATGACTACTATGGTTCTCTTAATTTTTTCTTTCATATTTTCCAACTCTTTGTCTGATACTTTATGGAAGAATTTCTTGATTAGATTATCCAGCTCTTTCAATTATCTTTCAAATTGCATGCATTTTTGAATTCACCTCTATTATTGTTTCCTTCATTTAGTTTGTAAATATATTATATGAAGTCAGATTTAATGGGCTAGGTCTCTAAGAAGTATCCTTCTTCCCCTCACATGGTTTCAGTATATAGAAGGTGAGGTCAGAGGGAGAAAAAGTCCAGAGGCTGAAGACCTGTGCATCTGTGCCATCTTGTTTTCTTTCCAATCAAACTAGAATACTGTTCTGATATCACCCTATCATTGGACTTTAGCTTCCTTCCAAAACCAAGTTGGTGGAGAGAAAAGGGGATGGGTTCTAAAGCTTTTCCCTGGTCTTTCTGCATCAAATGCACAAGATCCATTCTGGAGTACTATTATCTTCTATACCTGGATTCAACTACCTTTAAAGTTTTACCTTAGTTATTTAGCTTTATTGATTCTCTTCTACTTCTGTGGCTTCGCCAGAGCTAAATTTGAGTGAGGGGTCAAATCTTCTGGTTAGTTTGCCATCTTTGTTGAAATGGAATGGGGAAATCCTTTCTAAGTTTAAATGCAGAATAGGAGCTATTTTATGGATATAAATCTGGCAATGTTTTGCAGGCATTCCTTGGGAATTGCCCGGTTGGCAGCCCTAAATTCATTCACAGAGACTTGTTAGCACTACTTAAAAAATAAAAATAAAAATATCTTTAGGGACATTCAGTGCAATTAGGAATATTGCCTTTAGTAGTAGAACTTACCACTAAAAAATGCTCTTTTATAAAATTTGAGAAGAAAAGCTTTGAGAGTAAAAGGGAGAAGAGAAATGTCAAGAAATGTCCCCTTATATCTCATGGAGAGCAAGAGAAACAAAGGACTGGAGCTTTTGTGTTCTTCCTGTGCCTCACAGAGGACTAGTATAGTAAGCAGATGAGGGAGGAAGTCTTGGCAGTCATTATTAGCTGGAAGGTGGGTTGAAAAAAGAGTGGAAAGTGAAGAAGGAAGAAGATAGAGTATATATGAACAGAACAGGAGAGAGATTTAATGGCTGGATGTGTGTAGACATTTAGGGAACAGAAAGAATATGTAGAGGAAACCTTTGGGAGATTCCGCATAGAGAAGACTTGTATGTTCTGTGCTGTGTAAAGTCTATATTCTTCAAGGCACCTGGAGTCTTATTTGTGTTTTCATTTCCGGTGACTCTATGCAGAGGCTGGGCCACTTAGAGGCTTGGCTTTTATTAAAAATGTTGATAAATAAACCCTTTGTCCAGGTGCAATTTGTTTTAATTTGCTTTTCCAACTCATCAAATCCTGAATTATCTCATGTGTATCCTTTAACACAGCACTTGCCAAAGTGGGTTCAGCAATGATATAAAAGAGGGTTCCATAGTCAAATAAGGGGCTTCCCAGGTGGCAGTAGTGGTAAAGAATCTGCCTGCCAATGCAGGAGATGTAAGAGATGCTGGGTCTGGAAGAGCCTCTGGAGGAGGAAATGGCAACCCACTCCAGTAATCTTGCTGGGAGAATCCCTTGGACAGAGGAGCCTGGTAGGCTACAGTCCATAGGGTTGCAAAGAGTTGGACACAACTGAATGTCTGAACACATAGTCAAATAAGTTTAGGAAGGGTGGCATTATATAGTATTAACATAAGTTCTTTGCTTGCAGGATTTCTCAGAGCCATTAATATGCAAATGTTACTATCATTTCTCAAGAAGGAGACATAGTGTGCTCTATTTCTCAAATTTGGCCATAGAACTATTTTTCTCAAGGCATCTTAAGATACTACTGATACTACTGTTCCATGACCCGACTATGAAATATTCTGATGGATTGCCTACCTTTGCTTGAGTTATAATGTGGACTCAGTAGACACAGTCAAGGGCAATTGGTAATTTTTTTTACAGTTGTTGTGAAATAGCATCTTGCAAGATGCATTTTTCTTGGTATTAGCAATGACTTTAAACATTTAGCAATTGCTTTAACCATGAAAGTGTTATCTGTCATTTCTGTCAATATGCATGATTACATTCAATTAAGTAATTTCTTTCAAAGCACTTGTATTGTTCTCTCTTTGTGGTACCTCATGTGGTTAGTCTTGTTTTCCTAAGTCTGTGTCAACACCATAAAGGTAAAAATCATGCCTATTCCTTTACTGAATGATGCACAGCACTTGGTGCAATGCTAGATGCAAGATCAAGATTCCATAAGTACTCTTTGATTAGAAAAAATGAAAGTGCAACAGAAGCAAACTTTTATAAACTTCTTATGTATTTGATATCATCTAAGGGTTTCTGTGCTTTAATTATCACTCCCTACTCCTTTTTTTCTCTCTGGTCCTCTTCAGCACTAAATACACCCTGGAAGGAAAATGGGGACAATAAATCTAAGCAAAGTCGTCCTGAAAAGGGTTTTTCTACTTGTTCCAATATTAAGAATAAACCTTGGCTAACAACTTCAAACTATTCCAATCCATCTATCTGCTTGATCCTCTGCCCCCCACCCCCCGGCCCCGCCATCCTCGCCCAGGTTATTCATTAATTGGCTAACATTTTTGTTCCTACTTATTCATGGCTGTGTTTTCCTTAAATATAAAATTCAGCATCTTTCAGAATATTTTCTTTGCTTGGCAAGTTAGGAAAAATTTCCCTACCATTTCATTCTGGAAGCACTTGGCAGGTAAACTTCTCTTATCATATCATTGTATATGAAGGTCCTTAGCTTAGTCTAATGGTGTTTTGCCAAGTAAACAATTTACAGTCTATTATTTCCATTGGAAAGTCCCCTTTTCAAATTGAAGAATTTCATAATTTAAAAAAACCACTGGTCAAAGAAACCCCAAGTTCTTCTTAGCATTGGTATTTGGGGTTTCAAATTAATGGGGTCATTATTCTCATTATTCATATGACCAGGTTGATGACACCAATATATCAAATTTACAATGGAAATTTAGAATCAAGTAGTTCTGTCAACAGCTCCATTGTTCCCAGTCCCCTTGTCTGTCTGCCCCATTTCCCATCTCCTTCATCCACAGACTTATTGGCCCCTCGGCAGAGACGAGATCATGCCCTTGCAACCCCTTAGCCTTATCCCCACCCCTGAACTTGTCTCTTACCTTTGCCTCTTCCCATTAATGACCCCTGCTGGTTTCTTTCTTTGTTCCTTTACAGACCCCATTAACTGTCCACATACTTCCTCTTTCTTCTCAAGTCTCTCAATTAGTGGCCTTCCTTTCTCGGACCCCAGTCTAACACCAAGCCAAGAGATGTGACTGACATACTCCTCACTGGAGCTTCCAGACCATAGCACCAACCATTTTATCAATAACCCCACTTACTCTCATAGCTCAGTTGGTAAAGAATCTGCCTGCAATGCAGGAGATCCCGGTTTGATTCCTGGGTTGGGAAGATCCCCTGGAGAAGGGTAAAGCTACCCACTCCAGCATTCTGGCCTGGAGAATACAGTACATGGGATTGCAAAGAGTCAGACACGACTGAGCAACTTTCACTTTCCACTTACTCTGCTCATACAGGATTCTCCCAACCTTCCTATGACTGTCACCCATCAGCCGCCAGTGCCATCCCTCAGCTTCACTGATGCCAGGCTCACTGTTTTCATTCCTACTACGTTTCCTATCATTCTAGAAACGTGTGCAGTGTTAAAGCTGACTATCCAGTCAACATCCTGGCCTTCTAGCTTCAAACTTTTCCTCTTCTCTGACTTCCTAATCCACTCCACCACGGCGCCTCCCTACCACACACATCCACATTGTCATATCTTAGAGGTTTGTAGTGAGTGCTGACCAGGTCAAAGATCTTGTAATTAGCCTATCAAACAAGTTAGAGTCAGTAGGGGGGACATTATAAGCTAGTTTAATGTTTATTTTCACACAACTGCCTTTGACTCCATTGAGCTTTTTCCATCTTTGCCATCCTGAATAAAATTTCAGGCAGATCTTATATTTTCACTGATTATTCTACTCCAAACTATTAATAAATAGCTACATCTTTGACTTAGTAAAGAATTTCAATTCGGTCTAAATCAAAGCTTCACTCTCTGTGTCCATTTAAATGTTTCCCTCCCCCTCTGTCAAGTTATTCTCCCCATTCTTCCCCATAATTGTTGGTGAAAATGTTTCTTGGTATAGCAGAGCAGTCTGGAAGCTCCCCAAAAAGATGAACATAGAGTTATGTATAACTCAGCAATTCCACTCTCAGTATACACTAAAGAGAATTGAAAACAGGCATTCTAACAAAAACTTGCAACACAAATGTTCCTAGCAACATTATTTAGAATGTCCAAAAAAATGGAAATAACTCAAATGTCCCTCAACTGATGAACTGATTTAAAAATGGTAATCCATTCAGCCATAAAAAGTAATGAGGTATTGATTTATGCTACAACATAGGTGAAACTTGAAAATATTATGCTAAGAAGCCAGACTCCTCTCCCAGAAAGGCCATACATTGTGTAATCACATTTATATGAAATATACTCCAAATAGACAAATCTATAGGGGCAGAAAGTAGATTAGAGGTTGACTAAGGCTGGGCGGGTAGAAGGAACAGGGGGATGGCTGCTAATGAGTACAGGGTCTCTTATAGGAAAGATAAAACATTCCACAATTAGAAAATGGTGATGGGCAAATCAACTATACATCAATAAAATTTAATAATTAAAAAATTTCAAAAAAAGAAAATGGCAATGGTTCCACAACTCTGTGAATATACTTAAACACTTTAAAAAGGTGAACTTTATGGTAAAATAAATCTGGGAAGAAGAATGACAAGAGAGTGGAAAAGAGGAAGGAGAAAGAACAGTTACTATATCAGATCTATATTGTTGCTACTCTGGTCCTTTCTCCTTGCTCTAACCATTCACTCTCTAAACAAGACTTACTCTTCTAGACATTTTTTTTTCCCAGAAACAACTTAGGAACCAGTCCCTGTGTCATCCAAATTTCAGGAAGCAAATGTTAAGCTCTTAAAAGTGATTCTTTTGAAGTCTCCTCTCTGTCTCTTGGCTTCTGTTTGGGAATGAGGACGGGAAAAGTATCTCTCTGCTTTGCCCCATGGAGATATCACACACTAATTCTCTGAAGCAATCCTTACTGTGTCTGAGCAACTGTGAATTCTTAGCCTCCTCTTAAAAAGCTGTTAATGGGTGAATGGTGGGAGAGTTGGAGTAGAACCACCCTCTTGGCAAGTCCTTCAGAAACGTGTAGTGTGTAGCTAAATCAGGGGTCAGCAAACTTTGCGTCGAGGCAGATGGTAACGATTTTAGGCTTTGCAGTCTCTACAGTCTCTGCTGCAACTCCTCAACTCAGTCACTGCAGTACGAAGGCACTCAGAGATAAAGCATAAGTGAATGAGCATGGCTGTGCTCCAACAAAGCTTAAAAACAAAAGGTGGCCAGATGTGGCCCATGGACCTTAGGATGTTGACCCCTAATCTAGAGTCACTTGCAGGAGTTTAGATAGTGAAAGGGGGATACTTGACACCTTTTGTTTTAACTGAAGCAAACGAACCCATTTTAATGTCCCATTGTGGTTCAGATGGTGAAAATCCTCTCTCCAAGCATATTCTCTGGTCCAGCACGCTCAGTCTTCCCAACACTGAGCCTATTCTGTGCTCTCCTGTCCTTCCTGTCCCTTAACACCTTCCAGTTTACCTGACTGCTTAGCTAACTGCCTATTTCAGTCACTTCCTCACATCTTGGTCCATGATCTCAAATTTGCTTATCTTCCTCTTAGGTTCATTTACTTCCTTGACCTCCTACCAAGCCATTTGAATTCCCAAGAAAATCTAGCTATATGGTACTTTCTGTGCTCCCAGACTTCCCAAAGCTGCCAGGGCAATCTCACAACCACAGAGGTGAATTCATGGTTAACTCTCCAGCTACATCAAGAACTTGCCATAAACCATTAGGCATTTCTCTAACTCTCAAACAGGACTTCTTTTTAAAAGTCAAAGAATAGTTGACCTATAATATCATAACATTTTCAGTTGTACAGCATAGTGATTCAGTATTTTTGCAGATTATATTCAATTAAAAGTTATGGACTATAGCCCACCAGGCTCCTCCGTCCATGGGATTTTCCAGGCAAGAATACTGGAGTGGGTTGCCAAGCCCTCCTCCAGGGGATCTTCTCAAATCAGGGATCGAACCAGCATCTCTTACATCTCCTCCATTGTAGGTGGGTTCTGTACCACTAGTGCCACCTGTGAAGTTCCTATTATAATATAATGGCTATAATATTCAATGCTATACAATATATCCTTATTGCTTATCTTAAGCAATAAGGATATATTGTATAGCATGTATTAACAGATGTATTGCATCTGTTAATCCTATACCACTAATTTGTCCTTCCCGCCTTCCATCTCCCCTTTGGTAACCACTAGTTTGTTTTCTCTGTGAATCTGTTTTGCTTATACATTCATTTGTATTATTTTTTAGATTCCATATATGAGTAATACACAGTATTTACCTTTCTCTGTCTGACATGTTTCACTAAGCATAGTATTCTCTAGGTCATCTATGTTGCTGCAAACACAAAATTTCATTCTTTTTTATGGCTAATATTATACTGTATATACATACACACACACACACACACCCCCCACATCTTTTTTGTCTATTCATCTCTTGATTGGCACTTGGGCTGCTTCCATGTCTTGGTTATTGTAAATAGTGCTGCTATGAATGTTGGGATGCATGTATCTTTTAGAATTACTGTTTTTGTTTCCAGATATAGACCCAGGAGTAGAATTGCTGGACTAAATGGTAGTTCTATTTTTAGTGTCTTTGAGGACATGGGGTTAGGGGCACTAAACCTCCACACAGTCAAAACTCTGGATCTAACTTGTAGTCAGCCCTCTATGTGTGCAAAATTCTTCCTTATCCATGGTTTGGCATCTGCAGAGTCAACCAACCATAGATTGTGCAGCATTGTGGTATTTACTACTGAAAAAAATCCATGGATAATTGGATCCACACAGTTCAAACCCATGTTGTTCAAGGGTCAACTTACACTGAATTTCAAAGACTTAGAAAGAAAAGATGAATATAAAAGAATTCATCAATAGTTTTATATTGATTACCTGTTAAAATGACAATATTTTAAATATTATTTCTATAGTGTAGTGCTATGCTATACTCTTCTCAGTTCTTCCTGTATCAGAAGAATAAGTCATCTCATTTTTTTCTTTCAGAGCCATCTCCCACAGAATGTATGAATCCTAAATCCACCTGTTCTATAGAATGCCACATGTATTTTTTCCCTCAATTTTCATCAACCTTTTCCTCTCTACTAGTTCATTTGTATCAACAAAATATCGAGAAAGAAGGGGGGATGTTTGGTAGCAAGTTTTGCTGAGACTTCCAGGAAGAATGAAGAAAATTACTTGGAATCAACTCAAATAACTCAAAGGTAAGGGCTCAAAGTCCAAAGAAAATTTCTTTCCTCACCCAGGTGATTAGAGACCAAGAATTGAAGGACTCATTCACATAGAAAAAAACTGAGGAGACCCTCAGTACATTTGCATTAGTATTGCATCTAGTTATACTGAGCTAAGTAGTAAGGGGCTTAACCCAGGACTTAAGCCAGACTGGATTCCTAAAAATCGACTAAGATAAGTCTGCTAATTGGGATTTTGGAAATGTGACTACAAAAGGACATGTATGTGTGTTAGTTTCTCAGTCATGTCTGACTCTGCGACCCTATGGACTGTAGCCTGCCAGGCTCCTCTGTCCATGGAATTCTCCAGGGAAGAATACTGGTGTGGGTAGCCATGCTCTTCTCCAAGGGGTTTCCCAATCCAGGGATTGCACCCATGTCTCTTATGTCTCTTGCATTGACAGGCAGATTCTTTACTGTCTGAGCCAGCAGGGAAGCCCACAAAAGGAGATAGCTACCTCCATTTCAGTGAAGGCCAACAACTATTAGTGTTTTGGGGGAACTTTTCAGTGCTATTTCTTATTGTTAACACTATTTTTTAGTTCTGCATGAATATTACGGAGAAGGCAATGGCAACCTACTCCAGTACTCTTGCCTGGAAAATCCCATGGACGGAGGAGGCCTGGTAGGCTGCAGTCCATGGGGTCGCTAAGAGTCGGACACAACTTAACTTTCACTTTTCACTTTCCTGCATTGGAGAAAGAAATGGCAACCCACTCCAGTGTTCTTGCCTGGAGAATCCCAGGGATGGGGGAGCCTGGTGGGCTGCTGTCTATGGGGTCACACAGAGTCGGACACGACTAAAGTGACTTAGCAGCAGCAGCAGCAGCATGAATATTAACCATTAATGGAAATGAGAAAGAATGAGTGTGTGTCCTCTTTTGAGGATGAACAGTGGGGGGAAATTATATTTCTCTCCCCCTGAGACTCACTGGGAGCTGAACCCAGCTTCCAAATGCAAATAGAGGCCAACAGATCAAATCTCTTGGGTTTCCATAAAAAAAGCAACTGCTAATCTTTACAGAGGCTGAAGCAGAGCTGTTGAAGGTATTTTATTCCTTAACAAAAAAGAATGCTGGATCCATATTTTATATATGAATATTTTATCTAAAGTCTATCAAATCAAGAACTAGCAGCTTGTTTCATTTCTGAATTTCATTTTGGAATGTACCTACATTTTAAAAAAATTTCCCTTTCAAACATATGCTTTCAATCTGTAGTCCCTGATGAACTTCTGGTATAGAGAAAAGGTCATACACAAAGGTTCATTTGTGTATGAACACATGTTTTGCATTCATGCATACCTATGTATGACACAGTACAGAGTAATGCCACAATAAAATTAAAATAAAACTGGAATTCTGGAGAAATTCTAGCTGCTCTCAAAAGTGGTTACATCCAACTTCCTTCCAAAGTGCACAGTATGGAAATAGAGAGAAAGTAAAGAAACATGATAAACACTATATCAAGCAGGTAGTACAGTCAACATCAAGAATGATAAGCCATGTTCATGGCAGGTGCCCTTGGTACAATGTGATGATGGCCTTTATCTCTGTGACTTTCCTCCTCAAAACATATAACCATAGTCTGACCATGATTTTGAAAAAAATCAGAATAATCCCAAATGGGGGACCTTCTACAAAATACCTGGTAAACACTCCTCAAAATTGTCAGGGTCATCAAAAACAAGGAAAGTTTGAGAAACTATCTGAGACAAGAGGAGCCTAAGTAAAATGACAACTATGTGTAATGTGATATCCTGAATGAGATTCTAGAACAGAAAAAAGATAATAGATTAAAAACAAAGGAAATCTGCCTTGGCAACTCACCTATATCTTGTCTCACGCATTTCAATGTCACTTTTGCCTCTTTTGAAGATTGCTGGGGAAAAGTAATAATAAACATAGCTACTTTAAATTTCAAAAAAAAAAAAAAAAACTAAGGAAGTCTGAATAAATTATGGAGTTGAGCTAATAATAATGTATCAATATTGATTTATTTATTATAGCAAATGTACCATACTAATACAAGATGTTAACAATAGGGAAACTGGGTGTGGAGTATATGGGAACTCTCTATACCCATCGGTTCAGGTCACTCAGTTGTGTCTGATTCTTTGTGACTCCATGGACTGCAACACGCAAGGCTTCCCTGTCCATCACCAACTCCTGAAGCTTGCTCAGACTCATGTCCATTGACTCGGTGATGCCATCCAACCATCTCATCCTCTGTCATCCCCTTCTCCTCCCGCCTTCAATCATTTCCAACATCAGGATCTTTTCAGTGAGTCAGTTCTTCGCATCAGGTGGCCAAAGCACTGGGAGCTTCAGCTTCATTATCAGTCCTTCCAATGAATATTCCGGACTAATTTCCTTTAGGAAGGACTAGTTTGATCTCCTTGCTGTCCAAGGGACTCTCAAGAGTCTTCTCCAACACCACAGTTCAAAAGCATCAATTCTTCGGTGCTCAGCTTTCTTTATGGTCCAACTCTTACATCCATACATGACTACTGGAAAAACCACAGCTTTGACTAGACAGACCTTTGTCAACAAGGTAATGTATCTGCTTTTTAATATGTTGTTTAGGTTGGTCATAGCTTTTCTTCCAAGGAGAAAAGGCGTCTTTTAATTTCATGGCTGCAATCACCATCTGCAGTGATTTTGGAGCCCAAGAAAATAAAGTCTGTCACTGTTTCCATTGTTTCCGCATCTATTTGCCATGAAGCTATGGTGCCATTTCTCAGATTTAACCTGGCTGAAACAACCTCGGCTAGGCCCCTGCAAGGCGGAGGCCAAGCACAGCAGAAGCCCAACTCAGCAAAAGCCCCCATGGTGGAAGCTGAACACAAAGATAACCCAGCGCAGTGGAAGTGACAAGAAGCCCAGCTTGGTGGAAACTGGGAGAGCAAAATCAATTCGGCAGAAAGCTCACATGGCTCAGTCTCAGATTCCAGGAGACCTCCGGTTAAGCTAGGAGGTCCTCGCTCCTATGGCCGGAAGGACATATGGCTAACAAAATCTTAATTCCTTTACAATCTTTCATTTCTTGTTTCCTCAAACCCCCTGCAAACAGGCGAGCAGCAGTGAGTGTAACTGAGGGACTCTGGCAGGGGCTACTTACTAGCTGTTGCCCAAGCGGGTGGGGCTTCTTCTGTCCTTAATCTTCTTTGTGCCAAGGAACAGGTCAATGAAAACTGTGGGCACAGGTCAGGTATTTAGCAGGTTTTCTGGCAGGTTATGAAGTGGATTCCTCAGCAAGTTTTTCCCACTGCTTTTTCCTCCCGTCCTACAGCTCCTCTCTCCATCTATGCCACTGCTTACAAAGTATTGGGCAGGTCATCATCTTTCCATTTCTGAAAGTTGTGTTTGAAACTGTTTACCTAAGATTGGGACTCAAACCCACGTTGCAGGGACTCTGTGTTATGCTTAGTCACTCTGTCTTATCTGACTGGGACTTGAGCAAAGCCAAAACCCACAGTGCCTGGTTTTAGGACCTAATGAAGCTCAGGCTCTTGATGTCTCATTGCAAAAAAAATAAATAAATTCAGTGAGAGATACAGTGATAGGTAAGAGGTAGATCTGTTGTTCAGATTTAGAGAGAAGTACACTCCAAGAGTATGGGCCATCACAGAGGAGAGTGTGGCGGCCATGGAATGTGGTGTGGTTAGTTTTTGTGAATTGGGTGATTTCATACGCTAATGAGTGGGAGGATCATTCCAACCATTGGGGAACCATCTACTCCTTGGTCTTCTGATAGTGCCTTGCAACAGTTCTGGTGCTTCTGGGTGTGTCATTTAGCTTGCAGATTGAGAATCAAGGTTTAGTTGAATTTGACTTGTCATCTTGGACCCATTTGATTTCCATCAGTTTATGTTATGCCCTTGGGCTATATCATTTTTTCAAAAGTTGTGCCCTGCCCCCTTCCCTCCTGTTTCTTGCTCTTTTCATGAGCCCTGTCTGGGCCCACAATGTTGCCTCTACAATCTTCTGGAGGGACAACCGGAAAACAGCTGGCCCTTGGGAGGGAAATACTGTATAATATCCAATCCCTCTAGATATTCAGGCCTTCCTCTTCCATGTTTCCTACAACGTGCAACAGCAGCATCTCTCAGTGAATCTGCTAGGGTGGGTAACAGGCACACAATTCCTGCTAGAAGTCCCTCTGTTAGTGGAATCCCTTCAAGGGCAATTCAGCTTCCTGGGATAATGTTTGCTACTTTGGAAGTTAGCCCTGCAGGCTATTTGGGCCCAGACCCTTACCACCCTTCTCCTAAAGTTACAAACATACTTACCCCTGGATTAAATCTCCACTTCACTTTTATGGAACATCTGGTTTGTTGCCTCATATCAATTTGTTCTTAAGTCACTTACTAACTCCTCAACAACAATTAGAGGACCCTGCCCTCTAATAAGCAACATCGCTCCACCCTGCTTATTATTAAAATACTCTTAATGCCCTTAACAAAGCGATGGGACCAGATGCCATGATCTTCGTTTTTTGAATGTTGAGTTGTAACCCAGCTTTTTCACTCTTCTCCTTCACTTTCATCAAGTGGCTCTTTAGTTCTTCTTCACTTTCTGCCATAAGGGTCGTATCATCTGCATATCTGAGGTTATTGATATTTCTCCTGGCAATCTTGATTCCAGCTTCATCCAATCCAGCATTTCACATGATGTACTCTGCATAGAAGTTAAATAAGCAGGGTGACAATATATCACCTTTACATACTCCTTTCCCAATTTAGAACCAGTCCATTGTTCCATGTCTGGTTCTAACTGTTACTTCTTGACCTGCATACAGATTTCTCAGAAGGCAGGTAAGGTGATTTGGTATTCCTTCCTATCTCTTGAAGAATTTTCCACAGTTTGTTGTGATCCACACAGTTAAAAGTTTTAGCGTAGTCTATGAAGCAATAAACTGTGGAAAATTCTGAAAGAGATGGGAATACCAGACCACCTGACCTGCCTCTTGAGAAACCTATATGCAGGTCAGGAAGCAACAGTTAGAACTGGACATGGAACAACAGACTAGTTTCAAATAGGAAAAGGAGTACGTCAAGGCTGTATATTGTCACCCTGCTTATTTAACTTATATGCAGAGTACATCATGAGAAATGCTGGGCTGGAAGAAGCACAAGCTGGAGTCAAGACTGTCAGGAGAAATATCAATAACCTCAGATATGCAGATGACACGACCCTTATGGCAGAAAGTGAAGAGGAACTAAAAAGCTTCTTGATGAGAATCAAAAAGTTGGCTTAAAGCTCAACATTCAGAAAACGAAGATCATGGCATCTGGCCCCATCACTTCATGGGAAATAGATGGGGAAACAGTGGAAACAGTGTCAGACTTTATTTTTTTGGGCTCCAAAATCACTGCAGATGGTGATTGCAGCCATGAAATTAAAAGACACTTCTTGGAAGGAAAGTTATGACCAACCTAGACATATATTCAAAAGCAGAGACATTACTTTGCCAACAAAGGTCCGTCTAGTCAAGGCTATGGTTTTTCCTGTGGTCATGTATGGAGGTGAGAGTTGGACTGTGAAGAAAGCTGAGCACCGAAGAATTGATGCTTTTGAACTGTGGTGTTGGAGAAGACTCTTGAGAGTCCCTTGGACTGCAAGGAGATCCAACCAGTCCATCCTAAAGGACATCAGTCCTGGGTGTTCTTTGGAAGGACTAATGCTAAAGCTGAAACTCCAATACTTTGGCCACCTCATGTGAAGAGTTGACTCATTGGAAAAGACTCTGACACTGGGAAGGATTGGGGGCAGGAGGAAAAGGGGATGACAGAGGATGAGATGGCTGGATGGCCTCACTGACTCGATGGACATGAGTTTGGGTGAACTCCGGGAGTTGGTGATGGGCAAGGAGGCCTGGCGTGCTGCAGTTCATGGGGTCGCAAAGAGTCAGACACGACTGAGTGACTGAACTGACTGACTGATGAAGCAGTAGAAGTTTTTCTGGAATTCTCTTCCCTTTTCTATGATCCAGTGGATGTTGGCAATTTGATCTCTGGTTTCTCTTCCTTTTCTAAATCCAGCTTGAACATGTATACCCATATTGTTCTAAAATTAAAAGTTTATTAAAAATAAAAAGAGAAATGTTTGTTCCAGTATAGGTCCCTAGTAGATTATTAAATAAAATGAATATAAATGACTTGATATGAACCTTGCTGTAATAATGTTCTTGAAAGTGAAAGTGAAAGCCGCTCAGTCATGTCTGACTCTTTGCGACCCCATGCTAGGCTCCTCTGTCCATGGGATTCTCCAGGCAAGAATACTGGAGTGGATTGCCATGCCCTCCAGAGGATCTTCCCAACCCAGGGATCAAACCTGCATCTCTTATGTCTCTCCTGGATTGGCAGGCAGGTTCTTTACCACTAGTGCCACCTGGGAAGCCCAATGTCTTTGAGTTCATGCAACAGAACTACCTTATATATGATCATTGTAGGAAGAGCTTCCGTTAGTGCCTCAGTAATTAAAAGTCTGAAACATTATTCCCCATCCCCATGAAAAAGTGAGTAGATCCCTGGTCACACAGAACTTAAACAGATAATGGTTTCATCCTGTCCCACTCATCCTGTCCCATGTATTGCCCATTCTGCTGCTGGCCTAAACCATGCCATTTATAATTGGATTTTCTTGGAAAAAATATTTCTCAAAGAAATAAAAAATACTATGAAGTTCAAACCCGTATAGCAACTCTTAATAACCCAATCTGCTCTCCATTGCAAAGTGAACTAATTTGGAAAGCAGCTTGTAGACATATGGAATAAAGTATTTGTTTAATTTGCTAACCACACTTTGCTGTTCAGTTTTTCTCAATTAAGCTAATAAATTATAGATTGACTAATACTCATTTCCAATTAAAGAGCAGAATCTCTATCATTTTAACCACATCATTGATTTTAGAAGACAAAGCTCAATTTTTCAAAAGCCACTGCAAATTGAATAAGGTGGAATTGTGCTTTCATGGATGATTGCTTTTAGAAAGACTTTAATTATCATTAGGAATGTGTGCAATTTTTTTAGTTATAACACAAAAATATGGTAATGAGAAAAACAGATCATTCAGGCTACTCATTCAGCAAATACTGAATCAAAACCTGCTCATAACAGGCCATATCCTGATGGGAGCAAAAACAGATGCAGGCCCTGACTCTTGATACAGGATGACATTAACCAAGTAATTTACATAAAACTATGTAACTAATTTGACTGAGAAGTCTCAATAACTTGGTTATAAACATAGATGTGTTTTATTTTTCCAGGAAATATTGTCAGTTCTACTCTGTTAATCCTCCTTTTTGCTAGGCAGCAGGATGCCTAATATCATCTCAGTTCTGGCCCATAATTTGCTGTCCCTCTCAGCTGTTAAAACAGAATGTCTTTGGTTATTAGGACTCAGTTCTATTTACTTTTAAATTTCAATTACTAGTTTGATAGAGACTCTCCTTTCCTACCTTGCAAACTGATTTTCAGCTTAGGCGAGTATAGGTGGAATATGATTGGCTCTTTCACACCACACCCCTCCTTCCTTGAAGTTTCCTACCTTCTGAGCCCCAGCACAGAGCAATGAGAGAGAGAGAAAAAAAAAAGACATCTGGTTCTGGGACAAACTGAGCAATGCTGATGCTTCCTTTCTCCTGGTCATCTCCATTGATCATGCTTACTGCCCATAGAAATGCTGTGGAGAACCAAATTTACTCCAAGTAACTCTCCTAGGTCTAGTGGTCTCCTAGGTCTAGCTGGATCTAGAGATCCAGCCATATCTTCCAGCTGGTAGCCTCCTACTGTATTCCTTGGATGCACATGCTTCCCCACCACCCAGTAACAACAAGTCTGGCCCTCAAACTTTGCTTCATGGTCCCAATTCTTGAGTGCACGGGAATGGGCAAAATTCATTTTCTGTACCTATCTGGAAACACAAATTTTCTACCTGGCCTGACACTACCACACAGCGTGTCCTCTCAGATCTCTTTCTTGATCTTTACCCTTCTCTGTTGCAGGAACAAGTCAATAAGCCTAGAGGCAGAGAGTCCACTCTGATGTAAATCATAACAATATTTTTTGAGCCTGTTTCCTAAGCCAAAGGAAACAAAAGCAAAAATAAACAAATGAGACCTAACTAAATTTAAATGCTTTTGCACAGCAAAGAAACCTTCAGCAAAACAAGAAGACAGCCTATTGAATGGGAGAAAATATTTGCAAATGATATGACTGATAAGGGTTTAATATCCAAAATACATAAACAGCTCGTATAACCCAACATCCAAAAAAAAAAAACCCGACTTTTAAAACAGGCAAAAGACCTGAATAGACATTTTCTTCCAAAGAAGACAAACAACTGGGCAATAGGCATATGAAAAAATGCTCAATATCATTAATCATCAGAGAAATGCAAATCCAGACCACAATGAAATACCACCTCACACCTGTCAGAATCAAAAAGTCTACAAATAACAAATGTTGGTGAGGATGTGGAGAAAAGGGAGCCTTCATACAGTGCTGGTGGAAATGTGAATATGTACAGCCACTATTGAAAACAATATGGGGAATTCACCAAAATACTAAAAATAGAACTACCATATCACCCAGCAATTCTACCCCTGGGTATATATTCAAAGAAAAGAAAAACACTAAATCAAAAAGATACATGCACCCCAATGTTCATGGCTGCATTATTTACAGTAGCCAAGGTATGGCAGCAACATAAGTGCCCATCAACAGATGAATGAATAAAGAAGATGTGGTTTATACATACTATGAAATGATACTCATAGAACATAATGAAGTGCTGCCACTTGCAACAACATGGATGGAACTAGAGGGTATTATGCTTAGTGAAATAAGTCAGATGTACAAAGACAAATACTGTATGTTATCACTTAAATATGTAGAAGCTAAAAAATAAAATGAATGAATATAACAAAACAGAAACAGACTCACAGCTATGGAGAACAAACTTGTGCTTACCAGTGGGGTGAGGAAAGGGGCAAGAGGCATGATAGGGGTAAGGGATTTAGAGGTTAAAAACTATTATGCATAGAACAAGTAAGCTATAAGAATATATTATATAGTACAGGGAACCTAGCCAGTATTGTATAATAACTTTATTGTTTTTTTTTAAGCTAAACTTTTCAGGGGTGTGCTTTATTTTATTTTATTTTTCATTTCATATATGTTATTGTACATATTTCAGTGCCATTCTCCCAAATCATCCCACCCTCTCCCTCTCCCACAGAGTCCAAAAGACTGTTCTATACATCTGTGTCTCTTTTGCTGTCTCACATACAGGGTTATCGTTACCATCTCTCTAAATTCCATATATATGCGTTAGTATACTGTATTGGTGTTTTTCTTTCTGACTTACTTCACTCTGTATAATAGGCTCCAGTTTCATCCACCTCATTAGAACTGGTTCAAATGTATTCTTTTTAATGGCTGAGTAATACTCCATTGTGTATATGTACCACAGCTTTCTTATCCATTCATCTGCTGATGGGCATCTAGGTTGCTTCCATGTCCTGGCTATTATAAACAGTGCTGTGATGAAATGTAATGTAACCTAAAAATTTTTAAATCACTATATTGCACACCTGAACCTAATATACTATTGTAAATCAACTACACTTCAGTTTAAAAAATAGATTGTTATACTATAAAATGTTTTAGATAATCCCCATGGTAAGAAAATACCTAGAGAACAAGAACAGAATCACTGCCCACACTGTAAAAAGCCAATGAAACACAAAGGAAGACAGCAAGACCAAGACATAAAGAAAAAATGAACAAAATGGCAATAGAGGTCCTGCCCCATGAGTAATTACTTTAAATATAAATGAATTAAACTTCCCAAATCAAAAGACATCAAATGACTGCATGAATTATTACAAAACAGGATCCAACTATATGCTGCCTATAAGAGACTCACCTTTTTATACTTTTTTTTAAACATTAAAGCCAGATAGCCCAGTTCAAATTTTTCTTCTCTTTTCTTTTTTCTTTCATGTCCACACCACAAGACACACAGGATCTTAGTTACCTGCTTGGGATCAGATCCACATCCCCTGCAGTAGAAGCATGGAGTCTTAACTATTGGACTGCTTGGGAAGTCCCAAGAGATTCACTTTAGCTGTAAGGCCACACATAGGCTGCAAGTGAAAAAACAGAAAAAGACAGTCCTTGCAAATGGTAATTAAAAGAGAGCAGGGATGGTCATATTTATGTCAGCAGAGACTTTAAGTCAAAAACTGTCACACAAGATAAAGAAGGACATTATATAATTATGAAAGGTCAATATAATAATTATAAATGTATATGCTCTAACATCAGAGCACTCAATATTTGAAGCAAACATTGACAGGAAGGAAGACACAGTTACACAATAATAATAATAGATTCCATATCCCACTTTCAATAATGGATAGATCAACCGTATGGAAGATCGGTAAGAGGAAACAGAGGACTTACACAATACTACAGACCAACTGAACATAACACACACATACAACAGTCTGCCCAACAATAGCAGAATACAAATTCTTCTCAAGTATATATGGACTATTCTATAGATACATTCTATAGGAGAAGGTGATGGCACCCCACTCCAGTACTCTCGCCTGGAAAATCCCATGGACGGAGGAGCCTGGTAGGCTGCAGTCCATGGGGTCACTGAGGGTCGGACACGACTGAGCAACTTCACTTTCACTTTTCACTTTCATGCATTGGAGAAGGAAATGGCAACCCACTCCAGTGTTCTTGCCTGGAGAATCCCAGGGACAGGGGAGCCTGGTGGGCTGCCGTCTCTGGGGTCGCACAGAGTTGGACACGACTGAAGCGACTTAGCAGCAGCAGCATAGATACATTCTATAGCACATGTTAGGCCACAAAGCAAGTCTTCACAAATTTAAGATTTTGAAACAATACTGAGTATCTTTTCCTTTCACAATGGAACACAATCAGAATTGTATGCAATTAGAACTCAACAGCAAAATAAAAACTCAAAAATTCACAAATATTTGGTAGATAAAAAGCACACTCTTGAACAACAAATGGGTTAAAGAAGAAATCACAAGGGAAATTTAAAATATCATGAGATACATGGAAATGATAGGGACCTCCCTGGTGTTCTAGTGGCTAAGACTGTGTGCTTCCAATACTGGAGGCCCAGGTTCAATCCCTGGTCAGAGAACTGGATCCCATGTGCTGCAACTAAGAGTTCACAGGCCACAACTAAAGATCCTGCATGCTGCAACGAAGATCAAAGATCCCTTGTGAAGCAGCTAAGGCCCAGTGCAGCCAAATAAATAAATAAATAAGAATAATTTTAAAAGAAATGGTAATACAGTGAACCAAATCTTTCAGGCGGCAGCAAAAGCAACACTAAAAGAAGTTTGTAGTAGTATGCCTTGGTCTTTAGTAGTATGTCTTCTTTATGCCTACATTAAAGAAGAGATCTCAATTCAATAACCTTGCTTTTCACCTTGAAATTGAAAAAATAGAATAAACCAAGTCCCAAGTTAGCAAAAGGAAGGATATAATAAAGGTCAGAGTCAAAATAAATGAAGAGTAGAGAATAGGAAAAATTCAATAAAACTAAGAGTTGGTTTTTCAAAAGATCAACAAAATTGACAAACTCTTAGCTGGACTAAGATAAAAGAGAGAAGACAATAAAAATCAGAAATGAGAGAGGAGATACTACAACTGATGCCAAAAAATAAAGGATTATTAAAGATTACTATGAACAATTATATGTCAGTGAATTGAATAAGCTAGAAAAGTTAATAAATTCTTAGAAACATAAAACATACTGGGACTGCATCATGAAGAAATTTAAAAATATGAACAGACTTCTAACTAGCAAGGAGATTAAATCATTAATCCAAAACCTCCCAACAAAGAACAGCCCTGGACCTGATAGCTTTATGAAATTCTACTAAACATTTTAAAAAAGAAGAATTAAATTAATCCTCAAAGCTTCCAAAAATTGAAAAGATGGGAGCACTTCTAAACACATTTTACAAGGCCAGCTTACCAAGGTTAGAGAAAGATACTGTAAGAAAATTTTAAACCAATACCTCTGATGAATATTGACATGAAAATCTTTAACAAAGTACTAGCAAACTGAACTCAATAGCACATTAAAAGAATCATACACCACAACCAAATGAGATTTATTTCTGGAATGCAAGGATGCTTCAATATACAAAAATCAATCAATGTAGTCCACTGCATTAATAGAATGAAGAGTGAAAGTCCACATGATCATCTCAATTGATGCAGGAAAGGTGTTTCCAAAATGCAACACCCCTTCATGATTAAAAACACTCAACAAACTAGAAAGAAACTACCTCTATAGAGTAAAAGTCATATGGTGTAGTGGTAAAGAACCTGTCTGCCAATGCAGGAAACATGAGACATGAGTTTGATCCCTGGGTCAGGAATATCCCCTGGAAGAGGAAACGGCAACTCACTCCAGTATTCTAGCCTGGAAAATTCCATGGAGAGAGGAGCCTGGTGGGCTAATAGCCCAGGGGGTCACAAAGGGTTGGACATGACTGTGCATACCCACACATGCGCGCATACATGAAAAATCCACAGCAAACATCTTATTTTGCTTATTTTGTGATATAAGCCAGTCATATAAAGAACAATATTACATAATTCCTTATGTAATAAAATAGCTGAAATTTTAGAAACAGAACATAGATTGGTGGTTGCCAGGGACTACAGGGAGGAGAAAAGGGGAGTTTCTGTTCAGTGGGTACAGAGTTTCAGTTTTATACAATGTACTGTACACTTAAAACTGGTTAAGAGATAAAACAACCTTGCAAATCACCTGTCCCCCAATAAAATTTTTTTAATGTCTCAGAGAGTAAATTTTACATTATATGTTTTTACCACAATTTTTTTAGTGTCTCAGTTAAGTTATATGTTATACATTGGTTGTTATGTTACATGGTTTCGCTACATAACTGAGTCATTCAAATAATCCTTTCTTTCCGAAGCAAGCCATCTCCAATGCTCCTCCCAACCTACATCAGAGAATGAATCACTCAAAGCTGTGTTTTATGGTAAATCTGCCTGGAGGTGGGGGTGGTAGAAACAACATTCAGATTTCCATTACTTTGCATATGCTCTTCCCCACTTTGAAAACTTCAGGGTAGGAATAGAGATGCAGGCTTAGAGAATGGATTTGTGGACACAGGGTGGGAAGCAGAAGGTGGGATGGATTGAGAGGGTAGCACTGACATATACACACTGCCATCTGGGAAACAAACAGCTAGCAGGAAGCTGCTACATAGCACAGGGAGCTCAGCTCCGCGCTCTGTGATGACCTAGATGGGTGGGACCAGGGGTGGGGGGGTGGACAGGGAGCTCAGCTCCTCGCTCTGTGATGACCTAGATGGGTGGGACCGGGGGTGGGGGGGTGGACAGGGAGCTCAGCTCCGCGCTCTGTGATGACCTAGATGGGTGGGACCGGGGGTGGGGTGTGGAGGGAGGCTCAAGAGGGAGGGGGTGCTTGAATACATATAGCTGTATACATACATAAAAACATCACTTTTGTGATGCAAACATCACTTCTTATATGTTCTGCAAAACCAAAAAAGTGTGTGCCTTGCCTTATTGTAATGTTTGTGGTATGGAACTGAACCTGAATTACCTCTCAGGCATGCCTGTAATATATTTTCATCTGGGGAAAATATTTTAATACAATGAACAATGGAAACAACCACTTTGGAAAATTTTTGGTAACTTTTGGCAAAATTTGGTAATATTGAGTCAAGTTGAACATACTTATATCCTAAGACCTTGCAAGTCCACTTTTGTCTACAAACCTTACAGAAAGTCTCATGCAGGTGAAAGTCTCATGCAGGTGAAAACTGGGGACCAACTAAAATGTCCATAAACTGGAAAACGGATAATGAATGGTAGACTATTTATATAATGGCCTGCTGTATAGTACTTACGAAGATGGATAAATCCTAAAAACCTATTAAGCAAAACAAAAAAGTTGCAATGAGATACATATGATACCATTTAAGTTAAGGTTTAAAACCTGTTATATAACACTAGAAAGTAAAGGAAGAGGCTTATGGAAAGGAAGAGTGCATCAGAGGTCTTAATTATATTTATGACCTTTGATGTCATTGAAAAAAGGACCTGCATGCTGCTGCTGCTAAGTCGCTTCAGTCGTGTCTGACTCTGTGCGACCCCAGAGACGGTAGTCCACCAGGCTCCCCCGTCCCTGGGATTCTCCAGGCAAGAACACTGGAGTGGGTTGCCATTTCGCTTCTCCATTGCATGAAAGTGAAAAGTGAAAGTGAAGTCGCTCAGTCATGTCTGACTCTCAGCAACCCCATGGACTGCAGCCTACCAGGCTCCTCCATCCATGGGATTTTCCAGGCAAGAGTACTGGAGTGGGGTGCCATTGCCTTCTCTGAAGGACCTGCATAGGTAGCCTATAATGTTAAGACTTGATGGAGGTGCCTACACTGGCGTTCATTACCAGATTCTCTATTCTTATTCATATGCTTGAACATTTGCAATAAAAATTGCAAAATGAAGTAGTCAAATGTCTACTGTCCTCTAAACTCAAGAGTAGTACTGTGTCCAGTATTTGCTAAAGCTGCAGAATAGAAACTAGGCCACGTCTTTACCCTTGAACAGTCTCTGTAGAAACAGTGACACCCCTCGTGCACCAGCCAGGGAATTCTGAGACACTCGTGCTCATTGGCTCTGATTTGGGGTGACTCAATAAATCTCTTGTAACCTTGAGCAATTCATTTTACTTTGGTCCTCAATTATTTCTTCACCTCTTCTTCAACTAATACAGCTTAAATTCCCTTGAATTTAGAGGAGAACCTGAATATTACAGTGACTCTTAAAAACTGTAACAAGGATAGCTACCATGTATTGCTACATGTCAGAGATTCTGGGAAGAACTTTAATTAGAATTAGAAGGTACAATGCATTCATGTCCTGTTATTATTAATATCTCTAATCCATACATCAGGAAACTGAGACTTAAGTTAAATAACTTGCCAATCACACACAGACAAAGCCAGGATTTTAACCCAGATACGTCTGTCACTTTTTGACTCCAAGCCCATGCATGGTCTTATCCAGACCCAAGGACCCTTGCTAGGTCAGATCCTCACTATCAGTAAGTACCCATCCTAATATTCTGAGTAAGGGGGGCCACATAACTTAGTCTCCAGACCGGGACACTGAGAGTAAAAGGGGCACTACCAGTAATTCCCTTGTGGCTCAGCTGGTAAAGAATCTGCCTGCAATGTGGGAGACCTGGGTTTGATCTCTGGGTTGGGAAGATCCCCTGAAAAAGGGAAAGGCTACCCACTCCAGTATTCTGGCCTGGAGAATTCCATGGACGTGTATAGCTCACGGGGTCACAAAGAGTTGGACATGACTAAGCAATTTTCACTTCACTTCACTTCATGAATAATTACTCCAGGCATAAACAAGGACTGTCTCAGGCAAACTGGAACACATGGCCCTCACAGTCCTGACTCTCTAGCAAACGAGATCCAGTGGGCTTTTTAGAGATTCTGTCCAAGCATGGTGGATTTCTAGCAGCAATCCAGCAGGTTTAGATGCCCAGTCCACAGGTCTGCTGCTCTCATAGCATCAGAAGTCTTCCCAACCCAGCTGGAAAAAATAGACGCTGGAACCCTGCCTTCTGAGGACAGTCTATATGCCCAGCTATTGCTCACAGAGGACACAGCAGCCGCTCCAAAGCCCTTCCACAGTTTATCTCTTACTGCTGTTGTTTGCTGTTGTTCAGTTGCTAAGTCATGTTCAACTCTGAGACCCCATGGACTGCAGCAGGCCATGCTACCCTGTCCTCCACTATCTCCTAGAGTTTGCTCAAATTCATGTTCATTGAGTCATCCAACCATCTCATCCTCTGTCCCCTTCTCCTTTTGCCTTCATTCGTTCCCAGCATCAGGGTGTTTTCCAATGAGTCGGCTCTTCACCTTATTCATAGTCTGGAGCACAGAGTTTCTGATTTCTCCCTTGCTGAGGCATTTAGAAAACTCCTGTCTGCTGAGAAGACTATCACTTCTGGAAGCCTTGGATGTAAGAATGGGATGATGTCGCCCTCTAGTGTGACCAAGGAGGCTGGGAGCGCAGACCTGGTCAGGACAGAATTGAAGGCAGAGAAAGCAGTTCTTACCAAGAAAATGTGTTAACATGTTTTTCTACTTAATTCTTACAACAACTATGCAATGTTCATTCTTACGATATCCATTTTTATAGATATTAGCTCATAGAGATTGAGTAACTTATTCAAGATCATTACAACTGGAAAATGGATTGAAATTTAAACCCCAATCTGTCTAGTATTAAAGCCCATTGTCTTTCCTTGTGTCATTCTGTAGGCTAATATTCAAATATTCAAAACATATTTCGGAACACAGTATTTAATGTCAGAAATTGAAGTTGAGGATATTTATCTATTCCCTAAGGCAACCTTAGAGTATTTGAAGATGAAGTATATGTGTGCCTGGCCGTGTGTGTGTGTGTGTGTGTGTGTGTGTTGTGTGTGTGTGTTAGGGTGGTGTAGAGCAGGGGGGAGATGAGGGAAGAAGTGGAAACAGTTCCTTGGTGCCTTTTTTTATGTGATTCTTTCACTTATACATCTTTGCTAATATTTTTCTACATCCTTCATAAAAATTCAGCCTTTCTCACTAATCCTTGTCTCTCACTTCTGAACCACTTACCACTTTCTCTGTAATAGTTTTCTTAGTGAACTTAGTATTGGGTTGGCCAAAAAGATCGTTCGGGTTTTTTCCATAACAGTTTACAGAAAAATACAAATGAACTTTTTGGCCAATCCAATACTATAGCAATCATCAGCACATCCATCTAACTCCTCTGTTCCCTGCCCATGCATTACTTAGTAAACTGTTTGAGAGCCAAAACTGTCTTAACTTTTTTTCCATTTCAAATCCCTTAACATCTATCACAGTGCTTCACAAAGAATAGACCCTCAAGGCATTTGCAGAAATTGGACTGCAGTAGATGTCAATCACTGTCCTTGATGAGATTTTAATTCCAAGACATTAATAGCTTCTTCCAACTTGACAACATCCCACTGTGTCCTCTTACAGAGTGAATTAGCCACATTAAATGTCTAACTGGCTGGCAAGATCAAAGCCCTCCTAACTCACATCCACATACTGGTGAAAATACAGGATGATGATCCCTGGAGTTGGGAAATGGACTAGAGGCATGACAGGCTACAGTCCATGGGTCGCTAAGAGTCGGACACGACTGAGTGACTAAGCACAGCATAGCATGGTCTCTCTCCTCATCTGAAACCTGGAGGCTGAGGGGCAGTGCTCCCCCAGGTTTGTTGGTCTTCCTTCATCTCCCCCTCCTCCTCCCTCCGTATCTGGTGTACTATCCTAACACCATCTACCCTCTCATTCAATTGCTCCCTCCAATAGAACTCCTCCGCTTTTTCCTTTCCCTAAATGGCTTTCACTGATCCTGACTGGTGTGTCCTCTGTGTTCAGGGAAATGCGACTAACCTCCTGACCTCTAATTCTGCTGCAGACCAGCTGTCCTCCATGTATTAACCCTGTTTAAGCAAGTCTTTAAATTCCTGGGCTGCTCAGTCAGCAGCATCAAGAGCAGCAGCACCATCTGCTGGGAGTTTAACCCCTGGCTTCCGGGTTGTAATGTGGAGGTGGATTAGAAACCCAAATCTCAAGGGGCCCAGGTCTGAGGCACATAATATCTTAATGCTCCTCTGCAATTCCAGTCATTCTAAATGTGGGCAAAGTAAGTTTTGATATTGAAAATGTAAAATTTTAGTATATTTATGTTAGTTTCAGCAAAATATAATAGCAAAAGATTATAGCTATTTAATTCATTTAATATGAATATTATATTCATTAAATAAAAAATTCAGCCCCATGAAAACACAACCGAACATTTTACATGGCTCTATCATATTCTGTTGGGTTCAGAATTATATTTATTAACCTGGAGAAATGTTCAAGTTATAATGGTAAGTGGAAAAGAAGTAGCATATAAAAATGAGTTAAAACCTAGTAACCATTTTGATGTGTTTTCATCCATTTTTTTCCTGCACAAATATTCTTTAAAATATAAAAAAGGGAACTGCTGTTAGTTTAAGAAGCACTTTTGCATGTTTATAGTAATAACAAATCAATGCAAATACATTAGCTCTGCTGTAGGTACTGCATATCAACCAGCATAAACCTACAGGTGAGCTAAACCATTTTTATTGCTTCCTCCAGGTCCTAAAATTCCTTCTTTTCTACTACCAATTCTTCAACACTACCAACATAAAAAAAATCAAGCCTTTCATTTCTCTTCTTTCTTCTCTCTCTTTCTTCCCAGAGTCATCCCAGATCCTCTTCTTTGCACCTGAGTCTCAAATAAGGGGAACAAAATAGCAAATCACAGCAAACATTCCTCCCTATTTCATCTTTTCTCCAAGAACCTCCTCCTTGCATTCCTGAAAATACACAGGGCACTGTCACTAGAGAAAAACTGGTGGCCCGTGAGTCCACAGTTCCATTCGAAATGAGAGTCCTACTGCAGTTACAGACAAGATCAGAATTTTGAATGGTAATTGTATAATTCTGGCAAATACACAAATAAATATTATATGTGCTTTTAACAACTGTACTGTAAGGCACTCTCAGACCCTTGGCATGAATGCTGAAAGGATTTCTTATTCCTCTCTCCCACATTCATTTTCAGGACAGGGCAAAAGACTCAGATCTCGTATGACATAACACTTGTCCCTCCAGACAGCTGAGTATTTTCCATGGATAGATAATGGCATTACTTGGAGGAACTTCTTTAATATGTATTTAGACAGCAGACTTTTATTAATAAACCAGTTCAGCCGTGTCAAACCAAGAACCATTTCTAGTCATTCCATTTGTATTCAGAAAGTAATCAGGTCAGAGGAATACATCTAGATAACATTAGAGCAAAAGAGACGTTCTGTATTGGCCAGAAACAAAATCCATCTGATGTAGCTTGCATTGAGGAGGAGGTATGCAGAGGAAAGGGACAAAGCAATATGGATTCAATCAGTTCCTTGATAAGCTTTCCATTTTTATGAATCCCCACACTTGGATTATTTTTTCATTGCTCATAATCTATTATAGGAAATATACATCACCTCTCAACTGTGGTGATCAAGTTCCCAAATATCTACAAAATAGGAGCAGTTAAATTTGAGAAACTTAGGAGGCTAAAGCATGAGCAGAGTTGGCAGACCAAGATCAGTATTAAACTTTTAGGATAAAAGTTTTAGAATGGAAACTTTTAGGATAAAACATAAAACTATCAAACAGCACAGCAGATTATTAATGATTTTTGGTATGACTTAATAATATGTATTCTTGGGCTTCCCTGGTGGCTCAGATGATTAAGAATCTGTCTGCAATTCAGGAGACCTGGTTTGATCTCTGGGTTGGGAAGATCCCCTGGAGAAGGGAAAGGCTACACACTCCAGTATTCTGGCCTGGAGAATTCCATGGACTGTATAGTATATGAGGTTGCAAAGAGTCGGACACGACTGAGCGACTTTCACTTCACAATAATAATGGGCTTGTACTTAATAAAATGGAGAAGAGAAAGATAGTGGTTATTAAGTCTACCAGTCATACATCTGTAATGCATCTGACTGACCTCTTTCTTTCCATGGTTCCCTAAACCTTAGACCTAGTTCCTCCTGACTGGAATCTTTCACTTACTCTACCTAAGAAACCAAGAGGAGGAATGGGGAGAGTGATGGAAAGATTCATTTAATTTGGAATACAGTGAAATTAGCTGTGTCCAAGAATTTCCAAAGAGGCAGTCAGAAATAGAGGACTAATGATAAAGAAAGACATTGGAGGTGGAGACAGACACTGGGGAGTCATCTAAGTAGAAATGATGGATGGAATAATGAAAAGGAAAGGCAGCAAATAGGGCTGATGCGTGGAATAATTCAAGGCGAGTGAGGAGAGAAAGAATAGGAACAAACAGAGAAGAAATAATTTTTCCTGAGTCTTTTTCAATGCTTCTGAAGGTTCACAATGGCTGAGAGAATGGAAATTCTTATAAGCAATGGATGTTTATTATGAATGAATGTGACAGAAAGGCTGTCCAGGTCAAGGTCCCTGATCTGATGTTTGGGAGTTGCCAAACCATCTCCAAGCCAAGCTTCAACAATATGTGAACGTGAACTTCCAGATATTCAAGCTGGTTTTAGAAAAGGCAGAGGAACCAGAGATCAAATTGCCAATATCCGCTAGATCATCGAAAAAGCAAGAGAGTTCCAGAAAAACATCTACTTCTGCTTTATTGACTATGCCAAAGCCTTTGGCTGTGTGGATCACAACAAACTGTGGAAAATTCTTCAAGAGATGGGAATACCAGACCACCTGACCTGCCTATTGAGAAATCTGTATGCAGGTCAGGAAGCAACAGTTAGAACTGGATATGGAACAACAGACTGGTTCCAAATAGGAAAAGGAGTCCGTCAAGGCTGTATATTGTCACCCTGCTTATTTAACTTTATGCAGAGCACATCATGAGAGAACGCTGGGCTGGAAGAAGCACAAGGTGGAATCAAGATTGCCAGGAGAAATATCAATAATATCAGATATGCAGATGACACCACCCTTATGGCAGAAAGTGAAAAGGGACTAAAGAGCCTCTTGATGAAAGTGAGAGTGTAAAGGCTGGCTTAAAACTCAACATTCAGAAAACTAAGATCATGGCATCCAGTCTATCACTTGATGGCAAATAGATGGGGAAACAGTGGAAACAGTGGCAGACTTTATTTTGGGGGGCTCCAAATTCACTGCAGATGGTGATTGCAGCCATGAAATTAAAAGACGCTTACCCTTTGGAAGGAAAGTTATGACCAACCTAGACAGCATATTGAAAGCAGAGACATTACTTTGCCAACAAAGGTCCGTCTAGTCAAGGCTATGGTTTCTCCAGTTGTCACGTATGGATGTGAGAGTTGGACTATAAAGAAAGCTGAGTGCCGAAGAATTGATGCTTTTGAACCATGGAGTTGGAGAAGACTCTTGAGAGTCCCTTGGGCAGCAAGGAGATCCAACCAGTCCATCCTAAAGGAGATCAGTCCTGAATATTCATTGGAAGGACTGATGCTGAAGCTGAAACTCCAATACTTTGGCCACCTGATGTGAAGAACTGACTTATCTGAAAAGACCCTGATGCTGGGAAAGACTGATGGTTAGGAGTAGAAGGGGATGACAGAGGATGAGATAGTTGGATGGCATCACTGACTCAGTGGACATTAAGTCTGAGTAGACTCCAGGAGTTGGTGATGGATAGGGAGGCCTGGAGTGCCGCAGGGGTTGCAAAGAATTGGACACGACTGAGCTACTAAACTGAACTGAAACCATCTCTGGGCTTCGTGACCCACTACTCCACTAACCTGATTTTTCTGTCGGTCCAGAGGGTCTAAAGAGTGAGTGAGCAAGGAAAGAAACAAAGAATAAGAATTCTCCTTTCCTTCATTGTCAAATTTCTTAATATCCCTTTCTTTTGTTGTCCTTTCAAGATAAGAGGAATCAAGTGAACATTCTACAGAATGAAAGAGGCTGTGTCCATTTGGGAGTTGAACTATTTATTCAATTACTCATATATATATAAATAAATTGGCCATTACATTCCCTTTAGTCCCACTTATATTTTAATTCTTTGCATACTTTGAAGACATTTTTATTAATGACTATGAACGTAACTATCTGAATGATGATGAATATTGAAGATTCTGATTCTAAATGCCAGAGTTGGGAGGCCAAATAGTTAGTGGTCATTTAGACTGTCTACATAAACCATATTTTTTTCTATGATGTTTCAAGAAGTGGTAGTAAGAAAATATGTGGTCAGTTTTTACACATTTTTAAAAATTTTAACTCCAGTACTTTGGCCACCTCATGTGAAGAGTTGACTCATTGAAAAGACTCTGATGCTGGGAGGGATTGGGGGCAGGAGGAGAAAGGGGACGACAGAGGATGAGATGGCTGGATGGCATCACTGACTCGATGGATGTGAGTCTGAGTGAACTCCGGGAGTTGGTGATAGACAGGGAGGCCTGGCATGCTGCGATTCATGGGGTTGCAAAGAGTCGGACACGACTGAGCGACTGAACTGAACTGAACTGAATAATTTTAAATTTTAAAGATTTCCTTAGTGACTCAGCGAGTAAAGAATCTGCCTGAAATGCAGGAGACATAGGCGATGAGGGTTCAATCCTTGGGTCAGGAAGATCCTTTGGAGGAGGAAATGGCAACCAATTCCAGTATTCTTGCCTGAAAAATCCCATGGACAGAGTAGCATGGTGGGCTACCATCCCAAGGGTCACAAAGAGTTGGATATGACTGAGCGCCTAAGCAATCATTTTAAAACTCCCCTATTTATTTTCTCTGGATCTTTAAAGGGAGGAAAACTCAGAACAGAGGGTGACTATTAAAGGGTGGCTATTAAAGAGAGGCTCAATCATTCCTGGCCCATATAACAATTTTCAAATATTTGAAGGGCTGTCATATTTCTAGGTCTTCTTTAATGAATTCATTTAATAAAAATTTTCTTGAGGGCACTGAGAAAAGATGATAAAAGCTGCTGCACTGTCTAAAAATGGGAAGCTGCCAAAGAAACTCAATTTTTGGTATCTTCTCACATCCCTCACTTAAGTCTACACATTTCCTAATGGCTCCGTGCCTTTTTTCCCCCCAAAAGTATGCCTGTAAGCTGGCCTGCATCAGGACAGTAGAAGCAGCATTCACCTTTTGCCATCTTCACGCTGAAGCCAGTATTCAGTGTCACATAGCTTGTACATGGTGAGTTTGTCAGGTCAGATGTCTGTGGTGATGGCCAAAGATATCTTCTTGGTTCTAATGGAAGGCATTACTATATAAAACTGAGAACCTGGTCATGTGGAGGGCATCCAAGACTCTTCAGAAACAACTGCTTGGCCAGTTGTGTTGAGGAGAAACCCAATCTAGAGGCTTAAAAGAAGTAGCACATTCTCATGCTGTAAGCCTCTCTAACAAACCTTCCCTCTATCCTCTTGGTGGGGCGGGGGAAGAAAAAAATGGAAGCTGTTACCTGGATCATAGGGTCAATGCCTGAATCTAATTTCCTGATCACAGGGAAGAAAATTCACATAGTCAAAACATAATCTTTCTTTTTTAAACTTGATACAGAATGAAAACTTTCTAAACTTATCTGATTTTTTGCTAGATACAGTTTACAAACCGTCAAGGGCATAAGCAAAAAGTTTGGCACGAGTACCTTCACTTAGAATAAGACTCTTACGAAAGAAAAAAGTTCCCCTTTTTCCAGCTCAATCGTGTCTGACTCTTTGCTCTCCCATGGACTGTAGCCCACCAGACTCCTCTGTTCATGGAATTCTCTAGGTAAGAATTCTGGAGCGGGTTGCCATTTCCTTTTCCAGGGGATCTTTCCGAGCCAGGGGTCAAACCCAGGTCTCCTGCACTGCAGGCAGATTCTTTATCAACTGAGCCACAAGGGAAGCCTGTCCCTCAACAGAATATTTTATAGATGTGGAAACACTAAAGATTAAAGTTTCCACAGAAATAAATATCTCAGAGCAGGTTTCTCCATACTATTTCTTCTCCATATGTTTACTACCTCATTTTGACATGTCATCTGTGGTCTACTAAATTTAGACAAATCATCTTGGCTATGTAGTTGTAAATTACTAAAGAAAGCCAAGCTTTATAGAAGGGAAGGTGTGTTGTTCTTTGGGTTTTCTTATTTTCTCTATTTACAGGTGAAATATTGAATAAAGTAGTCAAAATAAGGAAAGTCACATTTAAAAGCTTGCTATTTTAATTCCATGCCTCTTACAAGATGATATATATGGTAATTTCTTCTATATATAAAAAATATGTAGGTATCCTTACCAGGAAATAATGTTAAGATTACATAAGATTCATCTAGCATTATGCTGTTACTACAATGACACAAACATAGCCATGTATTAGCAAGTTTTTCTGAAACAAGGTCTGTACTGCATCATCTCTGTGAATCCACGGATAGCACCAAGTGTATACATAATTACAAAAAAGGGATATACTTCTTGTGCTGGTCATTTCCCTCCTTGTTCTCAGATTCATTCCTGTCCTTTCCCAGTTCTGCCTATATTTCAGGATCTGCATTTCCCAGGGTCCCTTAACAAGTGGTTTCTGAGAAGGTTTGGCAAAAGGGAAGCCTTGCTGGATTATGTGGGAGTGGGAAAGAGAAGTGGTCAGGTATTTTGCCCTCTCCTCCTCTGCTTTTGGTGGCTTCTCTGGCATTGGCTATGTTCCCTCCATAACACCAGTTCCCACGGGATAATCATTCCTATATATTTCAGATTCACAAGACAGCCACTGAGAGGCTCCAGCTCTCATGAGATGGCTCATCTTGAGCTCTGGTAGCACTCTGTCTTGCTTATACTCCATTCATCCAAGTGGTGATAACAGCTTCCTGCTTCTCCAAATTTTAGAATTGCCTCAATACTTTCTTATTTGGCTTCCTAGTTCTTCCATTACCTGTAACCAATCCCCTGCACTAGATTTCTTCTGTTTGTAGGGGCCAAAGTGGTTTCTATTTTTCTGAATGGCTCCTTACTGATAAAGCTCTTGGGACCAGGAATGGTGGCATAAAACCGATACCCAACATGTAGCTCTGAGATTGGGTTATCTGTTTAAGCAGGAATGCAGTGAAGACTTCCTTATAGGTGATAAATGAACACTAGTAAGCAGTGGCATCATAATTACTTACTAAGCTGTGGTTTCTTGAGACATAGTACAGGGTTAAGACAAAGCTTTGGTCAAGTAACTGATGCACTTTTAAAGTGAAGTCGCTCAGTCGTGTCCGACTCTTTGCGGCCCCATCGACTGTAGTCCACCAGGCTCCTCCATCCATGGATTTCTCCAGGCAAGAGTACTGGAGTGGGTTGCCATTTCCTTCTCCAGGGGATCTTCCCTACCCAGGGATCAAACCCGGGTCTCCTGCATTGTAGGCAGACGCTTTACCATCTTAGCCACCACGGAAGTCCTGATGCACTTCACTGCTATGATAATAATTATAATCAGTAAGAATTGTTAGATGGTATAGATGTATCTGATTGCCCTGAAGAGTATACACAAAGAAAAAGATAAGCCTAATGCCTAAAACTTATAACACAAAACCTGAGGCTTCCTAGCCACATTCCATTGTCCTGTAGTCATAGGGCAGACATGGCTGATAATGTAGATTGGAAAGTTGCAACATTGCCTCAATGTATAGGACTGTCAGGTATTTTATGCTAAGATAAGGGCTCTGGATGCAAAGGAGTATTTCACTGAGACTTTGGATGGTAACATCTGAGCAGAGATGAATCTGCAAGCTCTGAACTCTCCAACTCCCTGGATCCTCCCAGCTAGCAGTAGTAGTCCTCCCCTTATCAATTTCTCAATTTAACATCCCACCCAAGGCAACCAGCCTTCACTTGCATAAAACCTTTACATGACTTCACTTGTGGCAGTTGCCTGAGAAGAGGCTTACTCTCCTCAGAACATGTTCTGACCTCCCATCCGTGTCTTCAGCCTCATAACAAAAGTTCTTTCCCAACTGGGCCCAGAGGGAAAAGGGCAGGACCTGCTCCAGAAGACAACAAATACACCAAAGGGGATGCAGAATTTTGTCAGTGTGCATTGAAAGAAATCTGGAAGATATGTTTAGGAATATGTCTTAATCCATTCAGGCTACTATAACAAAATACCACAGACTGGTAGCTTATAAATGATAAAAATTTCTCACAGTTCTGGAGACTGGAAACACTAGATCAAAGTACCAGTATGATCACCTTCTGGTGAGGCCCCTCTTCCTAGTCCATGTGCTCAGATGCTCGATCATGTTCGATTCTTTGCTACTGCAGGGATTATAGCCCGCTAGGATCCTATGTCCATGGGATTTTCCAGACAAGAATACTGGAGTGGGTTGCCATTTTCTCCTCCAGGGGATCTTCCCGACATAGAGATCTAACCCTCATTTCTCCTGCATTGGCAGGTAGATTCTTTACCACTAGTGCCACCTGGGAAGCCTCTTTCCTAGTAAATAGCTGGTGCCTTCTTGCTGTGTCGTCACAAGGTGAGGAGACAAAGGATCTCTCTGGAGTCTTTTACATAATGACACATTAATCCCACTCATGAGACATCTAACCTCAAGATTTAAGCCCCTTCCAAAGGCACTACCTCCTAATCACGAACCTTGAGGGTTAGGATTGAAACATATGAATTCTAAGGTAATGCAATCATTCAGATCATAGCAGAATATATTCTAAGGCTATTCGGAAGAATGACATTCAGAAGATTTAATCACGGTGAATGTATTGACATGGGTACACCTGCCTGGGATTCAGGATTAAATGTGTTCATTGAAACACCAGAGGATGGAACTAACCACTCTGTTAGATTAGTAAAAATAATGCCAAAAACATGTGAAGTAGAGATGGCAGACCTTACTTGGCATATTGAGGAACACTCTCAGACAGAAATATAATATGAGCCACATGTCATTTCTAGCTTTCTAGTACCCATATCTGAATCTGATATTTTTTTAAACTATCAAGTACTCAATAACCACATGAGGACAGTGGCTACCACACAGGGAAGCCCGGGTGTAAGCAAAGGCATCCGGAGAATCCTAGGGATGAGCATTTGGAATGGGTTCATAATGTGTGAACTGCTTAGCCACTGCCAAACATTCCCTCACCTCGAAGGGCTCAGGAGACAGTCTTTTGCCACAATATTAAGGAATAATCCGTGACGGGAACATGGCTGTGAAATGGACTGTTGCCGTCCGTTACACAGCAGCACCAGGTTGTGGTTGTTATTCGAAGTTAAGCTTAGATGTGGAGAAGGACCCTAGGAAGATGGCAGAGTAGGAAGCACCAGGAATCTGTCTCCCCACCTAGAGAACCATTACACTGGCATAATCAGTCTGATGGAACTCTTTGAGAACTCTGGAGTCTACTGAAGACTTGAAACTTCCAGGGGAAGTCTTGGAAGGTAAAATTGTGATTCATTTTGGTCCTTGTCAGCTCTTAGCTAGTAGCAGCTCCCCACCCCACGCCCCTGCCCCTGCCCCCCACCTCAGCCACATGGCATGCAGCAGCTGTGCACTGTTCCTGGAGCAGCCAGCACACAGCTTGCAAGAGGCAGGGTGAGCAAAAAGAACCCAGTTCTCCAAATACTGGGCACTTGTGCTCTGATCGCCCAGTTGCTGCTTCAGATCACAAAGGTGCAGAGAAAACAGACCGCCCGTGCCCTTCCCCTCATTGTTGCAAGCTCCTCCTCCTCTGGCTCAAGAGACTTCCAGAAAATTTAAAGGGCTAGTGCCCTTTCCCCCTGCTGACATCCCAGCACAGACTGTGCAGAGGAACACACCACAAGAAAACAACTTTGCCAAAGAATTCTAAGACCTGGGCTAACATTATGACCAGGAACTGGAGGTACACGTGGACTTTGGAAGTAGGGGCCTGAGAGACCTCAATAAGAGCATGTTAGGAACGATTTATTGACACAGTAGCACTCTGCAGTGACTCAAGAGTTAATCTTAGCAGAGATCTGGAGGCAGTCCTAATATGCTTCTGGCATGACTCCGTAAAACCTGGTGTGGCAGGTTCTGTTTCTTGGGAAGCTAGGACCAAGGGCGTAGCTGGGTTACAGTCTCCACCAAGCACCATGCGGAACTCTGAAGAGTCGCTGGAGTGTGGACTAAGATAGGCTTCTATGCCCACATGTTGCCCAGGTGTTGGAATGTAGGCTGCCCCCCAGAAGGGGTCACGTAGGGAGTAGGGGTGTACTACGCAACAGGAGGAAGCATATCTGGAACCCAAGGGATTCACTGGGGAGCTCTTGGTTCTCTCATGCCAGGGATGAGCTAGCAAATTCAGTCACCAATGGCCCAATAAGAACAAAATACCTCGTTGGGATGAAGGTCTGGGTCACCCAAAGTTAGGGAAGCAACCTAGACCCACTGATGCAGTGGTGCAAAGCTAGATGTGGAACGCATGGTGGAAGAGGATGACATTATTATTTGTAGCCTCAGCCACATGAAGTGTTTCTCACTTTCTGTACCACCCACACCCCATTTCTCTATTATTGTATAAGACGCCCGCAGGAACCTGCTTAGTGGATTTGATAGATGCACAAACATGGATGGAAGAAGGAAATGAACACCCAGGGAGTAACCTTTGCCTCATGGGAGATGGGAGTCCATAAGCAAATCCCCTCCTTGCCCATCCCTCATGAAGATATTTTTGAGGTGCATTCCATTCAGGTTTTTAGAGGGTTCGTGGCAGGTTTAGCCCCAGATGCTCACAGAGGTGATAGGCTCAATAATGCACCCTTGACATGGCTTTCCTCACTCCCTATTTCATTCTTCTCAGTGCCCTACTCTGCTTTCCTAGGATCACTTCAATAAACTACCTGCATTTAAGCCCTTGTTCTGGTGTCTGCTTTTTGAGAGAACCGTTTCATGAGATGTACTTTCTTATATTCATTTTACCAGTGATGATGATGTTTTGCCTGAGATCACATGGTGAAATATAATAAGGTCACCTGCTGAACGTCTTGACTGCATCCACATGTCTTCTTAATAAGGCAGTGTCCTGATACCTGGGGTCCCTTCAAGATCCACTTCAGAGGTGAATGACTCTACTTTTGCAAGACTTACAAAAGGCTGGCCAACATCAAGGACTCTGTAAAGAAGGGTCCTCAGGGTCAGTAACAGGCTCACACTGGGTCTTTGGTAGGAGACCAATCAGTAGGCACTGAGCTTTCAGCCTAGGGATTTGTTCTTGGTGATCTGTCCAAAGTAATCTGTCAATATCTTTCCTAAACACTTGTTAAACTGGACAGTTCAGTTTTTTATTTTTTTTCCCCACTCTCTTCAAGAATAATCTTGTCTCGGAGAAGAAAATGGCAATCCACTTCAGTATGCTTGCCTGGGAAATCCTATGGACAGAAGAGCCTGGCGGGCTACAGTTTATGAGGTCACAAAGCTGGACACAACTACGCGACTAAACAACAAATTCTCGTTTCTTTCCAATGCTGTCTCCCTGTTAATCTTCTTTTTTACATTTATTACTAGCTACTGCAGTAGCTTTTGTTTTGAATTTTACTAACAAACAGGAAAAGAACTTGGCTTTATTATCCTTTTTAATCTCCTAAAACTTTTGAGTACTAAAATTTGCATTTAAATGGAAAAAAAAAAAAAAAAAGGAATCATCTTATCTCAATCACACCATGCCTTAATAGTATTTTTCTACTGAATATCTGTAATTTTCGGAATTCCTAATTATTTCACTGTGTGCCATTCCCTCCCCTCTTCCAAGATTCTAAGGTTTAAGACACCTTTAACTACAACACTTCATTCTTCTTAGTCATAAATAGAAGAGGATCTGGAATGTGAATTCTTGGAGGATGGGGAGCCTGTCCATCTTTATGCCGCACAAAGCATCTAGTTCATAGCAGAGACTTGTTTGTTGAATGAATTTACTGTACATCTTGTCAGGTCAGCCTGTTGATTGATCCATACTGGTAACTCAGCATATCTGGCTGACAGTTGTCTGTCAGTCAGAATGGGCTAGATTATGCTTTAATAACAAACATTTATTCAAGGACGACCCTGTGACTTGGCAGTTGTTTTCACTTACACTCATGTCCTATGCTGGTCAGCAGAGGAGCTCTGTTCATCAAAGCTACAAGGACCTAGCATGAAAGGTCTGATCTCAACATGTATCTATGATTATCAAGGCAAGAAAACGGAACACCTATGACAAATTGTACACTGGCTATTAAAGCCCCATTCAGAAGTCACATGTCCCTCTGTTCAGATTTCTCCAGCCAAAGTAAGTCTCATAGCTACAATTATCTTACAGATCTTTTCTAAACAAAGTGTACCTTAGTTTGCTCTAGGAAAAATATTACATAATATGAATTTATAATTTGTGCCTGACCCTGGGTCCCGACTTCACTTTAGAAGAGACATGCTGATCTTAAAGCAGACCCTTACACTGCACACATAAAGAGTAAAAAACCAAGACAAAGGTATGCAGTTGCAAAATGGCCATTTATTGCCTACAGGGGAAGGACGGGAGGGAGAGAAGGGGAAGTACACAGGTGCAAGGAAACAAGCATGTATTTAGCCCTATACATCATGTGTGAGCAGTACCCAGTCTCCAAAATGGAAAAAAGTATTTTGTCATCTGACATAGTAGTTAAGGTTCTTAAGCACCTCCCTCCTGAGCTGCCACAAGATTTAAAAGGCAGGACTGCTTTGTTTAGTCAATGTTCACATTAATGAAAAAATACTACCACCCAACTGTGTCCTTTTGCACACACATTTTGTACAGTGTCTATTGTGAAAAACATCTCAGCTGAGCAGTTTGGTCAAGATTCAGACCTCATGAACTGTTTAACTGTAATAAATAGAAAAATAAAGCAGCTGGTGATTTTGTCAGAGAGAATGTGTTCCCTAAGAGTAGAACCACTTTCTCCAGGGATGACAGAGTGTTAAATGATTAGAACACCACAGAACCAGTCTATTAAACATTAAACACTAGTAAGCTACAATTCATGGCACTTCATTAAATCTAATTTTTTAAAAAAGAAAGGAAGGAAATCTCAGATTTTGAACTGATTATTAGAACACACTAACAAATTGATTTAGTGCTTGGCTTTTTCTTAGGACAAAAGCAAAGTAAACACACAACTTAAAACAGAAGAATTCATTTTGGAATAGTATCAGTAGAAACTAACCAGTATTTAGGAAAAAAAAAATCACCAAAACTTCTTGCTCAGTTTTAAACTCATGTGCTTTGCTCTGCAACCATTAAATTAGTTATAAAAACACTTTAGAGGCCACTGAATGACAAAAATGTACGCAAAACAATGAATTATTAATTTAATGCCAAGTAAGGAAAATAAATGAACCCTTCTCTATTCAAATGGTAAATTGAGTGGAAGAGTAAGTCATCTCATGGACGATTAGTTGGCACTTGTTTTATGGTTGAAAGAAATCGCAATAGAAAAAAAAAATATATAAATTAACACGGTGAACTTGACCAACATTCTGGCCCTTTCAGAGAGAAAAGGTACATACACACACACAAAAAAAAAAGAAAAAAAAAATCACCTCCCTCCTTACCACCCCATTCCACTCAGAGACAACAAAACCCAAAGCTGAAACATTCATTCCCCCTCAAAATATACCAAGTACGCCAATGAACTTTATTCCTCCACTTCTCCTAGATGAAAGAACTGCTTGCATTTGGACAACTGTACGAATGCCCATAGTGCACTTCTCAGTGCTGCTGGTGTTTAAGAAATTTGCCACTCACAACACTGAACACTTCCAGATCCAGTGTGCAGTAACACAGCCATCCAAACCCCTACCCACCCCCTCCCCGCCCCCGCCCCCAACTTGGCAGAGCACCGCTCAGGAATTTCAAAGGTAAGGAAATATATTTTAAGCAAGTTAAGCACAGAGAAAAAGGACAGTACAGTTTCTGAATAAATACACACCCAGACTACTGCATCACTTACTGCATGGAGATTTAAACAAGTAGCGAGAAACTAAGCCTGTTCAGTAAGAAGCAAAGCCATTGTTTGACACATCAATGCTGAGCCAATTGTGTGAGTTAACTAATTAAACAAATGTGGTACATATAACCATTGATAAATTGAAAGGAAATACAGTCATATATCAGTAATTAGAAATTAATACAAAACTGAAAAGAGCAATAAAGGACCACTTTTGAGAGGGCTACCATGATTCTTATGCTTAAGGGTGGAAAGTGACAGACATACAAATAGGGACATTATCTCAACTTGGGGAGACTTTTAACAAAAACAACTACCAGGAGGCATCCAACTATGCCTTCCGAAAGCCACTGAGAGCTGAATATACCCAATGCTACTGTGCCAAGAGTCATATCACTTGGTGTTTGCATACACTCTTCATAATGTGGTTTGTTTCTGATGACACAACTTCTCATTTCAGTACAATGCTACTAAATTTTTACCACTGCAAAGAAAATGCAGAAATGTCATTTCTTATGCTTTCAAAGTAAAAATTACTTTACCTAAAAACATTCCATTTCTTCGGTGTCATGATGTTTGTTGAACAAAACTTCAACATGCTTGTTTTCCTTTGGTTCCAAGAATAACCCAAGTCTAACCAAACAAACGTATGCCAAAAGAAATGACTAACTAGGCTAATGAAGCTTGCTTTCCCTGGACTCTCCCTATTTCTTATAGAATTTGTGACTGTTTAACAGAGAAACTTATACAAAGAAGGTATTTGGTTAAAAACAAGAAACATGCATGTTTACTTACTACCTTCCTGAAAAGAACTGCTTTTTTTTTTTCTTTCTGTGGATCTTGTTCAAAACATCCTGCAGTACAAAGAACTTGTTTCTTTTAAGCTCAAAGGTAGACACACAATAAACATGTATCATGTTGTAAAATCCAAGATGCTTTTGGCACCATGTTCCTGAACAGATTACATTTCTGGTAAATAGGCCAGGGTAAGATGTACTAATTTACTTGTGTTGGAATTCAAATTCAGTGATCATGATCCCATTAAAAAAAATTACAATCACTCAAAGCAACCATAAGTATAAAAGTTCTCTGTCTACAAATTCAAAACTTTAATTGAAGTTCCTGGCTTAGAAAAATACTCTAATTTCCCTAGTTAATTTATGAACCTATAATTCACAGAGTTCTAGAAACAGGATACAATTCAGAAGGAAAAAGTTAAATCTTCCACACATTAGAAAGGTGATTTTTTTTTTAAAAGGGAGAGGACAGGTAGAAGAGAAAGACTACCTTACAATGTGAGAATTCACACTTCTGTCAAACTGTTAAGTATATATGAGTGCTATTTTGAAAATGTGCAATAAAGTCTTTGCCTGCTATGAAACTGTTATTCTTATGGTCTGCCAGATGTATCAGAAACTGATGATGCTGTTTGTGACTGAAGCTACTATCAGTCAGTACATTTTATAAAGCGATTAAAATCCCTCAGAAACTCAGAATGTAAGGCCTTAGAAACGAAGTAAGTACTGGGACACAGTTGACTTTTATTGCTAGAAAATCTAGCTTTGGATTAGGAATGCCAAACCATATGCCTCTGGTTCTCTCGAAGAACACATTTAACCTATTTTTTCCTTGTGCTTTCTCTATTCCTTGCTTTTTGATTTAAAAGTATAGTTGGCACTAGTGATTTTTAGAAGCTCTTAGAAATGCAAATACAAACTTAATTTTTCACCCATTTAAAGTATATACTTAGGAGATACAATTTTAAAATGGAACACTGTATGTTTGCTCATGTTCCAGTTTTAATGTGTCACATCCTCAGTCCTAATACAACCCACCATAGAATCAAGTGATATGAGCCTTCAGTATCTTTCAACTTTCTCCCTTGCTTCTCTGTGATTTAATATATAACTTTGACATGGTTGAATATATAGCTTTTGTCAAAGAATAGGGACAAATAAGAAATGAAGCTTTATATTTCTGCAAACTCTAACACTAAAACACAGTGGCTTCTTTAATACATTCACACAGGATGCGTATTAGTCAAATTCAATATCTGCCTACGACCATCAGAAAAGTAATTTGAAAAGAAGAGCTTGGAACAAGGCAAATGGGAGGGAGGAAAAGCTGGTCTCAGAACCCATTGTGCCATACCTGACTTTAACATGTGATATTCAAACGAACGTTCACACGCCTTACATCAAAGAAATGAAACAAAAATATTCAGCTACATTGTACAAAATTTTTTTTACATAAAACATCATAAATCTTGAACAGATTTACTATATCTGAATTCTAAAAAGTTGCCTATAGAATGGTGCTGGGATTCTGTTCTCTGCTTGCTTTTAGGCAGTGCTGTTGCTTAAAAGTTGACACCAGGCACAATATTTTAAAACAAAGTCAACAAGCAAGGAGCAGTAAGTGGATCTGAGCCTTTCTCAGATGTCAGTCCTGAGGATGCTGCAAGATTTCCCCATCAAAATAGTAAAGCTATGAGGCGGATACTGATGCCTGAGAGAGTGGGTGACGTGACATGCACTTGTATGACTGTTGTAATGGCAAACAGTGCAGTTTTCCCTTCCTCAAACAACACTGTTTTGATAAATTTAAAGAACACTCCAGTTCTTAGACAGATATCAGAAATCATATTTAACAGTTTAAAAAAACAAAACATTATCACAATCTAAAAATGCCCACATTTTCTTTAACCTTCAGATAAAATATGCAGCAGTCCCATGGCATAAAGCTTATTAACTTATTCTGAGAACCAGAAAGTATATGAGCATAAATATTTTACTTTCATTGAATATATACCGTATGTCATTCACCTCTTCCTTTTGGCTTCTCATGCCAAGGTTCCAAATGGCATGCGTTTTCAACAAGACAATACTGAGGGGAGCAGCATTTCTGATCATCTGAATTGGCAGCTCAAAACAGATACCACTCCTTTTACAAAGGGAACAAAGGGTGAAGGGTGTGTGAAATTTGGGCAGTGGGCTCAAGGGAAACCGTGCACATGAAATTTGGGTTACCATGCCCCAAGTGTGTTTGCCACCCAAAACATAACACAATTACCTACTTCAACAGAGCTACTACCAACATTTACTAAAACCACATTAAAAATACACAGGATAATGAATGGTTTGAAAGAGTGCATTTGGAAGCAGAGAGAACCCAATTACACACCTTCCTGCAACAGAGTGCCTCGATCATACACAAAATAAACTTAAGCTGTTTACAATGTTTCCCAATTTTTTTTTATTTTTCCCTCTACATTTAACTATTAAAAAAGTTTTTTATTAATAAATGGGCTCCTCTGTGGTTCATATACAATCATAAGTGAACTTTAAATTCCATTTTATACAAACATCTCAAAAAATATTGGGAGTGAAGTATGGTAAGAAATATTGCTCACATTGCTAATTAACATGCGTATATGAGAAGAGGAAAATGTATTAGTTAGTGCATATACCTCCAGAGCAGAAAACCCACCCAAAACAAGAGATAAAAATAAAACATACAGTAGCTGATTACAAAAAAAGGTAATGTCCACAAAATTAAGTTTTTCATGCTATTCTACTTTCCAGTACTATGCTTCAGGTAATCAATTTGCATGGCTAGATGTTGAATGCTTGAGGTATATAAGAAGGGATACCTGCACACTGAGGAAAATCTGTCATCTTAAGGGTTGTTTATTTTGTTTGTTTATTCTGGTATCTTGACATTTTTAAAAGGATATTTTATTTACATCAAACTTCACTCAACTACAATGACATTCCAATTATAATAGATGACAAACCACGCCTCTATCACTAGGCACTTTTAAAAGGGAGTTTAGGCTTTACAGAACCCTTCTGATGAAATCCTATATCTGATATCACATCATCCCACCACCCTTGTCCCACTAAAATTACCCTTCAGGGGAAATATTATCTTATGTAGCCTGATTAATTTACTATGGAAGAAATTAGTATAAAATGACCAAAGGAAATGCATCATTTAAGACTAATAAAACAGCCTAAGATGTCAGCTTTCAAAGAGGAGACAAATTGTATATATTTAAAACTAATTAAATAATTTAAATTTGACCTGTACTTTATATATTAGTGAGACACAAATATAGGCTATTTTCTTTTAAAATTTCATTCACATAATGGAAAATTTCTTGTTTATTAAAAATATCACATTTTGAGACTAGAAACAGTAAAGTGCATGAAAAGTTTAAAATATAAATTTCAGAAAACTCTTATAGCAGCAAAAAAGCAGAATAAAGAAAAACTTAAAAACACAGACACAACCTTTTCCTGTTACTGTGCCATAATTAACATCAAGTAGCCAACCAATTTTTCCCCCAGAAAACGGTATTGCGTTCACTGCCTCTTGAATCACAGATTTTCAACTGGCCCCTCCTGGGCGAAAAAAAGGATTCCAACGTATCTAAAGAGCATATCAATAGTTGGGAATAAACCAGTAGCTTCTTAATTCAACCCTGACAGACAACAGAAACAAAGATTAAAAGCATATAACGGCCATTTGGCAACTAGAGTCAGGAAAAATGATTCAAGGTTTTCAACTACTTCCTGTTCTTTCTCTCCCCCAAATCCTTTCCGTTGTCACCTCAAAAAGCAAAAACCAACAGCCACTTGACCTGCTTTGGAAAACATGAGAAATATCTGTATAGCTTTCCACCTCTAAGACTCTGATCAGGGCCTTTTCATTCAGTAGTTATTTCTTTTAACATATGCCCTTAACAGCAAAAATGAAACAGATCATATAATATCTGTTTTTCTAGCACAACCAGGCAGAAAAGGGTGGATGGAAATAATTAAAAAAAACAACACTGGACACTAATTTTAGGGGCATCCTAGATAGGCCAAATTCTGTTTTCAAGGTGTGTGGCAGTAGAAATTACCCGTTGTTTTCCTATAAATAAACTGGAGAGACAGGCTTAGAATTAATATTTCTAGTAAGGTTATAACTAATAGGGGAAACAAAATACAGAATGATTCCTCAAAAATCAAAACAAAACAAAAAAATCGACCAGCGCTTGCCCAACAAATTGTGCTGTTAAATGCTTGATTTTTAAAGCATACTGTGCAATCATCTTTAATTTCTCAATTTTCCTCATTATGGCTAGTTTATGTACAGATCTAGCAAATATAAGTGCTTTGTTAATGTGCAAATGACTGGGGAGCCAAAAATCAGTTTGTTATGGAAAACAAATTCAAGAAAGTTTCCTGCAAGGCATATCATCATTCAGTTTAAAATCTCACATTTATAGTCTTTAAAAACTGCCTTTAACAAAGATGAAAAATGGTTGGCTCACTTGAAAACATTCAAAACAAAGTATTTGTTTTGGAAAAACAAATACATTTGTTGTTGGGCCTTGAATTGGTGATTTATCAATTATGAATGCTGACTCCTAATATAATATGAAGACAGTCCAACTTAAAAACATGTTAAATCAAAAATTTGGAAACAGTAATACTTTGGTTCCAGCCCTAGTGCCAAATGATACCAATATGCACAAAATTGTACAAAATCTTATAGCAAACACATAATGAAAGGAACCTGAAGAAGCAGCTTAAGGATGGCCATACTTCACTCCTACATACTTTGATTTACAACTGTACAGGTCCATAGCAACAGATCCCCGTCTTGGCGGGGTAGTACTCCACTACCTCCGGTTAGGCAAGTGAACACCATTGACAAGAGGCAGGAGTGGAGGGTGGAGTTCAAGTTGTGTTAACAGTGAGAAGTGGTCTGAAGGGATGTGAGGGTGTGGACACCCAGTGATGTTGTTCTCAACCAGCCATTGAGGATCTAAAGGCCCCAGGACACCAAGCACGTTCATATGAGTCTTGGAATAGAAAATGTAGTCAATCACGCCCTGAAAAGAGATTGGGGGTTGGAAAAAGAGAGAAAAATATATGCTTAGATAAAAAGAAAAACCCAAGATATATAAAAGAACAATTCATAATTTGTAAATGACAAATACCTGGGTAACCTGTATTTCTGGTACCTGCTGTCTTCACAATGGGTCAAATAAAGCTCAAATCTTGAATGGGAATTATGTGAAATAAAGGTGGCTAAAGAGGGAAACACAGTACCTAGTAGAACCACAATACCTTGCACATGTGCTCATATAAAGCAGATTAATGAAATAAGTCGTGTCTGACTCTTGTGATCTCATGGAGTGTAGCAATGCTAGGCTCCTCTGTCCATGAGATTTTCCAGAGTGGTTTGCCATTTCCTTCTCCAGGAGATCTTCCCAACCCAAGGATCAAACCCGGGTCTTCTGCACTGCAGGCAGATTCTATACCAATTGAGCTACAGGGAAGACCTCACATGTGCACTGTGGTAAGCAAACTGAGAAGCTAAATAAGCCTACCAAATCATGTCTAAGCCTCTCCAGAATTGGCTTGCTTGAGCCAGTGAAATCTCATTTATCAGAATAAACATTATGGAAACTGCACTGACTCTTCTTGTTCCAATAAGCAGAAAATGAAGATATTTATACATATACATAGTTAATGAAAAGGTATGACAAAAGTAATTCTTTTAATGAAAACTAGCATTACTTCCAGTTATTTGTACATCAACCCAACACATCTGAATGAAACCATTGTAAAGCATGTTTCCAGACTGCTAATCCTAGCTCAGCTTTCCCAGATTTTATACATGTATACAAAATACTGCATATATTTCATCATTCTAATCTGTTCTTTAGTTTAGAATACTCATTTTCACAAATCCTGGTATACTGTAAATTCTGGATTCCTTGCTGCATAAAAATACCTCAGCAAAACACATTCAGCAGAGACCTATGTACGTATTCATTTGTACATCTCAGAGTTAGATGATTTGCTTTATCTGAACTGCAAGTTTCAAAACAAGTGTGTTTGGTTTTGCCCTGGGTTGTGTATATGCAAGAGAGTAAAGTCAACTTTCTTCCTTCCAACATCAACAGAGCCTGAATCCAAGCACGGAGAAAGACTTCCACACTTGGAAGCACTTGTTTTATTTATAAATACTACATATAGTGAGTTCCAGTTAATATTTTAAAGAGTATCACAGTGAAATGGGCTACCCCCCCAAAAAAAAGAACTCAATGAAAAAAAATTATACTGTGAAATTCTGTAAACAATTACCTTAGTTTGCTAATTTGGACACAATCAAGACCAAAACAACCAAATAGTTCTTTTGAGGGAGAGGGCTTTATTCAACAATAGGTATACCTTAACCCTACTTTACCACAAATTTAGGAACCTACTTGAATCCAGGGGAGTAGCTCTGCCATCAATGTTCCAAGTCCAAACAGTAAAGAAATGACATTAGTACAACGTATTTTTATCCCTTCCTTTTGGCTAATGCCTAGTTTTGCAGTGCCATTTTAGGAAAAGGTCAACAAGAGTCACAGTGGCTTTCCGTTCCTTTATGAGACCACCTTTTACTTCAGCAAACACATTTAAAACATTTATGTTTTACACAAATAAAACATTTTCAACTACTTCTGTTGAATAAAACTTCCTATATCTTATCATTTTATTATAATGTGTCATTATGCACATTAGTTACTAGGGCTAGAGAATCCTTTGTAAATACAGACCCCAATAAAGATGTTAAGCATTCTAGAAAGTAGATGTATTTTAACTGGAGACTAACTGGAGACATCACTTGTAACTATTTTCTTGGTTTGAAACATCCAGAGTAAAAGCTCTTATCAAAAGCCTTAGAAAGATCATGTCTGAACTGGCCCGACTATTTATACATATGTAGGTACATTTGTCAGAGAAGGCGATGGCACCCCACTCCAGTACTCTTGCCTGGAAAATCCCATGGATGGAGGAGCCTGGTGGGCTGCAGTCCATGGGGTCGCCAAGAGTCCGACACGACTCAGCGACTTCACTTTCACTTTTCACTTTCACGCATTGGAGAAGGAAATGGCAACCCACTCCAGTGTTCTTGCCTGGAGAATCCCAGGGACGGGGGAGCCTGGTGGGCTGCCATCTATGGGGTCGCACAGAGTTGGACACAACTGAAGCGACTTAGCAGCAGCAGGTACATTTGTACACTGTATCATATTCACAAATAAGGTTACAAACTAACAATTCTCAACCTTTTCTGATTCAAACTCTTTCTTTTTTAAAAGACACTAATGCAGGAAAAGGTCAGTTTTCATTCCAATCCCAAAGAAAGGCAATGCCAAAGAATGCTCAAACTACTGTACAATTGCACTCATCTCACACGCTAGTAAAGTAATGCTCAAAATTCTCCAAGCCAGACTTCAGCAATATGTGAACCGTGAACTTTCTGATATTCAAGCTGGTTTTAGCAAAGGCAGAGGAACCAGAGATCAAATTGCCAACATCCGCTAGATCATCAAAAAAGCAAGAGAGTTCCAGAAAAACATCTATTTCTGCTTTCTTGACTATGCCAAAGCCTTTGACTGTGTGGATCACAATAAACTGGACAATTCTGAAAGAGATGGGAATACCAGACCACCTGATCTGCCTCTTGAGAAATTTGTATGCAGGTCAGGAAGCAACAGTTAGAACTGGACATGGAACAGACTGATTCCAAATAGGAAAAGGAGTCCGTCAAGGCTGTATATTGTCACCCTGCTTACTTAACTTATATGCAGAGTACATCATGAGAAACGCTGGACTGGAAGAAGCACAAGCTGGAATCAAGATTGCCGGGAGAAATATCAATAACCTCAGATATGCAGATGATACTACTCTTATGGCAGAAAGTGAAGAGGAACTAAAAGCCTCTTGATGAAAGTCAAAGAGGAGAGTGAAAAAGTTGGCTTAAAGCTCAACATTCAGAAAACGAAGATCATGGCATCCGGTCCCATCACTTTATGGGAAATAGATGGGGAAACAGTGGAAACTGTGTCAGACTTTATTTTTTGGGGCTCCAAAATCACTGCAGATGGTGACTGCAGCCATGAAATTAAAAGACGCTTACTCCTTGGAAGGCAAGTTATGACCAACCTAGATAGCATATTGAAAAACAAAGACATTACTTTGCCAACAAAGGTTCGTCTAGTCAAGGCTATGGTTTTTCCAATGGTCATGTATGGATGTGAGAGTTGGACTGTGAAGAAGGCTGAGTGCCGAAGAATTGATGCTTTTGAACTGTGGTGTTGGAGAAGACTCTTGAGAGTCCCTCGGACTGCAAGGAGATCCAACCAGTCCATTCTGAAGGAGATCAGCCCTGGGATTTCTTTGGAAGGAATGATGCTAAAGCTGAAACTCCAGTACTTTGGCCACCTTATGCGAAGAGTTGACTCACTGGAAAAGACTCTGATACTGGGAGGGTTTGGGGGCAGGAGGAGAAGGGGATGACAGAGGATGAGATGGCTGGATGGCATCACTGACTCAATGGTGTGGGTCTGGGTGAACTCCGGGAGTTGGTGATGGACAGGGAGGCCTGGCATGCTGCGATTCATGGGGTTGCAAAGAGTCGGACACGACTGAGCGACTAAACTGAATGCAGGAAAATAGTCTTTGTATTACTAAAGACTATAGGTAAATCTAGAATGGTGTATGAGAAAAAAGTAAAAAGCAAAAACAGTTTATGAGCCAGCAATATTTTAAGCTTTGTTTTGTAAAGAATGTGAGAAAATTATACACCATAAATTTCATAATGTAACAAAGATTTACTATTTGACATAACAGGAAAAAAGTCCTCCCTCTTTTCATTAAATGGTTCAGACACACCCTTAGACTGATGTAAGGAGGGGTGGGTGGTAAAAGCAGCAGCCAGTTTCAATCAGCAGTTGATTCAACTGATGGGGTGTCATGGACTGAACATTTGTATTCCCCCAAATTCATGTTAAAATTCTAATCCCTAAGTATAAGGAAGTGGAGCATTTGGCAGATGAGTAGGTCATAAAGATGAAATTCTCATGAAGGGATTAGTGCTCTATAAAAAGGAGCCCCAGAGAGCTCTCTCTCCAAGTGAGGATGCAATGAGAAAACAGCTGCCTGCAACCCAGAGGACAAGCCTCACTAGAACTTGATCATGTTGGCACCTGATCTTAAACTTCCAGCCTTCAGACCTGTAGGAAGTAAAGTTCTGTTGTTTTATAAGCCACACAGTATATGGTATTCTGTCATGGCAACCTAAACTCACTAAGATACCTGGTCTACAAGTAATTCTCCTAACTGCTTCAAGTGACTCCAAATTAGTTCCAGATTAAATGACTCAGTTCCAAGTACCACTTTTCTACATTTCTAATTTATTCAAGAACCAAGAAAGTAGACAAATGCTAGGTCAAAATGAACAAAATTTAACAGTTCTCCACTGATGCAAGGGCAGGATACTAGACTTGGATCTGTATTTAACACTATGCACATGACATTTTTACATGTGATGCTACCTATCCTTTTCTACCAACTGCCTTCAAAAGTGGTACATCACCAGTTACATAAAATTCTTTGTATGAAACTGAAGTTTATTGTTTGCTACTTACACCAAAATTAATTCTCTCTAGTCAGGTATGCCTTTAGTTTTTTCTCTGATCATTCTTCTTTTCCACCCTATTCCACTCTCCCGTCTATCTACCAGCCAGAGATCGTATTTATCTTCCCATTCATGCCTCTCTCACACATACTTATAGTTCTGTCCTTTCTCATCCTATCATATATATGTAAACATCACTCTCTGAGCCATGCACTTTTGATTCTTTAACTCTACTTCTGTAAACAGTATAAATGGTTCAACAAGATTTTTTAATTCAATACTAACACATTAGATCTTTTGAAGAAATATCAAGAAAAGATTTTAAAACTACTCAGATGATTGAGGAAGATGGCTTAGATTAATATTGTAGATTTTATTTCCCTAGTTTTTACTTTATGGACAAGGAAAAAGTAACCTTTATAAAAGCCTAGTTAAGGGAGAAATGATTTAAGTCTTTTTAAGTACACACATACCAAAACAACACTAAGAGTTGTAAAACCACTGAATATTTACTTTAGGGAGGCTTTTTGTAGGTATTCTGGGTTGTGCAGGCAGAGATGTATTATATACCACTGTATAGGATTTAACCTATATATTTAACTGTGTATCAAGTCCAGAGGTTTTCCTTTAGGCTTACACAGGAGCAGTGGAGTGACAGGGTCCACTGGACACTTCATCCCAACTCAAGTGGACACTTCATCCCAACTCAAGTGTTCAATGGTATGATGTTGGGAGCTTGAAATGTACTACAGTGAGAGTGAGAGTACCTGTACGACAGAAATCTACAAACACTAAAAACTTGGGTTTTTTCCTCAGAAAGCTGGTTATTAAATATTTATTAGCACATTACTGCATATGAGTGATCTGAACAAAATCAATTATCTCTGCATAGTATTACGTACTCTAACAGTTAAAATACTAAAATTAGATTCAACCTATAAACAATTTGTTTCCATTTCTTGATTACAAAAACTGATGAATAACATCAGGACATACATTTCCTGTTTTCTTCCTACTATCTGTTTCCTGGAAACAGGCTAACAAGCACTGAAAATGGAAAAAGGCTACTGGAGATGTGCCAGAGCCCAATTCATAAATTTCCTTTGGTGTTTTATTAAATTCCCTTTAGGCTTCTTACTCCTAACTATTTTCCAACATCTGCATTTTTCAGGATAGTATAAGACTTTAGGATAGATTCCTGAAATGCCAGAAAGTCAAACAAAGGTACAAGAGAAGAGCTACAAGCAGACAGAATGATCAGAAAATTTGCAAATGGAAAGGGATTAACTACAGAAAAACCACTATCAATCAATGTTTCAAAAGAACAACTGATCCTATAAAGCTGATCCTCTTAATTTTTTTCTTATTTTGCAAAAAAATCTTTCTTGTTCTTTTACTAAGCTAGAGTGGTGGTCCACTGTCTGGTAATTTATTAGTATGACAACGTGGATATAAAATAAACCCTAAGTACAACCTTTCTAACCACATCTTCACAAAGAAACCTGGAAAATTTTAAGATAAATATCAATGGAAAGAACAAGAAAATTTTGAGGGAATACTCTACAGTTCATTTAGGATGAGTTTAGCTTTATCAAGTTGCTTACTATTTGGATTCCTACTGAAAGTCAGGGATGGTATGGTTTATTATTATTATATTAATAAACACAAAGTGCTTTTGAAAAGTACCTGGCACATACACAGTATTTCGGAAACTTCTTCTATTATCATGGTTATTTGAAATTTGAAGAAATGAGTTTTCAAAGAGGATTCTCAATTCCACAATAACAGCCACAAAACCTAACAAACCTCCTTACATATTCAGGTGCACACTTAGCCAAGACATTTAGAGAATGTAAAAACTCCTAAAGATTATACAATTAAACGTAAGTAACATATCTCTGGCTCTTTCTTGTCACACGTTTGTATTTGACATAATTTCTATGCCAGCCCAGAGGCTTCACTCACTTTGAAATCAAAGGTGTAATTGGTGTAAGGCATCAAGTTATTTTCATAGGCGCTCTTCAGTTGGAAGCCATGTGTGATTCTCCCTTCTGAGCTTCCGTTCTTCCCATTGCAGCTGAAGTTCATAAGACACTCATTGTACCTCAGTTCCTTGAAGTCTTTGTGGTTGTCAGCTACACCTCCATTGCTTAAATATTCCACAACACCTGGCAGAATAAAGAAAGAAGAAACACTACCATTTAGCATTTAGACCTTACAGAAGACTTCATAGACAAAATCTGCTGCCAAGTACACGTACCCAAGTTCAGAGTGGATTTATTACACTGAACATTTTACTTATGAAATTGCCTTCTTCAGGTTAATGTTAAGAAATCAAATATCAGCAATTTCATATGGTCCAATCAAACTGAAGGGTATTTATTTGCCTATTTCAGAGCAAAATATCTGGATCACCCTGAAACAGCTTCAGTTTTCTTAATGGCTCTTCAAGATGAAGATGATTCCCAGGGTCTAGGGTGGCATTCACTAGGAAAGTCTTGACCCTACATGTTTGTAGAATATTATTTCAAAGCAACCTCTCTTTAGTATTTCACCATTCTATCCAGTCAGTTAACAATTTCTGGACTACGTTATAAAATTTCTTAAATCATTCACAACAAAAATAGATTCTGCATCTTCAACACTGCAATGTCTAGCTTCAGGAAGGCAACATCAATCTTTGTTTCAGGCTACAGTGAGACTTTTCAGTCACACTAAATAAGACATTATATGCTGGAGGCAGATCACTTGGTCAAAAATATTGGATGTGTCTAAAAAGCTAAAGAGAGTAGAAGCACTGAAAAAAAGTATACCACTTCCACTGAGTAAGTAAACATGGGAAAAAAATACCGCAACTTTTCTGACGATGATGATTAGTTAACGCTGTCACACATCTCTATTTGTGAGTCGGGAAAGGCAGTAACATACATAAAGAAAAAATGATGAGCAGAACATCAGTACTGTGAATAGCTGAAAAGGAGCTATCATTTATCTAGCAATTATTACATGCTCTTACACTGTTTTAAGAGCCCTACACATTTAAACCTCACAAACAACTCCATCAAGTGGATAAAATGATTATCCCTTTATTTAAAAATGAGGAACTTAAGTCATAGATTGCACACCTCCTAAGAGGGAGAACCAGGATCCAGCCTTGAGAGTCTGGCTTGAGCCAACTCACTCTGCTGTGATGCCAAATGACAGTCAAATGAGATGGGAGAAACTTGTGCTAGAGGGCAATGCAGTCAAAGAGGAGGACATGGGTAAGGTGTCAAAGGGGCCAGGGGCTGAAAACAAACTTTTGTCAAAGGATGATTTCGGCATTTATTTGCTAAGGAGAGAAAGCAAAGGTATTTTCTACATGTGAGACTTTTATTTATATTACAGTTGTAAGTGTTTGGGTTATTTTACATTTATTATTCAGTGGTTGTTTTAAACAATTTAAAGTAGCTTACTGAAAATATACAAAATTTAGAATATGCTTTGGTAACAGCAAAACAACAATAATGTTTTACATTTGAATTTTAATATCTAAGTGCAGAACTGATTTTTTTCTTTTTAACAAAGATCTAAAATAATTTGTTAGGACATAAAGAGGTTAAAAGGAGCTCAAGATGTAATGTGAAATCCTAAGGTAATTCTGATCATTCTTCTGCCACCTAATATCAGAATTAAAGGATTTTAATGAACTCACTTAAAGGTTACCAACATTATTAAACTAGATAGCTGTACCTGCTGAACATTTTCTAGTTGCCTCTCAGGTCACCCTTCTCCACTGCACTCTCTGACACAGGAGGCTAGCCTTGACTTACATCAACTGCAAACCCCTCCCCACTCTGTTGGATTTGGTCAGTGGACAGCAGTGGTGAGAGATCAGAGGACAGAAGCAGAGAGAGGCTAAGATATATACTCCCCTGGCTCCCTTCTTGTTGGTTTGCCAGGGACTGACTGCATCCCAGTTCAAATCCGCGGCTCCTATTACATGGCCCTCTCCTCATAACTACTGTTTCCAAGTTCTGATAGCAGCTCCCACCACTTTCCCTAATTCTCCCAGGAGCAGAGTACTGTGTCATTAATTGTTTTGTGTCCCTTAACCTTTGGAAATAGCTTAGCTGAATAAACTCTTCTCAAGTAGCCCATGTCCTATTCCTGGGATTCTTACAGATACACCCTTGAATTTAGAAGAGAAATTCTCTGCTCAAAAGTTAAGAGCCAGCTGACCTTTCAACTACAAGTAAAAGCAAAGTTGAACGCAAAGAGTAAATCATGTTATCAATACCTGAATCTGGCAATGAGTTAAGATCTGCACATAGCACCAGCGGGATGGAATTAGGATCTGCGGTTGGGCTGCCAGGCCTACTTGAGGCTTTCTCCAGAATGTTTTTAACCTCTGAGACAAACATCATGGTCTGAATGAGCTTCACATCAGAATACTCTGGGTCCCAATGCATGTGGGCATTTGCCACTATAAGCAGCTGTTTGTCTGCAGCATGAATAGGCTTCATACCTAAATTTAAGCATTAGGGAAACAAAGGTTAAAATTATACTTTATTATAAAAAAGCAGTATCTTAAAGAGTTTTCCCTCAAACCCATAATCACTTCTTTACTCTTTTCCGTTAATTTCTATTTCCCCCCTTTAACTCATAAAGTAGTTCTTAGAAGCTAAAGTGCTGAGATTCTGATAATCCCAATATGGGGGTTGACAATCTGTAGCCCACAGCCCCGTCACCTGTGTTTGTACAGCCTGTGTGAGCTGAAGCTGGTTTTACATTTTTAAAGGGTTCTACAAAAGAAGACTGTGATAGACACCGTATGTGTCCCACATAACCTAAACTATTAATTAACTACCTGCTCCTTTATAGAAAAAGTTTGCCAAATCCTGCTCTCTAGCCAAGTTAGGATCTATCCCATCATATAACCAATATTTGATTATATTGGTTTGATTTGCTTGATTTGCTGAGTTTAGTGTAAAAAAAGTAGTTTAAATATCTGTCATGTAAATATCACAATAACCTAGTGAAGTAGGTTTTTAGTCATTTGAATCACCTAAACCTTAATTTAAATCCTTCCACTGCCCAGTACTCATTCACTTCGCATTTTCTGAGCACATCAATGACAAGGTCAGTAGTTAAACGCAAGAACATGATATTAATCTATACAAAATAAAGTAAGGAAGTGAATTTGCTATGAATCTGCTACCAGAATCTTCATACCATACACTCAGAAGAAGTAATTTTAAAAATGACAATTAGGAAGTATGCTCTCAAAGTCTGGCATGGCTTTCAGATGTGGCTTTGTTACTAATTACTAACCTTTATTACTAATAACCGTTTTGGTACTCAGGCTCATTTGGACAATGAGGTATTCAACTACAAAATTTCTGAGGTTATTTTTTCCCCTAAAATAATGTTTTATAATTCTGCCAAAATAAATATTAACATGGTGGGAGAGGATGGCACATTAAAAATTTGCCCCTTGAAAGAGGCGATAAGCATGTTTGGAGGGAAAAACTGAAAATTCAACTCAGTTAAGATATACTGACAGAGAAAGATATCCATAAAATTTTTAAGGCACAAAACTCAATATGCATGGTGTGTGTGTGTATGCGCACTCAGTTGTGTCTGACTCTTCGCAACCCCATGAGTTGTCACCCACCAGGCTCCTCTGTCCATGGAATTTTCCAGGCAAGAATAGTGGAGCAAGTTGCCATTTCCTTCTCCAGGGGATCTTTCCAACCCAGACATTGAACCCATGTCTCTTATGTTTCCTGCATTGGCAGGTAGATTCATTACCAGCTGGAGCCACCAGGGAAACCGATATGCATGGTATGATGCCATTTAAATAAAAGTACACACATATACACTAGTAATGTGTAAATAATGAGTAAGAGTTACTCCTAGAGGGTATGCACAAGCTGGGATGCTCATGTCTTACTCTATATACTTTGGTACTGTTGGAATACTCGATACATACAAAATTAATTTTTCTATTGAAATTTCTATAACAGATTTCTTAAAAATTTTTCTATTGAAAATATAAACTCTGCAGAAAGACTGGATTTTCTCAGTCTATTATTTTGGTAAAGTTAAGTTTCCATCTTACCAAGCTATAATTATCTTTAATGTTGAGTAAACAAGTAACCGAATTATCTTTCATATGTGATAGAAACAGTCATTTTAAAGCAATTTGATCATAGGACAAAAACCCTGCAGCCCAAATTCTCTATCGTCTTTTCCTAGAAGTTTTATAGTGTCATTTGTGGCTGTAGATTAAATATTCACTATATTAAATATTAAAAACTTGCCCCTTTAAAGAGGCCATAAGCACCTTCTATAATATTAAATTCCTCCTCTAAGAGTACAAGAGATATTTCAGAATATAAAAGTGTCAACTGTATACTTTACAATTACTCTTCTACAGATTAAAAGGAGAGTAAAACTCCAAAATAAATTCAATGTTCGCATTACCAGAAAAAAGGTACCAAGCTTTTGAGACGAATGAGACTGGAAAGGACATAAAAGTAAGTACAAGTAAGAGGCTAAAAAAGAAGAAGGAATTTTAAATCATATATCAAAGACTGATCATCTTTGATGACAGATAAACTGAAGAATAGTGAGAAAAGGAGGTATGACAAATATGCATGGTCTGAATAATTCAAATCAATACTTAAGGCAAAAATCTTTTCTTCTACAGGTATTAAGTAAAGAAAAACATTTTAAATAAAAGCCCTGATGGGGTCTTGACACGTTCTCCCTGGTTTTACCTGAAATACGGTTAGCAATGAAATGCTCAAAGGCAGGCAGTAGGAAGGGGAGGAAAAAGGTCTGGATATGCAAAGTACATAATGAGTTTCTGACTTTGAAGGAAGCTATAAATATCTAAAATGGAAAAGTAAAGTACCAGGTAGATAAAAGATCCCGCTCTTACCCTGACAATGACTGAAATACAACAAAGAAATTAAAAGAAAACGTGCCAAGTACTTAACCTTAAGACAAAAGATTTCACAGTCAAGAAGCTAAAAATACGGCTAAAAAGTCATCATAATTTCTAAATTCAGCTTAAAACAATTCTTATTTCAAATAACCTTTTAGAATTAATGGCATATTAAAGACTTTCCTTTTTACAGAGTACCTGGCAAGTAATATCCCAAGACATAGATGACAAATTAGGACTATTTTCCTGCCCATCTCTTTTAACTTTCCTCAAAAGATGAGAAAATAACTATGCAATAAATACCAGCATGACACGCTGCACTTGAGATGGTGTTTATTTTTAGTAGGATGATTTTAAACCACACTCACCTGCTCCAAATAGTTCTTTATGGACCTCTAATACCACAGCGACACCGATATTATCTTTTGTCATCACTCTGTTCAGCATAGCTTCGGATCCATCTGAATTAGCCATTGCCACTTGGTTAAATTCCACTGTATGCTTCTGCACCAATGTAAATCTAAAAGGTCACAATGCATTAGTATTATGGTATCAGGTATGAGAAGAGCACAAGATATAGACACTACTCACTGTCTCCTTAGTCATCTTCTAGCTGCAAGGGGTCTTGTGATATAGTTCTGGCCAATGAGAGGGAAAAAGTCTGATTACTGTAGAAACCTTCTTGGAAGTGCCACCTAGCAAAGACGGTGTGTATGTGTGTATGTGTGTACTCCTTTACCCTTTTCCATCTCTACCCATGTGGTAAGAGACAGGAAGGCAAGACAGCCATTACAAATGGAGAAGCAGCTGAACTAGTTCTGGATTGCCATTTTTGGACTTCCTGTGGGAGAAAATTACTCTTCTCCTATTTCTTTAAGTGGCAGTTGGGATTTTCTGGTATTCAAAGGTAAACACAAGCTTAACTGAGTCAGCAAGTTAATAAGACAGAAGAGAAAAAAAATCTACCTACCCTGTTGGCAGTTTTATTCTCACCACATCAAGAAATCTGTCAAGAAAATGCAGGGACACACCCTTATCCCAGCTAAGGTGAAGCCAATTTTTCCATCTGGCTTCTACTACAAAGTTGGCATTGGGTGAATATAAGTAAACAGAAGGAATGATTCTACAAGATGAGGGATGGCTCTCCCTGGGATTACAGCTTGTGCATCTGTACTAACAGTATTTCCTTTCCTTAGTGCCAAAGTAGGAACTGTAGGATTTAACAGAATTGAGTCCAGCACTGCCATTTAATAGCAGGATGACTTTAGTCAAGCCATTTAACCTCTGTTAGTCAAGTTTTACTAAGTTTGTAAAGCATTTATAAACAGCCAAAACCTACTAAATATACTGTCTGCCTTTCACTAGGTTTTAAGAGGAGAAAAAGACATCTCTACTTTTATAAAAGGGCCCTACCCCATCTTCTCCTAGCTTTGAAAGTGAAGCCTGCACACAGTCCTTCAAAAATACTAAGACTGTACTGTGTTGCAGGACACTGTGCTAGATGAAAGAAATAATACTCCTCTCCCGACTCCCAGTCTCAATGTCTCAGATGGGCTGAGAAGAATATAAGTTTGGGTCATGTGCCTACTCCCAAGCCAGAGTGATTAAAGGAGTGGAGTTTCCACCCTGTAAAGAGGTGATATTTAAACTGGAATATGAATGATGAGAAATTACCAAGGTGAAGAATGGAATTAAGTGCATTCCAGATAGAGGAAGAAGTGAGAGGTTCTGGGCTAGCAAAGAACTTTGTATGTTTATGGGTTATAAAAGAATGGAAGGGTATGAAATGATGTTGGAGATTAAGAGGAAGAGAAGTGACTGAAGTAGATTCTAAGCAAGGATATGATAGTACTTGATTTATATTTTTTAAGATCACTGCAGCTCCACTGTAGACAATGAATTACAGGAGCCGAAGTTTGAGAACTGTGAGATGAATCAGAAAGTTTCTCAGGTTGTTTGGATGACTGATAATGGTGGCTTAAGGTAAGGCAAGAGAAATAAAGAGAAGCAGGCAGATACAAAATGAGTTCCACAGATATAATGGATCATCCTCAATATCAGGACTTTTAAAAATGTCTTTAAGCAATAGAATTTCTTTCTTAAACAACTCTTGGTAAGATTATCATATATAAAATAGATAAAAGCAGTATTATATCTGAATAAATCAATCATTGAAAATGATGAATCTGTTTTGATGTTTATAAAAATTTGAAATCAGAGGGTATAGATGATAATTATAGTTTTCTATCGGTCTCAGTATCCAGCTTATTTCTCTATTCTGTTTTGGTTACACAGTATTCATAAAAACCCTGATTCACACAAACACACAGATACAAGTGGTAAATAACTGGCTTTGAACTCAGAAAAAAGCAAGCAAGTAGGCAAAAACTCAATTCAGAGGTCTGCAACAAGTCAACTAAGCAGTGTATCAGGAACATGTTATTGATTTCCAAAGTGTTAAAATTTGGTATTTGGAAATTTGAGTGTTATTTTAAAATTACTTAGTTTAATTATTTGGATTTAACTTTTGAAATATCTTGTAAATATTTACAGAGTTCTTAAGGCTTATTTATAGGAATCTAGGCTCCTGCAGGAAAGTCTGAAATTGCTGTTTAACAGCTTAATACTGTAATATTTTTCTTCTACCAGAGTCAGGATATTATTTGGTAGGGGTGGTGGAGTGAGACTATCTAATTATAGAACTGTCTTTACTAAAATTTGTTTCCCTGTAACCTAAATCTAGACCATTTCTAGACCTGTAACCTAAACCTAAATCAAACCTAAATCTGGACCATTTCTTTAAAGGAACACAGAATTTACATTTGACACTACTTTAAATATAACTCCCAAGTCTTCTCCAGAAAAGAAATCAATTCTTTGCATGATATATGGTGTAAAACAGTTGTTCATTTGAAAAACTCAAGTTTAAACTCAAAGGTGCAGTACCTAGAACTGGAGATAAATGAACTACTGTCTCCTTCATTTTGGACTAATTTTTGTTAATAAAAACTGAAAATGTACCGTGGGGAAAGCCATATTAATTGTAAGCTAAATAAATAATAATATATCTCCACAACTCTTTGGTATTTTAGTTCTTAAACCAGGTCTCTTCAGTTCCGTATTTATAGATGCTTAAGAACAAAAAAGTGAAAAAAATTATTTTATTAAGTAACATACAAAGATTGGGAAATGAGAAAAAAATAAAGAAAACGTCAAGTTACTTGTATCCCAACACCCCCATCAACATCTCAACATATTTCCCCAGACTTTTCTCTCAAGCATGTGTGTGCATTTTTTATACAATTAGAATATTACTCAGAGTTTTACCTATTAATAATACTCTAATATAGACAGGGACATTTCCCTATAAAATACCATATGCTTCATTCCCTCTAAGATCAGGAACAAGAAAAGGGTGTCCACTCTCACTACTATTACTCAACACAGTTTTGAAAGTCCTAGCTATGGCAATTAGAGAATAAAAAGAAATAAAAGGAATACAGATCAGAAAAGAAGTAAAACTCTGTTTGCAGATGACATGATACTATACATAGAAAACCCAAAAGAAGCTATTAGAAAATTACTAGAGCTAATCAGTAAATTCAGCAAAGTCACAGGATATAAGGTCAATACACAGAAAGCACTTGCATTTCTAAATACTAACAATGAAAAATCAGAAAGAGAAATTAAGGAATCAATCCCATATAACACTGCAACAAAAAAGAATGAAATATCTAGGAATAAACCTACTTAAGGAAACAAAAGACCTGTATATGGAAAACTGTAAGACACTCATGAAAGAAATCAAAGACGACATAAACAGATGCAGAGATATTCCATGTTCCCGGGTAGGAAGAATCAATATTGTGAAAATGACTATACTACCAAAGGCAATCTACAGATTCAATGTGATCCCTATCAAATTACCAATGGCATTTTTCACAGAACTAAAACAAAAATTTCACAATTCATATGGAAAAAAAAAAAGACCCTGAATAGCCAAAGCAGAATGGAGCTGGAGGAATCAAGCTTCCTGACTTCAGACCATACTATAAAGCTACAGTCATCAAGACAGTATGGTACTGGCACAAAAACAGAAATACAGACCAATGGAACAAGACAGAGAACCAAAAAAAGATAAACCCACGCACCTATGGGTACCTTCTTTTTGACAAAGGAGCCAAGAATATACAATGGGGCAAAGATAGCCTCTTCAATAAGGGGTGCTGGGAAAACTGGACAGCTACATGTGAAAAAATGAAATTAGAACAATTCCTAATGCCATAGACAAAGATAAACTCAAAGTGGATTAAGGACCTAAATGTAAGACCCCAAACTATAAAACTCTTAGAGGAAAACATATGCAGAACACTTGATGACATAAATCAAAGCAAGATCCTCTATGACCCACCTCCTAGAGTAAGGGAAAGAAAAACAAAAGTAAACAAGTGGGACCTGATTAAACTTAAAAGCTTTTGCACAGCAAAGGACACTATAAACAAGGTGAAAAGCCAGCCCTCAGAATGGGAGAAAGTAGTATCAAATGAAACAACTGACAAAGGATTAATTTCCAAAATATATAAGCAGCTCATACAACTCATTGCCAGAAAAACAAACAACCCAATCAAAAAATAGGGAAAAGACATAAACAGACACCTCTCCAAAGAAGACATACAGATGGCTAACAAACACATGAAAAGATGCTCAACATCACTCATTTTTAGAGCAATGCAAATCAAAACTACAATGAGATATCACCTCACACGAGTCAGAATGGCCATCATCAAAAAGTCTACAAACAATAAATGCTGGAGAGGGTGTGCTGAAAAGGGAACACAAACTGATACAGCCACTATGGAAAATGGTATGGAGATTCCTTAAAAAGCTAGGAATAAAATCACCATATGACCCAGCAAACCCACTCCTAGGCATATACTCTGAGGAAACCAAAACTAAGACAGACACATGTACCCCAAAGTTCACTGCAGCACTATTTACAATATCTAGAACATGGAAGCAACCTAGATGTCCATCAACAGATGAATGGATAAAGAAGCTGTGGTACATAAATACAATGGAATACTGCTGCTGTTACTGCTAAGTCGCTTCAGTCGTCTCCGACTGTGTGTGACCCCATAGACGGCAGCCCACCAGGCTCCCCCGTCCCTGGGATTCTCCAGGCAAGAACACTGGAGTGGGTTGCCATTTCCTTCTCCAATGCATGAAAGTGAAAAGTGAAAGTGAAGTCGCTCAGTTGTGTCTGACTCTTAGCGACCCCATGGACTGCAGCCTACCAGGCTCCTCCATCCATGGGATTTTCCAGGCAAGAGTACTGGAGTGGGGTGCCATTGCCTTCTCCGACAATGGAATACTACTCAACCATAAAAAGGAACACATCTGAGTCAGTTCTAATGAGGTGGATGAACCCAGAGCCTATTATACAGAGTGAAGTAAGTCGGAAAGAGAAATATAAATATTACATACTGACACATATATATGGAATCTGAAAAGGTGGCACTGATGAATTTATTTTCAGGGCAGCAATGGAGAAACAGATACAGAAAACAGACCTATGGACATGGGGGCAGGGGAGGAGGGAGAAGATGAGATGTATGGAGAGAGTAACATGGAAATTTACAATACCATATATAAAACAGATAGCTAATGGGAATTTGCTGTATGACTCAGGGAACTCAAACAGGGGCTCTGTGACAGGTTGAAGGGTGGGACTGGAGGGAGATGGAAGGGAGGTCCAGGAGGGAGGGGACCTGGGTATATCTATATCTATCAGGTCCACAGATAAACCCAGGTTTATAGATATACCCCAAATATATATATATATATATATATATATATATATATATATCATAAAAATTGATTGTTGAAGCAAATATATATATATATACCCCAAATATATATATATATATATATATATATATATCATAAAAATTGATTGTTGAAGCAAATATATATATATATATTTGCTTCAACAATCAATTTTTATGGTTGCATTGCTGCTGCTAAGTCACTTCAGTCGTCTCCGACTCTGTGCGACCCCATAGACGGCAGCCCACCAGGCTCCCCCGTCCCTGGGATTCTCTAGGCAAGAACACTGGAGTGGGTTGCCATTTCCTTCTCCAATGCATGAAAATGAAAAGTGAAAGTGAAGTCGCTCAGTCGTATCCGACTCTTAGTGACCCCATGGACTGCAGCCTACCAGGCTCCTCCGTCCATGGGATTTTCCAGGCAAGAGTACTGGAGTGGGGTGCCATTGCCTTCTCCAATGGTTGCATTATAGTCCACTAAATAAATTCACCATGATTGAACTATTCTGTTAGGCATTTAAGGTACTTCTGAATATAAATTATAATTAATGAGATTAGTTATAGTAATAGATTCATTAGTGTAGTAATATTTTGTTTTGCATATAAACATTTTTCTGTGATCTCAAATAATTTTCTCTCTTCCTCTTTCTTTTAATAATTGAAGAATTGCAGACTTTATTTCTGTTGAGTATCATTTATATTTCTGCTCATTAGTTCACCCATTCAGATATTAAGGGCACTTTGAAACAATATTCTAGTTTTCCAAAAGATTAAAATATCCTTGCCAGCTTTTTGGTTTTTTATAAATCTTATATGTATGCATATGTCTTCTCTTATATAATCAAAATTCTGAACAGTGCAGAACAAATTTAAAACAATAATAAGCCATCTATTATTGAGGATCTACTCTGTATCAAGACCTGTGAAATTACTTCATATTATTAGTCCTAAAACTTTGTTAAAACTTTGCAAAGTGTGGACATGAAGAGATGCTACCTGGATGCCTCATCAGTCCTTCAGGAATTGCTCCAGTTGCAGAGGGCAGCCTCACCAAAGTCCAAGTACTTCTGGGAGTGGCACGTTACAGATCAAAAGCAAAAGATAAAGGTCTGGGGATTTTGGTTCCTCCTAGATTAACTCTCACAGGCCATTTCAGCTCCAAAGCTACAGGTGGGGTCAACTGAGGCTGTCTGATGTGCAACACAGTTCTACTCTCTATGCTCAGTTCTTCTTCCCCCCTTTCCTTGTCACAGCTTTTGATCCCTAATAAACCCCTGAACACCAAACTAACTTGGGAGTCTTGTTTCTGGAGAACTCAAATTGTGACAGACAATACTACTGGGTTCGCCAAAAAGTTCATTCGACTAATATCTTGTGGAAAAAGCCAAACTTTTTGGCCAAACCAATGCTCATTACCACTAAAAAGATGAGGAAAACTGAGGCTTGCAAATGAGGTGGTTTATTTGTCTCCAATATACTAGAACTGCTCCTATACTCCAATGCTCACTATAGATGACTCATGCCATCTACTTCTCTAATCATACTTTGGCAAGATATTTTAATACCATGGGATATAATTATATTGATTTGGAAACCTAACTAGTTAAGGCAGTTTAGTGATTTGCTTGGCTTCCCAAGCTCCTCTTCTTGGTTTCCCAATCTCCCCCTTACCTCGTCTTAGCCTTTTCAGTTTGAAAACAATTCTCCTCAATAGAGACCATGAAAGCAAAATAGAACTTTTTCCTTGATCATTAATTAGTGACTGCACAATGCACATGGGTATAGTGCAGATGCTATTTAAAATATTCTCCTTGTTGCCTTAGCACGTTCATCCAATTTTCCCTTTTTTCTTAATTTTCATGGCAAAGAAGATAGGTTCATAAGCTCTTTTTTTTTCTTTAATACATGCTTGGTTATTGAGTTGTTTACTGGGGGGAAGAAAAAAACACTTCTTTTAAAATGAATCCTGAACAATTACCTGGTTCATTAACTGCCTCAAATTACCCCTTCAGTTTTCTTCCTCATTGGTATGATTTATTACTGTATTGCCCTATTTCTGACTTAAGCATCCCAATCTTCTTGAGGTATCTACTTTCTAATGTCTTTGGTTTCAAAAAGTTCAGAAAAATAAAATCAGTTTTCCTAAATAGAGCACATGTCATTATAACCAAATACTCCCCTTTTTAGTGCTCAGAGATACAGAAACGGTCAGAATGACACTCTCAATCTTACTCAGTTTCACCAACAGTTGAAAGAATCAAAGAGATAGCTGAGAACTGAGGCACCACAGAAAATTCCTTTTTTCCGCAAAATTCCTTTTTTTTCCAGTAAGAATTAAATAAGGGCATAGATATGCTTCTTGGGCTATAAGAACTTTTCAGGGACTCTGCTTTTAGAAAATAAGATTTCTAGCACCAGTAGAGCTAGATAATCTCCTACAACTCATCCTGTTTCTGTGTTTATTTTATACTATATTTATAATTATAATATATCTATAATATAGTAAGAAACAGTTTACCCATATTCTATTCCATACTGCTTTAGAACAATTCTTACTTTCTCCCCTCTCACCTCAACCAAATAATCTCTACTCTGCTTCTCCTTTCTGTGAACCATGATCTTTTCTAATCACATTTAACTCACTCGTTTTAAACCTAAACCAAATAGAAATTTTTATTGTATATGCAGTATAAGATGCTATAAAATGTGTTCTTGGGTCCCTTCAAAGTAATCATGGGAGTTCCAAAAAATAATCTAGAAAAGGTAAGCTTAGAGAGTGAGATAAATAGGGGAAAAAAGTGGATATTAACCATTCTAGATATATTTGTACAACTCTTTTAACCACTGAAAGCATTTTCACATTTTTGGTCATTTTAGCCCCATAAAAAACCTCTGAAGTCAGGCAGAACAGTTATTATTAACATCCATACTGGAAAGGTAACGAAACTGGCATAAAGCAAAGTTCCAGATTGAATAAATGGGAAAGCTAACACTGGAAACTAGAAATCACAACCTCCGATTTTAAAGTTCTAAATGCAACCACCACCTATGACAGACAAAATTAGTAACTGAGAAACTAGTAAGATAGGATTATCAGAATAGGTCATTTTGGGACAATACTATATAATTTATAAATGAATGCCCTCTTCTCAACCACAAAACAACCTGTCGTAAAATGGAAGGCAAAACAAGGACCTGGTCTTACCTGGTATCTCTGAGACAGAGAGCAGAGGCACTATAACAAGGACTAAGCACATGACAACCTAGTCACCAACCCTATCGGAAGAGACTGCATCGTCACAGTGTAATGGTCACATTGTTCTAAAACTGCTGTTTTCATCTTTCCCTTTCTCACTGATTTGAAGCAAAGTATGATTAGATCAGAACTGCTAAACTCGAGAACAGCAAGTATGTCTAGTATCTAGGTCTGGTTTCAGCTCCATTTTTCAACATTTTTGATTGCTTCAAATTGTGCACTGGGCTCCAAGACTCCATTTCTACTAACTGTTTAGTCTATATGACAAAATATGGCAAAGAGAAACTTTTTGACTTAAAAAAATTTAACCTATAATAAGTTTTCCAAACACACAAAGAGAGAGAAAATACATGCCTATATGCACATGTGTGTTTTACAAAATATTTCAAAGTGAAAAAAATTCACAGCATTTTAAATAATTCAAGCCTGTTTTCAAATAGTCACTTGTCTAAAGTTTCCTAAATAACAGTTATAACTGTGAGTTCAAAATCTTAATTACCTCTAATAAACTATCAAGGCATTCTAGAGTTCCCTCTCAAAACTGTGAAAGGAATCAAAAATGATAATATCATCCTTCAGAAAGAAACAATGGCAAATGGAAAAACGAGCTGATGTCATATCTCATCAGTGTTATCAGTAATTTTTTAAAATTATGATGTTTCAAGGAAATTTGTGTGAATACAGGTAACTAATATGAAATTCAAGGTAATTTTTCCAAATGAGATAACCTGTTAAGAGATACAAGTGATAGCAAAAGCTGAAATAAGTCTAAACATCAAGGACCTAGTATATAGCACAGGGAACTATATTCAATATTTTCTAATAACCTATATGAGAAAAGAATTTGAAAAGGATATATATGTAAAACAGAATCACTCTGCTACATACCTAAAACTAACACAATACTGTAAATCAACTACATTTCAATTAAAAAAATATACAAATTGTATATATATAAAAGAAGTCTAAAGATTCAGTTTAGTACAGTGGTTAAAAGCACTGACTGTGAAGCCAGGTACTCTCCATGTCTTGGTTTCCTCATCTGTAAGAATGAGGAAATAGTTGTATTCCTAACTCTGAGGATTGCTTTAAAAATTAAGATAATCAGTGCGAATAAAAGAAAAAGGCTAAAAAAAAAAAAGAAAAAGGCTGACATGCAAATACTACAAAGTAATGGCTATTGTTAGGCTAAAATTTGTAAAAAAAAAAAAAAAAAAAAATCACATCAACTCACTAGAAGACTATATTCTGACCTCAAATTCTATAGGGCTGTGTACTAATTATTAAACAAATGAAAAATCTCTATTAAAAATTCACAGAAAAGATATGAAAGTAGGGACAAATAAATGAGAAGTGACTCAAACAGCTTTCAAATTCACTTAATTCGTTTATTCAAAACAAGTCATGCTGGTAATAAATAGGCCTATATTAATAAAAACATTGAAATGCTTTGTTATAACAGGAAAATAGTCACAAGTGTTTATGTGCCTATTCTATTAGTAGATGATTTCTTATCTAATGTATCAAACTCAAGTTATTAACTATATAATACCACCTCTATCTCACTCCATACATTTCAGTCTTCTGAAGTCTGGAGGTGCTTTCAAATTTTCCACTGTAAAACTGGCAGCCTTTATGAGGCAAAAATATACTTCTCTCTTTTCCTCAAGATGATAACCAAAAGAATCTGCCTCTAACCATCTAGTCACTCAGTCAGCTACTCAAAAGACAGCCTTCTATGAAATAAGGCCATTTGCAGCAACATGGATGGACTCAGATCTCAACACTCTAAGTCAAGTCAGTCAAAAAGAGAATGAAAAATACCATATGATATCACTTATATGTGGAATCTAAAATATGACAAAAACAAACCTATCTATGAAACAAAAACTGACCTATAGACACAGGGAACAGATCTGTGGTTGCCAAAGGGAGAGGGAAGGGAGGTGGAGGGTGGATGGACTGGGAGTCTAGGGGGAGCAGATGCAACTAATGGATAAACAACAAGGTCCTACTGTACAGTACAGGGAACTATATTCAGTATCTTGTGATAAACCACAATGAAAAGGAGTATTAACAAGGAATGTATATATGCATAATGGAATCACTTTACTGTACAGCAGAAATTAACACATTGTAAATCAACTATATTTCAATAAAACAAATAAAAGAATGAAACAGAGAGTAATATAATAACTCTTCATAATTCCAAATGGAAACAAAAGAAAAAGAGACAGACATAGCCTTCTAAGCTTGTTACGGTTCTGAACTCTCAAGTCAGAAATGCAATTCCTAAATTCAATGCACACAGCATCATAAACCTAGTAAGAGAGAAATACTAAAATTGCAAAGTATTACAAAAAGAGAAATATGACAATAATAAACATATTTCTGGGACACTTAATGATTTAAAAAGTACCTCTCCATTCATTACCTCATTTCATTCTTGTAACTACCTCTGAATATATACTTTTTTCCATTTTAAACTCAAGAATATTAAAGCACAGAGGCCTCTACAAGATTGTTCATATATTTTAATAAGCAGTCATAATAGGTTTATCTTTGACCATACTTTCATCAACTACATTATAGCCCTGAAAAAGCAAAAAGGTCATGTTTTCTGTTTACCATTTCAGGTCATGACCACTTTCCACTGTTTTGTCTCAATCAATTCTTTAACTCCCTACCTCTATAAGCTCTGTGCTTCTCTTCGCCTTCCCTTATTTTATCCAGGCATCTCTCTAACACATATATACCATACTATACTGTGATATTTACTCCTTCCTTTTCCTACTGGAGCTCTGAGTGGGATCAGAAACCATGTATTTTTGGGTCTATAGTGACTAGCACAGCACTCATCATAAAGCAAATGCTCAGTAAACATTTAGTCAATAAGCAAGTGACTAAGCTTCCTGTTGACTCAGACAGTAAAGAATCCACCTGCAATGCGGGAGGCCCAGGTTCAATCCCTGGGTTGGGAAGATCCCCTGGAGAAGGGAACAGCTACCCACTACAGTATTCTTGCCTGGAGAATTCCATGGACAGAGGAGCCTGGCAGGCCTGCAGTCCATGAGGTCCATAGAGTTGGACACAATTGAGTGACTTTTCATAAGACAAGAAATAAACATACACAATATTAACTGGAAAAGGTGAAAAGTTGATAAAATATGAATGATTCTGAAAAGGGCCAACTAAAAGCTGGCTTAAAACTCAACATTCAAAAAAACTAAGATCATGGCATCTGGCCCCATCACTTCATGGCAAAGAGAAGGGGAAAAAGTGGAAGAAGTGACAGATTTTATTTTACTGGGCTCCAAAATCACTGAGGATGGTGACTGCAGCCATGAAATTAAAAGATGCTTGGCTCCTTGGAAAAAAGCTATAATAAACCTCAACAGTGCATTAAAAAGCAGAGACATCACTTTGCCGACAAAGGTCCGTCTAGTCAAAGCTATGGTTTTTCCAGTAGTCATGTACGGATGTGACAGCTGAACCATAAAGAAGGCTGAGTGCTAGAGAACTGATGCTTTTGAATTATGGTGCTGGAGAAGACTCTTTGAGAGTCCCTTGGACTGCAAGGAGATCAAACCTGTCAATCTTAAAGGAAATCAACCCTGAATATTCATTGGAAGGACTGATGCTGAAGCTAAAGCTCCAATACTTGACACCTGATGCTAAGAGGTGACTCACTGGAAAAGACCCTGATGCTGGGAAAGTCTGAGGGCAGGAGAAAAAGTGGGTGAGGTGACAGATGAGATGGTTGGATGGCATCACTGACTCAATGGACATGAGTTTGAGCAAACTCCAGAAGATAGTGAAGGACAGGGAAGCCTGGCATACTGTAGTCCATGGGCTCGCAAAGACTCAGACATGATAACAACAAATGAAAAAAAATTACTAAAAGAAACTTCAGATCACTTAGTTCCAATCTTAAAGGGTACTACTTTCTTTTTTACACCAAAACTAATATTTTACTTCATGGAAATATATATAAAATTATGATAATATCATATTTAAGTATATACCCCTTTTAATATTTTTAGTACAATTTGGCAAAAAAGCATAAAGAATATGATAAACATTCTAATTTCCAAAACACAGCCTAAGAAATAAAATCTTACCAATAGTTTTAACTTTTATATTACCTGTTTTTCAGCTTTTTGTCTATTTTAGGGTCAAACCAAAGACAATTTCAAATGTGTGGTAATTAAAGAAATTATGCTTTGTTTCCATAACTCACTTTTCTGTTTTGAAGAATATTGCACAACCGTCCACATGCTTTCTCTCCTGCTCAGACATGATTTTGGCACGTGACTTTGGGGAAAAAAATCCATCATATCCACGCTCCTTCAATGCTGGCAGAAAGAGAGTGAAGTATTGCTCTGTTTCCACTTCCTGAGATGGAAGATACATTATCACCAACATGACAGAGGAAAACTAAGATGTAAAACTATGCAACACTGTGAGTAAAGTGCTACTAAGTTAAAATACTTCATTTAACAAACATTATCTAACTACCTTACCTTATTGATAGCAGCCACCATTTGACAATGGCAGCTTTGTAAAGCCTAAAAGAATAAAAAAAAATATGATTTTCTCAGGTTTACACAGGTAGTTAGTTGGTCCCAAATCTCTCGACTTCCAATTTAGAGTTCATCAGGGAAGCCTGTCATGCTGCAGTCCATGCAGTCACAAAGAGTGGGAGACGACTTAGTGACTGAACAACAACTACTGTACTTCACTTCCTCAACTGGTAATCGAACAAAATTGAAATACAAAATATGAAAGTTGGTCATATTACAGATTAAACAGTAGGGAATTGAAAAAATTGTATTAGGAGGTAATTTAAAAAAATATTTTGTATTTCTCAACTGTGGTGGAAAGGAATGATAGTCAAAACTAAGAAGTTTAAGATCTATCAACAAAAAATCCTACTTGAAGGAATTTTTAGTTACCTGAATACCATATTTAGACTAATTTATTACTTGACCCATAACATACTTTTAAGAAATCTTTCCAAATGAAATAATCAAGCGTGAAGATAATGATTTATGTGTGCTAATGTTTACAACAACATGATATTGTAACAATGAAAACAAACAGCCTTAATGTCCAACAGCAGGGAATATGCTAAATCAGTTAGTATGTATTCATACAATTGGCTTTGAGAAATTTTAGTAATGCACAAAATGTATATTAAATGCAATAAGTAAGAAACAAAATACATTAATAGTGTGATCTCTATTTTGAAAACATACCTGTAAATAAATAGGCAAATGAATGTTTTAAAAAGAATATAAGAAATACTCCAGAAGTTTTAATCCTGGAGTTAAAGCAACTTTCTTTGGGGTACAGGATTAGATGTTTTACTCTATTATTATTTATGTTCTTTTCATATTTCCAACTTCTCTGGAATGAACACTTTATAACATAGTATTACTTTTATAATAACATTTTTAAAATTATGATGCTTCTATGCTTCATACTATACTTTACTTACTAAGCAAGAGTGTGAGGCTGTTATTACTATAAATACTGAATCAAAAGGAGGAAAATTAAATAACATAAGCTTATGCTTATTTGTCTCCATGTGTGCTAAGTAGCTTCAGTTGTGTCAGACTCTTTGCAATCCTATGGACTGTAGCCGGCCAGGCTCCTCTGTCCATAGCATTCTCCAGGCAAGAATATTGGAGCAGGTTGCCATTCCCTCCTCCAGGGGACCTTCCTGAACCACGGATAGAACCTGTGTCTCATGTCTCTTGCACTGGCATTTGGGCTCTTTACCACTAGCGCCACCTGGTAAGCCCATACTGGCCTCTTCCTCCCCTCATTTTGTGTCAGTTCTTAGTGTTTAAAAGAAAATTTAACTTTTGAAGACGTCTACTACTTCCTTATTTTCCAGAGTCAAATGAATCATGGCTAATAACACAAATTTAAGTAAATAATAAAGCTACTCTAACACACAAAAAAATTTATTATAAAAGTAATGACTTTATTCTTAAACTATGCAGAAAAGGAGGTGTGAAATTATAACACTTAAAGTTTTAAAATACCTTAAAGCATTTAATATGCCTTGAAAACTGCTAAGAAAAAAAGTACTAAAAACTATGTGTAAACCTTCTTGGCCATTCATTAGCTGAGCACTGAAAAGCAGTAAAACACTATTTCAACCAAAAGGTGCTTTGTCACGTTAAATTCAATAAAGTATCTAAATTTCTGAGGTTGCTTTTAAAAGTAAGGCAAAAATGCATGATTTATAGTATAATATTTTTATATGTTTATCACTGATGAACAATGGTAGACAAGTAATTTTTTTTATAGATCCCATTATAAATTAAATTTATATTTCTTAAAGATTCAATCTTCAGTAGTTTTCTCTTTCAGCAATACCAATGATTTGTTCATAACACAAATTAACATGAATATCATGGTGAAATTATTTTCACTTAAGAAAACAGTAAATGAGTATAAGTTTATGGCCTATACAAAACTGTTTCACTGTGGAAATATCTTTTTTTCTTAAGAGAGAAAATAATTTCTTTGGGTTTTCCTTCAAACACAAAATCTCTCCCAAAAGTAATATCTTTTGTAATTTTTAGATTCACCTTTAAGTTACAGACAATTCAATCTCTATAGTGTTACCTGAAGACTAATGATATCTGCGTCACAGTTAACAATTTCTTCCATAATTCCCTTTTTCCTGTATTCCCAGTTTAATGCCCAGGATGGGCAATAGCCATATAGCTGCCGGGTGGCATATTTATCACATAACACATTGTAACACATAACCGTGAATGATGCTAAGAAGTGGGAGAAAAAAACAAAACAAAAGGGAGAAAATTAGGCAACCTTTTCTAAAGCAGTATCACATGTACACCTACACGATCATACATGCCATACAAACACAACTCAAATATCACCACTGTGAAACGCCTTGGGCAAGATTCTGTTAAACTATATAAAAACTTCACCAGAGTCCATCCACCTTACCAAAGTTCTTTTACCAGAATCAGACTTATAGCTCATATTTGAGATTTTTTAAAGGATATTTTAATAAATAAAAATTCAAGTTTCAGGGAATTCGCTGGTTGCTCAGTGGTTAGGACTCTGCACTTCCACTGCTGGGAGCACAGGTTCAATCCCTGGTCAGGTAACTAAGATCCTGCCAGTCATGCGGTGTGGCCAAAAATAATCTAATTTTAAATCAATACTAACTTTTTTACACATAATTTGCTGAGCAAAACTTTTCTCTATAAATGGCATAAAAGTAAATTACAAAAGTAAATTTTAACTTTTTTCTCTTTAAAAGGCTTTCATTACCTTTCATTAACAAAATTTTCACACTTAGTACTTCTTTGAGTCTCTTACTTCTCTCACTGCTCTGAGCCAGAAGAATACAGACTAACAAAGTTTAGTTATAAGAGAAACCTTTTTAACCAAATCAAACGCTCATTTTTAAAATTAAATTCTCATTTTAAAATTCCCTTGAACTGTAAAAGGACTGTGTGCATGCTCAGTTACTAAGTCATGTCCAACTCTTTGCGACCCTATGGACTGTAGCCCACCAGGCTCCTCTGTCCGTGGGATTTTCAGGCAAGAATACTGCAGTGGGTTGCCATTCCTACTGCAGAGGATCGTCCTGACCCACGGATCAAACCCGCATCTCCTGCATTGGCAGGTGGGTTCTTTACCACTGAGGCACCAAGGAAGCCAGTAAAAAGACTACAAGTAAACTAACAAGAAAACAGTTTGTATCCCCTGCTACTCAAAAGTGTGCTCTAGGAACCAGCAGCATCAGTTATCACCTTGGAACTCAGAAATGCAAAGATTTTTGGCTTCACAAAGACTTACTGAATTGGAATCTGCAATTTAACAAAATCCTAAGGTGACTCTATGCAGAAGCACACCAGTTTGAAAATCCCTGATTTTTATCACTAATTCTCTATCCTATCTATTCATTAGAATCACATTATAGAACTTTTTTTAAAAAAAAAGTTCATCACTCCAGACTAATTTAGTATGTTAGGATTTGGGCATTAATATTTTTAAAAAGCATCCCAGGTAATTACAATGGGCAGACATGGGTGAGAATCAAATACTTAATAAATGGTAAGGAATACAAGAAATGAAGTAACGCTCAACTGAAGTTGATTCAGAGTCAGATGATAGGAAGGTATTATGAGAAACTTAGTTCAGAGGTCTCCTGGGGATCTGACTGGTGGTCATTATGTATACTGGTACCTTTTTCACCATCTAGGATTAATTCTTAAGTTTAATTACCATTATAGTTTTGGGGCTATAAATCACCCTTTTAACAACTGAACGTCCCTAAAATTAAGTATCAGCATTTGGTTACTTCATATTAAAACAGTAAAATTTTCATCTTCAAAATAAAATTAGGTATCATAAAAACTGTGACTTTAGTAACAACTTATTTTAAGCAGAATTCTGAACTATAAAATGTCTAATAAACAGTACGAAGCCCTATAAATGTCAAATTATCATTGGTCTGAACAAAAAGATAAAGGTTTATATTTTCTGCATTTACTGAAGTTCAAGAAATGCTGAATCCTGTTATTAAACTGCTCAAATCTTCACCCTATACCATTTCTATACCCCTGGCCTGGTATCGTATTCTGTTTCCAATATAGTAAATTGGTTCAGTCTAAATTATCACTCTACAAGAGTTATCAGTCTACCCACTAAAGAAAGATAAATCTAAGTAGTTCAAAATTTTTCAGAAAAAAATTCATTACTCCTCATTTTTCTTAAATCACCAAACCTTATGTGAAGATGCCATTTGGAAAGCTCTATTATAAGAAATAATTTTCAAACCAAGAGCCCTATCATGGTCAAAGACGAGATTCTTGTACATAAGCCTTAGGGTGGACTTTAACTCTGCTGCTGCTGCTGCTAAGTCACTTCAGTCGTGTCCGACTCTGTGTGACCCCATAGACGGGAACCACCAGGCTCCCCCATCCCTGGGATTCTCCAGGCAAGAACACTGGAGTGGGTTGCCATTTCCTTCTCCAATGCAGGAAAGTGAAAAGTGAAGCGCTCGCTCAGTCGTGTCCGACTCTCAGCGACCCCATGGACTGTAGCCTACCAGGCTCCTCTGTCCATAGGATTTTCCAGGCAAGAGTACTGGAGTGGGGATGCCATTGCCTTCTCCAGGACTTTAACTCTACCCATCAGTATTTCTAAACTCATCTAAACTCAGGGGAGGTAAAATGAAGGCCTAATTTGAAGGTTAATTCGATTACAAAACCCAAATGGCATTTCAAGTGTATCTGAAAAAAGTCAAGAAAGAATAAGAAAAACTATTTTACCTGATGGCAGAATTTGGTCTCGTTCTTTTAATGTAATCCATGGCCTCGGAGGAAGCTGCTCTGGATGAACTGGAAAAAAAAATTTTTTTAATGTAATTTCCTGTATTTCCAAAATCAGTATTATTTACTAATTTATAATGTCAAATCAGCTTCTGTTTTCTCTTCAGCTATAAAAGCCCATGTGCGTTTGTGTTAAGTCACTTCAGTCCTCCCAATTCTTTGTGACCCCATGGACTATAGCCCACCAGGCTCCTCTGTCCATGGGATTCTCCTCCAGGCAAGAATACTGGAGCGGGTTGCCATGCCCTCCTCCAGGGGACCTTCCCGACTCAGGGGCTGAACCATTGTCTCTTATGTCTCCTGCACTGCAGGGGGTTCTTTACCACTAGCGCCACCTGGGAAATCCATATGGTCTTAAAAACCTAGTACTGAAATACAATGAAGATTTAAAAGCTGAAGGAAGTTGATGAAGAGTTATGCAGAAAACACAAAACTAACATCTGAAAACAACACAAAGAAATTCATTAATGGCATTTATACTTACACGGTATTTATTTTAAAAAGAACCTATTTAAATCCTTAAGTAAGAGGCTTATGTCTTAATTATACACGTAAACTGTACTGACTCAGTCTTGTTCCCAGAGGGAAAATGAAAGCTACGTGAAGTTTCAACACACTGATGAACAAAATTACTCAAATATTTTTAAAACAGAAAAAAAAAATGCATGTATAATAAAAACTACTGAATTTTCTAATAGGGCTTTCTTTTCCTAATTTTATTCTTTCTTTTATAATGTTGATACAAGGTCAGAGATTAGAATGACACTGTACATATAGAAAAAAGGAAGGCACTGGTTAAACATTAATTGCTCAGATATGACTGTCAATACTAATGGAACTAAATTCTACCAAACTATCAGATGAAAGAAAATGCACTAAGTTAAGATTTAACTACCTATTTTTTCTTCTCACTTTTAAACACAATTGCAATTACAGGACAGTTTGATTCAAGTTTGCAGATTTACCCAGCGAATTAGTGGCTAAGAAACGGGGCCCATTTAAGCAGAAACACTCCATCACCACCCAGTCTCAGAAATTTTGAACAAAGTATCCAAGATCTTTAAAAAAGTGTCATTTTACTAACCATTTTAGTGTTCCAAAAGTCTAGCTAAAGGATGCCTCTTTTAGAAGCCATACTGTTCACAAAGTGAAATGAATGTTATTTTGCATAGTCCATATCTTGCCAAGAAAGTAATGAAGGTCATCATAAGATAACAAACCATCCAGCTGGTTCAACACACTGAATCCTGGAAAATAACCTTGCCTCCTGGGAGTGCTGTTCCAGAACTATGGCAACTCTCTCTAAAACAGAAGTTCATTATATAAATATAATGGAGAGTAAACAAAGAACTCCTCAGCTGCTGGGATTCTTATTAGCAAATAGTTAAAAACTCAGAAAGCATGAAAATTATCAAAATAAAAGTGATGTCAACATTCTGACACTTCCCATATCTTAATACAGCCCAATTTAACAGTGTAAGTAAAACATACACTATTCCCCCAAAATAACTGAAGAACAAAAACATAGGAAAAGATACTGTATCTCACCAGTAACAAGGAAAAACTTAAAAATGAGATAGCATGTCTTTATCTAGGTTGACAAAAAAATTTAGGTTTAATTATATCCAGGGTTGGTGAAGGTGATAAGAAATAGATATTTGCACATACAACTGGTGGGAATATACACTGGTATAGCTGGATGGACAAATGGGCATCATCTTTTAAAATTTAAAACATTCATGTCCCTGTGACCCAGCAATTCTATTTCTTGGGATCAGCCCTATCTGCTTAAAGCAGCAAACATATTAATTATGCCAATGTTTATAATATCAGAAACAATGATAAATGTTTATCCATTTCACAGAAGTCTATGCCATAGTTTAAAAGAAAAAAGATATATGCATGCTAAAGTGGAAAGGTATATGAGACATTCTGCTGGGTGAGGAAAAAGTAGAAAATATATAATAATAAAATACATTTTATTAATAATTAGATAATAATATAGTAGGATGTATTTTATTAGAAAAAACATAAAACACATATGCAAAGTAATACAATGCCAAGAAAACTTCTACTGATTTAATTTTTATATATAAATGTCTAGAAATGTCTATAAGGATACACACCAGAATTTTAATATTTCTTTCAAAGAGAATAATATATTCATGTGTGACATATATTACTTAACATTGACTTTTTTCAAAGATAATATTGCATGGCCAATGATTTGACAAAGGATCACTCAGTTTAGTCACTCAGTCATGTCCGACTCTTTGCAACACCATGGACTGCAGCATGCCAGGGTTCCCTGTCCATCACCAACTCCCAGACCTTACTCAAACTCCAAAGGATAGGACTATGTTTATATAAGCCAACCATCAAATAAAGACTGTTTAATAGCTAAATCTGTATGGTCCTAGCACAGTACCAGAATGTGGATCAAAATTGAAGACTACTCTCATCATGAACAGAAGAGACAGCATCTTTCAACATCATACCTAAAAATGTGATCTAAAACAATTATCCCATTTTTATCTTCCATACATGCCACACTAAGTGCTAGACAGTCCTGAAGCCATGAGGAATAGACCTGGAGGGGCACTGAGAGAGGGGGTAAGAAAAGTGTGATTTCCCACACCTCACAGTGATCAACAGTACTGTGCCTGGTTTCCCACAGTGAGGGTGCCAGCTGAGTCTGAAGAGCCAACAAAACCCACATGCTAAACCTAAACTGGGCAGTTGCCTGCTACTGAGGTTTTTAAAAGGTCATGAGTTTCCTAACATAGTATTAAAAAATATCCAGGGCACAAGTGAAAATCACCGGTCATACCAAAGACCAGGAAAATCACAATTTATTTGAGAAAAGACTACCAACAGACAATAACACAGAGGTATTCAGCTGTTGAAATTATCTGACAGAAATTTTAAAGCAGTCAACATAAAACTGCTTCATAATTACCAATTCTCTTGAAACAGATGAAAAAATAGAAAACCCCAGCAAAAAAGTGGAAAGTGAAAGTACCTCAGTTGTGTCAACTCTTTGCGACTCCATGGACTATACAGTCCATGGAATTCTCCAGGCTGGAATACTGCAGTGGGTAGCCTTTCTCTCCTCCAGGGGATCTTCCCAACACAGGGATCGAACCCCAGTCTCTCGCATTGCAGGAAGATTCTTTACCAGCTGAGCCACAAGGGAAGCCCACAATAGAAGTAGAAGGGCAAAATAATATGGACAACCAAACCTAAGAGTATTGAATTTGAGAACAAATCAAGAGAATTTACTCAACAAGAAGAAAACAGAAAAAAAAAAAAAAGAACAAAGCCTGAGGAACCTGTGGGTTCCTCAAAAGATCTAAGATTCATAAAATCAAAGTTCAGAAAGAGAGGAGACAGAATGTAGACTTAAAAAATATTCAAAGAGATAATGACTAAAAATTCCCAAATTTAACAAACAACATAAACCTACACATTCAAGAAGATGTACAAACTTCAAGTAAAATAAACCCAAAGAATCAGACACCAACCACATCATAATGAAACTGCTAAAAACTAAAGACAAAGAATCTCAAAAACACCAGAAAAATGACACATTACCTAAAAGGAAACAATAGGTTTCTTTCTAAAACCATGGTGCCAGAGGAACTGATATAATATTTTTTCAAGAGCTAAAAGAAAATAACTGTCAACCTCAAATTCTGTGGCCAACAGAACTTGCCTTCATAAATCAAGGAAAAATGAAGATGTTATCAAAAGAAAACGAAAAGACTTCGTTGCTAGCAGACTGCCCCTTAAAGAATGGCTAAAGGAAGCTCTTAAGACAGAAAGAAAATGTTAACAGCAGAAAAAATAGAACATCAAAACGGAAAGAACAAGGAATGCGTGAAAGGATAAATGTAGTGGATTAACCTTCTTTGCATGAGCTTCTTATATTGTATCTGATAGCTGAAGCAAAAATTGTAACATCTATGTGGTTCTCAGTGTAAGTAGAGGACATACTAGAGACAGTTATATTTTAAAAGTGGAGAAGGCAAAGGGACACAGATGGAAGTAGGGCATCAATAATTGGCTTAAAATGAGAAGGCACTATTATCAATAGACTGTTCTAAGTATGCATATTGTGATATCTAAAAAGTCATCATTAAGAAAACTATACAAGACAGGTACTCTAAAACAGCATAAATAAAACAAGATGGTATCCTAAAAAATGTTTAAATAGCCCATAAGAAACCAACAAATGATAAATAAAGGAGAAATAAAGGAAACAGACTACAAATAATAAAATGGCTGATTTCAAGTTTTACATATCAATTCTTACTTTAAATGTAAACAGTCTAATAAATACACAAATTAAATGAGGGGATATGTTCTCCTGGTATCTCTACTTTTCTTGAAGAGATCTCTAGTCTTTCCCATTCTGTTGTTTTCCTCTACTTCTTTGCATTGATTGCTGAGGAAGGCTTTTATCTCTCCTTGGTATTCTCTGAAACTCTTTGCTGGACACAGAACAACAGACTGGTTCCAAATAGGAAGAGGACTACATTAAGGCTGTATATTGTCACCTTGTTTATTTAAATTATATGCAGAGTACATCATGAGAAACACTGGGCTGGAAGAAGCACAAGCTGGAATCAAGATTGCTGGGAGAAATATCAATAACCTCAGATATGCAGATAACACCACCCTTATGGCAGAAAGTAAAGAGGAACTAAAATGCCTCTTGATGAAAGTGAAAGAGGAGAACGAAAAAGTTGGCTTAAAGCTCAACATTCAGAAAACGAAGATCATGGCATCTGGTCCCATCACTTCATGGGAAATATATGAGGAAACAGTGGAAACAGTGTCAGATTTTTTGGGGCTCCAAAATCACTGCAGATGGTAATTGCAGCCATGAAATTAAAAGACGCTTACTCCTTGGAAGGAAAGTATGACCAACCTAGACAGCATAGTAAAAAACAGAGACTGAAGGCAGGAGGAGAAGGGGATGACAGAGGATGAGATGGTTGGATGGCATCACTGACTCAATGGAGATGAGTCTAAGTAGACTCCAGGAGTTGGTGATGGACAGGGAGGCCTGGCATGCCATGGTCCATGTAGTCGCAAAGATTTGGACATGACTGAGCGACTGAACTGAACTGAAAATGAACATTGTTCCTAAACCAAAAGAGGAGATTGCACAGAAGAAAAAGATATCCTAAAAGAAACTGAAGAAACAAAACTTATGGTCAGGGGTAGGGGGAGGCTGCAAAAAATAAATGCAAATAAAAATAAAATCAAGGAAAATTGGAAGTGGTCTAACAGGAGATGGCAAGAGTGAACGTCGACAATTTAGGACTCAGCAAACTAAAATGGACTGGAATGGATGACCATTATTATCTACTACTATGGGCAAAAATCCCTTAGAAGAAATGCAGTAGCCATCATAGTCAACAGGAGTCCGAAAAGGAGTACTTGGATGCAATCTCAAAAATGACAGAATGATCTTTGTTCGTTTCCAAGGCAAACCATTCAGTATCACGGTAGTCCAAGTCTATGCCCCGACCAGTAATGTTGAAGAAGCTGAAGTTGAATGGTTCTACGAAAATCTACAAGCCCCTCGAGAACTAACACCCAAAAGAGATATCCCGTTCATTATAGGGGACTGGAATACAAAAGTAGGAAGTCAAGAAACACCTGGAGTAACAGGCAGATTTGGCCCTGGAGTACAGAATGAAGCAGGGCAAAGGCTAATAGAGTTTTGCCAAAAGAACTCACTAGTCATAGCAAACACCCTCTTCCAACAATACGAGAGAAGACTTTACACATGGACATCACCAGATGGTCAATACCAAAATCAGACTGATTATATTCTTTACAGTCAAAGATGGAGAAGCTCTATACAGACAGCAAAAATAAGACCAGGAGCTGACTGTGGCTCACTCCATGAATTCCTTATTGACAAATTCCAACTTAAATTGAAGAAAGTAGGGAAAACCACTAGACCATTCACGTATGACCTAAATCAAATCCCTTACAATTATACAGCAGAAGTGAGAAACAGATTCAAGGGATTAGATCTGATAGAAAGAGTGCCTGATGAACTATGGACGGAGGTTCATGACATTGTACAGGAGACAGGGATCAAGACCATCCCCAAGAAAGAGAAATGCAAAAAAGCAAAGTGGTTGTCTGAAAAAGCCTTACAAACAGCTGTGAAATGAAGAGAAGCCAAAAGCAAAGGAAAAAAGGAAAGATATATCCATTTGAATGCAGAGTTACAAAGAATAGCAAGGAGAGATAAGAAAGCCTTCCTCAGCAATCAATGCAAAGAAACAGAGGAAAACAACAGAATGGGAAAGACTAGAGATCTCTTCAAGAAAATTAGAGATACCAAGGGAACATTTCATGCAAAGATGGGCTCGATAAAGGACAGAAATGGTATGGACCTAACAGAAGCAGAAGATATTAAGAAGAGGTGGCAAGAATACACAGAACAACTGTACAAAAAGGATCTTCACAACCCAGATAACCACGATGATGATCACTCACCTAGAGACAGATATCCAGGAATGTGAAGTCAAGTGGACCTTAGGAAGTATCACTATGAACAAAGCTAGTGGAGGTGATGGAATTCCAGTTGAGCTATTTCAAATCCTGAAAGATGATGCTGTGAAAGTGCTGCACTCAATCTGTCAGCAAACTTGGAAAACTCAGCAGTGCCCAGAGGACTCGAAAAGGTCAGTTTTCATTCCAATCCCTAAGAAAGGCAATGCCAAAGAAGGCTCAAACTACCGCACAATTGCACTCATCTCACACGCTAGTAAAGTAATGCTCAAAATTCTCCAAGCCAGGCTTCAACAGTACGTGAACTGTGAACTTCCAGATGTTCAAGCTGGTTTTAGAAGAGGCAGAGGAACCAGTGATCAAATTGCCAACATCTGCTGGATTACTGAAAAAGCAAGAGAGTTCCAGAAAAACATCTATTTCTGCTTTCTTGACTATGCCAAAGCCTTTGACTGTGTGGATCACAATAAACTGTGGAAAATTCTGAAAGAGATGGGAATACCAGACCACCTGACCTGCCTCTTGAGAAATCTGTATGCAGGTCAGGAAGCAACAGTTAGAACTGGACATGGAACAACAGACTGGTTCCAAGTCAGGAAAGGAGTACATCAAGGCTGTATATTGTCACCCTGCTTATTTAACTTATATGCAAAGTACATCATGAGAAACACTGAGCTGGATGAAGCACAAGCAGTATCAAGATTGCCAGAAGAAATATCAATAACCTCAGATACGCAGATAATACCACCCTTATGGCAGAAAGCGAAGAAGAATTAAAGCACCTCTTGGTGAAAGTGAAAGAGGAGAGTGACAAAGTTGGCTTAAAACTCAACATTCAGAAAACTAAGATCATGGCATCTGGGCCCATCACATTATGCCAATAGATGAAGAAACAGTGACAGACTTTATTTTGGGGGGCTCCAAAATCACCGCAGATGGTGATTGCAGCCATGAAATTAAAAGATGCTTACTCACTGGAAGAAAAGTTATGACCAACCTAGACAGCATATTAAAAAGCAGAGATATTACCTTGCCAACAAAGGTCTGTCTAGTCAAAGCTATGGTTTTTCCAGTAATCATGTATGGATGTGAGAGTTGGACTATAAAGAAAGCTGAGTGCCAAAGAATTGATGCTTTTGAACTGTGGTGTTGGAGAAGACTCTTGAGAGTCCCCTGGACAGCAAGGAGATCCAACCAATCCATCCTAAAGGAGATCAGTCCTGGGTGTCATTGGAAGGACTGATGTTGAAGCTGAAACTCCAATACTTTTGCCATCTGATGTGAAGAGCTGACTCATTTGAAAAGACCCCAATGCTGGGAAAGACTGAGGGCAGGAGGAGAAGGGGACAACAAAGGATGAGATGGTTGGATGGCATCACTGACTCAATGGACATGAGTTTGAGTAAACTCGGAGTTGGTGATGGACAAGGAGGCCTGGCTTGCTGCTGTCCCTGGGGTCTCAGAGTCAGACACAACTGAGTGATTGAACTGAAAAGTTTAAAAAAAACAAAAAAGAAGAAGAAAATGTAGTATTGTAAATACACTGATTCTTTGCAAAGCAAACTACAGTAGATTCTTGAATAAAAACAGGGATAGTGACCCTGATCCCTGCACAGTCAACACCTTCACATATAACCTTACAGCCCTTTGTATCCTCTGTTCCACATCACAGATTCAACCAATTTTAGATCCTATAGTACTATTCATTGAAAAGAAATCTGCATCTAAGTGGACCTGTGCAGTTCAAACCTGTGTTGCTGAGCAGTCTACTGCATCCCCAATAAAATCCCTACACTTTCACTTGGGGGAGTGGAGAAATTCGAAAGGCTGTTTCTAGCAATTTTAATGAAACTATAAGGCAAAATAAGCATGGGGCCAAAATAAGCCAAGACTTTATGATCAAATCAAGAGGGAAGATTTACTCTACTGCATCTCAAAACATTTTATAAAGCTACTGTAAATAACAACTTTATATTGCCATAAAGACTAACAGAAGGTAACAAAAAGCAGAGGTTCTAGAAATAAATCCATACAAACATTTATGGTTCATGACAAAAGGGCACAAAAAATAGTAATGAAAGGACAGCCTTTTCAATAAATGGCTATGGGTTAATTTAATTTACAAATGGAAAAGTTATAAAAATTGAATCCCGTGTTACACAAACATCAGTTCCAAGAAGATGATAGCTCTAAATGTTACAAGTGAAAAACAGAGCTTTTAGATAATAACACAGAATACATCCATGAGCTTGAGGTAGGGAAAAATTCTTAAAGAGAACACAAAAGCAGTATCATACTAAAAAGATCAATAAAGCAGAGTATGTTAAACTTTTGCTGTTCATCAACAGACAGATTAAGAGAGTGAAAACCAATAACAGCATGGGAAAAGATATTTACAACATGCATAGCAACAAACAGCTTATATCTAAAACACAAGAAAAACTCTTTAAAAATCACACACACACACACACACACACACACCACATATTCCATATGGCTGGGTCAACAGGCTATATTCATACAGACAAGACAAATACTATTTCAAAACAAGAAGAAAATAACAAACACATGATTTGTATACAACTTAAATGACCACATATTCTAAATACTAAAAGGACTTCTTTAATAAATCTGATGTCTCTCTCCATCAATCAACTTTGTCTTTTTAGCCAAAAAAATTTTAAATAACATTAATTTGATTTCCCCTTATTGTAAATCTTACTATTTAAAAAAATTTTTCATATGTAGATGGGTGTCTTCTATGTCAGAATTAAAAAGCATACTGCAAAAATATTGTGATGACGGCCTCTATGCTTGAATCTAGATTTCTCTAGCATTGTTTCAGGATTCTGTATTTTAGAAAGGCATTATTCCAGGAAAAATATTTGAATTTAGCAGCATCTCCATTATTTTACCTGTATTTTGAGTGTTTAAGCAAAAAAAAAAAAAAAAATTCAGTCAAAATACTTAAAAGCTTTCTTATATTAAAAATTTTCATTTGGAATACAACTATATTAATCACATAAATATGATGTGCTTAATTAAAATCTTGCTGGCGTAATTTCCACAAAGGTGAGTGAATCAAACAAATCATTTCATTCATGAAAAATGTGTACCACGTGTGGGTTCCAAGTAATCTGCATCCAATTCAAACAACTGATAACTAGGTATCTTTGTGGTTAAGAGCAAGACCATCTTGGGTTCACAGCTCTGACATTTGTCAGCCACATATTTAAGTTAATTACTTTATTCTCTCAATCTCAGAATGCCAGTAAAAGTTCCTATCTCCTAGACTCCTTAAAAGATTTGACAAGATAATGTAACTAATGCTCCTAATATATTGCTTGGTAAATATAAAGCACTGACTGTGTGCAAAAAAAGAATGTCCCACTACCATGGGATATACTAATGCCAGAACTTCCATCCTATAAGCAGTTTTAAAAACTGATCAGATGCTTTTAAGCAACATGGGATACTTAGCTAACAGTAATATCTGTTGAGTTTACTGCTTTGTAATTAACATTTACCTGCAAGATTGTCAAGCATGAAGTTCAGTAGCTTTCGGGTTCCATCTGGGTCCTGGTATAAATTGAGAATATCCTGTGATAAAGGATTGCCTAAAGAACAGAAAAATAAAATATATTAAGAGTTACAATTGGAAGACAAAACAACAAACGATAAAACAAAATACTAATTTTCTAAAGTGACTTTTACTGTACTCAGTCTGTTACATAAATTGAAAGACATCATATGGATTAAATACTCTGGTGAGACAGTCATAAAGAAAAACTTCAAAAGATCTATTTCTTTCAGATGTCACTGTTTATACTGCCTATCTATAATTTGGGTGTGTCAAAATCACATATATACATACATACACACACAAATATACATATTAATCTTGGTCAATTCTGAAGTAATATCACAAAGTAACCCCATAGGTTCCACATATATCTTTGAAGACAATATTCTAAATGAAAGAAAAACAGCCTTTGTGTGAGAAAGAATGAATGATATTATTAAAAAGGAGGGTCTTCCTAGTTAGAATATTACACATGGAGAAAAGGAAGATCCTTCAAGTGAAAAGAAAACTTATCATTACCAAGATGAGTTAGTGAAATATAGAAGGAAATAAGTATTTTTTAAATGACATTGATCAGGGATATCTGAATACTAAAAACAAAACAAGCTACTGTTAACAGCCTAAATGTTTTCTTAAGAAATAAAGACAGTATTTGTTAAGACAAGCATGCAAAAATAGTAAACAGATTTGAAAAAACAAAAAGTGTAGAACTTCCAGAAATGAAAGTTCCAACTATTAAACAAAATCTTCAATACAACACACACCAACACAAATATCTAAAATTAAATGACACTGACCAATGCAGTGGTTAGAAAGAACATGGAGAACCTGGAACTCTCAGAAGTTGCAGGATGCTGGTGGAAGTGTAAAATAATACGACCATGGTGAAAACCTGGTGAGCGGTTTCCAATTGACTTGAAAGTGGAAAAGGAAACTTCCTGGGTTGATGGAGATGTTCTACATCTTGAGCTAGGTAGTGGTTTCACAGATGTGTGTTTTTGTCAAAATTAGCCAAGCAGCATCTTTAAGTATTTAGGTATTTTACTATATGCAATTGGGCTTCCCTGGTGGCTCGGTGCTAAAGAATTCACCTGCAATGCAGGAGATGCAAGTTCAATCCCTAGGTTGGGAAGATCCCCTGGAGGAGGATATAGCTACCCACTCCAGTATTCTTGCCTGGAGTATCCCATGGACAGAAGAGCCTGGCTGGCTATGGTCTACAGGGTCGCAGAGTTGGACACAGCTGAAGCAACTGAGTGTGCACGCAAGCACGCACTGTATGTAATCATAACTAATAAAGTACTGGGGGGTGGGGACCATGAATGAGGGACTTTCCTGGGAATCCAGTAGTTAAGAATCCACACTTCCAATGCAGGGGCGCAGGTTAGATCCCTGCCTGGGGAACTAAGATCCCACATGCTGTGTGGCGCTGCTCAAGTATGTTAGTTGCTCAGTCATGTCCAACTCTTTGCGACCCCAGGGACTGTGGCATGCCAGGATGCTCTGCCCATGGAATTCTCCAGGCAATAACACTGGAGTGGGTTGTCATTTCCTTCTCCAGGGGATCTTTCCAATCCAGGGATTGAACCCAGGTCTCCTGCACTGCAGGCTGGTTCTTTACCATCTGAGCCACCAAGGAAGCCCAAAAAACAACACAAACAAAATGAAACAAAACAAGAAACCATGAATGAGTTAGGTAGCAGATTACACCAGCTGAAAATAAAACAAATGAACAGGAAAACTATATCCAAAGAAATTACCCAGAATGCACCACTGGGCAGCAAAAAGATGTAAAGCACGAGACAATAAAAATATGGGACTTAGAACAAGAAATCTTAATGTATGATAAATTGGAGCTCTAGAGAGATCAGTACTTTGTTTTCTGCTCCAATATATAAAGAGATTGGAAGTTGATTCTTGCCAAGAGTTAAGAGACTTCTTCCTGGAGGAGAGGGTGGAAGTTATCATTGGTAAATGTCTTAAATTTGTTGGTGCCCAAGATCAAGGAAACACCTGGAGCAAACAGCAGACTAACCAAAAGGTTTAAAAGAAAATGCTTGGAAATGAGATGTAAATATGGTCTCTGAAAAGCTCTGACATATTCCTGGGATTCCAGAGGTAATATGTATATGGAGACCTATGCACATGTTTAGGAAAAAACCTAAAAACAGCCTAAGCTCTCACCTCTGTCTGTCGTTGAGGTTATGCAATGAAAGAAGTGAAGGACAAAGCAGAATTACAAACTTCCTGGCTGATTACTGATTGTTTGCCCCCAAACACACACTCAGCCACTTGGCCAAGAGTGGGAGACTTACTGGTTACAGGCATTTATCAAAATCTTAACTGACCATAAACTGAATAAAGACTTCGATGGTCACATATGATAAAGCCTACAAAATTAGTTCTGAGAAATCACTAAAGCAACAAACAACATACACAACAAGCAGCAACAACAGACAACCCCAGGAAGGGGAGACAGTCTAATTTCAAAGTTGCCACATTATTTTAAAAGCCCAATTCTTAACCAAAAACTTAAGAAACACACAAAGAAACAAGAGAGTATGTCCCAAACACAGAGAAGAAATCCATCAATAAAAACTGTCCCTAAAAACAATAAAAACTGTACCCAAGGATTTACTAGAAAAAACTTTGAAATCTACTATTTTAATATGCTTAAAGAGCTGAAGAAAACCATGCCTAAAGAATTAAAGTATGAGAATGACATCTCACCAAATAAAGAATATCAAAAAATAAACAGAAATTATAAAAGGAACAAAATAGAAATTATAAAATTTTTTTAAAAATCACTAGAAGGGCTCAAGAGCAGAGGGTAGAAGAAAAGATGTGTGACCTTGAAGAGAAGTTATTTAAAATTACACAGTCTGAGGAAAAGAAAGAAAAAAGAATGAAGAAAAATTAACAGAGCTCAGAGATCTATCAGACAACAAATATACCAACTTATACATAATGAGAGTCCCAGAAGAGAAGGAGAGAAAAGAACAGGAAAAAAACTTAAAGAAATAATGGTCAAAAGCATCCCAAATTTAATGAAAAACATTAACAGAAGAAGCCAAATAAATTCCAAGTAAAATAAAATGTAAGAGAGACCCTGGACAAATTGTAATAAAACTGTGCAAAGTCAAAGAATCTAAGATAGACATGACACATGGTGCACCGAGCCTCAAAATAAGATTAACAGCTGATTTCTCATCAGAAACCACAGAAGCCAAAAGGCAGTAGAATAACACATTCCAAGTACTAAAGGAAAAATAAAAAGAACTTTCAACCTAGGAATTCTATATCCAGCAAAAATATCCTTCAAAAATAATGGGGATAGCAAGATATTCCCAAACAAACAAAACCTGAGTTTCTCACTAGCATGCTAACCCCTCAGGAAATACTGAACAGATTCTATTAGCTGAACTGAAAGAAAACAGAATAGTAACTTGAATCCACATGAAAACTCAAGAGTACCAGTAAAGGTAGTCCACACAGTAACATATAAAAGACAGTGTACATTTAATTTTCTAACTTTTTCCCTCCTATCTGAGAGATAACTGCACACAGCAATAATCAGAAATCTATGTTGACAGGCACACAAGGTAAAAAGATGATATTTGTAATGACAGCAGCATAAAAGAGAAGTGAATGGAGATACAGATGCAAAGTTCTTTTATATTACTGAAATTAAACTGCTACTAGTCCAAATTAAATTACTGTAAACTAAGATGTTAACTGTAATCTTTAAGGTAATCACTAAGAAAATAACTCAAAATAATACAGCAAAAGAAACAAGGGAATTAAATTGGTACACTGGAAAATATCCATCTAGCACAAAAGAAGGCATTAATTGAGAGACAGTGGAACAAAAAGAACATAACACATACAGAAAACAAATAGCAAAATAACTGACATGAATCCCACTTCATCAGCAAACACATTAGATGTAAGTGAATTAAACTCAGATTAAAAAGCAGAGAACTGCAGAATGACTAATAAAACAAGACTTATACGCTATCTTAAAAAGGCACACTATAAAGACAAAAATAGACTGAAAGTAATCTTTTACAGAAAGAGATACACCCTACAAACAGTAACCAAAAGAACAGAAGTGGCTACATTGAGATAAGGATAACCTCAATGTCTTGTATTAATGAAAAACTGAATTACTAGTTAAGAACTTTTCAACAAAAAAAATTTCAGGCCCATATATTTTTACTGGAAGATTCATCCCATAAGGTAAGAAAGCAATAATATAAATGGAAACTATTCAAGATGTCTGAGTAACACTTTTCAATTCAATTTACAAAGTCAGCAGTATCCTGGTATCAAGCCAGACAAAAGCACTGCAAAAATTATACTACAGAATGTCTTATTATCATAAATGTATAAATCTTCAACAAAACACTAGCAATACAGTTATTTCAGCAATATATTAAAAACAGAACACATTATGGTCAAGTGGTATTTAAAATGGGACAAGAAGGTGAGTTCTATCTATTGACAGAAGGCTGATTATTACTGAAAAAACACCAATATAATTTAGCAAATAAAGTAAAGAAGAAAAGTCATGCTCATCTCAACAGTTGCAGAGAAAGTATTTGACTAATTCAACTTGTACTAACGACAAAAATCCTCAGCAAAAGTGAAGTAATAGGAAAGTGAAAAGTGAAAGTCATGTCTGGCTCTTTGTCCCCACCATGGACTCTATACAGTCCATGGAATTCTCCAGGCCAGAATACTGGAGTAAGTAGCCTATCCTTTCTCCAGAGGATCTTTCCAACCCAGGGATGAAACCCAGGCCTCCTGCACTGCAGGCGGATTCTTTACCAGTTGAGCCACAAGGAAAGCCCAAAGTAACAGAAGGGAAATTTATTTAACTTGAAAAAGCATCTACCAGAAAACTTGCAGCTATTAATAATATAATTCACAATGAAAGACTGAGCACTTTTTCTCCATAAAATTGAGAATGGAGCAAGGATGTGCAGTGTCACCATTTCTATTTAATATTGTCCTTGGCAGTGTGATAAAGCAAAAAAAAAAAAAAAAAGCACACAGAAAGAAATGAAAAGATCTGTATTCACAGATTAAAAGGTTGTAAAAGTTCCTAGAAGTAATAAGTTTACAAATGTTTCAAGGGACAAGGTCAATATACATTTAAATAAACTGCATTATAATTCTATAAAATATCAGTGAATAATTGGACATTTAAAAGGCAACATCATTTACAATAACATCAAATAACCAGCAAATCCAGCAAAAATATATAAATCTAGCAAAATATTTGCAAGATCTGCATGCTGAAAACTACAAAACATTGAAGGAATTAAAAAAAACGTGCATAAATGAAGAGGTACACAGTATTCATAGATTGGAAGAGTCAATATTAAGTGTCAAGATTATGATATTTATTCTTCCTCCAAACTGATCTACATATTCAATACAATTCCAATTAAAATTCCAGCAGGATATTTTGCAAAAATTATAAGCTGATTCTAAAACTTATATGGAAGTGCAAAGCATTTAGATGTGTCAATGCAATTTTGAAAAATAACTACAGAGTTGGAGAACTCATACTATATAATCTCAGAGCTTATCATAAAGCTACAGTAATCAAACATTTTGGTATTGGCACAGATCAGTGGATAAGATAATATATCTAACAGTAGACCCACATATCTTTGGGTCAAATAATAACTTTGTCAAAGTTGCAAGAAAACTCATGTAGAAAGTATAATCTTTTCAATAAACAGCTGGAATGACTGGGTGTGCATACACAAATGAATAGACTTTGCACCATATACACAAAAATTAACTCAAAACAGACCACAGACCTATATGTAAAACCTAACTATAAAATTTCTAAAAGAAAATCTTCATGTACTTGAATAAGGCAAATAATACATCTTAGGTATGACACCAAAGACAAACCATAGACAAAAACAAGTGATAAATGGGACTGCAATGAAATGGAAAATTGCTTTTTAAAAGTTTCTAATCAAGAAAATAAACATACAAGCCAGGAAACATCTGTAAAACATACTTTTAAAAGGAACTTGAATCTAGAACATTTCATGAACTCTCAAAATCTCAGTAATTAAAAAATATCAATTATGCAAAAGTTGCCATAATTTCTCATCAGAGAAATGACAAATTTAAACCACAATGAGATATTACTATAGCGTACTAGGATGAAAAAAAATAGAACATACTGATAATACCAAAAAGTGCTGACAAGAAGGCACGGCCAAATAAAATCCTCTCATATATTTGGCAGGAATACAAAATGAAAAATCCACTATGCTCCGTTATCAGCCAGATAAACAGTCTGGCAGTTTCTTATGAGGTTTAACATACATTTACCATACCACCTGTCAGTTCCAGTCCTATCTATTTACCCAAGGAAAAGAGAAACTTACTTCACACAAAAATCTATACAAATGTTTAGAATCCCTAATCAACCATAACTGGAAACAACCCACATGTCCTTCAACTTTGAACAGATTAAATTTAGTAGTATGTCCACACAGTCAGAAACTACTCAGCAATAGAAATGCACTATCAAAATACACAACACTGATGAACCTCAAATACATTAAGCTAAATGAAAGAATCCTGACTCAAAAGTTTACATACTATGTTTCCATGTATGACATTTCTGGGAAAGTACTTGCCGAGGGCTGATAGTAGGAGGAGGTGTTGACTTCAACAAACACAAATTAATTCTGGAGGATACCAGAACAATCTTATGTCTCAACTGTACTGGTGGTTATGCAACTGCATACATCTGTCAACATTTACCAAATGTGAATGTCTGTCAACAAAGAGGTCATTTTCAGTCCATGCAAATGGTTTGGTAAAAAAGGTGATAAAAATTTAATTTTTTCAAAACTATATTCAAGATACAATTTCAAGAGTGATCACTAAGAATCCAGAAATAAAATGTACAAATCCCAAACCAACAGAAGTACACAGGTTGAGAAATGAACAAGGGGAAAAAAATCTGTTTTAGAAAGGCAAAAAGAGAAAAATCACACAAAGAATGGAATCAAATTGTAGGATGGCAACAATACAAGAATATCAACAACTGGAATAGAGTTAAGGCAACTGGTTTGAACCTACACATTAAAAACAAAAAAAGTCAGACTAGATTAAGAACAAAGACCAATTATATACTATTTGTAAGAGACATCTAAGCATAAGTACACAGAAAGGCTGAAAGTAAACAAATGAAAAAAGATACATTCAAACAATTTCCAAAAGAAAACTTGCATAGCTATTACATTAGATAACAAAGACTATAAGATGAAAACACTAACAAAAGACTCAGACATACTATCAGGTTCAAATTACCTGAAGGTAGAGCAATACTTTGGCCACCTGATGTAAACGACCAACTCACTGGAAAAGACCGTGATGCTGGGAAAGATTAAAGGCAAAAGGAGAAGATGGAGATAGAGGATGAGATGGCTGGACAGTATCACTGATTCAATGGATATGAATTTGAGCAAACTCCGGAAAATAGTGAGGAACAGGGAAAGGTGGCATGCTACAGTCCATGGGATCACAAAAGTCAGACACAACTTAACAAATGAACAACAACAAGAGAAATATACAGGCATAGATGGTATACCTAATAAAATAATCTCAAAGGCTATAAAGCAAAAGCTAACAAAACGACATGGGGAAAATGAACAAATCCAGAATTTAAATGGAAATGTTAGCATATACAACTTAATTATTCAAAAAGCAAACAGCCAAAAATTTATAAAGATACAGAAAATCTGAGGAACACCAACAAATTTGATATAATGGAGAAATATATATAGACGTGTGCCCAACAATTAGAGAAACAATACTCTTTTCAGATGCAGTAAAACATTTATAAAAATTGATCACATACAAGGCCATAAAGCAAGAATCAATAGATGTAAAAGACCTGATTCATACAGGCTACCTTAACTGCCTATAATGCAATTAAGTTTAAAGCTAACAATAAAAGAAAGCTAATCTAAAGTCACACATGCATGGAAATTTTAAATAACTGATGAGTCAAAGAAGGTATGATAAACCTAATAATAAAGTTTCCCAGGAGGCATAAATGGTAAAGAACCTGCCTGCCAATGCAGGAGACATGAGAGACACAGGTTCAATCCCTGAGTCAGAAAGCTCCCCTGGACAAGGGCATTGCTACTTACTCCAGTATTCTTGCCTGGCGAATCCCATTGACAGAGGAGCCTGGAGGGCTACACTCCATAGGGTCACAAAGAGTTGGACACAACTGAAGAGAATTAGCAGGCACACATGCATAATAATAATACTTAGGCCAAAACAATGATAATGTTTCACATCAAAAGCATAGGATGCCAAAAAACTGCCAAGTAAATTTAGTCTTGACAAAAAAAATGTATGATCTTAAATACTTTTATTTATTTTCAAATAAGGAACTCAAAGTATGAATAAGCCATATATCCAACTTAAAAAGGAAAAAATTGTAATACTGATAAATGGAACAACAGAATAAAGAAAAACAGAAACAAACCAGTTTTTAAAAAATAAAAGGCAACACTGATTCACTGAAAAGAACATAACTGACAAACCCCTCGGGAAATAAATTAGTAAAAAAGAGAGAAGGCACAAATAATCTTACTAATGAAGAAAGGGGTAATATAAACAGAGCTTAAAAATATATCTAGAGAATATCATCAACACTTTTATGCAAACAAATCTGAAAACTTTAAAAAGCTAAAAAATTTCAATATTACAGATATGGTCCAGCAAAACTAACTCATGAACAATTAGAAGGACTTGACGGTTCTTATAAGTACCAACACATCGAGGTGATAGTTTCACCAGGCAATGATAGTTTTATAGCCTTGTTCCACAAAAATTTCAAGAAATGGATTAATTACATACTATGCAAACTCTTTGAGAAAATTAAATAAGAACAGTAAAATACAGGTCTATCTTATTCGTGAACATACAAGAAAAATCTCTTTAAAAAAATGGTTAGGAAAGGCAGTCCATCAGTGTCCCTGTGTTCCGTTCCTCATTCTCAGAGAGTGTAACTGATTCTGAGGTTCATCTGTCTCATGATATGGAGCAGGTTCTGTAGCTAAATAGGCAACTATTAATAAATAGGTCAAGGCAGCCAGAGCACTACTTCCATGTAACTCTTTGCACCTCTGGGGAAGCAGGACTAGCTTTTTGTAGTTAGCTATAATATTTGTTGCTTGCTTGCAAAGTGCTGGACCTTTGGACTTGGATTACTCAACTGCAATGCAAACTGTGTGTATACAACGGGTGTCTGGGCCCATCTTGTAGCTTGAATGATAATGTTCTTTGTCTCTGACCCAAGAGTCTCATGTCTTCTACCACTACCCATGAAACAATAATTGGCTAACTTAGTAGCTTGTTTAAACTACCATATAACTAAACTCATTTCACATGCTAGCAAGGTCATGCTCAAATCCTTCAAGCTAAGCTTCAACAGTACGTGAACCAAGAATTTCCAGATGTATAATCTTGATTTAGAAAAGGCAGAGGAACCAGAGATCAAAGTGCCAACATTCCTAGAAAATGCAAGGGAATTCTAAAAAAAATCTGCTTCACTGACTATGCTAAAGTCTTTGACTGTGTGGATCACAAAAAACTGTGGAAAACTCGTAAAGACATGAGAATACCAGACCACCTTACCTGTCTCCTGAGAAACCTGTACAGGACAAGAAGCAACAGTTAGAACCAGACACGGAACAACAGACTGGTTCAAGATTAGGGAAGGAGTGTAAGGTTGTATATTGTCATCCTGCTTATTTAACTTATATGCAGAGTACTTCATGAGAAATGTTGGGCTAGGAGATTCACAAGCTGGAAGCAAGATTGCCAGGAGAAATATCAACAATCTCAGATATGCAGACAGTAACATTCCAATGGCACAAAGTGAAGAGGAACTAAAGAGTCTCTTGATGAAAGTGAAAGAGGAGAGTGACAAAGCGGGTTTAAAACTCAACATTCAGAAAACTAAGATCATGGCATCTGGTCCCATCACTTCCTGGCAAATAGATGGGGAAAAACTAAGAACAGTGACAGATTTTATTTTCTTGGGCTCCAAAATCACTGCAGACAGTGACTGCAGCCACGAAATTATAAGAAGCTCCCTGGAAGAAAAATTATGACAAACTTAGCATATTAAAAAGCCAGAGATATCATTTTGCCAACAAAGGTCTGTATGGTCAAAGATATGATTTTTCCAATAGTCATGCATGTTTGTGAGAGCCTGACCATAAAGAAGGCTGAGTGCCAAAGAATTGATGGTTTTGAATTGTGGTGCTAGAGAAGACTCTTTAGAGTCCCTTGGACAGCAAGGAGATCAAACCAGTCAAATCCTAAAGGAAATCAACCCTGAATACGCACTGGAAGGACTGATGTTGAAGCTCCAAAACTTTGGCCATCTGTTAAGAGCCGACTCATTGGAAAAGACTCTGATGCTGGGAGAGATTGAGGGCAAGAGGTGAAGGGAGTGACAGGGGATGATATGGTTGGATGGCATCTCTGACTCAATGGACATGAGTATGAGCAAACTCTGGGAGATAGTGAAGGACAGGGAAGCCAGGTGTGCTGCTGTTCATGGAGTCACAAAGAGTCAGACACTACTTAGCGACTGAACAACAATGCTCTCTGATAGATTATCTTTCACTTACTGATTTATAGATGCTCATTAGATAATACAGAAGTAAGTACCTTGCCTCCTATATGAGTGACAACTGGATTTTTAAAATGCTACTTTTAAAAAGGTACTGAGAATGTTAGATAAATGGATATGTAGTTATTCATTTTATTATTTTCTTTAAAATGTTACTTTTTATATTATGATATATTTAGTGAATGTAAAAGTTCACATAGTAAAAGAATCTTACACTGTCACACTCCTTTTTATTTCAAGGGTGGTAAGCAATTCGTGGGAGAAAGGTAGAAATTTTCACAGTTATTGAAGTCATAAATTTTTTATTATTTGGGGACATAAATGTTTAATGCTTGAGGAACTCTTTGGCCCGTATGTCAGAGAAAGCATTGCTTTACCTTAGGACATGAATTTCAAATTATTTAAAACTTACACATTTTCTTTCATAAAAACTAATAAAGTTTGAATTTGTTTTTTAAGTGACTTAACAGAACATTTCCAGCTTACTGGACTGGCCATGTATGTAGTTTTTAAATTGGCCTTCTTCCTATCCTAACGCCTAAAATACCCAACCCACCACTCATACTCCTCAAGTCTCAAAACAGAATTTCTAAAAATTAACTTGGTGAGCCAGGATGATCAAAATCATTATCAAAATGTCAGTATCTATGCTTCAGAGGAAGACAGGAAATGGAAGAAAGGCACTCCTTTTTGAAGACAAAATGGAATCTCAGAGGCAATCCATTTTCATTGTTTCTTTTAAATATATCACAACACTATTTTAAATGCTCCATTCTACTCCCTCCCCCTTTTTTAGACACAAAATACCACTACGTGGTTATTAAAACTGATGATGAATTATTTCAAGTTTTACCTCCCTAAGAATATACAGCTACCATTCATTAGGGACCTTTATTCCTTCAATTCCTTCATAAAACCAACCCTGTTTTTTACCATCTTAAAGTTATGAAAGAAGGTTGGAAGGGCTCTGATTTTCTTTCATTTCTAAAAGGTCCTTACTCCTCCATACTGATTACTTGAACATAAAATAGCACTGCCAGAAAAACAAATCTTCACAGAAGAGGAAATGGCTGCATACAGGCATTTACCACAGAACAAACTGAAGTTTACTGAAAAGGAAGTTATTCAAGAGCACAGAGAAAACTAAGTTGCATCTAGTAAAGCAGAACTGGTGCCTGACTTTAAAGTCTAAAGGGAGATTTTAACAAATGTGAATCATCAGCAGACAAATCTCTAAAACCAAAGGCCAACCAAAGATTATAGTTTAGAAGACTAACATTTTAACCAATAAAAAAGAATGAAGGACTAAGGAGACAATAGATATTCAGAATGATTCATTCAGTTGGTACACAGTATAAATTTTCTGAGAACACGTCTCTACATGAGATAACATGGAATAGAGTTGTGAAACAGAAGATATATAATATTTGCTTTTTTAGGAATGTTACAAAGTATAAAGGCTAAGTCTAACTGGGTTCAATAGCAAATTATTCATTTGTCATTAACATGCTCTCCATCAATATGAGAAGGAGGAAAACAGCCCTTCTGATTGATCTTGAAAGAAATAATAGTTATCCTTGGAGAAAAAAATATACAATTATTATAACCAGTATGAAATTGTGAGTTCCATTATTTCATGAAATCTAAGATTATACAAAATGATAACCATTCATACTTATTAAGAGGAACAGAAGCCCCCACTCCAACTCTAGCTGGATAATTGTTTCAACTATAAGAATAAGATTTAACATATAGAGAGTAAGGTGAAATTCACACCTTGGGTGAATCCTCAAGAAAATATTTTAGATGATAAGTATCCCCCTGACTGTACTTCATACATGATTTAAAAAAAAAAAACAAAGCAGTAAAATCCTACAAAGAAACTAAAATCACAAGTTAGACCATTCATATAATGACCTAATTTACAAAGGGTTAATTGTATAAGGAAGCCTAATACCACTGTTTTCATTTCATTCATTTCAACAAGTAACATCAGCAATCCTACCACTCTTATTCGAGCTTCTTTCTTAATGCTCCATTGTATGACTTTAACAAACACAAACAGAACATGTTCATGAGACTTAGTAGTCTTTGAAGAAGGAAAATAAAACAAAGTGTGTATTTTATAAGGCTTTGATTAATGTTCATTCCTTATTAGCACAAAAAATGTTTAACCAATACAGTAAATCTACACACAGTCCTCTGCATTCAAAATAAGCCCGTCTTCCTATGCTATGCTGTAAGAGAAAAACATACAAAACAAGTATTTATGTGATTTGAGTATGACTTTCATCCCAAACTGAGATGATACCACCAGAGGATGGATTAATATGCTTATATACAAACAACTACACTTAGTATGTGTAGCTCATTTTTACTGTTATGCTTTTCCCTTATATAATATGTTAATGCTATCTACTCTATTAAAATCAGACATTCTGACTGAGGTTATAATTTATTATGTTACATCATTGTTTTTAAATTTTTTTTTAAATGGGAAAAAAAAAAACTACAATGCTAAGTGTTAACTTAAAATATCTCCTCTAAGAAAATTCAAAGGTTTACAGAAAATTAAAAATAAAATTAAAAAATGTTCCCTCCATACAAGCTTGTTAAAATGATGGGAGCTTGTTGAAATCCTGAAGCTCAATTTGATACAGAAGAATCACTTCTCTCTTAAGAGGAACATATGGTTATATTCTCAAAATTATACTAAAACCTGACCTAACTGTAACCAAAATGGCCTTTAAAAGGTTAACAACAATGGATTAAAGACAATCTCTTTAACAAGTGGTGCTGGGAAATCTGGTCATCCACTTGTAAAAGAATGAAACTGGACCACTTTCTAACACCATACACAAAAATAAACTCAAAATGGATTAAAGATCTAAACGTAAGACCAGAAACTACAAAACTCCTAGAGGAGAACATAGGCAAAACACTCTCTGACATACATCACAGCAGGATCCTCTATGACCCACCTCCCAGAATATTGGAAATAAAAGCAAAAATAAACAAATGGGACCTAATTAACCTTAAAAGCTTCTGCACATCAAAGGAAACTATTAGCAAGGTGAAAAGACAGCCTTCAGAATGGGAGAAAATAATAGCAAATGAAGCAACCGACAAACAACTAATCTCAAAAATATACAAGCAACTCCTACAGCTCAACTCCAGAAAAATAAACGACCCAATCAAAAAATGGGCCAAAGAACTAAATAGACATTTCTCCAAAGAAGACATACAGATGGCTAACAAACACATGAAAAGATGCTCAACATCACTCATTATCAGAGAAATGCAAATCAAAACCACTATGAGGTACCATTTCACACCAGTCAGAATGGCTGCGATCCAAAAGTCTACAAATTATAAATGCTGGAGAGGGTGTGGAGAAAAGGGAACCCTCTTACACTGTTGGTGGGAATGCAACCTAGTACAGCCACTATGGAGAACAGTGTGGAGATTCCTTAAAAAACTGGAAATAGAACTGCCTTATGATCCAGCAATCCCACTGCTAGGCATACACACTGAGGAAACCAGAAGGGAAAGAGACACGTGTACCCCAATGTTCATCGCAGCACTGTTTATAATAGCCAGGACATGGAAGCAACCTAGATGTCCATCAGCAGATGAATGGATAAGAAAGCTGTGGTACATATACACAATGGAGTATTACTCAGCCATTAAAAAGAATACATTTGAATCAGTTCTAATGAGGTGGATGAAACTGGAGCCTATCATACAGAGTGAAGTAAGCCAGAAGGAAAAACATAAATACAGTATACTAACGCATGTATATGGAATTTAGAAAGATGGTAACAATAACTCTGTATACGAGACAGCAAAAGAGACACTGATGTATAGAACAGTCTTATCGACTCTGTGGGAGAGGGAGAGGGTGGGAAGATTTGGGAGAATGGCATTGAAACATGTAAAATATCATGTAGGAAACGAGTTGCCAATCCAGGTTCGATGCACGATGCTGGATGCTTGGGGCTGGTGCACTGGACGGCCCAGAGGGATGGTATGGGGAGGGAGGAGGGAGGAGGGTTCGGGATGGGGAACACATGTATACCTGTGGCGGAGTCATTATGATATTTGACAAAACTAATACAATTATGTAAAGTTTAAAAATAAAATAAAATTAGAAAAAAAAAAATTAACCATGTTAAAAAAAAAAAAAAATAAAAATAAAAAAATAAAAAAGAAAAATCACTCACCTTTCAAACCTAGAGTTTGTAGCTGGAAGAGCCGACCAAGTTCATAAGGCAAAACCCGTAACAGATTGTTATTTAAAAGCAATTCCCTGTTTTAAAGAAAAAAAAAAAACAAACTTTATTAACATATCCACAGTTGCTGTTCTTAACCTGCCTTTTAAGATACCATGAGTGATATCTACAATCAAGGCATTATTTCTCTATATTCATTCCAAAATGTTATAACTACCACATTCATTAACAGTGTTTCTATGAATTTACTCATTCTCGAACACAAATTAAAGATATAGGAATTGTGTATCACTCTCAAATCCACTCCCTTTTGTCGCTCACCCAAAATTCCTCTCAGATACAAATCAAGAGAGAGAGAGATTTTATGTACCCAAAGATAGCAGATATCCTCAAACCCAGCCTCAATCACAGGGGAAAAAAATTTTTTTTAATAAACTTCAGGATTTACTACACAGTAGCCAGTAACCCATTCAAATTTCATAGCATTACAACTATAATCACTTCAAGATACAACAATCACTGACAGAAAATATAAACATTAAAAATAAAGCATAGGATAGTATAAACAGGACAGCACACATGAAGATCTGAATTTATGACTGTGAAATTTGGGGCAGATTATAGAGAAAATAAATGGCCAGTGTTATTAATTAATGACTAAAAGGTATAAAATCAGACACCTAAGAAGTATTAAAAAAAACACATACAGTAAAGGGATTGTGAAAAAACAAGATTTTTAAAATATTAAATGTTTAAATTTAAACATATGATAGCAATTTTTTAACATTACTACTCAGCAGTAAAAAGGCAGGAAAGCAATCTTTGTTTTCATTGGTTCCCCCATGCCTCAATGGGTAAAGAATCCATCTGCAACGTAGGAGACATAGGAGACGTGAGTTCAATTCCTGGGTCGGAAAGATCCCCTGGAGGAGGAAATGGCAACCCACTCCAGTCTACTACTAGTCTAGCCCCAAATAATTCTGATGAGATTTGTCACCTGAGTGTAAAGCAAGAATAAAGTATTTTAGCCCTATCCCACCTCAAGTCTGTCAAAAGAAATTGGTAATACACGCACATTTCCAGCTAGAAAACTCCAAATTTAAAGGAAGGAAGGAAAAGAAGCATTCTATGAAGGCCAACTCAAGTACTGTGCTTAGACAATTTATATCATTTAATCTTCACATACATATGGAAAGCCTACTTACTTTAAGATGAGTAACCTCCCATATTTGTATTTGGTAAATTTACAATTTTATACAGTTGTGTCACATTTATATGTTCTCACCTGAGAGACACCATGTTTCCTAGTTCTGCTGGTAAACTTCTGAGTTTATTGGATGACAGATCCAGGTAAACCAGATTATGAAGCTTGGCAATATCAGGTGGAATGCGACTAAGGTAATTGTCATTTAGGTGCAGCGCTGTCAAGTGTGTCAATGACCAAAGTGATGTACTTAAGCTCCGCACTCTACCTAAAAGGCAAAATATTGACTCATTAAACCTAGGTCCAAGACAAAAAATGAGCTACAAGCACCAAAAAGTGGGAGAAAAGCCCATAAATGCATACAGATACTCTGACATTTTAATTTTGCATTAAATGCTTTTGACTGCTTCCAAACATAACTGGTCCTTCTTTAATTCCATGCAACTTTTGTCTGACCACCATTCTTTCTCACAAATCTACCATGTATTAAAATAAAACACAATATAACAAGGAGACCCTTGGATTGAGGGTGATCACATGTCTCAAGGAGAAAGCATGGGGCTGACTTGAGCTTTTGCAATAGAATGGTCATGAATTTTTTTTAAGTCATGGTACTAACAAAGCACTTCTCACATACTTCATGAAAATTAACAGTACAAGGCTAATCTACACCTAGGGTTTGAATTAGTCTACATACTTTAAATAGACAAGAGTAACTGCTATGATTTAGAACTAATCTTAGATTAGCCACCAGGAAAATCATTTTACTCCCAAAGAAGATATCTTCCCCAGCTTTCTCATATTTCAATTATACATTAATAAATCTGGTTTAAGATTCTGCATTAAGTGCAACACACTCCAGGAAATGGTCACACATTACGCTTTACCAGTGAGTCAGCCTCTGACAGCTATGGTAGAACACATACTGGAAAAAGCTAGAAGACTTGATTCAGAGTCCTAATTTCTACCATTTGCTAGCCATATTAAGCCTAAGCAAATCACAGAGTTTCAACTTCTGTAAAACGTGGTATTATCTTAACAATAAACTTATATGAAGAGACTTTAAAAACTTTTTACCAAAGTGAAATGGTAAAAGATTCTGATTAAAAGAGCAGTGGAAGGTACAGAGGGCAATGTTGTTTTTCGTGTGGCTATCAAGCAGTAGACTCAAATTTAGATCTTCTGTCCAGGGTTCTTTCTATCACAGGTTCCTTGACCTTGTCTATAATCAGGCTTAAAGTATTAACTAGGATTTTGCATTTTAATAGGAAACAAAGTTTTCAAGTGATAGAGGTTCTAATAAATAAAACACTTAAGTTTTTACCTAAGGGTAACCAAGGGATTATCAACCAGAGACAACACTGGGACTCTGGCAATCTGGAAACATTTTAGGTTGTCAAAACCAGAGGAGTGCTACCACTATCTAGTGGGTAGAGGCCAGGAATGCTGCTGAACATCGATGTGCCACAACCACTTCCAACCACAAAGAACTGTCTACCCGGAAGTGTCAACAGTGCCAAGTTGAGAAATCCTGGGTTAACCTAGTAGGATTTGCTCATATTCATTATTTTAAAATTACCAATCACCTATCCACCCAGCTACTTTTTATCGAAGATACACATAGTTCCTGCTATACTCTAATGTGGGTTTAGCTCTTCCAATGAAAGCCTACTGAGGAAAAAATTACATTCTATGTACAGTCTGTATTATATCGATTCATAAAAGAAAAACTGTACTTATACTTTTATTTTTATTAAGTTTTTAACTTTGTAATAATTGTAGATTTATAGAAAAGTTACCAGACAACACAGTTCCTATACACCCCCCAGCCAGTTTTCCCTACTACTAGCATATTATATTACCACTGTACATTTGTAAAAGGTTTCCTAGTGGCTCGGTAGTAAAGAACATGCCTGCCAATGTAGGAGACCGGGTTCAATCCCCGGGTGGAGAAGATCCCCTGACGGAGGAAACGGCAACCTATTCCAGTATTCTTGCCTGGGAAATCCCTACCTGGGAAAAGCCTGGCAGGCTACAGCCCGTAGGGTCACAAAGAGTCAAACACAGTTTAGCAACTAAAGGGACAGAACCTGGGTCTCCTGCCTTGCAGGCAGATTCTTTACCATCTGAGCCACCAGGGAAGCCTGTTAACTGAAAGAATTAGTTACTCAGTCATGTCCACCTCTTTGTGACCCCATTGGCTGTAGCCCACCAGGTTCCTCTGTCCATGGAATTCTCCAGGCCAGAACACTGGAGTCAGTTCCCTTCTCCAGGAGATATTCTTGACCCAGAGATCGAACCTGGGTCTCCTGGATTGCAGGTAGATTGTTTACCATCTGATTCACCAGGGAAGCCCAAAAAAGAACATTTGTCAAAACTAGGAAACTAAGATTACTACTTTCGTTATTAACTAATTTACAGACTTTATTTGAATTTCACCAGTTTTTACACCTTTTTGTTAGAAGATTTGATCCAAGATACCATTTTGCATCTAGTTGCCATGTCTCTTTAGTCTTCTCTTGTCTATGACAGTTTCTCATTCTTTCCTTGTTTTCAGGACCCTGACAATCACTCTGTGGAACGTCCTTCAGTTGGTCTGATGTTTTTCTCACTATTAGACTGGGGTTATGAGTTTTCAGAAATCAGATTCTATTTTAACAAATCCTAAACATGTAAAGTCATGTAGCAGTTATCACTTTATAGAATAAACAGATAGCTTTTAGGATTCCTACTCTGCCAACAATGGGATGATAGGATGATGGCAAAGATATCAACTTGCAAAAATGATTACTCTGTGATAGAAAAACAAAATCTATTATATCAAAGAAGCAGGTTTTACTTAGAAACTGCACTCCCAATGCCTTCAGTTCTAGATGCCACCTGTGGCCCATGGTATTAATCTCAAAAGAAACAATGGAAACAAAGACATTTAGTCACAGATAAAACAGTAAGTTGAACACTAGTAAGTACCTCAGCCGGAGAAGGCAATGGCACCCCACTCCAGTACTCTTGCCTGGAAAATCCCATGGATGGAGGAGCCTGGTAGGCTGCAGTCCATGGGGTCGCCAAGAGTCGGACACAACTGAGCGACTTCCCTTTCACTTTTCACTTTCATGCATTGGAGAAGGAAATGGCAACCCACTCCAGTGTTCTTGCCTGGAGAATCCCAGGGACGGGGGAGCCTGGTGGGCTTCCGTCTATGGGGTCGCACAGAGTCAGACACGACTGAAGTGACTTAGCAGCAGCAGCAAGTACCTCAGCATTTGGATTTTTTCAATTAATTCATCTAACTCAAAATGTATAGCAATGACAAAAATGCAATACTCAACTCTTGTTCATTCTTGCGATTATGTGTGTGTGAAGTGTGAAGTCGCTCAGTCGTGTCTGACTCTTTGCAACCCCATGGACTGTAGCCTTCCAGGTTCCTCCATCCATGGAATTTTCCAGGCAAGAATACTGGAGTGGGGTGCCATTTCCTTCTCCAGGAGATCTTCGCAACCCAGGGATTGAACCCAGGTCTTCTGCATTGTAGGCAGACATTTTACTGTCTGAGCCACCTATCCCAAATTAAATGTTTCAGATTTCACTCACCCGAGATTTCTAATTCTGCCCAGTGAGATTTTTTCCCATTGGCTACCTCCTCTGCTGACATGATGGTATAAATTCTGCGAGGATCTGGAGGATCATATTTTTCCTTTGGCATCCCTATTAGTCTGTGAGAAAAAAGAAAAAAGATGACCAATTATTATAGTCATACATAAAAACAGAGGGAGAAAAATGGGACGCTAAGTTTTCTTTGGCTTCCCCCTTACCAGGCTACCCTTAAATTCTCATTAGAAGGAAAACACACGCAAAGTAGGCTAGGCTGCAGGAATTTAGTAACAGAGGCCTCAAGGAAAATGCAAAGAAGCAGGGACACTGGACTTCACAATAAAACATGGTCGTTGCTTCCCAAACATTCACTGCACCCCTTCCTCTTCATTTAGCTGCTGTGCTTTCCAACACAGACTGACCCTTTGAGAATTTCCTTGATGGACTCTGATTGGTCTAAGAGAACCAAGGTAATTCTATCCTCCTTGCTTCATGCTATTCAAATATTCCATGTCTAAAACAATAAGCACAAGATATTCTCCCTGTCACAGAGATTAGTTCAGAAATATCTAATAATCACTAGGCTTAAGACTAATTTTACATTTATGGGAAGAGCAAGCTTCTTTCTCCTATTGGTCATACATGAAAAAGAATATAACCCCAACTACTCTTGGCAATCATTCAACAACTAGAAGGGAAGCCAGCCATAGCAGTCAGAGACTAGAAAACAGAGAAACAAAGCCAGAGTCCTCACCACACCACTCCTGTAGCATTCTTCAGCACTGGGTTTTTCGACTATACAAGCCAGTCTATTTGCTTATTGTTTAAACTACTAGTTTGTGTTTTCTGCTACTTGTAATCAAAAGCATCTTAATTAAGATCATATATCTTGGTTTACATGGGCCAATCTTGGTTTATATCTGTTACTCTTAGGTCACTATTAATATAATGCTCAAAAGTGTCCAATTTGGATGATGAGTTACATGGCTGCCCTAATTTAAAGTAGTATTATACAGTTTTCTTTATATAACTGCAAAAATAATTGAACAATCATCAGTGACAACCAAATAGACATAAAACTCCTCAAGTGTGCAATGTATGAATCAGATGACAAATGGCCATAAAAATAACCATTCAAGAGGTCTTAAACTCCTGCATGCTATCATTTCAGTTTAGTTCAGTTGCTCAGTCATGTCCAACTCTTTGAGACCCCATGAACTGCAGCATACCAGGCCTCCCTATCGATCACCAACTCCCAGAGCCCACCCAAACTCATGTCCATTGAGTCAGTGATGCCATCCAACCATCTCATCCCCTGTCATCCCCTTCACCTCCTGCTCTCAATCTCAGCATCAGGGTCTTTTCAAATGAGTCAGCTCTTTCCATCAGGCAGCCAAAGTATTGGAGCTTCCACTTCAACATCAGTCGTCCCAATGAACACCCAGGACTGATTTCCTTTAGGATGGAATGGTTGGATCTCCTTGCAGTCCAAGGGACTCTCAAGAGTCTTCTCCGACACCACAATTCAAAAGCATCTATCAGTATCTGCATACTATTTATAGTTGCTTCTTTGCTCACACTTTAACACACACAGATATACATACAGACACCAAAACCAAATGTCTAAAACTGGGACTGTTTCCAAGTAGTTTAGAACCTCTATCTCAATGGAAGAGTTACTTTCAGATGGTCTGAAATTTGTTACATAGAAAGAAAAACAGGAAGAATTCTATTATGTATCAAGAAATCAAAGCTAGTTTATAAGAGTACAATCAAAATTTCCCATCCCATAATTTGCCCTAGTATTTCTGAAGGAAAAACCGTCATTTCTTCCCATTTACTAAAAGGAGCAAAGAGGAAGTTTTCCAGATTTTTTTCATCTGTTAACAGTAATTAGCTTCCAAACCTGGTTAAGCTCTTCAGCTCTAATCTTATCACATAACTGTGTGATACTGAAACATGTTTTATTTTCCATAAATGTCCCGGATCTTCATACAGCACAAAGAGTATGATCATTTTTCACAGGGGAAAAACTTGATTTTTACCCTATGTGGCCTATGTAAAATATTTCTGAATATAACATTTTTAGGTAATAAGGTTTTTAGAATTTCTACTATGCACCATAAGAAACATGTATCTCTGTGGATACTCCTACACACTAATGTAAGATTCTACAAAAACACAAGATTAATAAGCAAAACCAAATCAAATGGATTCAGATCCAAAGACATGCTACAAATTCATCAACAATAACAATGGGTAAAACTAAGACTATGAAATTTTCAAATTAACTTTCATTAATTTTAAATCATTTTCATAAAACATAGTGCAAAAAATGGTATATATGCACCTACAGCAGGGGAAGAAAAGCGACGTAATCATGAAGAACAGACAGGTGGATACAACGGGGAAAAGAGGAGAGTGGGACACATCAGGAGATTATATATATACACATATATATACTTCCATGTGTAAAATAGATAGCTGGTAGGAACCTGCTATATATACAGCAAAGGGAGCTCAGCTCAGCGCTCTGTGATGACCTAGAGGGGAGGGATGGGGGAAATGGGATGGAGATTCACGAGGGAAGGGATATATGCACACAGTTGATTCACTTTGTTGTATAGCAGAAACTAACACAACACTGTAAAGCAATTATACTCCAATTAAAAAAAAAAGTGCATCGGTCAACTTAATTTGGCAGTTTAACCATGGCTACCACTGGACAGTGTGTTACTTAAGGGATAATGAGAATGGAGGTATATCCTCTTTGTCTCTATACAGTTCCTATCACATGTGTGTGTGCTCAGTTGTATCTGACTCTTTGCAATCCATGGACTGTAGCCTTCCAGCCTCCTCTCTCCATGGGATTTCCCAGGCAAGAATACTGGAGTGGGTTGCAATTTTTCTACTCAAGGGGATCTTCCTGACCTAGGGATCAAACCCACATCTCCAGCATTGGCAGACAGATTCTTTACCACTGCAAAGCACTCCTATCACACAGTGGGCACCTAGTAAGTATTTGTGGAATGATCATGTGCTTTTTAATCCTAAAAACTACCAGCTTTCTCCCACCTAGTCCAATTAACAGTCAATGCTCTTCTAAAAATTAATCTCATGAAATGGTCATTAATCAATTTCCCTAAATAATTTAGAAATCTAGAGAGGAGATTAATAGTCATCATCTCTTTTGGCCCACAAATGTTAATATCTGAAATTGCTACTATATAAGAACTATATTTCTTTTAAAAAATTTTTATCTCTCCATCTTTGTAAGTATTAAAATTTACAAAATCTGTTTATCATATCCATAAAATGCTTACCAATGTCTATAATATGTAAAAACCAAAGTACAATTAATACTGTTATATTACGCATCAAAGGTCTCTTTTGGATTTGATTAGGAAGTCAATAAAAATACAAGTCATTTAATCCTTCAAAGTGACACTAAATTTGGATAGTCTGATTGAAGTTAAAACACTTATTTGCATTAACTAATTTAGTAGAGTCTATAGATTTGGTGATCACTACTGTCCTAAGCATCAGGTTTTCAAATATGCTACTTAAAAACTTAGCTCAAATTTAAGAAATTGGCATTACTGAACCTCCTATTCAGCTTTATCTTCCTGTTCAGTTTCTCAGCATCAATCTTCCATCTTGGAGACATTATCACAAAAACCTATTTCAAAATAACTTAATGTATAAAATAATAATTCAACTATAACTTAAATCTTTAAATGTGACACTGATAATGTGCTTTCTCAACAGTCTAAGATACAGGTCAGTCCAAGGTTTAAATACTGGATGGACACACTTCATCCAAGGAAGAGAAATGTTTTATTTTGTAAAGTCTAACAGCTAATTCCTTCCTCTAACTTTATTAAATTGATGAAAGGCAGGTTTTTCAATTGGTTTTTCCAAGAATTTCTCATTTCTGCAATATCTTACATCAGTTCCCAAAGGATCATGCCATTACATCAACCTAATTTACACTGGGGAGGGGATCCTACTAATGTAACAAGAGTAAACTAAAACCCCCTTCACAAAACAGCCTTTTTAACTTGCACTCTTCAATACTATGAAAAATACTCCACATAGCTCCCCAAATACTGACTACATAAGCTTCTTTGAACTTGCCATCCTCTCTCCTCCATTCCTTGAATCTTATATCACCAATGCAGGCTTCGCAGAATCTAGTATAAATCTAGTTCTGAGAGCAACTGTCAGTCCTGAACAAAGAACTTGATTATTTCTTAGTTTCTACGTGAACTATCCTGAAAGAAAATCATCACTGAAGGATGATTAATTATGACATACAGTGAAGATTTTCATTAGTTTATTTCTTGGAGTCGTCTGTAAAATTACGCAAAAACTTCAAGTAAACTTGTAAAATACTAACTTCATGGAAGATGTATTCCAGTCCTTTTCTGGCTGAAAGTAACACTGTATGTAACACTAGGGCTACTTTGCCCTAAAAAATTTACAATTCCCAAACTGTAAATAAAATACAAGATTCCTATATAACACGCTGTTCAATGAATAAATTGTTGCAAAATATACATGAATTACCACCAAATACACTATTGCCAAGGAACCCCAAATCTCAGGTTTTGTATCTGGGGCGAGGAAAATACTGCAACGTGACTCCTCCCTGCCCATTGTCCTCCCCACTAAATAATAATCTGAGCCAAATCAGAGCAACTATTAAAGGCCAGAACTAAGCTTCTGCTAATTTTGGTTATCTGGAGAAGCTTACTAAAAACAAAAAAATAGCAGACTCTATAGTGGATATAAAGATATAAGTCATTATGGTGTTAAACCACAGATTCCCTCAGATTACCCCCTTCTCTAAATTTAAGGTCATTTTATCTCAGTCTATAGTTCAGCACAGTTTCAGAAATTAATCCTACTTCATTTAGCATTCACAATAAGAAAGAATGCTCCAATCACAGTGAACCAAACCTCTAACTCAATGAATCCAACCCTAAAGTATAAACCAGTAGATAGGCACTTGGAGCCACAGACATATTAAGTCATCATCTCAACAGCAGTTTGCGAAGAAATCTTAGACAGAGATGTAGAGTTCTCAAAGTTAAAAGAAGACAAAATTAAGCCTACGCTGCTTACATTTTAGACCAAGATGTCAGTGTCTTATTACATTTTACATATTCTCAAATAAATCTGTCTTCTGTCAGCATTTATTTCCAAAGATCATGGAACACATTATTTGTTATTTATTGAATACCCACCTTGACTAACATCTATCCTTGCCATCTGGCCTTAATCATTAAGACCACTTTCCTTTCTGAGAAAATATGTCTAAGTTTACCATTTTTAATAAAGAAAAATAAGCACTGCACTGCAGCACTGGAAGTTTCTATTTCCTCATCAATATCTATTTTTAACTATACACAAGTATTAATCATTACAACTGTCACACAAAATTTATACCTTGCCTGTGAGCCCAGGAGCTCACAGCTGATACTTAAAAAACAGCTTCCAGCAAATCACACTGCATAAAGTAGAATCATACTGACAAAAATAAAGATTGATGGCAATCACAAGAGCTTAGAAGACATCTTGTGATAAACAACAATTTCATCCACATTCCTACTCCTCTTCTATACCAACGGCCTCCGGGTGACATTTGTCTTCAATGACATATTCAACTCAAGTCTGTAGATGAATACAGACTTGTTTCATCATTTCAATAATGAAACACTCAAAAAGAGCCATTCAAAATCTTCGTATCTCCCAATCTGTCACCACTTTAAACAAAAACAAAACAAAATTCAAGTTTTACAATGGTAAAGCCACCCATCATTAAGGAAAAAATTACCTTTGGACTTCTGGAATTTCCTGTTTCGGACCACTTTCACATTTATTCAGCAAACATTCACTGCAGGCCTGCTATCATCATGTACTGTATCAAGCACTAGGACTTCAACAGTGAACAAGACAAAGGGCATCCTTGCCCTCATGGAGCTTACACCATTTTCATGGTACTACGTGAAAAATAAAGTTATAGAATATTCTAATTTCAAATAATTTCACAAACAATTTTTCATTTCTTTTTGTTAGTAGTTTTCTCCCCGTCATCAGGTAATTGCATTTCTCCCTATAGCCACTATGCTGAAACATACAGCTAAAGGGAGAATAAAAGATCTTTATCACAGAAGATGAGAGTAATGAATAATAGATAACCTATAGAATGGACAAGGATAGGATTAAAGAGTAGCATACCCAGAACAAGAATGGCAAGTTTTAAAGGGCTTGAAATTGAGGAATAAGATCAAAGATAAAAGGATAATACACATCAGTATATTTCACTTAAGGTGATAATAGCAAATGGTTTTCTAATCCAATGATCATATTTTTTCTATGATCTTTACTAACAAACTGAATAATGATGAAACAGTAGTACCAAGGATTTTTCTGGCCTTTAAAAATACTAGTACTCAATATGTTTTATTTCTAGTCAGTTTATCCTTATCGATCTCCTTCATAACCAGTTATCTACCCCACCAAATGCTAAAGCTGAAACTCCAGTACTTTGGCCACCTCATGCGAAGAGTTGACTCACTGGAAAAGACTCTGATGCTGAGAGGTATTGCAGGCAGGAGGAGAAGGGGACGACAGAGGATGAGATGGCTGGATGGCATCACTGACTCGATGGACGTGAGTTTGAGTGAACTCCGGGAGTTGGTGATGGACAGGGAGGCCTAGCACGCTGTGATTCATGGGGTCGCAAAGAGTCAAATACGACTGAGCGATTGAACCGAACTGAACTGAAATGCATCAGTATCAGTTCAGTTGCTCAGTCATGTCCGACTCCTTGAGATCCCATGAACTGCAGCACACCAGGCCTCCCTGTCCATCACCAACTCCTGGAGTCTACACAAACAACCCATGTCCATTGAGTCGGTGATGCCATCCAACCATCTCATCCTCTGTCATCCCGTTCTCCTCCTGCCCTCAATCCTTCCCAGCATCAGGGTCTTTTCAAATGAGTCAGCTCTTCGCATCAGGTGGCCAAAGTACTGGAGTTTCAGCTTCAACATCAGTCCTTCCGATGAACACCCAGGACTGATCTTCTTTAGGATGGACTGGTTGGATCTCCTTGCAGTCCAAGGGACTCTCAAGAGTCTTCTCCAACACCACAGTTCAAAAGCATCAATTTTCTGCACTCAGCTTTCTTTACAGTCCAACTCTCACATCCATATATGACCACTGGAAAAACCATAGCCTTGACTAGAAGGACCTTTGTTGGCAAAGTAATGTCTCTGCTTTTGAATATGCTGTCTAGGTTGGTCATAACTTTCCTTCCAAGGAGTAAGCATCTTTTAATTTCATGGCTGCAATCACCATCTGCAGTGATTCTGGAGCCCCAAAAAATAAAGTCAGTCACTGTTTCCCCATCTATTTCCCATGAAGTGATGGGACCAGATGCCATGATCTTAGTTTTCTGAATGTTGAGCTTTAAGCCAACTTTTTCACTCTTCTCTTTCATTTTCACCAACAGGCTCTTTAGTTCTTCTTCACTTTCTGCCCTAAGGGTGGTGTCATCTACATATCTGAGGTTATTGATATTTCTCCCGGCAATCTTGATTCCAGCTTGTGCTTCTTCCAGCCCAGTATTTCTCATGATGTACTCTGCATAGAAGTTAAATAAGCAGGGTGACAATATACAGCCTTGGCATACTCCTTTTCCTATTTGGAACCAGTCTGTTGTTCCACGTCCAGTTATAACTGTTGCTTCCTGATGTAAAGATAAAGCCCCTGGATAAAAATGAGATAGCTGTAATGATTGTTATACTTCTTTTTTAAACGGTAATCGAAAGAAAATTTTAGGGTTGCAGAAAGATAATCTATTACTCTGCAAAAGGTAAGTTTTAGGGTTAGTCTACTAAAATACTATCAAAAGGCGGGGAAAAAGCAAAAAGAATAAAACTATAACTCCTTTTCTACATAGCCAAAAATTTTCTCCCATGTGTGGCATACCAGAAAACAACAGCGGCAGCAACATAAAACATAACTTCTAAGAGGAAAAATAAAGACCTGGAATGACAAATCTACAAAGCACTTCAAAATTCCAAAATAATGCTGTTATTAGACAAGCTTCATTTTATTTCACTAGTAATCAATTTAGACAACCAAAGCTTATCACTCTTGCCCTATCATTCCAAATTAGGTCTTGGTCTCCATTAAACAATCAATGTCTTTAATGCTTATTGTATTTACTGCCTCCCATTCAATCTAAAGATGTGGAATACAATTAACTATCTCAGAAAACAGGAGGTAATTAGACTAGATCGAAAATTTCAACACCAATTTTCCCAGGACTATGACTTTTCCAAAACCCTATCTTCCCCCTGCCTTTTTTCCTTCATGTAGCCTGTGTTTTCTACTTCCTCTAGCATGTACATTCTCATCTTTTTCAGTGATGTCAAATTCCTATCCATTCTTCATGGCTTAAGTCATCTTTTCTCTTTTCTTCAGAATATTTCCCCATCTAAAAAGCAATATAAACTTGGATATGCCCACTATCTGATATCAAACCTTACTAGAGAGCAATGATAATCCAGACCATTTGGTACTAATGGAAAGAAAGACACATATAGTTCAAAGAAACAGAACTGAGAAACCAGAAATAGACCCACGCAAATAGAGTCAATAGATTTTCCATGAAGATAAAAAGGTAATTCAACAGAGAAAGGATAGTGGTACTGGAACAATTGGATATCCATATGCAAAAATAAAGAAGCATCAATCCACACCTTGCACCATACACAAAATTAACTTGCAAGGATCCTAAGTTTAAGTGTAAAAGCAAAATCTATAAAACTTACAAAAGAAAACGTAAGAGAAAAATCTTTGTGACCCTGGATTGAGCAAATATTTCTTATATAAAACAGAAAAGCATGACCCATCAAAGAAAAAGATGCTGATAAACTAAATTTCTTGAAAATTTAAAACATGTGCTCTTTGAAAGATAACTAAAAAGATACGCCCAGTGATTGAGAATTTTGCAAAATACTTATTTGAAAAAGTACTCCTGAATATATAAACGATTCTCAAAACAAAGTAGTAAGAAACTCCAATTTTTAAAGTGGCAAAAGATTTTAACAGATACTTCACCAAAGAAGATATATAGATATAAAATAAATACATGAAAAGATGCTTGGCATTAGGCATTAGGGAAATGCAACCTAAAACCACAATGAGATATCGCTACATGCCTATTAGAACAATTACATTGAAAATTTAATAGTTAGGACTGACAAGGAAGCCACACATACACACGTGCCCCACATCCTTGTACGTGTGCTTCTAAATAGATAGGTTCAGTTCAGTTCAGTCGCTCAGTTCGATACTTTGCGACCCCATGAATCACAGCACGCCAGGCCTCCCTGTCCATCACCAACTCCCGGAGTTCACTCAGACTCACGTCCATCTCACGTCCATCGAGTCAGTGATGCCATCCAGCCATCTCATCCTCTGTCGTCCCCTTCTCCTCCTGCCCTCAATCTTTCCCAGCATCAGTCTTTTCCAATGAGTCAACTCTTCACATGAGATGGCCAAAGTACTGGAGTTTCAGCTTTAGCATCATTCCTTCCAAAGAAATCCCAGGGCTGATCTCCTTCAGAATGGACTGGTTGGATCTCCTTGCAGTCCGAGGGACTCTCAAGAGTCTTCTCCAACACCACAGTTCAAAAGCATCAATTCTTCGGCACTCAGCCTTCTTCACAGTCCAACTCTCACATCCATACATGACCACAGGAAAAACCATAGCCTTGACTAGACGGACCTTTGTTGGCAAAGTAATGTCTCTGCTTTTCAATATGCTATCTAGGTTGGACATAACTTTCCTTCCAAGGAGTAAGCGTCTAGTATATAAATACATACACATACTTACACCCTAGTATTTTACGGATGGGAAAACACAATGGTACTGTCACTTCAGAACACAGTCTGGTAGTTTCTCATAAAAGTAAACATACATTTATAGAACCCAGCAATCTCATCCTTAGGCATGTGCCCAAGTAAAATTAAAACTTACGTTCACAAAAAACCCGCATATAAATGTTTTCAGCTAAAGTTTATTGATAATCACCCAAAACTGGAAACAATACAAATACCCTTCAACTGATGAATAAAACTGTGGTATAGCTAGACAATGAAATACTTCTGCTGCTGCTGCTAAGTCGCTTCAGTCGTGTCCAACTCCGTGCGACCCCATAGACGGCAGCCGACCAGGCTCCCCCATCTCTGGGATTCTCCAGGCAAGAACATTGGCGTGGGTTGCCATTTCCTTCTCCAGTGCATGAAAGTAAAAAGTGAAAGGGAAGTTGCTCAGTCGTGTCCGACTCCTAGCGACCCCACGGATTGCAACCTACCAGGCTCCTCCATCCATGGGATTTTCCAGGCAAGAGTACTGGAGTGGGGTACCATTGCCTTCTCTGAATGAAATACCGCTCAGCAATAAAAATGACTGAATTACTAACACACACAACATGGATGACTGTCAAATGCTTTACATTAAATTAAAGATGCCAAACTTAAAATGCAATATTCAATAAATTTCAACATAAAAGAGGCCACATATGATAAACCCACAACAAACATCATACTCAATGGTAAAAACCTAAAAAATTTTCCTCAAAGATCAGGAAAAAGACAAGGATGCCCACACTCTTGTCACTTTCATTCAACGTGGTACTGGAAGTCCTAGCCAGTACAATTACATAAGAAAAATAAATAAAAAGGGATCCAAATCAGAAAGGAAGTAAAACTGTTTGCAGATAACATGATATGACACATTAAAAACTCAAAAGGATGTTAAATGAAACCAGTACAGTGACAGGATACAAAACCAATACATAAAAATCCGTTGTATTTCTATACACTAATACAAAGCTAGCAGAGAAATTAGGGAAAACCCCCATTAATATTTGCATCAAGAAGAATAAAATACTTAGGAATACTTTCACCATGGTAAAAAAAAAAAAAAAAAAAAAGGACCTGTACATTGAAAACTGTGAGACACTGATGAAAGAAATTAAAGAAGACATAAAACGATGAAAAGATATTCTATGCTTATGGACTGAAAGAATACTGTTAAAATGTCCACACTACCCAAAGCACTCTGCACATTCAATGTTAACCCTATCAAAATTCCAGTGCCATTTTTGACAGAAATAGAACAAGCAATCCTTAAATGTACATGAAACCACAAAAGACCAGAGAAGCCAAAAAAATTTAGAGAGAACAAAGCTGGAGGCATGATGCTTCCTGATTTTATACTATATTACAAAGCTGGTGGTGGTGGTGGAGGTTTAGTTGCTCAGTCATGTCCACCTCTTTGTGACCCCACGGACTGTAGCCCACAGGCTCCTCTGTCCATGGGATTCTCCAGACAAGAATACTGGAGTGGATTGCCATTTCCTTCTCCATATTATAAAGCTACAGTAGTCAAAACAGCAGGATTTTAGCATACAAACAGATCAGGGGGACACAACAGAGAGCCCAGAAATAAACCCACAAACATGTGATTAATTTATAACAAAGGAGCCAAGAATATACAATGGGAAAGGACAGTTTCCTCAATGAACAGTGTTGCAAAAATTGAAGAGCCACATGCAAAAAAAAAAGAGAAAAGCAACTGAACTGAATCCTTATCTTATGCCATACATAGAAGTCAACTCAAAATTAAAGACTTGAATGTAGACTTGAAACCATAAAACTAGAAGAATACACAGGGGGTAATAAATTCCTTAACATTGGTCTCATTAATGACTTTTTTAATTTGACAGAAAAGCAAAGGCTACAAAAGCAAAAATAAACATACTGGACTACATCAAACTAAAAAACTTCTGCTCAGTAAAGAAAACCATCAACAAAATGAAAAGGCAACCTACAGAATGGGAGAAAGTATTTGCAAATCATATATCTAATAAGGGGTTCATATCCAAAATATGTAAAGAACTCACCACTCAATGGCAAAAAAACTTCAATTAAAAAATGGGAAGCCCTCCCCGCCAAAATGAACAAACTATCTGAACAGACATTTTTCCAAAGAAAATATACAGATGGCCAACAAGTACACCGATTTGCATTTCCCTGATGATTAGGGGCTCAACACCATTAATCATCAGGGAAATACAAATCAAAACTACAACAGAATATCAACTTACACCTGTTAAAATGGCTGTTATTAAAAAGACCAGATAAATGGTGAGAAAGTGGAGGAAAAGGGTGAACTTGTGTGTACTGTTAGTAAGAATGTAAACTGGTACAGCTGCTATGGAAAACAGTAAAGAGGTTCCTCAAAAACTTACATAACTACCATATGAACTAGCAACTCCAATTTCTGGGTATTTATCCCAAGAAAACAACATCACTATTTAGAAATGACATCTGTACCCCAAGGTTCACTGCAGCGTTATTTACAACAGCCAAGACACAGTATAAACAACCTATATGCCCATCAACAGACAAATGAATAAAGAATATGTGATATAAACACACAATGAAATATCATTCAGCCATAAAAAATAAGGCAATCTGTCATTTGCAAACAGATCTGAAGACATTATGCTAAACGAAGTAAGTCAGATAAAGAAAAAATTGTATGACTGTACTCGTACATGGAAGCCAAAACACACACACACACACATGCATAAGATACAGAGAACAGATTGGTGGCTGTCGGAGGTGGTGATGTGGGGTGGGCGGAATAGGTGAAATGAGTGAGGGGAATCAAAAGGTAGAAACTTCCAGTTAAAAAACAAGTAAGTCCTTGGGAAGTAATGTATAACATGGTAACTACAGTTAACAATACTGAACTATATATTTGAAAGTTGCTAAGAGAGATCTTGTGTGGAGGTGATGGATGTTAACTAGACCTTTCTCATTACAATTATTTCACAGTATATACATATAACAAATCATTATGTTGTATACCTAATATGTGTCAATTACATCTCAAGTTTTTTAAAAGCTATGTACTATACAAATCAATTTATATGATATTTCAGAATAATTGAACCTATGGGAAGAGAAAAGTGGTAAATGGTTGCCAAGGGTTAAGGGTGGAGGGACAGATGGACTATAATGAGGATAAAGGAATTTTTTTGTGTGATTATGTGAACTAGACATACTGGTTAATCTATAATTACTCATATCATCATCAGAAATACACTCAGGAAACAAAACAACTTAAGCCTTCTTATCTCTTGGTAAAGCAAAACAATCTGGGGAAAATTGCTTTCTCATGCAAAATGCCACGTAAGTGGGTATAAACCAAAAATAAACAGAATATATGATTCCCTATCTCTAGCTTCATCTCAAGGCATTTATAAATACGTTAGCCTAAAAATAGTATAAGTGAACTTCAGCAAGTCACATCAGGAAAGTTCAGTCCACAGCATTTTGCAAACTCTCAGTAACAATGTCAAGGAGTTATAGTAAGTCAACTTCATTATTAAGTAATAAATGCTATCAGAGCATATGTGACCTAGGCCATTTGAAAAGGAAATCCCTCCCCCGCCACTCCCCCGCCAAATCTTCTAACACACGTGCGCACACACAGTACAGGGGGATTATAAGCAGTTCAGGGTTGCTAAAAATATCACTGTAGGAATGGAGAGATGGTGCTATATAGGTGGGCGGAGGAAAGATCACAGAAAGTTCAAAAATCTGTTTATGCTTTCCTACAGATCATTTTCCTAACATGAAAAACTGCCAACCTTGAGAGACTCTAATAATAAACATGACACCATCAGTCCTGGTTGCCGCCTTCAGGCATTCCATTTTACTTTCTTCTGCTCAACAGCATTTCTTCTAGTCACACTTCCAAGAGGACCTATATCATCTACTGATTCAGCTGTCACAGTCTTAAACTATAAACTTGTTTTAGAAAATTAAAATGAATGATAAAATGCATAAATTATCTGAAAAATTTATAAAGGCCTTAAAAACCCTGTATAGTACTAGTCACTCAGTTGTGTCCAACTCTTTGAAACCTCATGGACTGCAGCCCTCCAGGCTCCTCTGTTCATGGAATTCTCCAGCCAAGAATACTGGAGAAAGCTGCCATTCCCTTCTCCAGGGGATCTTTACCTAGGGATCAAAGCTGCTACCAGGGAAGCTGTATAACAAAAAAAAAGTTATAGCCCAAAGGTCAAGCAACACAGAATTTAAAATACATTGAGAAGAATTCAACAGTTAATAATATAAAATTCTAGCCAGCATTTACTTTTGTGTAAGTATAAAATTACCATACAGAAAACTTCTTCTATTTAAAGTATCTTCTAGAAAAGGAAGAAACTATATAGAAACGGACTATGTTAGAGATCTAGTTAAGTGCCCTCCTTTTACAAATTAGAGACTAAGACTCAATTTTATTAAGTAACCTGTCCAAGACACATCTCAATGGCAGAAGAAGGACTGATTCCTCAACCTGACTTCTATTCTGGGCTCTTGTTTACCGTATCTGTGTTCTCTCATTTTATGACTTAATCATATTATTTATTCACTACATTTTTACTTTAAATTTTGAAAATTAACAAGTAATGAAATGTCATCTACCCAACAACTATCTAGTTTTTCTCAAAAATGAGCATAAAAAGAACAGGATGCAGTTCACAACATTAGAACACTTGCTTAACTTCATTAAGAACTTTACACAGGAAAAAGTTCACTTTACATAGAATTTAGTTTGGCCAACAAAAACCTTATATAAAAGTCACAAACTTTAAAACCTCTTTAATCTATATCACAGTAACTTCATATGTTGCAAAACAGTTTTCTATAATCTTGACATTTTCTTCAGATAGCCAGTTTTCCTGTTTTAGCTGCTTTGTTAAGAGCTTCCAAAGACTTCATCTCCCTAGAGTTTGTTGTTCTTGTAACTCAAGGAGAGTTATCTTTGAATGTAGTTTAGGAGACTTTCTGCCAAAGATGTTCCTTATTTGCCTCTTGTCTGTAGTAAGAATGCTCAATCCGTAAAACTTGTCTCATAGTCTACATCCTTATATGATCCATATAAAATAGAAAATATTCTTATTTCTTCCCATCATAAAAGCAGACTACAGAACAATATTTGACTGGTACCACATTTAACCCAAGTGTTTCAGAATGCACAATTATAATCACTAGATTATAACAGATTCAGTTAGTCTAAGACCCAACTCTCTTTTTAATAACATAACCACATTTACTTAAGAATGCATTCCAATATCAAATGGCAAAGCTGAACAATACAAAATCGAGATCACTTTTGTACCAACCTAATAAAGACCCAATCCTAAAATGTGCACGCATGTTCTTCTTTGAGAAAATATACTTAAATGAGACTATCTCAAAACTCATAATTCTTTAGGGCCAGCAACTAACCTATATTCTAGTTCTAAAATAAATCCTTTTTTCAGGTTTTGAAAATAAAAGTAATGTAGAAATCCAAATTTAGATTATTGCATCTAAAAGAATGATTTTATGCCACAGAAGAAATGCAACAAAATCTCAAGCTTATGCCCCAAGGGTTAATTTAAAATTCCCACTTACCGACAGTTGACTGTAATTTTAGAAATGCTTCATTACTGGCTGTCCCAGCAAATTCTATTCAAAAACTTCAAAATTAACACATACTTAATGAAAAACACTATAATCTAATGTATACATAAACTGCTGCATTAAAAATACCATATGATTTCTAAATTAATACTTATTTAGTGAAAACTGTAATTTAATTGTCTACAGAGACACATGAAATACAGGATGAAAAAGAGCTACAGCAGCCCAAGTCCACAGAACTGAGGCAGCAAACGAAGTGCCTCAGGGGGGGTTTTCTCCACAATTCAGTTTCTTCATGATTCTCTTTGAAGAGAAAAAGTTAAGAGTGCAAGAAATATAACTATTAAATAATAAACTTCCATGTTCTCAGGAGTCAATTCCAAAGTGAATAATTCCAAAATGAAAATGGACTCTCCAATGATGGTTAAGAAGTGATGCTAGTCATCCCAAAATGGTGACCAAAAATATGTACAATAGTAACCAAAAGATCACATATTCTATACAATCTTGGTAAAATTAGCTTTAATCAACTTTCATTGTTTGTTATCCTTGTTTTTAAAAGCTAGTCTCCAGTAAAACTAGTAGCTCTTTTACATTGATAACAGCCTATTATAAGTTTCCTTTAATAAATAAATGCCTTAAAATACCATCATTTACTTCAAAAAAACACATGATATTCAAATAATGGCAAAATGCATGAAGTATAAATACTACAGACATTGGTCTACCCAGAACTCTATCATTTGGTCCTAACATTTGTGCCAATCTGTAATTCTATTAATAAATAATCCTTAAGAATAACATTGTTATAATCAGTATAGAGTGGATGCTTATTTTCTGTAGCCTAACCAGAAAGTCAGTAATCTAAATTTAGCAAAGAGCACCTCTAAAAATCGGAACAGTCCACTTGCCAACTGTGGAAGAGCACTAAATCAAGTTTTAAAAAATTTTTGAACATTTAAATCTTTGGGAAAACATCAAGATGTACTGCTAACTGAAAACAAAAACTGACTCCATATGGCATAATCCTATCCTGGTAACAAAACAATGTGTACATAATCTGTACCAATGTGTAGAAAAATATCTAAAACAATAACAGGAATATAATTTAATTTTTCTTATTTAGTTATATTCTCTATGACAAATATAAAATATGTAACAAAGCACTTCCCTGGTAGCTCCAACAGTAAAGAATCTGCCTGCAATGTGGGAGACCCAGGTTTGATCCCTGGATCAGGAAGATCCCCTGGAGAAGGGAATGGCCTGGTGAGCTACAGTCCATGAGGTAGCAAAAGAGTTGGACACAACTAAGCAACTAACACATTTTCTATGACAAAAGGACTTCTTTTATTATTAATATACTTTATTTTTAGAGCAAATTTAGGTTCATAGTTGAGTTTACCTGGTGGCTCAGTGGTAAAGAATCTGCCTGGCAATACAGGAGAAACAGGTTCAAGCCCTGGGTCACAAGATTCCCCCAGAGAAGGAAACAGCAACCCACTCCAGTATTCTTGCCTGGGAAACTCCATGGACTGCTACAGTCCATGGGGTCACAAAGAACTGGACACAACTTAGCACACACATAGTTAGGTTCATAGTAAAATTGAGCAGAAAGTATATATATTCCTGTCCCCACATAGCACAACCGTCCAAAACATTTGCTATAATCAATGAACCTATGCTGACACATTATCAAAGTTTATAGGTTACAACAGGGTTCACTCTTGCTGTTTCACATTCTGCCATTCTTGCTGTTTGACATGTGTATGATGACAAGAATCTACCAGTGTAGCTCCATGAAGAATAGTTTCACTGTCTGAACCATTCTCTGTGCTCTGCTTATTCATCCCTTCCTCTGGCAACCACTGATCTTTTTAACTGTCTCCATGGTTTCGTGTTTTCCAGAATGTCATATAGCAAGGAGAGCAAACCAGTCAATGCAAACTAAAAGAAATCAATCCTGAATATTCACTAGAAGGACTGATGCTGAAGCTCTAATACTCTGGCCAACTAATGTGAAGAGCTGACTCACTGGAAAAGACCCTGAAGCTGGGGAAGACTGAAGGCAGGAGGAGAAGGGGGTGGCAGAGGATGAGATAGTTGGATGGCAACTATCCAGACTCAATGGACATGAGGTTTCCACAAACTCTGGGAGACGGTGAAGGACAGAGAAGCCTGGGGTGCTGCAGTCCATGGGGTCGCAGAGTCAGACACGACTTAGTGACTGAACAACAATACAGTTGGAATCATATAGTATACAGCCTTTTCAGACTGGCTTCTTTCACTCAGTAATATGCATCTAAGGTTCCTCCATGTCTTTCGTGGCTTGATAGGCTCATTGCTTTTTAGCGCTGAATAATATTTCCATTGTCTGGATGTGCCACAGTTTACTTATCCACTCACCTACTAAAGGATATCTTGGCTGCTTTCAAGTTTTAGCAATCTTGAGTAAAGACTGTTATAAGTATCCAGGTACCAGTTTCTGGGTAGCTGTTAAGTTTTTAATTCATTTGGGTAAATATCGAACAGCATGACTCCTGGCTGGATCATATGATAATGTATTTACTTATATAAGAAACTGGGCTTCCCAGGTGGCACTAGTGGTAAAGAACAAACCTGACAATGCAGAAGACATAAGAGATCTAGGAAGATCATCTGGAGGAGGGCATGGCAACCTACTCCAGTATTCTTGCCTGGAGAATCCCATGAACAGAGGAGCCTGGCGGGCTACAGTCCACGGGATTGCAAGGAGTCAGACATGACTGAAGTGATTTAGCATGCATGCATATAAGAAACTGCCTAATAGTCTTCTTTCCAGAGTGGCTGTATCAATTTGCATTCCCAATAACAATGGAAGATCTTAGTTCCCCAAATAGGGATTGAACCCATGTCCCCTGCATTGGAAGGTGGAGTCTCAAGAACTGGACCATCAGGGAAGTCCTACAAAGAGTTCTTTTAATTATAAATTTCAAAGGCACCTGACATATATTTGAAGGTATATGTAAAACTTTTACATTTTATAAAATAGTATTTTTCATAATTCTGATAATAACCTACCTCGCACATTATCAATACTCATAAAGTTGTATCTTTCATAAAGTTGTATCTTACCTAAAGATATCTGCAAAAATATCAAGATAATAAGCTCCTACTGTAAAATACAAAGATTAACAAAACAAGAAATAAAATTCTGCCAAATAAGAAAGATAATTTAAGAATACTTAAGTCACAACATTAATGAGTCATGTAAAGAGATCATTGTCCAGCAGTATATGCAAGCCATTTCTATGCTTAACTGGTTTTTTATTATAAGCCTAAGACTCTAGATGCATACTATGGCACATAATTTTATCTAAAGTTTATTCATCCTTTGAACCCATATTTTTCTAAATTTTTTTCTATTTTTTGGTTAAGGAAATTAATCTGATTTTGCTTGGTATTATTTAAACTATAAATGTAAGATGTTTTTCTTCTATCAATCATGCATATACACAACATAATACTAACATTTTAAAAATGATGTGGCATTAAGAAAATGTTCTAAGTCAAACCACATCTAAAAGAAATGCTAGTTTTTAGTTTATAAATCAAAACCATATTCTTCCCAGAAAATTAACACATGCCTGAGGCATAAAGATCATATTCAAATTTATGTTTAAAAACTTACTGCTAATAACACTTTACAATGTATTTATTCTTGAGTTGTTCAATAATTTTAATTCAAATAAATTACCTAGCATTACTATTCTTTTTAAGATTCTTTTTAAAGGTCACTTATGAATACCTAAAGACAACAGACTACCTTCAAACAAAAATTTCCTTTCTTACAGCAGGAAATACTTGTTTCCCCAACCACCTCTGAGAATAAAATAAGTGAAATCTTCAAAAAGATAAGTGATTTCCTGTCTCTTCTTTTTGAAACCAAAGTACAATGACATATAAAAAAGGTTAAGGCTAGATGCTGTTATCCACTGAAAAATTCCCTAACACAACACTGTAAAGCAACTATATTCCAATAAAAATTAATTTTTAAAAACAGAAAAATTCCCTAGATGCCTAAATCCACTGCATCTATATGGGCAAGAAAAGATTTTTTTCCAAGCCATCAGTTTGAACAGTCACCAAAAAAAGAGAGAGAACATACTGATCAATTCCAGTAGCAACAAATAATCAAGCAGTTATGCAAAAGTGAAAATATGAGAAAGATCTACTGAATAAAACTAGTAACAACCTAAAAAATAAGTGCTGATTAATAAAACCATCACAGCTATCTCCCAGAAATACTAAAATAACTACTCACAGTCTCATATCACAGCATCTAACAGGAGTCTGCTCTAAAAAAGGAGTTTTCAAACCAGGTGTGATCTTCTCCTTGGGAGACATATGGCAATGTCTGAACATTATCTTTGGTTGTCATGATCTGGGGGTTATGTCACTAATGGTATCTAGTAAGCAGAGTTCATGGATACTGCTAAACATCCTACAATACTCAGGATAGGCCCTCAAAACAAGAAATATCTGACTCAAAAGTGTCAGTTGTGCCAAGGTTGGGAATCCTATACAAAAATGAAACCAGAGTATAATGTATGTTAAACACGTGTTGAGAGAAATCAAATACTGTTACAAAAAAATCACATGACAGAGAGGGAAAACTCAAAGGTTAGGCGTTATATTTATTCATAAGTTCTTGACTAAAAACATTCTGGCCAATTAAAGTTGTCTCTAGGTGCTAATAGAAGGAGATAGTAATCCCACCAAAGGCTGAGCATCTCAGCAATTTCCACCTTGAGACAAATATCAGATTACAGCTAGTATTCAATGAGCACCAACCATATGAAAACATTATCTACAGTGTTTTATGTATGTTCACTTGGAAATTATAAATATTCTATGTTGTATGTGTTTCAATTACCTCTATTTTGGAAAGGAAAGGGAACTTGCTTCTGGTCACATGGCTAGTGGGTAGCAGAGCTAGGATTTAACACAAGCAGTCTGGGCCTACAGTCTCAGTCTTATCCAATACAACCAATAATGCTTCATATGCTGGAAATGGAAAAGTCTGAGGACAGAGCAACATAAAAGGAAGAAACTTCACCAAGAACTCAGGGTCTTGAGTACTAAGCAGAAGCCATCAATTGCTGAGTGTTGGGCAGGGAAGCTGAAGAAGACAAAGCCAATATAACAAACTATAGGAACTGATAAAAGAACTCTTTGAAAAACATCATACTTAACAGTCAAATTTTGAATGCTTTCCTACTAAGACCATGAACAAGGCAAGGATATCTGATCTCACTTCTATTCAACTTTGTACTGATGATTCTAGCCCATACAATAAAGACAGAGATGCAAAAAGCTCCAAAATCACTGGAGATGGTAACTGCACTCATGAAATTAAAAGACACTTGCTCCCTGGAAGGAAAGCTATGACAAACCTAGAATTGTATAGAAAAGCAGAGACATCACTTTGCCAAAAGGATTATGGTTTTTCCAGTAGTCATGTACAGATGTGACAGCTGGACTGTAAAGAAGGCTGAGCACGAAGAACTGATACTTTCAAATTGTGGTGCTAGAGAAGATTCTTTAAAGAGTCCCCTAGACAGCAAGGAAATAAAACCAGTCGATCCTAAAGGAAATCAACCCTGAATATTCATTGGAAAGGCTGTTGCTGAAGCTGAAGTTCCAATACTTTGGCCACCTGATGTGAAGAGCTGACTCACTGTAAAAGACTTTAACACTGGGAAAAACTGAAGGTAAAACGAGAAAGGGATGGCACAGAACGAAATGGTTAGATAGCATCACCAACTCAGTGGACATGAACTTAGGCAAATTCCAGGAGACAGTAGAGAACAAAGAAGCCTGGCATGTTACAGTCCATGGGGCTGTGAAGAGTCAGACATGACTTGGTGACTGAAGAGCAATAACAACATATGCAAAGACTCAACTGAACCCAAATGTTCTTGGTACCTTTATCCGTAAGAATAAAAAACTGGGGGAAAAAAAGACTATCAACAGCTTAACAGAAAGTAGAACTGGTAACTACATGCACATAATGAAGTACTATTCAGCAATAAAATGAAATTATCTATACTACATAATGGTCAAAAGATCAACCCAAGAAAAACATGTAACAATCCTAAACATATATGCACCCAACAAAGGAGCACCTCAATAAGGCAAATGTGAATGGATATATAAGGAGAAATTAACAAAAACATAATAACGGGTTAACACCCCACTTACATCAATGGATGGAAACTCAATAAGGAAACACAGATTTTAAATGACACATTAGACCACATTTAAGTGTGACTTAATTCACAGCATTCCATCCAAGAGCAGCAGAATACACTTAAGTCCAGGTGGAACATTCTCCAGGATAGATCACATAACTGGTCACAAAGCAAGCCTTGGTTAATTTAAGAAAACTGAAGTCTTATCAAGCACCTTTTCCAACATAATGCTTTGAAACTAGAAATCAACTACACATACACAGGAAAAAAAAAAAAAACAAAACCCTACAAACATGTGGAGGCTAAATAATATGCTATGAAACAACCAATAGATCACTGAAGAAATCAAACAGGAAATTTAAAAACTATACCTAGAGACAAATGAAAACAAAAATATGATGATGCAAAACCTATAGGACACAGCAAAAGCAGTTCTAAAAGGGTAGTTTATAGTGATACAAGCTTACCACAGGAAAAAAAGAATAACATCAAATGAACAACCTAACCTTACATCTATAGCAACTAGAGAAAAAAGAATAAATGAAACCTAAAGTAAGTCAAGGCTGTATATTGTCACCCTGTTTATTTAAATTCTATGCAGAGTACATCATGAGAAACGCTGGGCTGGAAGAAGCACAAGCAGGAATCAAGATTGCCAGGAGAAATATCAATAACTTCAGGTATGCGGATGACACCATCCTTATGGTAGAAAGTGAAGAGGAACTAAAAAGTCTCTTGATGAAACTGAAAGAGGAGAGTGAAAAAGCTGGCTTAAAGCTCAACATTCAGAAAATGAAGATCATGGCATCTGGTCCCATCACTTCATGGGAAATAGATGGGGAAACAGTGGAAATAGCGTCAGACTTTATTTTGGGGGGCTCCAAAATCACAGCAGATGGTGACTGCAGCCATGAAATTAAGAGACACTTACTCCTTGGAAGGAAAGTTATGACCAACCTAGATAGCACATTCAAAAGCAGAGACATTACTTTGCCAACAAAGGTTCGTCTAGTCAAGGGCTATGGTTTTTCCAGTGGTCATGTATGGATGTGAGAGTTGGACTGTGAAGAAGGCTGAGTGCCAAAGAAATTGATGCTTTTGAACTGTGGTGCTAGAGAACACTCCTGAGAGTCCCCTGGACTGCAAAGAGATCCAACCAGTCCATTCTGAAGGAGATCAACCCTGGGTGTTCTTTGGAGGGAATGATGCTAAAGCTGAAACTCCAGTACTTTGGCCACCTCATGTGAAGAGTTGACTCACTGGAAATGACTCTGATGCTGGGAGGGATTGGGAGCAGGAGGAGAAGGGGACGACAGAGGATGAGATGGCTGGATGGCATCACTGACTTGATGGACGTGAGTTTGAGTGAACTCCGGGAGTTGGTGATGGACAGGGAAGCCTGGCGTGCTGCGATTCATGGGCTCACAAAGAGTTGGACACGACTGAGCGACTGAACTGAACTGAAAGTTAGTAGAAGGAAATAAATCATAAAGATCAGAGCAGAAATAAATGATATAGAGACTAAAAAAATTGACAGAAAAGATAAAAAAAGCTGACTCTTTGAAAAGATAAGTAAAATTGATAAACCTTTATTTGCCAGACCCATACAGAAAAAAAGGGACAGGCCTCAAATCAGTAAAATACAATTTAAAAATGGAGAATTTATAACAAACACCACAGAAATACAATGAATCAAAAGAGACTACAATGAGAAACTGAACAGTAATAACATGGGACAATCTAGAAGAAATGGAAAAATTCTTAGAAAGGTACTATCTGTGAAGAATGAACCAGGAAAAAATATAAAATATGAACAGACCAATTGCCAGGACTGAAATCAAATTAGCAATTTTAAAACTCTCAATAAACAAAAGTCCAAGACTAGATGGCTGCATAGGTGAATTCCAGCAAACATTTAGAGAGAAGAGTTAACACCCATTCCTCTGAAACTATCATTAAAAAAAAAAAAACCTTCAGAGGAAGGAACACTTTTGAACTCATTCTATGAGGACACTATCACCCTGATACTGAAACCAAAGAAATCACACACACACACACACAATCACAGACCAATACCACTGATGAACATAAATGAAAAATTCCTCAATGAATCATACACCATGACTAAGTGGGGTTTATTCCAGGGATGCAAGGATATTTAAATATCTACAAATCAATCAGTGTGCTATACCACGTTAACAAATGGAAGAACAAAAACCAACTGATCATCTCAATAGATACAGAAAAAACCTTTTGATAAATTTCAACATCCATTTATGTTAAAAATTCTTCAGAAAGTGGCATAAAAGGGCATACCTCAACATAAGAAATACCACATATAGCAAATTCACAGCTAACATCATACTCAACAGTGAAAAGCTGAAATCATTTCCTCTAAGATCAGAAACAAGCAAGGATGCCCACTTTCACCACTTTTATTCAATATAGTTTTTTAAGTCCTAGCCACAGCAATCAGACAAGAAAAAGAAATAAAAGGAATACAAATTGGAAAAGAGGCAGTAAAATTTTTACTGTTTTCAGATGACATGATGCTATACAGAGAAAATCCTAAAAATGCTACCAGAAAACTAATAGAACTCACGAATGAATTTGGTAAAGTTGCCAGATACAAAATATACAAAAATCTGTTGCATTTCTATACACTAACAATGAAATATCACAAAAAGAAATTAAGGAAACAATCTCATTTACCATCATATCAAAAAGGATAAAATACCTAGGAATAAACATATCTAAGGAGGCAAAAGATCTGTATTCAGAAAACTATATGATACTGTTCAGAGAAATCAGAGATGAGACAAACAGATGGTAAGAGATACCATGTTCTTAGACTAGAAGAATAAATACTGCAAAAATGACTATAATACCCAAACCAATCTACAGATTCAATGCAATCTCTATCAAATTACCAAGGGCATTGTTCACAGAATTAGAACAAAAAATTTTACAATTTGTTTGGAAACACAAAAGACCATGAAAAGCCAAAGAAATCTTGAGAAAGTAAAGTGAAGCTGGAGGAAACAGGCTTCCTGACTTGAGAATGTACTATAAAACTACAGTCATCAGTAAGGTACTGAGACATACACACAGAAATATACATCAATGAAACAGGACAGAAAGCTCAGAAATAAACCTAAGCACCTATGGTCAATTAATCTACAACATAAGAGGCACAATACATAATGGAGAAAAGACAGTCTCTTCAATAAGTGGTATTGGGAAAATTGGATAGCGACGTGAAAGAATGCAATCAGAAATTCTCCAACACCATACACAAAAAAACTCAAAATGCATCAAAAACCTAAATGTAAGACCAGATGCTACAAAACGCAAAGAAAATATAGGCAGAACACTCTGACATAAATCACAGCAATAGTTTTTTGGATCTGCTTCCTAAAGTAATGAGAATAACAACAAAATAAAAACTAAATTAAACTCAAAAAGATTTTGCACAGCAAAGGAAACCATAAACAAACCAAAAGACAACCTACAAACTGGGAGAAAACATTTGCAAACAATGTAACCAACAAGAACTTAATTTTCAGAATATACAGACAGTTCATATAGTTTAATATCCAAAAAGGGGGGGCTGGGTGGCAGAAGACCTAAATAGACATTTCTGCAAAGAAGACATATAAATGACAAGCACATGAAAAGATTCTCAACATTTCTAACTATCAGAGAAATGGAAAACAAAACTACAATGATTTATCACCATGAAACAGTTAGAATGGCCATCACCCAAAAGTCTACAAATAATAAATGCTGGAGACAGTGTGGAAAAAAAGGAACCCCTCTACACCACTGGTGGGAATGTAAATTGGTACAACTACTATGGAGAACAGTACAGAGGTTGCTTAAAAAACTAAAAACAGAGTTACCACATGATTCTGCAATCTCATTCCTGGGCATACATCTGAAGAAAACCCTAATTTGAAACAAGATGTGCATCTCAATATTCACTGCAGCACCATTTGTTGTTGCTGCTCAGTCGCTAAGTTGTGTCCCACTCTTTGTGACCCTATGGACTACAGCACACCAGGCTTCCCTGCTCTTCACTTTCTCCTTGAGTTTGCTCAAACTTCTGTCCATTGAGTCAGTGATGTCATCCAACCATCTCTGTCACCTTTCTCCTCCTGCCATCAATCTTTCCCAGCATCAGGATCTTTTCCAATGAGTCAGCTCTTCGCATCAGGTGGCCAAATACGGGAGCTTCCACACCAGTCCTTCCAATGAATATCCAGAATTGATTTCTTTTGGGACTAACCGGTTTGATCTACTTGCTGTCCAAGGGACTTGCAGAGTCTTCTCCAAGCACCTGAGTTTGAAAGCATCAATTCTTCGGTGCTCAGCTTTCTTTATGGTCCAACTCACACCTGTACGTAACTACAGGAACAGTCAATATACAGAAGCAAACTAAATGTCCACCTACAGAGGATTAAAGATGTGGTACGTATATACAATGGAATATCATTAAGCCATAAAAAGAATGAAATAATGAAATAACCAGCGAAGCCCAACAATACTGGAGTGGGTAGCCTATCCCTTCTCCAGGGATCTTCCTGATCCGGGAATCGAACTGGGATCTCCTGCATTGCAGGCAGATTCTTTACCAAATGAGCTATCAGGGAAGTCCAAGAAATAATGCCATTTGGAGCAACACAGATGGAACTAGAGATTATCATACTAAGCAAAGTCAGACAGAGAAAGACAAATATCACGTGTGTTCTGATCACTCTTTCGTGTCCGACTCTTTGCAACCCCATAGACCGTAGTCCATGGAATTCTCCAGGCCAGAATACTGGAGTAGGTAGCCTTTCCCTTCTCCAGGGGATATTCCCAACCCAGGGATCGAACCCAGGTCTCCAACCCAGGTCTCCCACATTACAGGCAGATTCTTTACCAACTGAGCTTTTAGGGAAGCCCAAAGTCAGGGATAGTGTTAGTTGCTCAGTTGTGTCTGACTTTTTGCAACCCCATGGGCTGTAGCCTGCCAGGCCTCTCTGTCTATGGGATTCTCCAGGCAAGAATACTGGAGTGGATTGCCATTCCTGTCTCCAAAGTATCACATGATATCACTTAAACGTGAAATCTAACAAATGACACAAGTGAACTTATTTACAAAACAGACACAGAAAACAAACTTATGGTACCAAGGGGGACATCAGAGGGAAAGGGGAGATAAATTAGGTGTTCTGGATTAACACACATATATACAAACCACTGTATATATACTGGTGAACAACAAAGTCCTACTATATATATAAACAACAAAGTCCTACTATATATATAGCACAAGAACTATATTTAACATCTTGTAATAGTCCCATCACTTCATGGGAAATGGATGGCGAAACAGTAGAAATAGTGTCAGACTTTATTTTTTGGGGCTCCAAAATCACTGCAGATGGTGACTGCAGCCATGAAATTAAAAGACACTTACTCCTTGGAAGGAAAGTTATGACCAACCTAGACAGCATATTAAAAAGCAGAGACATTACTTTGCCAACAAAGGTCCATCTAGTCAAGGCTATGGTTTTTCCAGTGGTCATGTATGGATATGAGAGTTGGACTGTGAAGAAGGCTGAGCGCTGAAGAATTGATGCTTTTGAACTGTGGTGTTGGAGAAGACTCTTGAGAGTCTCTTTGACTGCAAGGAGATCCAACCAGTCCATTCTGAAGGAGATCAGCCCTGGGATTTCTTTGGAAGGAATGATGCTAAAGCTGAAACTCCAGTACTCTGGCCACCTCATGCAAAGAGTTGACTCATTGGAAAAGACTCTGATGCTGGGAGGGATTGGGGGCAGGAGGAGAAGGGGACGACAGAGGATGAGATGGCTGGATGGCATCACCGACTTGATGCACATGAGTTTGGGTGGACTCCGGGGGTTGGTGATGGACGAGGCCTGGCGTGCTGCAATTCATGGGGTCGCAAAGAGTTGGACGCAACTGAGCAACTGAACTGAACTGAATAAGCTATAATGGAATAGAATTTGAAAATATATATGTACACACACACACACATATATATATCTGAATCAGTTTTCTGTACGCCTGAAACATACACAACGCTATAAATTAACCACAATTTTTTAAACAGGTTAAAAGAATAAAAACAAAAATAAAAGACGTTTATGGAAAATGGGAAAAAAGATCAACCAATTGATATACCCAACAACATGAATAAATTTCAAAATAATTTTGCTGAGTGAATGGAATTAATTTTGGTAATTTCAGCAAATTGATTCTTAGGAAAATTGATTTTTCAAGAAGTTCATCTAGAAACAGAAGAGTTGAGGAGTAGGAGGTCTATACAGGTCTTGACTTTAAAACAGTTCAGCGCAAAGCCTGTATATTAATAAATTGCTAATTCAATAGTCATTTTTCTTCATGTATATAGTCCCCTCAGAAACCTCAAGGACAGAGGAATGGATAAAGAAGATTTCCCCACGGACGGAGAAAGGGATAAAGATTTACAGCTAGACTATTACTCAACCATAAGAAAAGAATGAAATAATGCCATTTGCAGCAACATGGATGGACCCAGAGACTATCATACTAAGTGAAGTCAGAAAAAGAACTAATACAACACAGCAAATCAACTACACTCCAATAAAAGAAAAAGAAAAAAGAAACCCCAAAGAGACAAGTACAACTCTAACTAGCTGGACAGATAGGCAAATGAGAGTACAGTCAGAGATCCAGGGCTACCCAAATCCTATTGAAATCATATTCCTAACATGAAATCATATTCCTAACATTCCAAATCCAAGTAACCTGGAGTACACAGTAACTCAGAAACAGTTCTATTTTCTGTTACAGGCACAACAAATGTAACATCCATTACAGTGTGGCTTATTATTCAACAAACTTTGAGATAACACAAGGGAAAATATTTTCCCATTTCTCTAATGAATTCTCACACTAGCAGTTCCTCTCTTTCATTTCCTACTTCAATCACAAATACAATGACAAAATAAGAAAAATGGTTTGGGATTTTTACATTTTATACTCTTATCTGCCAAATTCTCTGAGGATTTAATTCCACAGCCCTCACATCCCTCTTTGAAGGATAGTTGTAAGATACCCAGGTAAGCAGGAAAAAAAAAAAAAAAAACACAGGATGAGAAAAAAATTTCCATACTGTTATATACTCGAGATGCTATTATGTAGTCAAGAGGGAACTATCCAACACATCTGGCATGTGTTCAAAAATAAACAAGCGAAGTTGTTGGTCTATTCTCCAGCACTGTCCTTAACGTACTAATCATAAAAGGTCACTATATCTGATTGCTAGGATTTCTCCTTTGAATTCCTCTTCTCCACCACAGTTAATCTACCAAAGTTAGAGAGAGGGGAAAAAACACAAGCAAAAGTATTCTATTCTCAAGTGAAAGTGAAAGTCACTCAGTCCTGTCTGACTGCTTGCGACCCCATGGACTATACAGTCCACGGAATTCTCCAGGCCAGAATACTGGAGTGGGTAGCCTTTCTCTTCTCCAGGGGATCTTCCCAACCCAAGGATTGAACCCAGGACTCTCACACTGCAGGCAGATTCTTTACCAGCTGAGCCTCAAGGGAAGCCTTTCTATTCTTAAAGATGTCTACAATTTAAGATCAGAAAATTCACTGCAAGCATTCTCCTAAAACTGCTAATCAGTAATAAGTATTACTCAAAGAATACTTATTATTCTCTTCAACCAGTTCTCTGTGCAATCTGAAAGCATACTAAGAATCCACAGCAAAGTCTGTTGTTTTGAACATACCAGAAATGAAAACATCTTTGCTAGCTGAAGAAAGTGAAGAGTAAGTATGTTCACACCCAAACTGATACAGGCTACAAGGGCACTTGTAAAACGATCACAGATCACATAGATAAGTCACACACTGTTTAAAAGTAAGCACATCAAGAGTACGAAAGTTCCTATGACTTGAAATAACAAATCTACTAGAAAAATTGGACTTAGTCCAATGCGTTATATGTGAAGTGTTATGCTAATACTCCATAACAAAACAGAATACTTCATCTTTTTCTTTCTCCTATCTTCTAATTTCAGGTTCTGCCTTGCTACTGCTACTAAGTCACTTCAGTTGTGTCCGACTCTGTGCGACCCCATAGACGGCAGCCCACCAGGCTCTGCCGTCCCCGGGATTCTTCAGGTGAGAACACCGGAGTGGGTTGCCATTTCCTTCACCAATGCATCAAAGTGAAAAGTGAAAGTGAAGTCGCTCAGTCGTGTCCAACTCTTAGTGACCCCATGGACTGCAGCCTACCAGGCCCCTCCGCCCATGGGATTTTCCAGGCAAGAGTACTGGAGTGGGGTGCCATTGCCTTCTCCGTAAGTTGGTTTATATAAGCAAAAAAATCATCTGTGTATTAACTATGAAAGTTGTATTACGTCAAGAAAATTTAAACAACTCATTCAAGAAAATTTAAACAACTAATTCAAGAAAACATTTGGTTTCCATTACTAGAAAACTGAACATGATAGCTGAATCAAAAACTAAGGATTTAACTAATGAACCCTTTTCATAATAGCTTTTCTATTTCTTTGGGGGAAATAATTTAATTAAATCTTGAATACTAAGTTTTCTTGACTAACATCAAAGTCTGAGAGTAATCATAATCGCTGTCCCATACTTTTCGACCTGAACAAAATGTGAACAGCCAAGCTGATTCATTGGAAAAGACCCTGATGCTGGAAAAGACTGAGGGCAAGAGGAAAGGAGGCGACAGAGGACAAGATGGTTGGATGGCATCATCAATTCAATGGACATGAGTTTAAGCAAACTCCAGGAGACAGTGAAGGACAGGGAAGCCTGGAGTGCAGCAGCTCATTGGGTCACAAGAGTTGGACAAGATTTATCAACTGAAAAACAGCAACCTGCCTTAGATACACATAGCCAAATATACATAGAGAGGTGTTAAAAAGTCTCACTTATCTGAGAACCAGAGTTTAGAATTTGGAAAAGCTGTATCTAAATCTACAAATCTCCATTTAAAACAGTGAAATAAAACTGAAAAACCTTAGTAACCAAACTCCAGGATCAGACTCAATAAAAGGCACAAAGAAAAGCTCCATCCAGGAAAGAGTTCCAAGGTGCCAGCATCTTAATTATGAAAGAATTTAAAAGGCAAGGCCAATGCAGACTTACACTGATCCAAACGAGATAGCATTAAACAATGCAGCTAATCCACTTTTTGACAGAAATAAATGCCTAAGGAGAGTACCCACTCCACTCATACAAAAGACTGCCAAGAAGGTGGCGCTTTGTGCTGAGAGGAAAAGATTTGAACGGGAGGGGTGTCAGCTTTAAAACAGTTCCTAAAATAGTTGCTTAAAAGGATAAAGAATAGGAGAACTTACAAAGGCTTTGAGTCACGCTTGGTTCCAGGAAAAGGATACTCTGGCTGTATGTGAAAGCAAAACCCAGCCATTGTAAAACACAGATACCCAGATTTTGTCAGCAAAACAAAGAGTATTGTCCATTATTTCCCACAAAGGCAGCGGAGCCTTTAACTTGGAGTCCTGTTTTTCCCTGACAGGTAGATACTCTCCAAAAGCAACAAAGTAAACTAAATATGAAACTCTTCTAAATTTCAACCCTATAGTCAAAATGCCAAATTCACAAATGCATCAAAGGTCACAGAGGAACAAATTTCCTGTTTTGTTACTTAAACTCATTACCTTCCTCCTGAGCTAACCAATACAGAATTTCCTCCTTCTTGTTTTGAGGCTGACAAAATGAGCAAGGTATAAGAACAACAGACAGTTACCCAGGATCAAGGAATAAAATTTGGTATCATTTTCTAAAACCCAGTTGCACATAATCCATGTCTTTTATTTCTTCCTATGATGAACGCCAAGAGTTTTATTAACAAATTTTTAAAACTCTGAGGTTGTTTTAAAAAAGACTAAAACAAAATTCAATGCTTTAAAAACACATCAAAAATCCATTATATCTTTAATTACTAGAACTGTGTTCCTTGGCCCAAAAACCTTATCGTCTAGGAAAGATGAGGAAAAGGTAAACAATGATTACCACATTGTAAACATTTACATCTTTCCCATCTCTTTCTAAAATGTACTTAAAGTTGCTTGCCACAAAGAATATTTAACTATTTACAAAAAACTGTAGTTTAATAAAGAAATGTTTAAGTTCAACAATAAGCTACTAAGAAGAATAAAATTTGAATGGAGTAACAGTCTTCAGGGGTTGATGACTGTGAAATGTGCTACAAGCATTGTAATTTGTAACTAATAGCAGTAAAAATGACCTAAGTTTGTGTACAATTTATACACACAATATATGTTGTACTGGTAACCCTATCCTCTAACCAACATTCTACCAATGAGAGAAAAAGGAAGAATCACAACTATTCCTCAGAGATATACTAATGATAGATACATGCTGCATTTGTGAAAATCATCTTTCATGTGATCTATTTCTACTTCTTTGACTAAAGCATCTACTTCTGCTTCACTGACTATACTAGAGCCTTTGACTGTGTGGATCACAATAAACTGTGGAAAATTCTTAAAGAGATGGGAATACCAGACCAACTTACCCACCTCCTGAGAAATCTGTATACAGGCCAAGAAGCAACAGTCAGAACCAGACATGGAACAACTAACTGGTTCCAAATTGGAAAAGGAGTACGTCAAGGCTGTATATTGTCACCCTGCTTATTTAGCTTATATGTAGAGTATATCATGAGAAACGCTGGGCTGGATGAACCACAAGCTGGAATCAAGATTGCTGGGAGAAATACCAATAACCTCAGATATACAGATGACACCATCCTTATGGCAGAAAGCAAAGGAGAACTCAAGAGCCTCTTGATGGAAGAGAAAAAAGAGAGTGAAAAAGCTGACTTAAAACTCAACATTCAAAAAAACGAAGATAATGGCATCTGGTCCCATCACTTCATGGAAAATAGACAGGGAAACAATGGAAACAGCGAGAGACTTTATTTTGGGGGGCTCCAAAATCACTGCAGATGGTGACTGCAGCCATGAAACTAAAAGACACTTGGCTCCTTGGAAGAAAAGCCATGACAAATCTAGACAGCATATTAAAAAGCAGAGACATTACTTCGCCAACAAAGGTCTGTACAGTCAAAGCTATGGTTTTTCCAGTAGTCATGTATGGGTGTGAGAGTTGGATCATAAATAAAGTTGAAATGGAAGAACTGATGCTTTTGAATTGTGGTGTTGGAAAAGACTCTTGAAAGAGTCCCTTGAACAGCAAGGCGATCAAACCAGTCAATCCTAAAGGAAATCAGTCTTGAATATTCATTGGAAGGACTGATGCTGAAAGTGATGCTCCAATAGTTTGGCCATCTGATATGAAGGACTCATTTGAAAAGACCCTGATGCTGGGAAAGACTGAAGGCAGGAGGAGAAGCGGATGAAAAGGATGAGATGGTTGGATGGCATCACCAACTCAATGGACATGGGTTTGAGCAAGCTCTGGGAGTTGGCGATGAACAGGGAAGCCTGGTGTGCTGAAGTCCATGGGGTTGCAGAGAGTCGGACATGACTGAGTACATTGTATGGCTTTATTTAGTCCTCATCCTATTAAAATATGTCTGTCTCTCTTACCACTCTAATAAAAAAGTATTCTTATTAAACATATATGAACTCAAATTACTAAACTGATTTTCAATCCCTTTTTCAGTCAATATTCATTCTGCGTGGTTCTCTGGTTTTAAAAACTGAGGACCATTCTCTTCCTGAAACTTTCCCATCTTATCTTCAGAATTAGATTTTAAGTAGGCTGAAGGAAGATAAGAGTTTATAAATGTGAGAGAAGAAAACATGTATCGAAAGCCCAGTATATGTCCAGATACTGTGCTAAATGATTTGCATGCATTATACATTTAATTTTTCTGAAATTATAAACTACTTGTTAATTGCCATTTTACCAATGAGAAAGCTGAAATACAGATAAGTTGTGAAATATCCAACATCTCACAGCTAGTGAGTGATTGGACTGGAATTTAAACATGGCTAAATCCAACTGCAAAATCTAAACTGCTTCTACTAAACCATGACAAGTTTTAGACATTTCTAGAAGAAAATGAAGAATAATAATCTTGTAATTTTGGAGTAAAAAGACTTCAAAGCAAGGTAAAGACTAAAGAAAAACAATGACAAATTAAACATCAATGTCCATAAGACAAAGAGCAAAGTCATAAACTCAAGAGCAAAGCGGAGCAAAAGGTCTCTAATATTTTTTATGGGCAATGAGGTAATGTTTCTAAAATACAAACAGCTTTTACAAATCGATGAGAGAAAAATGTGAACCTCTCAAAGGAAAAATTAGGGTTAAAGGTCATGATCATGCAAATCACAAAAGAAGAAATACGATGACCAAAAAAAGTGAAAAAAATGTAACTCCACTAATCATCAGTTGAAGACTTTTTTAATCATGTGACTTTATTATCAAAATGGCAAAGATTAATATCAAAGTGTGGGGAAATAGACACAACTGGTAGGAGCATAAAAGTGCAACCTGATAAGATATCAAAATTTTGAATGTGAAATCATTTTAATCTAGCAAGTCCACTTTTAGAAATTTACCCTTTAAAACAGTAGACAAAGGTGTTTGTTTATAACTGCAGAAAATAAGGAAATCAATTAATTGCCAATCAATAGGGGACTGAATTATACAGCACATCAATAAAATTGACTACAATCCAGTCATTAAAAAGCATAACCAACACAATATTGTAAAGCAATTATCTTTCAATTAAAAATAAATTAAAAAAAATTTTTTTACTTAAAAAAATGATACATGGAAATATAAAACGATGCAGCTGCTGTGGAAAAGTCTGTCAGTTCCTCAAAAAGTTAAACCCAGAAATACAGATGATCCAGTAATTCCACTCCTAGGGATATACTCAAGAAAAGAAAATTTATGTCAAAAAAAAACAAAAACCTTTACATGAATATTTATAGGAGAATTATTTTTAACAGCCAAAAAACTGGCACCAACCCAAATATTTATCAGCTGGGAACAGGTAAAATATTGTCTATCCAACTCTTTGTGACTGCATGGACTGTAGCCCATCGGGCTCCTCTGTCCATGGAATTCTCCAGGCAAGAAAACTGGAGTGGCTAGCCATTCCCTTCTCCAGGAGATCCTCCCGACCCAAGGATCAAACTCCTGAATTCCAGGTAGATTCATTACCGTCTGAGCTACCAGGGAAGCCCATATCCATACAATGGCATAAAAAGGAATGAAGTTGTGTTTCTTGCTTCAACATGGCATCATCTCGAAAACACTATGCTAAGTTAAAAAAGCCAGACACAAAAGGTCACACATTATATGATTCCATTTACATTAAATGCCCTGAAAAGGTAAATTTACAGAGACAGAAAGTACATTGGTAGTTGCCAGCAAATTAATGAATGGGAAAATCTGAACTGCTAATAGATATGAGATTCCTTTGAGGGTGATGGAAATGTTCTGAAATTAATAGTGGTGGTTCACAACACAGTGAAAACACTAAAACCACTGAAGTGTACACTTGAAAATGGTGAATTTTGTGTTTGTGACATATACCTCAATTTTTTTAAGCTATACATTTTTAATGCATATCTGATAGAAAAATTGTCAATAATATAATGTTAAATCAAAAAGCAAGTTTTAATAACAGTATCAGTTCAATTCAGTTGCTCAGTCGTGTCTGACTCTTTGCGACCCCATGAACTGCAGCACACCAGGCCTTCCTGTCCATCACCAACTGCCAGAATCCACCCAAACCCATGTCCATCGAGTCAGTGATGCCATCCAGCCATCTCATCCTCTGTCGTCCCCTTCACCTCCTGCCCCCAATCCCTCCCAGCATCAGGGTCTTTTCAAATGAGTCAACTCTTCACATCAGGTGGCCAAAGTACTGGAGTTTCAGCTTTAGCATCAGTCCTTCCAATGAACACCCAGGATTGATCTCCTTTAGGATGGACTGGTTGGATCTCCTTGCAGTCCAAGGGACTCTCAAGAGTCTTCTCCAACACCACAGCTCAAAAGCATCAATTCTTCAGTGCTCAGCTTCCTTTATAGTCCAACTCTCACATCCATACATGACCACTGGAAAAACCATAGCCTTGACCAGACAGACCTTTGTTGACAAAGTAATGTCTCTGCTTTTGAATATGCTGTCTAGGTTGGTCATAACTTTCCTTCCAAGGAGTAAGCATCTTTTAATTTATTATGAAAGTGAAAAAGGAGAGTGAAAAGCTGGCTTAAAACTCAACATTCAAAAACGAAGATCATGCCATCCAGTACCATCATTTCATGGCAAACAGATGGGGAAACAATGGAAACATGACCGACTTTATTTTCTTGGGCTCCAAAATCACTGCAGGTGGTGACTGCAGCATGAAATTAAGACACTTGCTCCTTGGAAGAAAAAGCTATGAAGAACCTAGACAGCATATTAAGAAGCAGAGACGTTACTTTGCCAACAAAGGTCTCTATAGTCAAAGCAATGGTTTTTCCAATAGTCATGTATGGATGTGAGAGCTGGATCATAATGCTTTTGAACTGCGATGTTTGAGAAGACTCTTGATAGTCCCTTAGACTGCAAGATCAAACCAGTCAATCCTAAAGGAAATTAAGCCTGAATTTTCATTGGAAGGTTTGATGCTGAAGCTGAAGCTCCAATAGCTGGGCCACCTGACGTGAAGAACTGACTCATTAGAAAAGATTCTGATGCTGGGAAAGACTGAAGGCAGGAAGAGAAGGGGATGACATCAGCGACTCAACGAACATGAGATTGAGCAAGCTCCAGGAGATGGTTAAGGACAGGGAGGCCTGGCGTGTGCAGTCCAGGGGGTCTCAAAGAGTCAGACATGACTGACTGACTGAACAACAACAAAGTTTATTATGTTAATATGGTTATATAAGGTCATATTACCCAGAAATAGATAATGTGTATCTATTCCTATACATATTATACTAACAGTCTTGATTTCCATGAGACAGGATAACCAGAAAATTATGCTCTTTAGCATCTTTTTTTTTTACACAAAGAGTACATGATTATTTACAAAAGTAAACATGAAAAAATATTACCATCTGCAAAGAAAAAGAATAATATGACAAAAATAAATACAGCAAATTGAAACCAGGAGACAACAGCAAAGATTATTGACCTGGGATCCATAAATCTCAGAGAATGTAAATTTGTAAAAGAAAAAAAATTTTATCCCTAGGTTCACTAACCTCTAATTAAAGTTTAGTACCTCTTTCAGCCAGACCTAGACAATCTACCATAGTAATGCTAGCAGTACCCAGGATTTTTATCACTAATACAAGTTGTATTTTCATATAACGTTAGTTGTTACGTATACCTCAAAATATCATCTACATATGTATCACTACTTTAAAATTATGGTAGTTATTAGACTCACTACTAGATCTTATTTTTTAACTGCATTGATAAAGGGGCACATACATTAATATATCATATTTATTTTTATGTATTTCAATATAACACATTCCTTTTTAATCTTATTTCATTCAGTTAAAATCATTATTCTAAAAAGGCTCCACAGTCTCCTCCAGACTGCCAAAGAGTCCATACAACCAAACATCCACTCATATCCAAGCTCAACACCCACACATTAGACAGAGGAAGGGAAAACCAATCATAGCGTATTCTAATTACTCAGGCATAAAGTAAGCAGGGCCTAAATTCAGACAAAAATAAATAAATTCCAATTTTAATCAGTTTGTCTAATACAAAATTCAAAATTTTCTTCCCCAAATCATATCCTCCTCCAGATTTTTCAGTTACCTCTGACTTCTTCCTTCATTTTCAATCACTGATGTCACTTAAAAGCTTTCTTTTCTATCCCAATTGACACAGATCTCTCTCCTGACGTATCACTTCGTATTTTAATTCTTTAAAAAAGAGCCTCCCTTTTCTCATTCTGATCTTAACTGATTCTGCATACCTCAACCAGATTAATCTTCTTAAATAATTATTTTCAAACTGCCCCAATCTCTCCATATCACTCAACGCTCCCAATGTCTTTAATAGTATTGATAATGACATGATTCTAGAGCCATATCTGCAATAACTATTAATAGTTATCAAAACAATTCTACAGCCATGTCCTATATCATTCAAACAATATCATGACATAAAATTCACATATTAATAAGAGAAATCTAATTTATAAATGTAAAAAGCCACCTGGTGCTCTACAGTTAAACCTAGGTTCAAACTGAAATTCCTCATTCAAACCCCTCCATAATAATCACGCTCCAGTTTGCCTTATCACCTCCCTTGTTTGCACTGAAATTCCAGAATTTAACCAGATATTAACTCAATGTCCTCTTCCTCCTGGAATCTGGATGCATGACTTTCTGCTACTACATATTTGCTGATATAACTTCTATGATTTGCAATGACATTTGATTCATTCATTCATTCAATAAACAGTTACTAGGCCCCTAAAATATACTAAACACTTAGTACATAGTAGGGATTAAGCTCCTACTTTGTAACAAATACTTAAATCTCAGTCTAGGAGACTCCTTTTGGCTTCCCAGGTGGCGCCAGTGGTAAAGAACCTGCCTGCAGATGTGAGAGACACTGGTTCAATCCCTGGGTTAGGAAGATCTCCTAGAGGAAGGAATGAAAACCCACTCCAGTATTCTTGTCTGGAGGATCCTATGGACAAAAGAGCCTGGTGGGCTACAGTCCATAGGGTTGCAAAGAGTCGGATATGACTGAAGTGACTTAGCACACAGACTTCCTTGGTGGTCCACTGGCTAAGACTCCATGTTCATAATGCTGGAGCCTGGGGTTCAACCCCTGGTCAGGGAACTGGATCCCAAATGCCGCAATTAAAGATCTTACATGCCACAGCTAAGACCTGGTGCAGTCAAATAAATATTCTTTAAAAATCTGTCTAATGAGAAAGCAGAGACATAAACCATGTAAATACAAGACGGTATAGTAAATGTCACAAAAGAGGGATGCACAGATGCTAGGGGAGCACAGAGAAAGAGCATAAAGCAAAGACTAGAAGGGGGAGGCAAGGTTTCCTGGAGTTGGAGCACCTAACGTGAATTATTAAAGAAGTCCGTGAGATCATAAAGTATAAGGTATTGTAAGCACATATAAAGCACAAACCAGACTACGTAAAAGTCACTCATTTTGGCTAGGCTCGAGAATATGTTTGAAGAGAGAGGAGTAATAAACAATAAAACTGGAAAGGTACAAGGGGACAAAATCATAATGAGCCTCACATATAATGCTATGAAAGCTCCATTTTATTCCAAAAGCAGTAAGTAGCAGCAGGATATGCTGGAAAGCAGACAAGTTGAGGAATTCCCATGACCTAAATCTGAATTCGACCTCTTGTGTCATTTATTTGCTATGTGACTTTCATCAAATTTGCCTCTCTAAGCTTCAGTTTCCTCAAATACAAAATAGAAATTGATAATATCAATTTTGCCAAGATTCTAAAGAGAAGTTAATTCATGTAAAAAATCTCCTAGCACAGGAGTCAATAAACTATGGCTTGGCCTGCCAGCAATGAATGGTTTTACATTTTTAAAGGATTGTTTATTTAACAAAAAAGAAAGAAACCAAAGAAGAATACAAAACAGAGATCTTGCGACCCACAGAGCCACAATGTTTACCTTATGGCCTTTCACATACAAATTTTGCCAACTCCTAGCCTTAGCACAAAATAGACAACCAAAAAATAGTAACATTATTAAGAATTTTAAATACTGAATAAATCTTTAAAGGATTTCTCTGGTGATAACACATACAAAGAAACAGAAGTTAAAACAGCATAATGGATGTGGGAAACAGGCAAGAATGCTGCAGTAATCCATTAACTTTTCCTTTCTTTCCTTCTAACTATACAGGTGAGATCAACTTCTATCTCCTGTCTATATCCCTATAGGCTACACACCCATATGTACTCTGGTATATGATACAGCACTTAATGTTCTTTGTTACTTAGCATACTTGCCTTCACTAGCTAACTACTTATTCAGGCTTACATCCACTCTAAGTGAAAGTGGTATCAAGAGTAAATATTTTGGAGTCAAACAGATCTTGTTTTAAATACTGTGTTTTTCAATGTTTAAGGTTTGTTATTTAACTTGTATGGCTCCCTAACAACAAGAAACAGTCACAGCTATCACATAAGAGTTTTCTAGTTTTGCTTTGCTTTTTTACTTCTGATGTGCCACACTGTTCTAAGCACTTTATGACTATTTCATTTAACCCTCACAACAACCCTGTAAGATAAGGACTATCAATTACTATCTCCCTATGACAGATGAGGAAACTAAAGCATGGAGAAGTTAAATAATTTTCCCAAGAACTAGAAAAGTAAAGGATCAAAGGCTCACATTCTTAAGCAGCAAGAGAATGAGAATCAGACTGTCTCATTCATAGGAATTTTATGTATACTAATTTAGATTACATATTTAAAAGTGAAGGGGATGGCTTTCACAGTCCTTAGAATTCAGTAGTCCAATAAACACAAGTTCCACTTTCTAGTATGAAAGACTATATTCTGAACGTATTCCCCAGAATCCTCAATGTAACAGTACGTAGCCAGTAGGAGCTTAATAAATATTTATTAATAGGTTAGATATACTTTGGTGATTCACATTCTCATTATTTCAAGGTTATCATTCTGTACATAATCACAATATATTATTTCAGAAATTTGTATGTCAATTTTGCAGGAGACTACACTACACAGGAATCTACAGCACAACATATGCTGTCAGTTTTTTTGGTTTTACTTAAATATAAACATTATGATCAGAAAGCAATGGATATATATGTAAAGATCCCAACAAAGTCTTCGTATAGAAAGAAATTAAGGTTGGTGTATCCTAAATTTATTCTATTCTCTTAGCAGTATTTGTAACTGGTATTATATAACTTATCTATTTTATTCACAGGGAATTTAAGTAATTTAGGAAAACAAAAAAAGATTCTAAGCTGTGTAAGATTACAGAGAGAGGTTCAAGATGAATATTAAGAAAGATAAAGTGTTGTAACTTTTATTTTGTATCACCAATCTGGGTCACCAATTTCTACTGTTAATAAATGAAAACAATCTAAAAGCCCCGATTACCAGATATCCATTTAGTATGAAATATTGAGCCTCACAGCAAAGTGAACTACTTATTCTTCAAAAAATTAGAAATAAAATTTTAGCTATAGAGAGATTTTAAGGTGACTTAAAAGATTAATGAAAATAATCCTGGTACAAAAGAGAATACAAAACAAAAATTCTGTTACTACTTATCAGTTTTTGCCTTGAGACCCAAAGTTACTTGATTTCTGAGGCTTACAACATGAAGGACAGAAATTTAAAAAAAACCCCAAAAACATTTAATCAGAATGTAGCTGCATGGAAACAATTAAAATTTCAAAAAGTAAATGAAGAATAATCACTACATCAAGTGAAATATAACCTTACCTTGGAGCACAAAACTTCCTTTAAAAATCTATTAAATTTCATAGAAAACTATGCAGAAAACTTACAGAGGCAAAACAATTGATTCTGAAATGTTTTGGAGAAAAAGTCAGGTGACAGCCAGGTTCAAAGTAAACATAGAATTCTTAATTAAACATACACTTGATACCACAAAGATTTGTTCCCTTTTTTCAATTATTTTGTTGTTGTTCAGTCACTAAGTCATGTCCAACTCTTTGCAACCCCATGGACTGCAGCACACCAGGCCTCCCTGTCCTTCACCATCTCCCATGGTTCGCGCAAACTCATGTCCATTGAGTCAGTAATGCCTTCCAACCATCTCATCCTCTGTTGCCCCCTTCTCCTGCCCTCAATCTTTTCCAGCATCAGGGTCTTTTCCAATGAGTCAGCTCTTCGCATCAGGTGGCCAAAGTATTGAAGCTTCATCAGTCCTTCCAAAGAATACTCAAGGTTCTATGTTTAGTAATTCATTGATGATTTAGTTTCTCCCTGCTTCCTGTGTCCCCCTCCAATCTAGCCATCAAACTAACTTTAAAAATTCTCCACACTGTTTTTAATAAATGTTTTCAAAAGAAGCAATATTCTCCACTGATCAAGAAATATGAGTTATTCAAAAAATCTTCACTAAAGGATTAAAGACCCTCCAAATGTGTATACGGATTAATAGGAAGACAATTAAAGAGCATGAAAGGGATAGGGAAGAGAGAAAAGAAGGGAGAGGGAAAAAGAAGGGGGAAAAAGCTTAGCCCCTCTTTCCCAAACAAGTTAAGCATCATTATCTGCCACTTATTACAGGTCTTAGCATCTTCATTTTTTTTTTCACTTATTTCATATTTCCCTCAAAACTCAACCTCTACACCCCTTCATAATAAAAACACTCAACAAACTAAAACAGAAGGAAACTTCCTCAATCTGATAAACAGCATCTACGAAAACCCCACAGCCAGTATCATAGTTAACAGTGGAAGAAAGAATGCTTTCCTCCCAAGACCAGAAACAAGACAAGAGTATCTGCTCTTGACACTTCTTTTCAACAAAGGACTGAAGGGTTTAGCCAGGGCAGATAAGCAAGAAAACAAAATAAAATGCATTCAGACTGGAAAAGAAGTAAAACTTATTTACAGGTGACATGATCCTTGGTATACAGAAAACCAGAGGGAATCCATTTAAAAAACAACTATTAGAACTAATAATCAAGTTCAGCAAGGCTGCAAAATACAAGATCAACACACAATAGTCAATTGTATTTTTATATATTTGCAGTGAGCAGCCCAAAAATGAAATAAAGAATTCTTTTTACAACAGCATCTAAAAGAATAAAATATTTAGGAATAATACAACAAATGAAGCCTAAAACTTAAACTCTGAAAACTACAGAACACTGTCAAAACAAATTAAAGATCTAAATAAATGGAAAGATTTTTCATAAAGCATTTTCATAAACAGGAAGACTTATTTAAAATTGTCAAGATGGCAATGTTTCCCAAATCGAGCTACAAACTTACACAATTCCTATCAAAATGCTAGCTGGCTTCTTTGCAGAAATTGATAAGCTAATCCTAAAATTTATATGGAAATACAAGTAGGTCAGTGTTTGCCTAGAATTAAGGACACGGGGAAATGAAAGATAACTCAAAGAATACAGGATTTATATTTCAGGTGACTACAATGTTCTATAAATTTTGGGATGGCTGCACAAATGTGAATATACTAAACACTACTGAGTTATATATTTTAAATGGGCTACTTCTATAAGTGAATTATATCTCAAAAAAAGCTGTTAACCAAAAAAATCCTCAACTTTGAATAGTCCCTGGCCCACCCACCAATCCATTTTGTTACTCTCTCTCAGAATGCCTGTAAAGAGTTTATATTGTAGTAACTCCCACTTGTTCACTTATTGTATTGAAATAACTAAATTATATGCCTTACTTCACTTATTCATAAGCTATAAGCTTCACAACAGTCTCTTCTATTTCTTTCTTTTTAGAACCAAGTACAATAATGGGCGGGCTTCCCTTGTGGCTCAGTGGTAAAGAACCGGCCTGCCAATGCAGGAGACGTGGGTTCGATCCCTGGGAAGAGAAGATCCCCCTGGCAGCTTGCATCAGTATTCTTGCCTAGGAAATCCCGTGGACAGAGGAGTCTGGCAGGCTACAGGCCATGGGATTGCAAAAGAGTCAGATACAACTTAGTGACTAAACAACAACATAATAATGGGTACAGAATAGGCCCTCAAATAGGGTTTCTAATTTTCAAAATGCAAAACATTAGAAATTACTTAGCATATAGAAGTTAGTCAGACTTACTCTAAAATCTTCCTTTTGGGGAATAGAGAAATACACAAAACTCCCCAGATTCCTAATCAAATTCTTCAGAATAAAGATAAATAAAAGTGCACCTAGAGCAAGTTTTCACATTAGAACAATCCTAGATAATAAAAGAATAAACTGCAATTCAATTAAAATTACAGTTGTCCAGAAATAAAGTTAAAGGTTCAGTATTAGTGCAGGTGGTCAAAGAAAGTTGTAGTATTTTCATCATGAAACATGAGCACAAGTTAATAATTAAGTCTTTGTTGTTTACTTGATTTTATTGCTCTTTCTGGGTTAAGGCTCACAAAATATTAATTACAATGACTTTAGAATTACAAAAACAGCAACAGAAAACATTAAAAAACAGTAAGGTCCATCTAAATGATATTCCTTTAAAATAATAATGATAATAATGCTCTATCCCAACAGAAAAAGAAAATTCAAAGGATATGTTTCCCACGAAACTATACTTCAGAAACTGAAATTCAAAGTTAACAGCTTTCAAAGTACAAACAGAAATAACTCAAACAGTCAGAACCCAGTAGACCACAACGGCAATCAACAACTGGAGAGTACAGGAGAGACCCACTAAAGGTTATAAAATCCAGTTGTAAAGTTCTTTGTAAAATCTGTATCTTTAAATAGCTCCTGACATTTACTTGTCATTCAAACCCACCTTAGAAGAGAGGTCCATCTCTCCTCCTCCTCCTGTGGCTCTTACCCCTTCCCTTCTCTTCCCACTGCTCCCCAACCTCTTCACACAACTTTACTTTTTGAAGAAGGAAAGCAATTTTAAGTATTATAATTCACCTTTTAGACATAATTTCACAAATATATGCTACCATCTGAAATAACTTCATGAAATGCCCCAAGCTGTTCACCACCCAGGGACAACAATCCCATTCCCCTTTCATTCAAATAAGGCTCTGTGACAAATTATTACCAATGAAATGTGGGCAGATGTTTGTCTTTGGGGGTTCTTAAATGTCCTGTAGGTTACAGGCAGGGCTCCAAGGCTCCAGGGAACAGTGGAGACATAAGATGTAAGGCATCTATGTCCCTCAATTACCACATGGAGAAAAGCCACAAGCCTGCTAACAAGGAGCACCTGCACTAGTCTGTTAATGTGAGCAAAATACAAACTTACATGTGTTAAGCCACTGAAATTTTGGAATGTATTTATTACCCTAATTAGCATTACCCAAAGTAAAATATGCATGAATCTTAAATATTTCAATTCTCCCTAATTAAAAACATTTATAAGGGCTATTTTGGAAAGATTATGTAAAAGCCCATTTAAGTAACATTAAATTTTAAAACCTAAACAGTTTTCCACCTTAATTTTCTTGCAAACTACTTTAAATGATAGCAAGAGTCCCACTGTAAATAATAAAGTTCACTGTTCACTTAATATATTATTTCATTAACATTTATTTTCACGATTATAATAGAAAAATGTCTTCCTCAATTCTCCCAATTAAAAAATTACAAATTATTTTCTTATAGTAATATTCATGTCTAATAATAATTCAAAATGTCTAATAAAAACTATCAAATTTTGCCTGAGTTAAGGGCAAAATTCATTTCCATTTTATTGTTTTTAAAGATTAAAAATTATTCCTAATTTTAAATAATTTTTCCTTTAAATATAACCATATGACAGATAATTCTGTCCACTGTAAATGCACACACACCCATAACATATACACTTTAACAAAACCATGACATTTTCCATTCTAATAAAGTTCTCTCCCCTATCCTTCACAAACATACTTCACAAATGTGTTAAAATTTTAATGCTTTACTTGGGTTTTTTCAAGCTTAACATTGCTGATATAAATAACAATGATACAAGGCCTAAGGAAACCTGGTGTTAGTAAACAGAGGTATTACAAATTTAAACTAATGAAACTCCTCCCACATCATCTTCACCCTGCCTTCCACAAATAAGAAGAAAACTATTTAACCTCTCTGTTGCCTTTACCTTTCCATATCGCTATTTTTTCCCACCACAGTACAATTAAAATTAAATGAACAACACATTTACCACTCCTCACAGAATTTTTAAAAATGGAAAATTACTGAAAGCTGATTTTTGATAGAAGATTTTTGAAATTACTGATAGAAAATTTTTGCTTCCATTCAGGAAAATATTCCAAAAGCTTTTGGTTTTGAACTGAAACAATTGCATAGGAATTGTGTGGCACTTATATTCATAAATAAACTCTAGGCCCTTGATCCTTTTTCACACTTGATTGTGTCTTAATATATATGTGCTGTATATAGCTTAAGATTTTGTTACAGGACTACATAGCAAGAACTCAAAAAAAAGAGTAAACGAAACTGAAAGATGCCCTATTCAAAAATATGAAAACAAATTAGGTATGACCAGATAGTCTCTATAAATTAGGACACTAGGCTATTTTACTGACAGTCTTCGTTCTAAGAAAAAGACTTCTAAAATACAACATTTAACTTTGCTTTGATATATTCAATACATTAAGTATATCAAAGGTATATCTGAAATATTCTGAAATATCTGAAATATTCTATTGTCTTGATTTTTAACATACAGTGACATAATATTGCTCTCAGTAACCCAATGAGTATTTGTACTTACACGCATCTCAGTTCCCACAATCTGGGCTGTAGGAGAAAAAAAAAAAACAAAAACAAAAAACTAATATTTAACTAAGTACCTACTATGTCCCAAAGTTTTTGTTTTTTTTTTTTCAATTTATCCTCAGGACCTTACTATAAATGTCTTATCTCGTTGTTACTGATGAAGAAAACAGGCTTAAGAGACATTAGGTACCTTGCCTAAAGTGAAAGAACTAAGAGAAATGGCACAGACAGAGTTCTGAGGTCCTTAAAACAAGTCCTCTGCCCACTAAACTACGTGTGTTGTTTTTCCAGTAGTGGTCACAGAAAACAGCTCGCCACCCTTCGTCCTCTTCCCCTTGACACTTCCCCCCACGAACAGCAGGAAACATTTCTTTGTGAGACTAGGTTCAGAAAGGAGCAACCTCTGGACATGACACGGAGCGTGGCCGACAAGGATCGAATCTGTATAAAGATTTCATCCATTGAACTTTCAGCTAGATGAGCTAGCTAGATGAGCTAACTAGACGTAATTAGAGAGTGGGAAAGATAAAGTAAATAGCAAATAAGCATCCAACCACCACTGATACTTGGTTCTGAGATGCAGCGTACGCCTACTGGCAGCAGATCTACCTTTACAGCTGCGTTCTGCTTAAACTACTCTCAAAATAGCTTTCTAAGAGCACACGCTTAGAGCAGACAAAAGAGGAGGCTTGCTCTAGGTTTTGGAGACTGTGAGGGAAAACTTGTTTGTATTCAATAAGTGACTATCTTGATTGATAATTAAGGGAACTAGAGCCAGTAAGGCAGTATCCCCTGAAATACAGTCCTGAGCTTCCCCTGTGTACCCAACTCCCTCAACACAATGCATCTCTGAACAGCCTAAGCTCGAGAGTTGGCCGTGCTGAGGAGGATGACAGCTCCAGTAACTTCCTCTTCCTCACCGACCTCCTCAGCTCGGCGCGTACACGCCTTTCCCCCTAGGAGGCAGGATAAAACAATTTCAAACCCACAGACTCCATCCAATCCTTCCACCACCACAGGACAGGGAAGCCAGCTTCCATTTCTTCCCCCGCCCCTCTGAGAAAAATTTAATCTTAAAAAAAAAAAAAAAGCGTATTATCAACGGGAAAGTATTTGCAACGAAAAAAAGAAAAAAAGGAAATATGTACTTCGTCCCTCCACACACAGCCTTAAGGAAAGGATTAAAAGAAGAGACCTCGACACCGCGTCTTCGCGAGATTTACTGCTTAGATTCACTTTCCCTCGGGTCCCACCGCCGGCGAGGGGCAGAGCTCGCAGTTGGAACGCCAAAAGCTGCCTCCGCCGCTCCTCAGGAGACGCGGGGGCGGCTGAGGCGGCGGCGATCCGCGCGTCCCGCCTCCGACCCTCACCTGCCCAGGCCTGAGGCAGGGCCCCGCGCCCCGCGAGGCGTCCGGGGATGCCGGCGGGAGGCAGGGAGGCCGGCCGGCGGGCGGGCGGGAGCCGAGGAGGTTAGGCCTCGCTGCAGGCCGGCGCGCTTCCTGCCGCGGCCCCGGCAACGGCGGCGCGGCCCCGACCCGCGGCTCCCGGGCCCGGCTGCTGTGCGTGTGCCGCGCACACACTCACCCTCCCCGGTCCCCGCGGGGCAGCTCTCACCTGCGAGGCTCTCCGGAGCCTCGGCCACAAAGGGGGGAGGGACGCGCCACTCGGGGGTCCCGGACACTCTGAATCGGCCCCCAGAGTCCCGGGCCCTGGGCACGGACCACCCCCCAACACACACACACACCGGAACCTTCGCCGCCTCGGAAAGAGACGCGGGTCAGCCCCGCACCCGACACACACCCACTCGCTGAGTCCTCTGGCCGCCTCGCCGCCCGCCGGAGTCCCAACTCGCACGACACCCCCTCGCACATTCGGCCCTCTCCCACCTCATTTCCCCGGGAGTCGCGCTCCTCTGCCCAACGCTCTGGATACTACTCGAAGGCACGAAAACACTCTACCTCATTCTCTTCCTCCGGCCCAGAAGGAGCAACAGCAGCCATTTCCCCGCGGCAGGGGAAACACACACACAAACACGCGCGCGCGCGCGCGCACCCGGCCCCCACAGATGCTTCCCCTCCGGAGCCGCGGCCGCAGACGCAAACACAAACACCCACGGGCGGGCCTCGCTCCCGCCAGCCCGCCCCGAAGGGAAGCCGCGGCGGCGGCGACGGCCGGCCGGGCCCAGATCCCAGCTCGCGCGGGACGGGCGCGCAGAGCGCCCGGGCCTGGGGTCCCCCGAGGGCCTGCGACCCCCTCCTCACCTGCATTCAGCGCGCCGGGGTCCGGGCGGCGACGGCGGCGGCGGCGGCGGGGCGGCTGCTGCTGGTGCTGCGGCGGCGGGGGAGGCGGCGGCGGCGGTGGCGGTGGGGCTGAGGGCAGCAAAGACATGCAGGCAGCCCGCCGGGGGAAGAGGCACCGGCCGGAGGGGACGCGGGGCGGGCGGGCCGGGCCGGGCCGCCTGAGGAACCGCAAAGGCGGCGGCGAGGAGGGCGGCTGAGGGGAGCGAGAAGGAGACGGATGGGGGGCGGGGAGGGGACCAAGGGCCGCGCCGCCGGGCTTCGGGGACGGTGACCCCGGACGCGCAGGAGAGGCCCCGCGGCCGCGGCCGCCGACGCGAAGGCCCTTGCCCGAGGAAGCTGCGCCCTCGCAGCCGCTGGAGCCGCGGCTATTACTCCGAGAGCCGCGCAGAGCCTGGCCTTGGCCTTGGCCTCCTGGCGCTGGGGCTGTCGCCGCTGCGGGGGTTGCTGCTGCGCCTGCTGCTGCCGGGGCCGAGAGTGCTGCACCGAGACGCCAGCTTTCGGTGCCTCCGCTCTCGCTCACACACGTTCACACCCCCGAGAGTCGGGGGAGAGGCGTCCGCGGGATATCGGTATTGAGATTAATAACAAGGTGCGGAGAGTGCGAGAAGGAGGAGGGTTGATTGACGTGGAGGGGCTGGCGAGAGTCAGTCACTCCCCCGCGCGGAGGGGGGGGGGGTGAGGGGGGAGGAGGCGGAGCTTCAGCGCTGCGCCTTGGCCCCGCCCCCAGGGCGCCGCGTTTGGCCGTAGTGCGCGTGCGCGCGGGGCTGCTAGTTCTCTTGCCCATTTTCTCCTTTACCCTTGCTGTTTTCTTACTCGTTTCTCTTGGCGTGAGTGAAGAGCCGAGCCGGGGAGGCTGGTCGGTTATCAGAAAGACACAGCCGCAAAGCCACGGGGGGTGGCGGGAAGACACTAGCGATCCCGCCTCACCCAGTGTTCGCGCTGGGACTCGGCGCTGTTTACTGCGCGCTCGCCTGAGGCGGCCTGACCGCGAAGCCCAGCCAGCGCTGCTCAAGGTGGCGATTGGGATGCCAGGTGAGATGAAGGAAGTGACCGAAGAAAATGTTTCCTGGCATCTTCTGTGGTTTAACTTTTTTTTTTAACGTGTAACATCTGTAAGTTGCATTGTGAGAGGTGAATAAAAGAACCTGAGACGCTCTACGTTAACCCTGTCTTATTTATTTTCTGAGGCTCCCCTCTCACGGTAGAAATACATTTGCTTGGCCGTGCCAGCAACATAGTGAAAACGGCAAAGTGTAAACTAGAAATATGAATGTGTACTTGGCGTATATGGCCTTGACATTTTAAGTTTATGGGATTTAATTTTGTTTTTGTGGGTCAGCTTCAGCTTTTACCACGAGCAGTCAAAAAACACACCAGCTCTAGTGGCAAAATACTGCTCTTACAGAGTTTTGCATAATCTCTTTCCCAATGCATGCTCCGGGCTTGCGTACTTAACCAGTGTCAAGGGTATATTAGCAGTGTTCAGGATTCCCGCACCCACCCACCCACAGGGGCGGTGTTTAGCACACTAAACACGTGGTGTTGGTTGCAATTAATCTTAGGCCCTATATTGAATGTAAAATGTCTTCATCTCTTGGGGTAAAAGTTGCTGTAAAAATGCAAATCATCATTTAGCCACAACGGAGCAGTTATTGAAAGAGTCCACCAAAAGAAGAATTGCATTATTTTCAGCTTTGTCACCAGGAAGTGTGAGTAATTAGAGAAGCCCCTCAAGACGTAGAAGACCGCAGGCTACTTTGTTTTCCATCTGTGTTGTTTCCATTTGCCTGCCTAGCAACATCACCCCCAAACCAGCTTCTGTAATGGGTCTGAAATCGTAAAAGAAGTTCCACTCACTCCTAACGATCTTGATTCTAAGGCTTTGTAATGGACTAAGCCAAACAAGTCACTTCAGGAGCCCAGAATAGTAACCCGCCTCGGTGGCATCTTGCCACAGCATTTATCCTTGGCATAGAAACATTTGCCCCAAGGAGAAATACTACCAAATGGTGAAGAAAAGAGGAAAATAAACACCTGAAAAACATAAATCAGATGATGGGATATTCTCACAGATTTAAACTTTTTCAAATACCTGTAAATATATATTCAATAGATTCCTAGGTAGTCATTCATATACAGTAAACATCTCTGGAGGGTGTGTTATAGTCCAGATATTGTATTTCTCTTCAGATACAAACAAAAATAAACATATATGGTCCCTGTCCTTAAGTAGCTTACAGCCTTTGTAGGGGAAGCCAACCCATAAACAGGAAACAGAACACACCAGAAACGAAAGTGTGAAAGGTAACAAAAAATTAATAGTCACAATGAGGCCCAGGAGGATAAAGCTGATGGCACTAGCAGTTCCACTGGAGCCATGTGATACCTGCCAGTCTCACAGGGCGAACTGTCAGTGACTGGAGTGAGGAAGGAGGAGAGAACCTCTGTGGATGGGAAAGAAGCACTGATAAATGTTTGGGTTTGCTGGTCCTAAAGTTCAGATTTACATAGGCCATGTTCATTGTTGGCCTTTAAATTTAAATACTAAATGCATCACCTTCCACTGAGTAATTAGAATTGTGATAGAGTTAAGAATAGTGAATTTTATTATTAAAAAAGGGCAATTGAATGCAAGTTAAGCTTAAATAATCTCTAGTGTCAGGGCTGTTCTCTTTACACCATGGAAAATAGATTGGCTCGCCTTAAAAACAGGAAAGCCATGTTTTCATATATTAATGAGTATAACCATATTGTCCAAAAAATAGGTTGTTTTTCTCATTTGCAAGAAGATTGAAATTAAAGGAATAATAATTTTCAAATAGCTGGCCCTGTACAAAAGCTGAGAAATCTTAATTTTCACTGATATTTTTAAAATTCCCTCATAAGTCTCCAAAAGACATTCCAATAACAAAAGAGTAGTACCTAAGCCATTTTTAAAAGCAGTTTTATAGTAGTTCAAAGTTCACAAAAGAATAGTAACCTGATTTTGATAGCTTATTTCATGAGAATTTTCCATGTTTGACAGATGTTGCAATTTTTCAATGAAGATTTAAAAAAAGAAAGAGAACACAAGTCTATGAAAGAGAAAGTGTAGAAAAAAGTAGAGAGCAATTTTGAAAACTGAGTTTTTAGGGAACTGAAAGAGAAGGAGGTATATATTGAAAAAAAATTTTTTTAATAACAACACAATAAGAAAATATTTCTTTAAAGAAGTGACTTATCCAAGTAAAAACTTCTGGGTTAAGTAAGGCCTTTTTGACCAAAATGGTTTAATAGTAGACCTGTGTAGGGTACAACTTGTTGTGAAAACACTTATGTTTATTTGCATTATAACAGAATTGGTTCATTACTTCTCAAAAAAAAGCAAAAAAAACCCACAATGTTCTAGTGACCACCTGCATCTTTTCCAAATTAGCAATTAATATTTTATCTGAGTAAATCTGATCTCTCCATGTTTTTTCTGTTGGTAGCATGGGTAGCCAGATCTATAAAATCCCTTATAACTGTATACCTTTGTTTTCTGAAATTCTGTTGAGCAGCTTGCTCAAAAGGCAAAGACTTAAATTTTAACTTAAGAATGTTATTACTACTTTATAAAGAATCAAATATTATTTTATTGATATTAGTATACATTTCTATACTAATAGCTGTAAAACTTTTCAAGTATTACATTTAAATTATTTAGTAAACTATAATTAATAAAATAATTAAATGTAATTTACCTGATATTCATTAGTACAACATTTAAATAGGTATTAATCAAAGTGATCTTAAATTTTTAATTCCCAGACCTCCTGACAGGGCCTCCAAACTATATTCCAGTAACATATTCTATCTTTTATTGAACTATATTCCTATCCATCTTCCCATCTTTACTCATCTTATTCGTCTTCCTCTCTCCCCCTTTATCCCCATGTCTAATATTTTTTGAGATGCCATATACCATGGGTATGTTCATCTAAGAAAAAAATGGCTTCATTCATTGCCTGCACACCTCTTCCAGTCCATCAACTCTCTCTTTTCATCAACCTCCTATTTGTTCCTTTCTCTAGTATGATTATGGATGATGCGAAGGACCATTCCACTCTCTTGGTCAAAGATAAACATTTTCCACCATTTTTAATAATGTGCTTGCTGTATGATACGCTGTGTGCTCAGTCACTCAGTTGTGTCCAACTCTTTGCAACCCTTTGGACTGTAGCTCACCAGGATCCTCTTCCATGGGATTTTCAGGCAAGAATACTGGAGTGGGTTGCCATTTCCTCCTCCGGGGAATCTTCCTGACCCAGGGATCGAACCCACACCTCCTGTATCTCCTGCATTGCAGGCAGATTCTTTACCCGCTAAGCCATCAGGGAAGCCTCATATGATATGCTGCTACTGCTGCTGCTAAGTCGCTTCAGTTGTGTCCGACTCTGTGTGACCCCATAGACTAGTACTAGATAAAATAATGAAGTAGACCACATTCATTTTAACGTCCTCCCGCCTCTTCTCTCTATACTCCCAGGATGGAGTCTCAAGTCCCTTGAACCCCGAATATTCAGAATCTCCACTCCAACCCCATCATCATCAGCACCCATTCTTCTAGTATTTCCCTACATTCTAGAAATATTCTGGAATGTAAGTTCCATGACCACCACCTATAAATATCCAGTGCTTCAATTTTTTAAGTATCTGGAGGTACCTGGTGTGCTATTCAATCAGTAAAATCAATTATTTTGATGTTGTACTTCAACGATCTTCATGGAGTGTTCAGAAATATGCTTCAGAAACCACTTAGGGCATGCAGAGGGGAACAGATAGGTGGGATCACAACTAGAAAGCCTCTGTTTTAAATATAGACCATCTATTTGACTACTTCTGAATTTTCCTTTTTCTGTGAACAGTGCTCCTTCCCTTTGGAAAAACTATTCCTCGTACTACAAACAGATAATTCTAGTGACAGTTGCATCTTAGTAGAGTCCCCCAACTTCCTGACTACGTGCATACATGTTAAGTCACTTCAGTCCTGTCCGCCTCTTTGCAACCCTATGGACTGTAGCCCTCTGAGCTCTTCTGCCCATGGCATTCTCCAGACAAGAATAGTGGAGTGGGATGCCATGCCCTTCTGGGCATATGACTCAAGTCAAAGCAAGCAGAGTTCTTCCTCAGAATGTTTTCAGACAGAACTAAAGGAAGAAGAGCTAGTCCACCATCATAGTAATCTGAGATGAGAAGGCAGGAAAGAAGAAAATTTTGAGAGTGGCCAATGGCTACCCTCTGCTTTGTGTAGGATGAATCTATCACACAGAGACAAGAAGTGTGGAGAATAAGTCCTGGTGGTATGCCAGTGTCAGGCTCCAGTCAGCCTGGGGATCCAACTACTCATAGTGCAGTTATATTAACTAGTAAATTCTCTTGTATGTCTGAACTAACTTGACTTAGACCTCTGCAACCAAACATCCTGACCAGTATGTTGTGTTTATGCATGAAAGGTCTTTCAAAGAAGGTTAAATTTTGCTAAATAAATTTGAAAATTACTGATCTAAACTACAACAGGACAGTCTTATTGGTTGAATCATAGTTTACCAAAAGTTGAAGGTCACCTGGTCTTACTTCCTCATTTTCCACATGAGGAACCTAAAGCAAAGCGACTTGTTGAATATCAACCAGGCAATCAATGGCAAGTCAGTTTTAGAAACTGATTTCTAGATACCTAGTTCAGCTACTCTCTTCATTCTTCTACCCTGTCATTTGTTTAATTCTCCCCAGTGGTATTTTTAAGAGGTGGTTACATAGAGATACAACTGTAACTTAAAAATACAAATCACAACAATGGCAATTTAAGACACTGCTTAGTGAGAAGATATTTGGTGGCATGTGACCACAATAGACCCCTTTTTCCTCTTGGAGACTTCCATATATTTTTAAAATTGGACTCAAACACACTCTTCGAGTCTTAGATAGCCGTGTCTCCAAGTTTTAACTACCATCTTGATGCTTATAACTCCCAAATCTATGTCTCTAATTTAGAGTTCTCACCAGACATTCACGTCTATATTGTCAATTTCCTCCTGGGTATTTCCATTCGGACAGTCTGCATATTTCAAAATCAGTATGTTTAAAACAGAGCTTGTTCTCTTTCCTCCAAAATCTATTCCTGACCTTTCCCACATATGAATGGTCACCCAATTCATCCTAGGAATCACCTTTAACTTTTCTTCCCATAATCAGCATCTACCAATTAACATTTTTAATATTTGTATTACTCTAGTCCCTCCATCTCAATGCACCATAATGTGGTGTCACCTGATGCCTGAGTTTTTTGCGTTTTGTCCATTAATGTACCCCTGGTTAATCAGGCTTTGCAGGTGGTGCAGTGTAAAGCATCCACCTGCCAATGCAGGAGATGTAGGTTCAATCCCTGGCTCGGAAAGATGCCCTGGAGAAGGGAATGGCTACCCACTCCAGTATTCTTGCCTGGAGAATCCCATGGACAGAGTAACCTGGCCGGCTACAGTCCATGGCGGGTCACAAAGACTCAGACACAACTAAGCAACTGAACATGAGCACAAGCACAACATCTTCTAGAATATATTTTATTCAAATTACTCTGCTCTTTAAAATCTTTCAGTGACTTCTCCATAATTTGTAAACTAAAACCTAATTTCACAAGCATGACTACTCCTTAATGATCTCTTACTTACTATCACCATCTCTGTCACTCCTGGCCTTTAGTGAACTATTGCTGTTTCTGAAACAAGACATGCTCTCTTAGGTACTTTTGCTGACGATATTCCCTCAGCATGGTGTGCTCTTTCCTAATTTGTCCTCCTCTTGAAATCATCCTTCACGATTTAACTCAAGCATCACTTCCTTTGCAAAGCTGCCTCTGGAAGCCCTACTGTGTATTTTCTTAGTGCACTGTGCTCACCTCTACTACAATTCAGTTCAGTTCAGTTCAGTCGCTCAGTTATGTCTGACTCTCTGCGACCCCATGAATTGCAGCACTCCAGCCCTCCCTGTCCATCACCAACTCCCGGAGTTCACCCAAATTCATGTCCATTGAGTCAGCGATACCATCCAACCATCTCATCCTCTGTCGTCCCCTTCTCCTCCTGCCACCAATCCCTCCCAGCATCAGAGTCTTCTCCAGTGAGTCAACTCTTCGCATGAGGTGGCCTAAGTATTGGAGTTTCAGCTTTCTACTACAGTTAGTATGATTAAATTAACTAGTAATTTTCTTCTACATCCAAACTAATTTGTTAGACCTCTACAACCAAAACATCTGAACATCTTGTTCCTGAATGAAAATTCTTTCAAAGAAGGCTAACTGCTGCTACAATAAATTTGGAAGTCACTGAATGAAATTACAATAAGGCATTATTATTAGTTGAATTATAGTCTTTTTTTAAAAAGTGTCCCATTTGTGGAGATTAACTAGAAAACTTCTCCCTCTGGGTGAACGCAATCTGTCAGAGCACAGCTCCCCACTCACCTCTTAGCCAGATGTTTTTATGCAATATGCAAACTGAACCACCCTATCACCGTATACTGCAATTATCTATGTAAGTACATATCCATCATTCACTTCCTAGACTGTAAGCTCTGTCTTTATCCCTAGTACATCACAGCATCACAGAGTGTCTGACATATAATGCTCAAGGAACATTTGTTTAATTCATTAATTAAGAATAGTACTTCTCAAATCATACCATATGTCAATTTACTAGCAGTTTGCTGCTAGGAAAAGAAATCAGAAATAGCGGTCACAAACAAAATACATTTTATTTTTCTCTCACATAAAATAAGTCTGAAAATAGTTGATTCAGGGTTGATATGGCCCATCCATGGTCAGTAGGAACAAGTTTCCTTCTCTCTTTGGCTTTGCCATCTTTAGAACATATCTTTCTTTCCTTCCTCATAGTCCAGGACCATCTCATATGGTTGTGCCGTTTGTTTACTGCAAAGGCACCCTGCCAAGAAGTGAGATTCACCAAGTGGAGCATCTACCCAGTGGAGGAACTTTCTCTAATTTATCTACAGGGATGGATGCTTCTTTCTATCAGAGATACTATGGCCATTGGGATCCCAACTATCTCATTCATTTTCCTGGCAGGGCAAAATTATCCTCAATTTATTTCTGGTGGCAGCGTGTTTACCTGAAATACTATTTCCCAGCTTCCCAAAGGAAGCTTAGGTATAGGTGTGGCATATATATAATCCATCACCTCAGTGGTGATTGGATGGTTGCTGTATCTAAAGAAATAGAGTCAAAGCATTGCATTGAGTTTCATAACTAAAAGTTTTTACTCTAGCAAACTTCTAATTACGTTTATCTAAATCAAAGCTAGATACTTTCACCAAAACTTTCATGATTTGTTTTCAGAAACCAATAATCTCTCTTTCTCTCTCTGTCCCTCTCTCTCTCTCTTTTTTTCTCTCTCTCTTTCAGCTAAAGGTCAGTAGAGTTTGTTTTTGGTATCCCAAACACCATCTATCCTTAAGTCCTAAGTTGTCAATTAGAAGGGTTCCCTTACTCTTTGCAAATCAAACAAACAAAACCTCCTCTTAATAGGGTCATTCTCCTAATCCAGATACCATTGAAATTTGAAGACTGAGTGTTTTATATTCATACCCATCTGTGTAAGCCACTGGTAGTAAAGACTGTCCACTGCCTTTTGTTCAAGGATCTTCATAACCACAAACACGCTTCCAAAGTTTGCACATTTCTCCTTCATTCACTTTAGGCTCTATCCAAACTTGTTCTCTACATATGCTCTGACTTTCCCACTCTGTAGCTTTGTTCACACTGTTCTTGGCTTACACTTCTCAACCTTGCATTTGTGCGCGATCAAAAGAATCACATCTTCCAGGCACTAGGTCCAATGCTCCTTCATTCACAAACCCTTCTGGATCCCACACCATCCTCTTCCCCGCCCAGCCAGGTGTACCTTTATCCCCATCTGAACACCCACAGCCACTTTGAGAGAAGAGACTCTGTCATGTTAACTTGGTGGAGTAGAAATCCTATGGCTTTTAGAGTACCACCAATCTGGGTACAAATTCTGGCTCTGCCACTTACTCTATGATCCCAGGCAAATTGCTCAACTTCATCTGAAACATAAGAATAATATGTACTTGCAGGGTTGGTATGAAAACAAGTAAAATAATAAATGTTAAGCTTGACAAGAGCAAACAGCATTTCTTGACTAAATTAGTAAATATAGTATACAGGTTTGTGCTGACTTGTATTAACACTGTGAATTTTTCAAAGATACTTTCAAGGAATAGCTACTGTGCTTTCTTCCATAAGATTTTATCCAAAGAGGGTGGGGGCGGGGTGCAGAATCATGAAAACAAAACACACTGACACAATTGAAAGATGAAACCACAAGTAGAAAAATTCAGAGTATGTGTTAAATTCAAGAAATCTCTTCGCAAATAATCTCTAGGTAACCATAGCCTGAAAACTTGTGGAAATACACATATCTGTTTGCACTGGAATAGAGGCAGAAGTGATGTGTTCTGCTTCCAATTCTGTCATTAAATAGTTTTGTTAGCTTTGGCAGTTTGCCAGGATTTTCATTTCAAAGTTTCTTTGTCTATCAAAAATAGGCGAATAAAAACAGGATATTACATACCCTAAACAACTTGAAGATGAAGATAACTGAGTGAAAATATTTTGAGAAATAAAAATAACCAAAAAATGCTATATATTAACTCTTGTAATTATGTTATTATAATAAGGCAAATAAATGGTTTAAGAAAGTATGTCTCTTTTGGCTCTCTTCCTGCAATGAATCGCTTTATTATCAGCTAAGATGACTTGTTTGCTGATAGCACCCACTAAGCCGTTCCCTAGAACCACCTACTCACTTACCTTACTTTTTTTCTTCCTTCCTTTCTTCCTTTAATAGCACAGGATTTACAATTGTCAGATAAATTAATATTTTTACCTGACCAACCCTTTTCGCAGATGGAAGATGATTACATGCTAATGCTTGGGATGACCCAAATAACTGCTTTACCAAAAATACCAAATGTCATCGCGTTCTCTTGCTGAAAGCATTGAGAAAGGATATGCTTTTCTGTTGTTCCTGTTCTTATTTTTCAGGGTAACATGGAGTTCTGTGTGGAAAGCATGAGCTAGGGCTTGAAAATCCAAGAAAGATTATATGACATCTACCCAGGCTTCACATTGATATGTAAATCTGTAGATAAAGTTATAGTCAGTTGCTATAAGGATGATCTTTCGGACAAATTTCCATGAAATTGCAAATTTCCAAAAAAATAAAGATGTCCAAACTTTGAATTTATTTTTGTTTTTATTTGTATTGTCTACTTTTAAATTAAAATATCCGCACATTCAATAGAGAAGTTGAAGTGCCTGAAGAAAAAACAGTGTATTTAGATTTATCAAGATTTCACTACCTGCCACATTATTCTGAAAGCATGCATAGTGCCATAATTTTTTGTTGTTGTTGTTCTCCATTTTATTATTTCTTAATCTACTTTTCACTGGAGAATAATTGCTTTGTGGTGTTGTGTTGGTTTCTGTCCTACAACAACATGAATCAGCCATAAATATATATATATTCCCTCTCTCTTGAGCCTCCCTCCTACCACCCACACCATCTAGGTCTTCACAGAGCACTGAACTGAGCTCCCTGTGCTATACAACAGCTTCCCACTAACTATCTATTTTACATATGATAGTGTGTGTATATATCTATCTCAATGCTGCTCTCTCAATTCATCACTCCCTCTCCTTCCCCTACTGTGTCCACAAGTCCATTACCTACCTCCGGGTCTCTATTCCTGCCCTGCAAATAGGTTCATCAGTACCATTTCCCTAGATTCCATACATATGCATTAGTACCATAATTCTCCTAAAGAATTGTAAGGAATTGACATTCGTGTTCTCTAAACATTCTACCTGAAGCTTTTGTGTGTGTGTGTGCGTGCTACACCACTATCTTTGTGGGATCATAGTTCCCTGACCAGGGATTGAACCCACACCCTACACAAGGAAAGCTCAGAGTTTTAACCACTGGACTGCAGGCGAATTCCCTGAAGCATTTTTATATTTCTTCCAGAAACCAAGTACATATTTCTGAGATTTTTCCCTGTCAACAAAGGACATTTATCATATAGCCTCTAAATCTATGTCCCATATTGTGCTAAAAGAGACTGTTGAACTAGCTACACTCTTTGGCCTGAGGCCCAAGTCAGGCATTCTTTCCCACAGAAATGAAAAAGGGCTGGTTGGCTGAGTTACCCAGCGGCACGTGAGAAGCAGGATCAGCAAGAAGAAAACTGGTGGACAGGCAGCAACAGGTGGGACAGAGAGAGGATGGCAGGCCACGTTCCCATGGTGGGAGGCACTGAGGGGGCTCTGCCCAGATGTCCAGCTAAGATTTCGGAGCCAGAAACACAGTCTACTCCACTGATGTGAGAAAGAGTGCAGAGCTGCGTTTTAGACCTGGTGGCCCTTTGCATCTAGTTAATATGACTGAGTTTCTCTGCATCTAGGTGCTTCCCAGTTGGCACTAGTAGTAAACAAACTGCCTGGTTCGATTCCTGGGTTGGGAAGATAACCTGGAAGAGGGCATGACAACCCATTCTAGTATTCTTGCCTGAAGAATGCCATGGACAGTGGAGCCTGGTGGATAGAGTCCACAGGGTCACAAAGAGTCGGACACGACTAAATGACTAACTTTCAAAATACACACTTCAGTATTGCTTTTGCCCTTAAAGGTTTTATATGTTAATTAAGCCTTAAGTTGGTTTTAGAATCTATTACCTGAGTGTTTTGTTTTGTTTTTATTTCGATGGTAGACTTACCTTCATGATTAAATTTTACATGGTATGCTATTAAGATTCATTTTCATAAACCATCTTGTGCAGTAAACTGTGACCCAGAAGCACACTATACAGCTGGGCAAGTGAACCTCAATGTTTAAATTTTTCAACAGATATTCCACTCATTAAATAATTTGCATTCTGAAATTTGAAATTTATACAATCTAAAATAATTCTTTAAATGTCAAATATTCAGGAGTTTTTAAACTAATACCAACTGCTGATGCTGCAGCTGCTAAGTCACTTCAGTCGTGTCCGACTCTGTGCGACCCCATAGACGGCAGCCCACCAGGCTCCCCGTCCCTGTGATTCTCCAGGCAAGAACACTGGAGTGGGTTGCCATTTCCTTCTCCAATGCATGAAAGTGAAAAGTGAAAGTGAAGTCTCTCAGTCGTGTCCGACTCCTAGGGACCCCATGTACTGCAGCCCACCAGGCCAGTCCGTCCATGGGATTTTCCAGGCAAGAGTACTGGAGTGGGGTGCCATTGCCTTCTCTGACCAACTGCTGATACACCTACGCAAAACAAATTCAGTGAATTTCCACCAGCTGACCTTTAAAATAATCATCAGTTAAAGGAATTATACTCTTTTCTGCAGCTGGGATAATCTTGTTATTTATGTTCTTTCTAGAATTATACTCTAGTTTTTAATTTAGGTTGTCTGTATTGGTGGCCAAATCTTCCTAAAATAACTGAGAAGGCACAATATTTCTAATATTTCAAATCACCTAATTTCTTCCTTTCTCCATATATAATATTACATTCTTTCTATATCTGCACTGTGTAGATTTTCTATAAATAACTTTCAGACTTTAACTATTTCGACTTAATGGATACATCAAACTTGGGGTTTTTTTGGACAAATTTTTGAAATAGATCAGTCTTTTGATGTAAAGAGAGCTCTGTGTCACCTTTTAGCTCTAAAATGACTTGTGTTCATCAGACATTACAATTTGTGTTCTTTGTTAACCTTCTTGGTTCCTTCTTTCTATTCAGTTCAGTTCAGCCGCTCAGTTGTGTCCAACTCTTTGCGACCCCATGGACTGAGGCATGCCAGGCTTCTCTGTCCATCACTAACTCCTGGAGCTTGCTCAGACTCATGTCCATTGAGTCGGTGATGCCATCCAACCATCTCATCCTCTGTTGTCTCCTTCTCCTCCCACCTTCAATCTTTCCCAACATCAGGGTCTTTTCAAATGAGTCAGTTTTTCGCATTAGGTGGCCAAAGTATTGGAGTTTCAGCTTCAGCATCAGTCCTTCCAATGACTATTCAGTACTGATTTCCTTTAGGATGGACAAGTTGGATCTCCTTGCTATCCAAGGGGCTCTCAAGGTTCTTCTCCAACACCACAGTTTGAAAGCATCAATTATTTGGCGCTCAGCTTTCTTTATAGTCCAACTCTCACATCCATACATGACTACTGGAAAAACCATAGCTTTGACTTACACGGACCTTTGCTGACACAGTAACATCTCTGCTTTTTAATATGCTGTCTAGGTTGGTCATAACTTTTCTTCCAAGGAGCAAGCGTCTTTCTATTAACCTGAACTTACAAGTTCTGATTTCAAGTGATATGATTTAAGAGAACCACTATACATAACTGTTTTCTCCATTGCTTGTTATAATGCCTGAAAATTAACCATAGGGAGTCAGTCTTTTGAAAGTAAAAGAAAATCTTGTAAAATATATTAAAACATACACCATCTTAAATTAGTGTGGCCCAGCACTTGCTATGTAGAACATTATTTCCATGGAAGTCTCAGGGTATATGAACCGAGATTCTGTGGTCAAATATATATAGGAAATGCTACACACTGTACTTCTCTTGAAAAACTCAACATTCTTAAGCTTAACAAGAAAATTGAAAAGTCGTACCTACAAAAACATGTTTTACTTCATTTAGCCCAGTGTTTTCTAAGATATACTAACCATAGAACTCTATTTACTTAATATCCATAAATGTCCCCAGGTAGAGCATTGTTGGGGAAATATTACTTAAACCTGTAATCAACAAACACTTGCTTTAGAATCAAAGAAACAGAAAGCTGGAAATCTTGTGCTATTTATGATGCATCGTCAAGTTTTTCAGATTGCAAAATAAACCTATAAAAGTTAAAGGACTGGGCTTAAATAATAACGCCAAGGTTAAAATCCATATTTCATTCCCATCTAATCCCTGGAAACACAAACAATACACTTCTATAATTCACTGCTATAATTTAATTGAAATAAAACAAAATATTCGATCAAAGTTTTACAGGACTGTGGAGCAGATAAGAGATCTCTTCAGCTGGGTTACTGTGATCCCATCTTACAGGGAAAGGAATGTGAGTTTTGTAAATTTTGTTTGTTTTGTTTATAGAACTGGGATCAATCCATAGGTAATGCTTTGAATCTACTTTTTCACTTAATCTTATGTTATTAATATATTTTCATGACCAATTTATTTTAAAGAAGGAAATGGCAACCTACTCCAGTATTCTTGCCTGGGAAATCTCATGGATAGAGGAACCTGGTGGGCTACAGTCTATGGGGTCATAAGAGTTGAACATGATTTAGTGACTAAACCACCATGACCAAACAGTTTATTTTAAAAATGCCTTAGCTATAATACATAGGATAATTAAAAGTGAAGCAATTTATAATGAAATAATATATGAAGTGCTGAGGCATGACTTCACTGGAAGGCAGAGTGAACAAGTCAGGTTTTGTATACCTTTAAGGAGCTTTCTTTTTTTAAATTTTTTATTTAGATAACAATGGTTTATAACACTATATAAGTTCATGTGTACAACATTGTATTACTACTTCTGTATACACTAAAGTGTATTCACTACTAAAAATTTCATTTCTGTCATATATGACCCATTTGGCCTCCCCAACATCCCCATTTCTCTATTCTTCATTACTCTATTCTCCATATCTACATGTTTGTTTTTGTTTGGTTTAACTCGTTCATTTTTGGTTTTGTTTCTTTGTTATATTCTACATAAAAGTGAAATCATATGGTGTTTATCTTTCTCTTGTAGCTTTAAGTCTAATGTCATGACTACAAAAGCAGACTGATATAGAGTTGTGTTGATTTGTCATAGGGGTGACACTGTCATGAGTCACATGATTTTACCAAGATGGTGAACTAACCTTGGTAAAATTCCAAACAAAATACCTTCTGTCCTCTATTTACATAATAATGGCTTTCCTAGAAAATTTACATTAAAATCATGAAAAAAACCATTTATGTTCATGTATAATGGAGTTGAGCTCTAGATTCAGATCATATACCTCCATGAATGTCTAGAAGGACATTTGAAAATCACATAGGATGCAAGGGCATGCATCCTTTTATGTGTAGAACTTTCCTGAGAATTCCGGAACATCTAGCATCTCCAATTCCTGTCCATTAATCCAGAGTATCACTTTCCACTGCTATTCCTGTGATTACAACGTCCTAAAACTTTCCCTTCAAGCTCTCAAAATGCCCCCACCCGTGAGTAGGTGTGTACTAATTAAGGATTGCTGCTGTAGAATGTATTTTAAAGATTGCTTAGCATTCCATTGAATTAATAGGCACCAGTGATTACCAAATGTTCACTAAGTTCAAGGACACAGTCTCCTTAAATTACTGAATCATCATAAATAGGAACCACTAGCTGAGAGCACACAATGTCCCAGGCATTTTATTTGCATTTGGTTACTTAACCTTTAAGCTGCCATGTAGACGAAAAAGGTATTATTATTTTCCCCATTTTACAGATGAGAAACCTGAGGCTCAAAGATATGCAGATATACCATTTTTCAGGGAAGCCAGACTCTAAATCCAGGTCTTTTTGATGTTTAAGTCCATGTTCTTAGTCATAACCGTATGCTGCCAGATGTAGTTTGTGTTACTTCTTAGAGCAGCCATTCTCTTTCTGCTCAGTTCTTTTCTTACCTTCTGATTCAGCTTCCCTTCATAATTGTCGTTTTTTTTTTTTAATCTTTCTGGAACCATTCTTTTCTGGAAACATGAGGTTGTTCCCCCACTCCTTACTCCCCCTGCCTTTTAAAGTGGAGAGCTGTTTTAGATTTGGATCTGCCACAATTGGTTCTAATTAATGTCCCTACCCTCAGGCTGTCTCTGAATAAATGACTCAATATAACTGAACAAATTCAATTTTTAAAGTAGCTCGAGAATTTTTAACCTGAACTAAGACGTCCAGGGAGTATTCAATTACATGTTCATTGCCTCCTTTTCCTCACCAGCCACTCATTTTTTAAATAACTGGAGGGTTACTTTCACTCCCTGACATTGACATCTAAAATATTATTTCAGTACGTATGAGTGACCTTCTCATTAGTGCAGTGTTTTTTCTTTCATTACTGGAGTGGACGTAATTTGAGGACAGAGAATGTATGTCACTGTGACTTGGCTATGTTATATTATAATGCTTATATGTAATTAATTCACAATAAATATCTATTGAGTGAAGACGTGAAGCTAAAGTTTGCACAATAATTACAAGCTAAACATAAACAGATTTATTCACTTCTATCCTTGCTATTCTGTTTTCCATACCTATAAAATGAGCTGAATTCCTAGAACTGTTACAAGGACACAGGAGACTATTTGTGTGTTGCTAGAACTATACTCGGAGAAGGCAATGGCACCCCACTCCAGTACTCTTGCCTGAAAAATCCCATGGATGGAGGAGCCTGGTGAGCTGCAGTCCATGGGGTCACTGAGAATCGACCACAACTGAGCGACTTCACTTTCACTTTTCACTTTCATGCATTGGAAATGGAATGGCAACCCACTCCAGTGTTCTTGCCTGGAGAATCCCAGGGACTGGGGAGCCTGGTGGACTGCCGTCTATGGGGTTGCACAGAGTCGGACACGGCTGAAGCGACTTAGCAGCAGCAGCAGAACTATACTAGCACTAGGGGAAATTTGAAGAGTAGCTTTTCTTTCTCCTAATTTTTTCCCTGCAATCTCTTTTCCTTCATAGAATGCTTTGGGCGAAAGTGTTCGGGATTCAAATTTTGGACTTGTGTTCATGTGTTTTTTTTTTTTCCTTTCTGCATGACATGCATATACAATTTGGTGGGATATATGGACATAGTCAACAAACTTTTAGCTTTATGTTGTTATTATTTTAAAAGATACAGAGCCCATTTCCCTAATTAGGAGTCAAAGCTGAAACTGGAGCATATCTTACCCACATTTCATGGACTAATTTTTCACTTATACTGAACTGTATGTATCTCTTGAGAGAATGTTCAGCCTATTATGTTGTGATACAGTCTGAAGGACTAGGTTTTTCTTGTTGATACATGCCAAGGACAGAAACTAGTCTTCAGACAGGAAAGTTTGACTGAGTGGGTGGGCCCATAATTGATATGAAATGAAGTTTGATCTCCAAAGATTGGGTCAGAATGTTTGGAAATGTACTTTTTGTAATTACTATTAAAGGTGGCTCCCCATTCCCTCCATGTGGGAGCCAAGAAGAAGGACACAGATAAGATTTGTTTGTTTTTTGTCTTTTTTCCCCCAGGGTAGTACATGAGCTTTGAAGGCAAGGTATAGCTTAAACTCAGATCTTCCAAATTCATGCTATTATTTAGGTTTATTTACCTTTTGTTATCCACCAATCTTTAATAAACTATTCTAGCTGGATTACAGGAAATGAAGACAGGGTCATTTGTTCATGCTTGGGCCAAACTGCCTAAAGGAGGATCTTCGTTCCATCCCTCTATCCTCAGCATGGTTATCTCAGTGGCAATCAGTTTATTTTATTCTATTATTTTAATGAACATTTATTTATTTATTTTGGCTGTGCTGTATCTTAGTGGAGGCATACAGGATCTTTAGTTGGGGCATGTGGGATCTAGTTCCCTCACCAGGGATTGAACTCAGGCCCTCTGAAATGGGAGCATGGAGTCCTAGCAAGTGGACCACCAAGGACATCCCAATGGCAATCAGTTTGAAGACGCCAATGGCTAGGGAAAGCCAGGGGAAACAGACAGGGCCTTGTGGTACAAGTGACACCTGATCATCTGGAAATTGTTCTAATGCTAAACTTGGAAGATCTGGGTTATATTTTGGTAAAGAAAAGCAGAATCCTAACACATATGATTCATTGTTCTATCCTCAGAGACTTCCTAGTACACGGTGTTCACTAAGAATGTCTATAATAAATAAGTGAGCCTGTATATACTTACTGAGCCCTGTCTTGCTATGTCTCTACCACTGTATTTCATAACCAGAATCTAAACTGCAGCCCAGGCAACTTTTATTCAGTTTCAACTAAATACCCATTGAGTAACTTCTATGAACAAGAAACTGAACTAGTTGCTCTGGGAGACACAAGCATAATATGAATAAAGCTATGTCATTTATATGTCTTATTTATTTTTGTCTGTGAGTGTGATTGCAGTGGTCGCAGCTTCCGGGTTCTAGAGCACAGGCTCAACAGTTGTGGCGCGTGCACTTAGTGCTCCACAGCATGTAGGATCTTCCCGGGCCAGGGACTGAACCTGCATCTCCTGTATTGGCTGGTGGATTCTCGACCACTGAGCCACCAGGGAAACCCAAGGGATGCATCTTGCCTTAAGAAGCTAAAAATCTAATGATGGAGATAGACACAGACATAAATCACAGCTTCTTGAACATAAAACCTCAGGGATGTCTCAAGTTCCCCAACTCATTACCTTTCTCTCTTTTTCCAAGCATTTTTCAACTTCTGTTTCCCTGAAGAACACTTGTACTTTTGTGCTTCATCTTCCTTGCCTTTTTTATTCCCTTGACACCATTCTTATGTTCTTTCATATCCTTTCAATTCTTCTTATTCTAATGGCTTCTTCCTCTCTTTATTTGAACAAGTTTGAGCACATCCTTCTTGACTGGAGAAAAGACTTACCTGAAGGCTTTTCTTTATCTTTCAAGTTTGGTTTCTTTCCTTTTAAAAAAATTTTTTTTCTGTACTTGAAGTTGGGCATTTGTAACTTTTGGTAGAATATTAGAAATAGAAGTGCATGTGCTGCTGTGTCCGACTCTTTGAGACCCCGTGAACTATAGCCCACCAAGTTCTTCTGTGCATGGGATTTTCCAGGCAAGAATACTTGCATGGATTGCCATTTCCTTCTCCAGGGGATCTTCCTGACCCAAGGATCAAATCTGCGACTCCTGCATTGACAGGAGGATTCTTCACCACTGGGTCACCTGGGAAGCCTTCTCTGTATTTTCTCCAGAAGGTACTTAGTAAAAGTTTTGTTAGTAAAGTAAAAAAATCAATGCCTAGTATGCGTCTCTCCATCCTTCACTCCTTAACACATAATATATTACAGAAACTGGTTGAAATTCTTAATGGCAAACATATGCATGCTATCTGTTATAAACAGTATTGCCTCATTAAAATCAAATTACAGAGACATAAAATCAGAGACAATAAAAATTGTTATCTGACTTGTGTAGCAAAGGTCCAGTAAAACGGATTCAGGGCCAAAAAATTTAACGCCACTGTAAACCTCTCTAGTTTTTTTTCTGATTTTAGTGAAAGAAAAATGAGATACTACTTTGCATTTTTAAACAAATATTTGATCACTATAGTTCTGATTTCTTACAGCACTTTAGAAAACTTTTTGATGTACAATCAGCTCATTTGATCTTTACAATAACATACTTTTGAAAAAATCAGACTTATGTCACAACTATCATTTTTACCAGATAAGAAAACTCAGAGATGCTAAATGACATCTTTAAATTCATAACATCTGCTTTTATGTGGCAGATCCAGATCTCAAATACAGGCATTCCTACCCTGCTTATTTAACATATATGCAGAGTACATCATGAGAAATGCTGGGCTGGAAGAAGCACAAGCTGGAATCAAGATTGCCAGGAGAAATATCAATAACCTCAGCTATGCAGATGACACCACGCTTATGGCAGAAAGCCAAGAGGAACTAAAAAGTCTCTTGATGAAAGTGAAAGAGGAGAGTGAAAAAGTTGGCTTAAAGCTCAACATTCAGAAAACGAAGATCATGGCATCTGGTCCCATCACTTCATGGGAAATAGATGGGGAAACAGTGGAAACAGTGTCAGACTTTATTTTTGGGGGCTCCAAAATCACTGCAGATGGTGATTGCAGCCATGAAATTAAAAGACGCTTACTCCTTGGAAGGAAAGTTATGACCAACCTAGATAGCATATTCAAAAGCAGAGACATTACTTTGCCAACAAAGGTCCATCTAGTCAAGGTTATGGTTTTTCCAGTGGTCATGTATGGATGTGAGAGTTGGACTGTGAAGAAAGCTGAGGGTCGAAGAATTGATGCTTTTGAACTGTGGTGTTGGTGAAGACTCATGAGAGTCCCTTGGACTGCAAGGAGATCCAACCAGTCCATTCTAAAGGAGATCAACCCTGGGATTTCTTTGGAAGGAATGATGCTGAAGCTGAAAGTCCAGTACTTTGGCCACCTCATGTGAAGAGTTGACTCATTGGAAAAGACTCTGATGCTGGGAGGGATTGGGGGCAGGAGGAGAAGGGGACGACAGAGGATGAGATGGCTGGATGGCATCACCGACTCGATGGACGTGAGTTTGAGTGAACTCCGGGAGTTGGTGATGGACAGGGAGGCCTAGTGTGCTGCAATTCATGGGGTCGAAAGAGTCGGACACGACTGAGCGACTGAACTGAACCTTTAGAACATGATTCTTCTACCTCTTCATGCTATACATTCAGCTATTTAGATTTACATTAAAAAATTGTTTTTATTGGGGCATAGCTGATATGCAATGTTTTGTTAGTTTCAGGTGTCCAGCAAAATGAATCTGTTATACAAATACATATATCAACTCTTTTGCAGATTCTTTTCTCATATAGGCCATTACAGAGTACTGAGTAGATTTCCTTATTACAGCATGTCCTTATTAGTTATCTATTATTTATATTTAAATGTGATTTTAATTATGTTGAAATTTCTGAATCACAACCTTTATTCTGGAAATGTATTTCACCAGACATGTGTGTAGAAAATTAGTACAGATTATGTGGTTACCAATTAGGACAAAACATTTCATCATTTAGAATCCAGACTTTAGCAACTACTAATGCAGATGGTGCTTCCTCAAACATAGGAGCTGGAAAAATTCTATAGATCTAAATAATTGCATTTAAGCCAAAGAGAGCTCTCTAATGAGCTTCAGTTTGAAGACTCCTTTAGAGTGAGAACCAATTGTCTAGGTCAATGAATTAACACCAATGCTCAAAAATATTAGAGAGTTAGGGATCTATTATAGTATTAAATGAAAAAACAGTGATTTGACTTTTCATTCAAGTGAAGTTTTGTGGAGTCAGATTTATATCTGTGAAACAACATGGGGCAGCTACAATTTCTTGAAACTGAATAGAAATTATTGGGGACTTTTTTAAGGACATAATTGACTTAAAACATTATATGTTTCAGGTGTACAATGTAGTGATTATATATAACATATATATATATATATATATACACACACACACATATATATATTGCTAGATGGTCACCATGATAAATCTAGTTGGCATCCATCATCACACATAGTTACAAATTTTTCTTTTTCTTGTGATGAGAACTTATAAGATCTCCTCCTTTAGCTATTTGTAAATATACCATAGAGTATTATTGATCATAGTCACTGTGCTATACATTCGGAGAAAGCAATGGCACCCCACTCCAATATGCTTGCCTGGAAAATCCCATGGACGGAGGAGTCTGGTAGGCTGCAGTCCATGGGGTCGCACAGAGTCAGACACGACTGAGCGACTTCACTTTCACTTTTCACTTTCATTCATTGGAGAAGGAAATGGCAACCCACTCCAGTGTTCTTGCCTGGAGAATCCCAGGGATGGGGGAGCCTGGTGGGCTGCTGTTCATGGGGTCGCACAGAGTCGGACACGACTGAAGTGACTTAGCAGCAGCAGCAGTGCTATACATTACAAACTCAGGACTATTTATTTTATAATTAGAAGTTGGTACATTTTGACCACCTTCACCCATTTCACCTCACCCTTACTCCTCACCTCTGGAAACCACCAACGTGTGTTCAGTGTCTATGAGTTTGGGAGTTTTTTTTTTTTTTTTAGATTCCCCATATAGGTGAGATCATATGATATTTGTCTTTTTCTAACTCATTTTGCTTAACATAATGTTGTCCTAAATGGCTGGATTTTCTTTTTATAGCTAATAGTATTTCATTTTATGTATATATATACGTGTGTGTGCATGTGCTTGCTCAGTCGTTTCCAACTCTTTGCAACCCCATGGACTGTAGCCCACCAAGTTCTTCTGTCCATGGAATTTTCCAGGCAAGAATATTGGAGTGGGTTGTCACTTCCTTCTCCAGGGAATCTTCCCAACCCAGGGATCATAACTGTGTCTCTTGCATCTTTTGTATTGGCAGGCAAATTCTTTGCTAACTGCACAACTTGAGAAACAGTTTTATAGATAGATAATGTGGTTACCAAGTACAACAAAGCATCTCATTATTTAGAAGTCAGGCTTTAGCAACTACTAATGGCAGAGGAGCCAGAGATCAAATTGCCAACATCCACTGGGTCATGGAAAAAGCAAGAGAGTTCCAGAAAAACATCTACTTCTGCTTTATTGACTATGCCAAAGCCTGATCACAATAAACTGTGGACAATTCTGAAAGAGATGGGAATACCAGACCACCTGATCTGCCTCTTGAGAAATTTGTATGCAGGTCAGGAAGCAACAGTTAGAACTGGACATGGGACAACAGACTGGTTCCAAATAGGAAAAGGAGTACCTCAAGGTTGTATATAAGTATTTAACTTATATGCAGAGTACATCATGAGAAATGCTGGGCTGCAAGAAGCACAAGCTGGAATCAAGATTTCCAGGAGAAATATCAATAACCTCAGATATGCAGATGACACCACCCTTATGGCAGAAAGTGAAGAGGAACTAAAAAGCCTCTTGATGAAAGTGAAAGAGGAGAGTGAAAAAGTTGGCTTAAAGCTCAACATTCAGAAAAACGAAGATCATGGCATCTGGTCCCATCACTTCATGGGAAATAGATGGGGAAACAGTGTCAGACTTTATTTTTTTGGGCTCTAAAGTCACTGCAGATGGTGATTGCAGCCATGAAATTAAAGGACGCTTACTCCTTGGAAGGAAAGTTATAACCAACCTAGATAGCATATTCAAAAGCAGAGATATTACTTTGCCAACAAATGTCCGTCTAGTCAAGGCTATGGTTTTTCCAGTAGTCATGTGTGGATATGAGAGTTGGACTGTGAAGAAAGCTGAAGGCTGAAGAATTGATGCTTTTGAACTGTGGTGTTGGAGAAGACTCTTGAGAGTCCCTTGGACTGCAAGGAGATCCAACCAGTCCATCATAAAGGAGATCAGTCCTAGGTGTACTTTGGAAGGACTGATGCTTAAGCTGAAACTCCAATACTTTGGCCACCTCATGCGAAAAGTTGACTCATTGGAAAAACCCTGATGCTGGGAGGGATTGAGGGCAGGAGGAGAAGGGGACGACAGAGGATGAGATGGCTGGATGGCATCACTGACTCGATGGACGTGAGTTTGAGTGAACTCCAGGAGTTGGTGACGGACAGGGAGGCCTGGTGTGCTGTGATTCATGGGGTCGCAGGGAGTTGGACTCGACTGAGTGACTGAACTGAACTGAACTGAATGCAGATGGTGCTTCTTGAAGCATAGGAGCTGGAGAAATATGTGTATTCTCACATGTTTCTTAACCATTCATCCACTGATGGACACTTATATTATTTCCACGTCCTGACTACTATAAATAATATGGCAGTGAACATGGTACACGTATCTTTTTGAGTCTGTGTTTTCATTTCCTTCAAACAAATGCCCAGAGTTGGAATTGCTAGATCAATTGATAGTTCTATTTTTAATTTTTTGGGGAACTTCCATACTGTTTTCCACAGTGACTGCACCAGTTTACATTCCCATCAGTAAAACATAAGGGTTCCTTTTTCTACACATTCTCACCAACACCTGTCATTTCTTGCCTTTGATAGTAGCCATTCTAACAAGTATGAGAGTAGTTTTGATTTGAATTTCCCTGATGATTAGTGATGCTGAGCACCTTCTCATATACCTGTTGGTCAATCTATATGTCTCCTTTGGGACAATGTCTGTTATGATCCCATCCCATTTTTTAATTGGGGGTTGTTTGTTTTTCTATTGAGTTGTAGGAGTTCTGGAAATGTTTTAGACATTAATCTCTTAAGAGATAGAGTTTTCTGATAGAAGGATTCAATGGAAATGACAAGCTAAAAAAATGAAGTAAATATGAAAGACCTTATAATGTATTACCTTCAATAGTCTTCAGAAGTTTTGTATATGTCTAAGTCGTATAAGACTAAATCTTAAAAATGTCATAAGTCTCATGCCCTTGGTTGTTTGGCATATTGAAGGACAAACTGGGAATCAGCTGATCAAAAACATGTTTTTTTAAAACTCTTTTCTTTCCCATACTTTTCACATAAAACCAAATTCCAACAAACAAAAAATTTCTTTCCACAAATGAATTTTTAAGGCATTTATTTACATCCTGGTGTTTGTGAATTGGATGTTTGTCATTCAAGGAGTACAACAATGTCAAAATCAGGTAATAAAGTTCAGTAAGGTCACTTAAGATGTGGACCAAAATCTTTAACAGCTCTTGTTTCTATTATATTTGTATTCCTGTGATTATACACTTGCAGACTAAGATGTGACATAAAGCAAAGAAAGCATTAGAACAGAAATATGTTGGCATCAACTTAATCTATCATATAATTGAGACTAGAGCCTGCTCGCTAATAGTAAAAAATGCAATAGGCCCGTCATTCACGTACTCTTAGGATTTAGTTCCGGGTTTTGTTCTGGCTGTCAGAAAGTCTTTTGATCGAAAACATCTTATTAGCAGTTTATATTGGGCATTTAGAATGATTTACCCAGAAAAAAAGACTAAGTTGTTAATCTTGTGTGTCATGTCTCATGCATTGTTTTGCTTTTCTGCTCTCGGTAGTAATTTCTGGAAGTCATAAAGGAATTTTAAACAACTAGGCATGGTGTATTTTGTACACTTTGTTTTTTTTTTTTTTTGTCTTCACCAGGTCTTAGTTGCAGCATGAGGGATCTCTAGTTGAGGCATTGAGTTCTCTGACCATGGATCGAACCGAGGACCCCTGTGTTGAGAGTCTTAACCACTGGACCACCAGGGAAGTCCCTATTTATCTTAAAATGTTGTCCTTTTTTTTTTTTTTTTTTTCAAATTTTGTTTTGTTTTCTTGCTGCATTAATGTTTCCTGTAAGTTTCTTTCCTTGCTGTAATATCCTAACCTGGGTACAGACCCAGGTCCTGAGGTGACTGCTTAACCAGCCAACCACGTAATTTTGGAAGAGTCTTTTCACGTGACCTTGATGTCTTCTCAGGGTCTTCCTTCTTAAATATTCATCGAACTGAAGCAGGTGTTGAAAAAAATTAATTGAAGGAATAAATATTAGCCTGTTTTTCACATACATGTTTGGCCAGTATTATGACAGTCTCTCAGATCTGAATGAGAGTACAAGCTGGGAAAGGAGATGTGTTAAAGGCCTCCTTTCTGGAAATATCCAACATGTGGTCTCATGAAATTAAAGTCTGGCAATCATCAATGGGATGAGCTAAAGCCCTGTGAAGACTGAAGCCCAGATTTTCATATGTGATTGTTTTGAAGTTTTTAACTCTTATTTTGATGGACATCAACAGGACTGGGAGGGGTTGGAGAAACATCCTCTCTTGCAATCTGCTACTTATACACTGGGCTTCCCTGGTGGCTCAGACGGAAAAGAATTTGCTGGCAATGTGGGAAATGTGGGTTCAATCTGGCTTGGGAAGATCCTCCGGAGAAGGGAATGGCAACCCACTCCAGTATTCTTGCCTGGAGAATCCCCACGGACAGAGGAACCTGGCAGGCTACAGTCTCTGGGGTCTCAAAGAGTTGAACATGACTGAGTGACTAACACACACACACTTATACCCTAGCACGTAAAGGATGTTGAACGCACCACTGATCAGCTGGGAGAGGCACATAGTTTTGGCGATCTTTAGGTAACTTAAGATTTTCCTTGTGCCTTCTCTGACGGCTCAGTGGTAGA